>NW_013550584.1:3226412-3931271 GCF_000709125.1 Exophiala aquamarina CBS 119918
TCATCAATCATCAATCATCAATCATCAATCATCAATCATCAATCATCAATCATCAATCATCAATCATCAATCATCAATCATCAATCATCAATCATCAATCAACAATCAACAGTCAACAGTCAACAATGGCGTCCCTGATATCTCTCGAAGATCACTTTATATCTGATGCCATGAAAGCGCGGTCTCAGAATTTGGACGAGTTTGCATTCCATCTGTGGCCTGAGAACCTCAATGAAAAGCTTTCTTCTCTGCGGGACCTCAGAATCAGCGACATGGACAAAGGGGAAATAATCGTCCAAGTCGTATCGAGCGTGCCTTCATCCGAGCCTCTCGACATATGCAAGGAAACCAATGACCAATTGGCGGAAGCAGTTGAACAGTCCTATGGCCGTCTAAGGGGCTTTGCAAGTGTTCCCATGGACAGTCCCAAAGAGGCCGCAGGGGAGTTGGAACGATGCATAAGAGAGCTAGGATTTCTGGGCGCCCTCATCCCAAACAATGCCCACGGCAAGTACTACGACACTGGGGAGTACGAAGAGTTCTGGGGCAGAGCCGAAGCCCTTGGTGTTCCTGTCTATCTCCATCCCACTCCGCCTCCAGAAGCTACGAAGGCGACATATCGAGGAAACTACCTGGATGAGGTTGCCACCATTCTCTCGGTCGGTGGTTGGGGTTGGCATGCAGACACGGCTATCCATATAGTCAAGTTGTATGCCAGTGGGTTGTTTGATTCATTCCCCAAGCTGAAAGTCATCATTGGACACGCGGGAGAAATGCTTCCCTACATGATCACGCGGATCAATTCGCGTCTGACCAAAGGCTGGGGGTCCCGAAAACGAGACCTGAAAACTGTTTGGGCAGAGAATTTGTGGATCACGGTCTCAGGCTTCTGGGACCTTGGACCCTTCTCCTGCATGCTCAGAACGGTAGCTATAGATCGGATCTTGTTTAGTGTCGACTATCCATTTGAGAGGAACGAGTCTGGCCGGGATTTCATGGCGACGGTACGCGAGAGTGGATTAGTGACAGAAGAGCAGTGGAGGATGATTGCGTCCGGCAACGCTGAAAGGCTGCTAGGAATTTCTTGAAAGTAGGGGCTGTCAGTCCAGCCGGAGCGACGATGACCTTGCTGAAGCTGTTCTGTAGATCATATGCCTCCTGATGCTCTGCTTTCTGTTCGCTATTGTTGGGTGCCGCAGCAAGGGTGGAGGATACTTCGCTCAGGGGCCCCATCATCAGCAGGCCCTATAATCAGGCCCTCGGTCTTTCAGGAAACCCATGGGTGGGAGCATGGCCTCTTTGACCATGTAGATCGATGGTGTGGACCTCTTTGAATCATGATTACTAACTACAAAGGGCTAGGCGGATAAAGTGCGACCCGCTCTGGTCCCTCTTCCGATCTAACCGCCCCACCCGATGTGACCAACTTTTTCTTTTTCTTTGCATTTAGAGTTTGTTTCGTTGCGGAGACGACACCTGGAGGTGCGGAAATAGACATCTCTTCCCCGCTGCTGGCATCACAGCTCCTTCGTCCTCACCACCAACTCCCCTTACCGTGGCAGAGCAAACCACGACGGGTGGATCATATCGGTTACGCAACAACAGCCTGATTTCTGCGCCATCTAACGCCTTATCGAAGGAGCATGACCTCTGGTCTGGGTTCACATGTGAACGGGAATGGCTTTGATTCCGGAGGAGCCCTAAGGCGAAGTCGACCTTCTTTCGATGACGAGCATGAAGACTATGGGAACAAGCGCCAAAGAACTGCCTTAGCATGCAACCCGTGTAGGCACCGCAAATCGCGTTGCAATGGAGAGCGCCCAGTCTGTGCCACGTGCCGAGACTGCGGCTTCGAATGCGTCTATAGAGGGCCTGCCCCCGGTCCCAAGCCCCCGAGCAGGGAGATGCAGTCCATGGCCGACCGGCTGCGCCATGTCGAAGACCTTTTGTCTGCTCTTGTCGGCGGTCCAGAGGGACACGTCAACGCCAGCACTGTGGTTCAGTCCTCGCATCCGGCCGAGTCGGGAGATATTACATTAGGCCGTCGAAGCTCAGGCCAGTATCAGCAAGATAACAACATGACTATTGTCTGGCCTGCCATGCATGAGAGCACCGTCGACGGCATGAGCAGTGTCACCTTCGCCAACGAATCCTCCTCTGGCTACTTTGGGCCATCCTCCAACTCTGCTTTCATTGGCCACGTCGCTCGTGCTCTTGCGTCAGGGGCTAGCACTTTCACTGATGGCAGAGACTCATCTCGAGACCTGACCTCAAACATGTCACGGCCTGCTTCACCGCCTTTGCCTTCCGACAAGAAAGGCCCCGACCAAGTCAACCCATATCGACTTCCCCCACGAGCAGAGATTGTACGGCTAGTCGATAAGTTTTTCTCCATTACGGGCCAGTTCTTCCCCTACATCTCGAAGACGAGCGTGCTCCAAGTGGTAGACGACATTGAGATTACCATGTTCAGCGGTGTTCGCAAATCATGGCTCTGCTTACTCAACACTATCTTGGCCATTGGCACAAGCCTCGACGTCGACAATGCCCGACAGAGGAAGTTTCGAGAGGCCGAATCCGATATTTTCTTCCAAAGAGCTCTTGCTTTGTCGCCCATGGCACCTTCGAGTACAGATAACTTGGAGACTGGTGAGTTTGATCGAGCAACTGGCCCTGACTCAAACGCTTTATTGATGGCTTTTTACAGTGCAAGCACTTGCCCTCATGACTCAGTACTCGCAAGGCACTTCAAAATCCACGCAAACCTGGAGACTTCATGGGCTATTGGTACAGGCGGCTTTCCAGGTAGGCGTTCACGCTAAAGACGTCTCTGGAAAGTTGTCGGTATTCGAGCAGGAATCTCGAGCGAGAACATGGTATACCTGCGTTATCCTAGACAGGTAGCTTTGAGATCACAAGCCCTATATCCACTCCTACTGACGACTACAGAATTTTGAGCATGACTTTCGGAAGGCCTGCTTTAATTCATAATGAGCTTGTCCAGATCGATTTGCCACAAGATGTAGATCTCGACAGCTTACCCAAGGATGATGCCCCTTGCGAGACGACACAACATTCTCCGTCCGGATTATCCCCTTGTGGTATCTTCATCGCCAGCATGTAAACTAGATCTATGACATAAATGGTTGCACGGCTAATTACTTGTCACAGAAACCTCTATCGAGTCCAGGGTGACATCATTGGTAAAGTCTACAACCACAATGCTATCTCTTCGCGCACGCTACGTTCGGATGAACTCTTCAGCAGGATAGCCACTTTGGACTATGAGCTTAGTCAATGGAAACGAAATCTCCCTCTTACCATCGCATTGCTGCCTTTAGAATCTCTCGAAGGAATGGAGGTCGAGAAATGGGCCTACACCCAGACGCAGACGGTGCTCACTCTCCGCTACCTGAATTCGCGAACGCTTCTGTTCCGAAAGATGCTCGAGCACATGTTGAACCAGGTAGCGCATCCAGAATCGATGTTGGAGGACAGCGATTGCATGCCACCCCTTGGTGATTCCATGGTACAGACATGCACTATGATGGCGATCTATACAATTTCACTCATTCACAAAGTTCGAACACGGTTCGATCTCCTTCCTGCCTGGTGGTTTACTACATATTACGGTAGAGCTCCCATTCATCTGATGGAATTATTGCTGACTTTGTTGCAGCATTCAATTCGGCAATGATACTGTTCGGTGTCATATGTCTACGGACGCTGAGTCGGTTTCACGCCTCTTGGAAGCCACTGTCCGAGTTGGTAGCTTGTCTCAAGACTGCCCTGGAAGCACTTGACATGATTGGAGGTTGCTCAACCATCGTCAGAAGGTGTTCGAAATATTTGAAGAAGATGATACAAGTTGCTACATTACTCGGTAGGCACGATTCCAAGATCATCCGTGCAGTGTTTGCTGATATCTCATAACAGTGCGCCACCAAACTTCAACTGGGTCTATGGCCCCGAATGGTCCGACAACGATCGATCTTTCGCCGTACGAGAACCCTTCAACCACAGCAAGTGATATAACGCTTTCCCCCTTGCAAGCTGACTTCGGACAAATACTGGTCGATGGAGATTTTTCTTTCCTTGACTACTGGACCGACGCTGCTCAGCAGACAAACATCTGATGCACGACTGCTCGACCTGGTGCCAGAAAATAGTCTACCGTATTGAGAGTAGATGATGCTATTATACATGCCGGACTCCATACAGCCCCACATCTGGTGTCGCCTACTTCACATCCGGCAAACAGGATAGCCGTTCCGGAATCCAGCCGAGGTTTCGGGTTAGTGAACCGGTGCTCATGCTTACCTAACGATGGACTAGTCCTCATAGTGACTCTTGCACATAAGATGTCTCGACAAGCTAGCATAGCCTCCCGATGTTCTCAAACCACACCGGCTGCGAAAAAAATGTCCACAATACCGCTGCTGTCCCTTGAGGACCATTTCGTCTCGAGTGTGTGCCAGCAAGACGATGTTGCCGAAACTCTTGCACTGCACCAGTTCCCTGGTCCGATCCTCCAGCGACTCATTGAAGTTGGCCCGGAAAGGCTGAAGACTATGGATGAGGGCGGTGTGAAACTCCAAGTGGTGTCTCATATCCCAGTTGTCATTGGAGCTCAAGAATGTCGCGCCACCAATGATCAACTTCACAAGGATATAAAGCAGCAGTCTGGAAGTTTTGCAGCATTCGCAACTCTGCCAGTGGGCGAACCTCAGAGCATCGCGAGTGAGTTGAAACGCTGTGTCAAAGATCTCACTTTCGTCGGGGCTTTGATCCCAAACCATGCCAACGGCGTCTATTATGACGGGCCAGACTATCTGCCCATGTGGCAGGCTGCCGAAAGACTCAAAGTACCAATCTACTTGCATCCTTGTCCTCCATCGTCTCAAGCTCTCCCGCTCTTTCACGGCAATTACTCTGAAGAGGTCGACTTTGCCATCGGCACTCACGCATGGGACTGGCACGCGAACTGTGGCTTGCACTTCATCAAGCTCTACGCTTCGGGGCTGTTTGACAAGTGTCCAAATCTAAAGATCGTCCTCGGCCATTTAGGCGAGCTTTTGCCATTCATGCTGGGCCGGATTGAGCGCAAATTAGCACTGACTAAAGACTCGAAGTCCTGGAAGAGGTCATTCACGGAAATTTACGCTCAAAATGTGTGGGTGACGACGTCTGGCATGTTTGATGTTGAATCCTTGAAGCTGGTCCTTGCAACAACGAAAATCGACAGGATCATGTTCAGTATCGACTATCCCTTTGAAAGTACATTGCTATCTAAGCAATTCATGGTTGAGTTCAGAGAGGCAGCACTGGTATCAGAGGAAGACTATGCGCGCATTGCGTACAAGAACGCTGAGGAATTGCTTGGGGTTCGGGTAATAGAAGGAGAATCACGAGGACCACTTTGAGGCGAGCAGTAGATCATCACACCAATACTTATTTAGTGTACAATCCGGTGTTGTTCCCGAATGATTATCGGTGCTGCTGCATCCTTCAGCATTATCCTGATACATGATGTTCACCTCGCGCCCATTCCCCGCAGTATGCGTCAAAAGGCTTCATCAAAGTGGCTTGGGCCCCCAAGGGGTGTTGCACCTGCTCTGGTACACCATCCGAAATATCCGTTCCACCCGCCGAGTCGTTCGGGGCCGGCTCGCTGACCTACAGCCTCATCAGCCTCCTCCTGAGCGTGTGAATTTCGGCATCGAGTATGCTCGTTAGACTTCGATAGGAGAGAGTCAAGACTTCGTACGAAACCGCCCGCATTGCGGGCGGTTGCCCCGCATCGCGGACGCTCGGTATTGGAAATGGTGCGACCAACAGCCGGCATACCGTTTCAATTCGGACGAAGGTGATGTGTGTAGGAAGAAAAATCATTGCGCGCCCAGATGAGCAGCTCTCAAACCTCTATCTCTAGAACCTGTGATTGCGGCCCCATTTTGAACACAAGCGAAACATCGATAGCAATGGCACCAGTACTAGTCGGACTCGAAGAACACTTCACCGGGCAGGCAATCGCCAACTCGGCCCTCTGCCACCGCTATTCCCAACTTCATGTTCCCCCAGTCCGTGGTAGACAATCTCCTGGATCTCGGCGACACGCGTAAGAAGATGATGAAACGCGGTAACATGAGCATGCAGGTGGTCTCGCACATCCCGGCCGTCGAGCCGCCTGAGATCTGCCGCGCAGTGAATGACCAGCTGTATGAAGCTGTGCAAGCGAGCAGCGGCCGATACCGTGGTTTCGCGTTCCTACCAATGGGCACCCCCGATGCAATCCCAGCCGAACTCGAGCGAGCAGTCAAAGAGTTAGACTTTGTGGGCGCTTTGATCCCCAACCACGCCTACGGGCAATACTTTGACGACAAAGCGTACTGGCCGATGTGGGAGAAGGCTCAGGAACTTGACGTCCCGATCTACATCCACCCAACACCTGCCGCGGACTTTGAGCGATACGCAGGGAGCTATGATAAGACCGTTCAGACGTTGATTGCAGGCCCTGCGCTGTGCTGGCACACTGACATTGCTATGCATGTTCTGCGCCTCTATGGTGCCGGCATGTTCGACGCGTATCCCAAGGTCAAGATCATTCTAGGCCACAACGGCGAGTCGGTGCCTTTCATGCTGGACCGCATCCACAAATTCTTCACGCGGCGGTGGGGAGGAAACGAGCGCGACTTCCTGACGGTGTGGAACGAGAACTGCTGGATCACCACAAGTGGCATGTTCCACATGGGCCCGCTGGAATGCTGTTTGAAGATGTGCAAGCCCGACCGCGTCATGTACAGTATGTCCCTTCCGGAAAAGCTGACCTAGATCCAGTCAGTTTGAGTCAACTATGCTAATCATCACAGGCCTTGATTATCCGTTTGAGGACCCGAAAGAAGGTCTAGAGTTCATGGAGGAGCTCGAGAAGAGCGGCTTGGTCTCAAAGGAACAGTTCGAAATGATATGCTCGGGGAATGCTAAGAAGCTGTTGCGCCTTTGATGAGGTGTCGAGCCACGAGAGTAAATTCTGATAGTCACAAGGCTGATGCATCATGCCACGTGTTGGCTTCTCATGTAGGGTAGCCTTGCGCACCCTCACCTCGGCACGCACTACTATCCGGAAATGACCGGAGACGTTATGTTGCCGCCCAAAGTCTGCTCTTGTACTTAGCAGTCCTGCGTACTGGTGCTCAATTCATTGTTGCATCCGTACATTCGAGATCTTACTCCTACCGTGCGCCGTGATCAGATAAACTTGTAAGCCACATTATTGGCACTGGAATATTCAGTATCTTGCACGTCCTCGCGAGGTCTTCCAAGGCGATCGGGTGGCTTCTGCCGCCTTTTTCACACTTCACTTCCAAGCTCCAAGTCTACACGTTGCATAAAGCTATAAGCAGCTAAGCCTCATTGACAGGTCCATCAGAGTGGCAGTCTATTTATTTCTGGCCTCACAGATAACTTTAAAGTTCTTCTGGTGCACAAACGTGTGGCTTATGCAGTATGACTCCTTCTCCGAGGGGTCTGCCAGCCGCAAATTGAAGCGTCGAACGATCTGCGGCACCACCTTTGTAATCTCGAGCAAGGCGATATTCTTACCGAGACACACATGGGCACCATACCCAAACTATGTTGCTTGTCAGTCATTGTCGCATTGAAACGAGTGCGAAGGGAAACGGATCTTACCGACATGAAATGGCGCTCCAACTCTCCTCTGTTGCTCTCCAGCCATCGCTCGGGCCTGTATTGGTCTGCATCATCTCCGAAAATCGACTTTTGACGATGCATCACCCATGCGTTGATTCCAACCGTTGTCTAATATCAGTCAGCAATCAAACCTCAACGTCCAACGCGCAGCATGTGTCGTACTTTCGCAGGCAAGTATCTCCCGTCAATGGTAACACCACCTTTAGGAACGAGCCTCGTGTGCTGAGTGCCTAAACTCGGGTGAAGGCGCATGGCTTCCTTGATACACGCCTGCAAAAAGGGCATTTTTTGAGCTTCGTTGTAAGTCATCGCTTCCGATATAGTGCCTTCTACCACGGCGGCGTCCAGTTCCTTCTGGAGCTTGTCCCAGACTCTCTGGTCCTTGATCATGAAGTACAGAATGGCGCGGAGGGCGATGCTCGTTGTATCTGATCCTGCGAAGATGTTGAGCGTGGCCAATATCTGAGTGTCCAGCTCGTCAAACTTTGCGGGGTTGTTCTTCTCGAGCTGTAAGAAGCGAGAGAGTAAGTCCCGCCGGTCGACACAATTACCATTTCTTCGCTGTGCGATGAATCCTAAAGCTTTCTGCCGATAATAATCAGTTTCTCCACATCTCCTTATGCAAACAGCCTATCTCGCACTCACATCAATCAAAAAGTTCAGGCTGGCACCATATTGACCGACCACTGGGATCATGCGAAACCATCTGCTTTGGGAGAAGTCATACAACTCAGGCAGTTCTGCAAGCACGATGCCCGACCAAATCATGTTCTCGATGCCTTGCAGTGTTTGGTCGATGTCGCGGCCCTCCTCAAGGAAACCGAATTGCTTGGAAAAGCTTACTTCGCCCATGACATCGAATGCAAACCAGGCGAGCCAGTCTGAGAAATTCATCTCCTTGCCGAGCCGGGCATGATCGTCCATTCGCTCGATGAGGCGGTTGATGGGCCGCTGCACGTACGCATCAAGCTCAACCACCGAGTTCATCGAGTACGAGTTGGACACAAGTCGTTTGTTTGATGCGTGGCCCTCGAACGTGGGATCAGAGAAGATGTCCCACTTGTGCGACTTGCCTGCCTAATTACCGGAGTTACTCAGCCTTGAAGCTTCTTCAAAATCCACGCATCAGGGTACTGCTAACCAGGTTCCAGGTTGGGTACCATCTTGGAAGGCATTAGTTCTCCTGACATAAGGTGGATGAATCAATTGCTTTGATATACTTGCCTCGTTTTCGTGAAGCTGCTACCGGCACCGTAGATGAGTTTCAAGGCTGCAGGATCTGCGACGCTGATTTCAGACGGTCCGATTCGAACCAGGGCCCCTGAAGATGATTAGGCACGACACTCCTTGCGTAGCCGCTTCTTCTGCTTGCCATATTTTCGATGGAGCTCCATCATCTTGACCTCCTGTCTTGCAGTCAAGATTGTCGTCACCTTCCATAGCCGTGTCAAACTCCCGAAAAATGGACCAGGGATCTTCCTCAAAGGGGTAAAGAGGCGCACGTAGGTAACATACAAGGCGATCACGCTGAAAGCTGCCAGGAAGGGGTGGCTGATCACTAGCGAGCTGAATGCCCTGACCGACACAACATGTCGGCTTGTCTCAGTCATAGTGGCGGCGACGACCACAACAGCACAACAGTACAAAAATACAAGCATTCAATAATTCATCGTTCAATCATCTAGGTCTACTTTGTAATGCTCACCAGTGATTCGAGTTGATCGTCATCCTTTACGAGCTCGGCCCGAAATACCCGAGCGTGACACGCGCCACCCCCGTGAGTATAGTTCTGTCCACGCCACTCAGGGGACGAGGTGCCGACGGCTGCTTCGGTGTGATTCGGACGACTTTAACTTCAGGCTTTTGCTTGAGCGCTGACCCACGGGGAACCTCCGAAGCGCTGACGCCGAGCTTGTGCGAAGAGCGGCAAGTTCGGGCAGTACTGGCCATGATGTTCTTGGGCTCGGTGACAGGCACAGAGTTCCTTGAAGGGTTCATTGTTCGTACTATTACGTCTCGGGATATGCAATGTAGGTTCAGGCTAGTTGCTGACGCCATGAGCTGTTGCAAGGCTTTACGGCTGAGTCAACGCAACTCATTATATGTCCCTACGTCTGTACAGCGGCCGGTCTATAGAAGCCGCTTACATAAGGAGATAGAGAACGTCTCTTGGAACGATGATAACCTTGTTGCGCCTGTCATGAAGTAAACTTTTATTTTGGAATTCGCCAAGTGGTTCGGCTCTTATGTAAGAAGTAGGTAGCAAATATTTCTTGACTGCACCATCACTTCACCCACTCCGGGGAATATCACACAATACCCCCTTTTTCCAAACCTTCTCGATATTCGTGGTGTCGTTGATGTTTTTAGTCGGATCACCTCTCACAAGAATCAAGTCAGCCCGCTTGCCAACGGCCACTTGACCGCGATCGGGTAGATTCAATCGCTTCGCAGAAACTCCTGTGGCCGAGCTCAGTGCTTCGACTGGACTGAAGCCACATTTGTCCACGTACAGCGACATTTCCAGATGCATGGCAGCTCCCATTCCCGTACCATGGATAGAAGGCCCAGAGTCGGTGCCGCTGAGTAGGGGAGACGTCAGCCACGGTCAGGATTGAGTACTGCAAATCCACTTCGAGCAGCCAGCCTTACCAAACGATGTCAATACCCTCGGCCTTCAGTGCTTTGATACATGCATACGCAAACTCGATGCTACAACCCGGTCGGGAGATCTTCATGCAATCACACATGCTTTGGCGCGTAGGAGGGCTCAGTACTTGGTCGGCGTGCTCGGTCTTCGTCCACTCACGCGCGGTAGTCAGGCCCATCATCGAGCTGATCGCGGTTAAAGTAGGGATGAGGAGTGCGTTAGTGGTCTTGTACGCAGCGATAAGATCCTCAGTATGAGCCTGATCGAAGAATTGGTGGGCCATGCCATCGACGCCAGCTTCGAGAACCAGCAGCGTCTCCCGTAGATTAGTGGCATGAGCAAAAGTCAGAAGGCCGTATTTGTGCGCAGCGTTGATGACCGCAGCTTGCAATTCTCTGGTAGGCGCGGGTAATGGGGAGAGCGTCAGGCACTCGCCGCTTTCTTGCATCAATTTGATGAAACTGTAGTTACATGGCACACAGTCAGCATTTCAGTCAACTCTGAGAAGCCCTCGTATCTGCTGACTCTGCGCCCGCCTCCTTGTTCTGTTTCACGTAGACGGCTGCCTCTTCCGGCGTCGTGAGCTTGGGATATCCGTCAAGACTGGCGAGTACCTGCTCATCTGATGAGTTTTCGTCCTTCAAATTGACTCTCGCCCACACAGTGCTTTTTTCGCGCCACCGGAGTACTTACGACAGGGTCCGTGTTTGTGTGACGCACAATCGCCCGTGGCCAGCCTCCATCAATGGTGGCAGCATACAAAGCACTGTAGATCTGCGGCACGTCGTTCGTCATCTCACCCAGCTTCTTCATGTACATCGCATTGGCAGGAACATTATGCATATCGAAAAGCGTAGTAACGCCAGCTGTAAGTGCCCCTCGAGCCTCCTCTACGCCACGAAAGACGTGCGTGTGGGCATCAATAAGACCTGGGAGAAGCGTGCATCCTTTCCCGTCGATCACAACAGCGTCTTTTGTAACACACCTGATAGATCCTTCAATCTGCTTGATCTCCCCTCCTGCCACGAGCACTGACTTGGGCTCCTGGTGAGCCTTAAAGCCATCAAATAATCGAACACCCTTGATAATGTAAGTAGTCATGTTGGTGAGGGTCCCTGCCTCCGAGAACACCTCGTCACAGGAGAACAATATCTGCTTCTTTCGGCATTAAATTAGCTGCGAACCGATTCCAGGATTGCTGAGCGGCTGACAGGGAAGGGAAGGGAAGACATCCGAATTAGCCGTTCCAGACCTTCTGTACGACATTTACCGCGATTCTCAATTTCTTACGGTCTCGGCAGTACGTCACATGACAATGCCTAGGCGCACTTCCACCAGGGCATTTGACACACCTTACTTTACTCAGACTTCTCCTCTCTCTTCGAGAGAAAACACAACAGCTAAGTATGACAATGTCATAATACGGTGCTCATTGAGAGTACCCGTCCTTCCATACAGCGTGACCATCTATTATACCGTAGGAGCGGCAATCCATAAGACGTCACGGTTAGTGCGTGGACAACTTTGGAATTTATGAATAGACTTGGTGTGCGCTATGCTTGTATATCTACTTAAATGTAGAACTCATTGCACGGTTCCCCTGATTTTTCGTGCATTTGTAACCAACCTCTTCCTCCAATGTGCCCATCCAGTCTCTGAGGTGGTGATCCTTCGGATGTTCAGACACGGCGGAAGTAGAGGTCACATTTGCCGCTTTTGGGGCGGATCACGAAGAATTCGACATGTTCCATTGAATCCTGTGTGGTATGTGGGGCGGGAATCACGCGGTACCGGCGGAATATGTGCCCCAAGTGTATTCGGAGTTGCATATTTGCGAGACTAGTCGGGGAGTAGCAGTCAGTACTTGATATGTCTACGGCATGGATAGTCTTACTTTAGTCCAATGCATGCTCGCGGTCCGGCAGAAAAAGGCAGGAAGTTGAGCTTCATTGCAGCCGTAGGGTCGGACCATCTTTCCGGCACGAAGGCATTTGGGTCCGGATATACGTCGCCATCACGGTGGTTGGTGTAGGCCTGCATTCCTACGAGGCTGCCTTCGGGAATATGCGATCCAGCAATATCCAGGCCCTTTGCTGGCGCGATTCTCTCCAAGTATGAGGGAATGGGAGCGTGTAGTCTGAGTCCTTCACGGCACACACCATCGAGGAAGGGTAATTTCTCCAATTTCTCTAGCTCCAGAGTTTTTGATGGGTCGGGGAATGCCTCCACCAGTTCTTTATGCAGTTTATTCTGAATTTCAGGATGGGAAGCCAGCTCCCAGGTTGTGAACATGGCTGTGTTGGCTGTCGTGTCTGATCCAGCATTCCTAAGAGAAGCAGAGATCAGTGTTTACGTCCATCAATTTCCCGACACTTGTCCCCCACTCACAGTATCTCCATCATTTCCGCAATGGTCTCCTTGTCTGTCAGACTCGTATTTGGGTTGTTCTTTGCAGCCTCCTCCAGTCTGGCCAAGATGTCAACTCTATTACGGTTTTCCGGACCAGAATCGGCCCAGCCGTCTCGAGCGCGGATCGCATACTGGATGTGTCAGCTGAAAGGACTTAATGATTAAATTAGCTGCTTGTCAAATACTTTTGCGATTTCTTCATCGGCTTGGATCCAATCATCCGCCAGTTTCATTCTCAAAAGACGCATCAAGGGAAGTAGAAAAGGGAAAGGTCCAACCTAAAAAAAATATTAGCACGCGGTCAATGGGAGGCCAAAATCCCAGAAACTCACCAGACTATTGCGCTTATTCCTCAGTTCTACTTGCGAAATGAAGTGGTTGTCCTCCGATTCCAGCATTCCGATTTGCTGTCCAAATGCAATGTCGGTGATCACATCGAAGGTGAGGTATCGAAACCACTTAAAGACATCTATGGCGACTCCTTCCTGTTCAAACTTAACGAGCCACTCGAGAAATCTCTCCAGGTGCCGGCGGATGACGGGTTCCATCTCGACTAGGTTTTGTCGAGAAAATGCGGGCAAAAGGGCTTTCCTTCTTGCATGAGCCTCTTTCATGTCCAACAATCCAATACACATCTTGACGTCCTTGAAACGGAACGCATCATACGCATGTGATTTAGCGGCTTTGTTGCTATATATCATTTTGACGCCCTCGTCGGCAGAAACACAAACTTTGTTGGGCGCAATACGTATGACTGGGCCATACTTCTTGTGTTGCTGCATGATCCACATCGCGCGTCTCCCTCGTAAGGACTGCACGAACAGTGGTAGCGAGGATAGTGCTGGAAGCCATGGCCCAGGTATGTTGTGCAATTGGTTCGTGAAAAACCCTGCGACCACGTACAGAACGAGTGCAGCACAGGTGATGCTTGCTAAAACACGGGGCTGATATAGAGGTTCAAAGGGATGTACAGCAGAGGGGGTGAACATCTTTTCGAAGATACAGCGATTGTGATGTCGTCAATTGACCGGAACCGCACAAATCATCTCCGTGGCAATCGAATACTTGTATTTCTAGATATGAAGCATGATTTGGGTTCCTCCTCATCTCGGAATCCTCGCTAGACGGCTTATCGATGAGCGCGAGCCACGAGCTATTAGTTTACTACTTCCCAGGTCCAGCAAAAGAGGGGTAGGTAGGGTCTGCGGATACCATCCGAAATTTCCGGTCCCTTGATCTTGATGGCGACTAGGGAAGGAAGTCTAACGTCAAGCATGAACAATCCATAGGATTTCCCAAATATTGGACCCAATAATTAGGCATGATATTACCGGCCCTCGAAGGCGCAATGAAGAATGGCAGTTTTAATGAGTCTGGTATAACGATTAGCACCACCTAGTTTCTGCGAATTTCAGAATGAACGGCCATCGGAGCGGCACCCACTCAAGCGCCAAACCCTTCGAGACAAGGCTATTTATCGACAATGAGGTAAGAGCGTCATCTCACCCGGTCGCAGGACGATGGTCGAGCTCACATCGGATTAGTTTACCCCTGGCAAGGAGGGAAAGAAATTCAAAATCTACAACCCCGTCAACGAGGAAGAGATCTGCCAAGTCCACGAAGCATTGTCTGAGGATGTTGACCTGGCCGTCAATGCAGCCCAGCGGGCTTTTCAGCCCTGGAGCAATTTGAGCGCGAATGAACGAGCTGCCCCAATGTTCAAACTCGTGCAATTGATTCAAAGAGACGCGGCAGAACTGGCGCACCTTGATGCACTGTGTATGGGAAAGTAAGTCACTTGTATGACAGATGCCAGAGTGTCCAAGCTAAGTCCAACGATAATAGGCCGGTTGAATTGCTGAAGAAGATGGACGTTATTGGGTGTGCGGGTCTCTTTAGTTATTTCGCGGGCTCTGCATTCCACATCCTAGGCGAGACCAGTATGAACTCGGCCAATTTCTTGAACATGACAGTGAGACAGCCTTACGGGGTTGTGGGTCTTATTATCCCATGGAATGTGAGCGAGTGCATGAGTGACCGAGGATTTAGTAAGGTTGAACTTATGCTCTTTAGGTCCCGATGATTATGTTTGCCTTCAAAGTCGCCCCTGCTCTGATCTGCGGCAATACAGTGGTGCTGAAGTCGTCAGAAAAGGCCCCCTTGTCCTCATTGAAATTGGCTGCTCTAGTCAAAGAAGCCGGATTTCCTCCTGGCGTTGTAAATGTTCTCAGTGGCTACGGTGAGCCTACAGGCTCGGCTATCGCCCTGCATAAGAAGATTCGAAAGATTTCATTTACAGGGTCCGTTGCAGTTGGCAAGAAGATATCCAAGATGGCTGCAGAATCGAACTTGAAGAATGTGTCACTCGAGCTGGGCGGCAAGGGAGCAGCCATCATCTTTGAGGATGCCGATATTCTGGCTGCCGCAAGAAGGTCAGTACCGTCATCGACAACGGTCATTATCATTTGATATTGATATTGATGTTGTACAGTACGCACTACTCCATCAACCACAACTCTGGCCAGCATTGTCAAGCCAACAGCCGAGTCTTGGTCCACCAGAACATTTTGTCCGACTACCTGGATGAGCTAAAGAAGTGTATGTCTCGTGTTAAGATTGGTGATCCGTTTGAAAAGGATACATTCCAAGGGTGAGTGAGCAGTTACAACGTAATGGACATGCTTGTTAAGGGCTCTTCCATGGTAGCCCCCAAGTCGACGTCAAGCAGATGCAACGGATACAAGCCTTGATTGACGCAGGCGGCAAGGACGGCAGAGTCATTTTTGGAGGTCGACGTCATGGTGACAAGGTGATCTCATCGTAATCTTGAGGAAGAGCACATACTCACGACAACACAGGGTGCCTTTATCGAGCCGACAATTCTGCTCAACGTCCCGACGACTTCACAGGCGTACCAAGAGGAGATATTTGGACCAGTGGTCATTGTCAACTCTTTCGCGACGGAGGAAGAAGCCTTGTCTGAGGCGAATTGTACCGAATTTGGTCTATTTTGTGTGTTGCTCGAAAGCCACGAGTGAAAGCCGGCTAATTTTCTCCTAGCCTCCATCTACACTCGGGACTTCGAGAGGGCGATACGGGTGTCTAAGGCATTTGAATCAGGCGCTGTCGGCATCAATTGCTCCGTGCCGTTACGCGCAGTCGATATGCCTATCGGTGGATGGAAGCAGTCCGGAATCGGTCGTGAGCTGAGTCTGCACGGGCTCAATCTCTACACCGAAGTTAAGACCCTGTTCTTCAAGTATGGCGCTGATCCCAATACTCTAGCTACGAGATGGCATAATTTATGAAGCAAACGTGCTGGTAGACCGAAAAGAGTGACTTGGATTTGTGTTGGACTAAAAATGGCTCATTTTGAGGCATTGGCAAGCCACCGGTCTTACGTAGGATCAATACAGATTTCAGAGGTTTTACAGGATATCTACTTAATAGGCCTGTACATACAAGTTTCTCGCTCATTTGGCACCCCTGAAACTGGCATTCCTCAGCGTCCAACAAGTTGTTAAAATGACCCCACAAGTCGGAGTTAGAGCTCACAGGAGATTGGCTTGGAGTGTTGCGTATATCTCGGAAGCAGAGAGTAAGCAATCTTTGCTCACAGATATGGCTGGCCATTTAGTGAACCCCAACCAGCTCTGCCACGGTAGCAGTGTTGGTGTCTGTTACCGACCCCGTGTTCTCGTTAGCGAACAGCCCGAGGAATGCCTGTTGGGGGCGGCCTTTGAGCTTGCTTAGCTGGGCAAAACAAGACTCCAGGGTTTCGGGTCGCCGTAGTCCCCCGCACTTGCCCCAAGTTCGTTCCCCAGATGGTGGGACTTTGAGAGAATGTAGGTGCATCACGAGTCTTCTCTTCAACTTACACCCACCTTGTACAAAGCCTTATCCTCACCGTTAGATCGTCTCTTCGACGGGCCATGCCTGTCTAACACTCGGCCCCATTCTTCTGCAATGAGATCCTCTCAGGAAGTGTCCCAGGATGGTGACAATGAACCCCGATACAAGCGGCAGCGGACCGCCATGGCTTGTTATTCGTGTCGAAAACGAAAGACAAAATGCAATGGTACACGTCCGTCGTGCGATCTGTGCATCTCCATGGGCTTTGAATGCGCATATCCCAGGCCTCCCGCAATGTCTAGCCGGGCGACTCACGATCCTGAGTGGGTTGCAGGTTACAGAATCTTAGGAACTTAGGCTAACGGCCGAGCAGATATGTACGCCGAGTCGAAGATCGATTGGCTTCTGTCGAAGCACTGCTTGAGACTTTGGTTCCTCAACTAGCAGTGAAAAGACCGGGTTCGCAACATGTAGATGACTCGCAATATCTCGATTGCCACGTGGAATCTGGGGAGGACACGATAGCTTCCTCATTGTCACAGCGCCTATTTGCTGGCAAAGCGTCTTCAAGCAACCCTGACGGGCATTCAACAAATGCCAAAGCGGTCGACGACAAGATTGATGGCATGGGCTCAGTCGCTTTTGCCGATGAGTATGTGTCGGGTCATTTTGGTAAGTAAGAGGATGAGCGGCGCGTCCAATGATGCGTGCATTTGTTACTCACCATCACAGGTGCTACCTCATTGTTGGCTCTCTCGATTAAGATCAACCAAGCCATGAAAGAGGCTCTCGCGGAAATGGGCCAGCCGAATCTCATGCCCGACCGCGACGCAACCAACCTGATTTCTCGGCCACCTTCGCCTTCTGCGTTGGCGGGCGAAAAATCAGTGTCCCCTCCGAATTTCGAGCGACTTAATATTTTCGGATTGCCGCATCGATCACGCGTCATGCAGCTGGTAGATCGCTTTTTCAGCTCTACAGGTCTCATTTTCCCGTATATATCCAAGAAGGCAGTCTTGGTTCCCTATGCCAACATCAATTCGTCTGATTCCAGGAACATACGACAGTCATGGCTTTGCCTTATAAACACAATTATGGCCTTCGCCACCGTTCTTAGCCAGAGCGCGGAACGGAGAAAAGACGCAATGGCTGAGGCCAATTTATTCTTGCACCGAGCTCTAAAACTTCTGCCTGATGTGGCTCAACAGCCAGCAAACCTAGAGACACGTGAGTACACCCTGCCATAGCTGCTAGCACTCCCCCTTCCGCTGAATATGCGTCTAGTCCAAGCTTTACTACTCCTTACCCAGTACCTGCAGGGTTCCCAGCGGTCGATGCAGACATACAACTTCCAGAGCGTCACTACAAGAGTGGCTTTTCAACTTGGCATTCACTGCACCACCAGCAGCAGCAAAGACACAATCATTGAACGAGAAATCAAAAAGAGGTGTTGGGCCATGACATTCATTCTAGACAAGTAAAACTTCTGCCGTGTTTGACAGATGTCGGTTTGATGAGTTGCTTACGACCAAGCAGGACTTGTAGCATGACTTTTGGGCGGCCCCCTGGCATACGGAATGAATATCTTTCAATGCAGACTCTCCTACCAGTCGATGTAGATGCGGATGGCCTCGAGCCCGCAAATTCTTCGCCAAACGTGTTGAGTCTCCAAACACCTACAACAAGCACTGTGTGTTGCTTCATTGAATCAGTGTATGCCTTGTCCTTTTACTGCAACGCCATAAGGCCCATCCCCAAGTATATGAACTGATATCATTGACTCTCTATTTCTCTATTAGCAAGCTTTACGAGATTGTCGGATCTATTATCGATGACATATACCAGATGAACCTTGTGCGAGATGTCGACCTGGAATACAACATGCTTCTCGAACGAGTCATATCTCTTGAAGTCAGACTAGAAGCCTGGAAAGTTAAGCTCCCATTCCCCCTCCATATCCGAACGAGGGACGAAATTGTCCAAGACCCAGTCGACTCGTCAGAATATTCCCGGCTTAGCACCGTCCTAACGCTAAGATATCTGAGTACGCGGACTCTTTTGCATCGAGCGATCTTGACTCGCTTTCTGGACCAGAATCACCAGAGGGCAACGGCCACCGGACGGTCCGTCTTCTTGCGGTCATCGGAAAACATATCTCTAGATCTCAGCGTCTCGTCTGCCATTGAAATGATCGAGATCCACTACGCCATGTCCAAGGTCTCTCAGCGAATGCTCACCACATGGTGGTTTTCGCTCTATTACGGTAAGAATACTGTCCCTTCATTTGACATATGGCACTGAAACAGCGCCGGCTAATCGTTTTTGGCTGAGAACAGTGTTTGGCTCGGCACTTGTGATCCTCGCTGCCATGTTAGTTCAGCACTGCAGCGGCCTGCAGATCCCCTCACTACAAAGTCAGGACATGATGCCTTTGTTTCAAAACGCCCTGGACGCCCTGCAGTATCTCGGTAGCGACACGCGGATGTCTAGTCGTTGTCACAAGTACCTCCAGAGGATGATGCACGGGGTACTCTCTCTAGGTGAGAATTATATGCTCGCTGAAGCAAACAATATCTTGCATTGACTTCTCGTGTGTGATAATAAGGCGCCCAACCTGCGGAGCTGAACGAAATTTTCATCCCTAACGAGGACTTTTGCTTCGACTCTTCGATCCCCTTCCCGGAGATGTCTGACATTTCCATAATGGGCCTGGATATGGGTCAATTCATGGCTGGCAGCACTTTTTAAGAACCATTTGGATAACCATAGTCTCAAATGAACGCCTCCATGTCGCTTTGATCCAGATCCTGACCACCTTGTCTAATCGTAATCCAGCGGCAATCCAAACAGCCTGATGGCGTTGCGATAGCCAATGTCTTTCCACGTCTGGTCCGAGATCGGCACGCTTTCAAACCATTCCCGCATCTCTGCAATGGACTCGTACGGATAGTCCACCGCAAACATGATGTTTGAGATCTTAGCTTCTGCCATTAGGTTCAACAGTGCAGAGGTTCGTGGCATGCCACTCGTATTTGGAAGGATGTTATCCTGGAAATATTCTTGAAATCTCTTCTTCTTGGGACCTTGAGCCTCTGATTAAATTATTAATTTGATTGCTTGTTGCCTTGATTTATCTGTAGAGGCTGAGGCTTACCGAGATTATACATTCTGAAGGTGGTATCGGTTCTAGGTAGAATCCACGATAGCCCTTCGCCCATATGGCCTAGACAGACCTTCAATTTCGGGAAACGATCAAAGACGCCGCTGTACATAAGTCGGAGGATGTGCTCGACTGTTTCTCGCGCGAAACCATACGGCGCACCATGTAAAATGGGCATGTCGTGCAGGACCTTAAGATTACTCTGCAGTGGCACGCGAGGGTGGATGAAGATGGGCTTCTGCAATCGTTCGGAGACTTCCCACAGCGCATCGAACTGCGGATCGTCAAGGTACAGGCCTTGCGTCTCATCCGTCGTATTTGTGAAGCCATTGACCATGGCACCTACAAAACCATATTCCTGCACACATCTCTCGAGCTCGGTCGCTGCGGCCTGGCCAGTCTGAGTAGGCAGAGTCGCAAAACCGAAGAATCGGTCAGGGTGTCTTTGGCAGTAGCTCTGATACAGAAACTGGTTAGCCTTCTGGCAAAACTCCACAGCTTCTTCAACTTTGATAAATGCTTGTGCGGTCGGCTGGTTTAGCGATATGATTTGCGCGCCGATGTTGTTCGCGTCCATAACCTTGAGGCGGAGATCGATGTTGCCCAGTCTGTCCTTCAAGCCCGCGACAAAGTCGCCCTGGAAGGTTGCAAACGTGGTTGAAATCGTGGGAGTCGGGAATGGCGTGACCGCGTGCTCTTCGAGGGTGATCAGCCTCGCATTCTTGCGCACTGAGCTCACGGGAGTGAATAAGGACTCTGGTCTGCCCTCGAGACGTAGTGTACTGGCTTGAGAACCCAGAAGTTCACTCATGATAGTAGAATTGGCTGTTTCTTAGCCAAAAAAGATTACACAAAAACACAATTCTCACTTGGTGGGCAAACCCCAAGATCTCAATGCTTTCCGTAATGTCTAGCACGTGTTCTTGAGCCACCAGACACGGTGTTAGTACGACTTGAGTGGATGCTGTGACCGGAGGCCCCACTGAGGGTCCAAGGGTATATCGGAGACCTCAACCGGTGCACCCATGCTAACCGAATTCGATCCGTAATGGCCGAGTGACCTGGCTCTCTCAGGATGGAGGGAAACTAAAGTGATGCGTAAATGACCGACGGAAAGGTGAGATACCATCCTGAGCCTGAGAACGGGCCCACAGCATTCGTCCATGACCTTCTATCATCGCCGAGGGCGGGTTGAGAACAATCTGGAGGTAGATTCCAACCACTTCTGTCCATATTGGGAGAGTCGCAGCAACTCCCCGGTATGCTTGAGATTTCTGTAGAGCATTCAGGATATCCAGGCACCTTTTGTCATGTCGAAGGCTGTACAGAACCCGCCAATTAAAGTGGAGACAAAATCTCGCTCATGTAGTGCCATTTTGAAAAGCCCATATGGCATGCCCTACGAATTTACGGCAACAGATGCCCCTCAGCCATCCAGGGACGAAGCTCTGGTCCGCCTTGACTTCACCGGAGTGTGTCATGGAGACGTCTATAGCCGCGATGGCGGTGGACCGGCGCCCCAAACCCCCCTGCGGCCCTTGGTCGGGGGCCACGAAGGAGTCGGGAGAATCATGGCTCTGGGCGGCGACAAGAAGGCTTCTATGGGCTTCCAAGTTGGTGACATGGTCGGCATCGCTTGGAGGGGCGCCACTTGCGGCGAATGCGAAGCCTGCAAGCTTGGGTGTGAGAACTATTGCCCGCACCAGCAGGTGAATGGCATGCACAGGAATGGCACATTCCAGCGTGAGTAGCTCTCGCGCATGGACCTGAATTGCTGCTCAATGCCCAAGCTGACGATTGTGATACTGCAGAGATCATTGCGTTTCCTCTCAAAGAGCTCGTCCACTTACCTGACGGCATAGACCTGCCTTCAGCATGCCCGACTCTCTGCGCAGGCGTCACCGCCTACGTGTCATTGCGCAAAATGAACCCTCAGCGAGGTAGATGGTGTGTCATCAGCGGAGGTGCCGGAGGAGTTGGGCATATGGCCATACAATATGCCAAGAAGGTATTCGGGTTAAAAGTTCTTGTGATTGATGGGGGCGCTGGGGATAAAGAGCGGTTCTGCAAGCGCAAAGGCTGCGACGAGTATGTCGACTTCCACTTAGCAGGAAGTCGACTGTCGAATGAAATGCAGCGACGCATGGGTGGTGGAGCCGACTATGTGCTCATATTGAGCCCGCATCAAGCAGCGTACGAGTAAGTGTTAACTCCCAATGCACTGTTGTTTTGTGCGGCGCTCTAACTTCTTCCGCTCCAGTGCTGTTGGAGAGTACGCAGCTTTCCAAGCTCAGATCATGGCTGTGGGAATAGGAAACTGCTCGTAAGTCTCAAGATACAAATGGGTTTCTGAAGGTTCTAAGATTGGGACAGCTTCCCTCTACGGCCAATTCTGAGAAAAGGCCTCACCCTTCAGTCCAGCCAAACAGGAACGAAACAAGACATCGAAGAAGTCCTCCGGCTTACAGCCAATAGAGTCGTCACTTCGGAAATTGAAGTGATGGATTTTTTCGAGCTCAATCATGCATTGGACCAGATGAAGAGTGGACGTGTTTTGGGAAAGCTGGTGCTCGATTTGCGGCAACCAGGCAGAGCATTGTCTCCGTCGAGAGAGCAGCTTCCAGCATCTCTGTCTTGATCTTACTAATCACTCTTGGGGTCAGATGTACTGTAGATCCATTACAGATAGATGCATAGGACTACCCAGAAGTTTGAATGAATGGAAAATGGCAGAATGTACTAGAGCGGGTGATAACGATATGCCAATTTCAAAGAACCTTGCTCATTTATTGTCTAATGTCGTTATTGATCGGTTCGGCCTCGCGCTGCAGCCTCATGGCGCTTTAACCATCTTCCTAAGCAGACATTTCCTGCTCCCCCTTATTTGCTCCTTGCATTGCTGCTTATTGAGGTCGAATCCTGACACATGATATCGTGGTCAGCCTGCCTGGTTCACTGAAGTTAGTGACTGAGTCCTCCCGGTTTCAACTCTTCAAACCTCACTACTGATACACTTTGGTGCTCAAGATTTCTATCTCAAATCCAATACGATTCTCCCCAGTGCTCGACCATTCTTTAACAACTGAAAAGCATCGGCTGCCTTGTCCAGCGGCAGTACCTTCACCACAGGACGAACATCATGCTTAGCAGCAAACTCCAGTGTTTCCTGGACCTCCTTCAAGCTGCTGGCATTCACTCCAGTTACAAAGTAACCGTGTGTAATGATATCGATAACATGTAGTGGTCCTGCTAATGATTCTGGAGGGAGGCCAATACACACCAACATCCCCGCAGGCCTCAGCATTTCCGCGGCCTGTATATACGCTGTGCGGCTCCCTATCGCGACCAGCACCGCATGAGCTCCATCTCCTGTGATCCTGCGCACTGAGAGGGGGACATCTTCGGTTTTCGTGAAGTCGACGAAATGGTCAATCCCAAGCGACTCGCAGAACTCCTTCTTGTCGCCGCCGTCGATGCCCACAGTCCGGATGCCCATCTTCTTTGCGAACCGAATCCCAAGATGTCCGAGGCCTCCGCCTGCACCAATGATAACTACGCAGTCCCCCGGCCTAGCCTTACTGATCTTGAGAGCGCGGAACATTGTCACGCCCGCACAAAGTAGCGGTCCGGCTTCCTCGTCAGAAATCTCTGCTGGGATTTTTGGCGTAAAGGTTCCCGGCGAGGTGATGTACTGTTGAAAAGAGCCAGGGGTGCTATGTCCATAGAGCTTGCGCTGCCAGCAAAGGTTCTCCATGCCCTCTTGGCAGTAATTGCATTTCCCACAGACACTGCGTAGCCACTTCGTTCCGGCGCGATCCCCGACCTTCAGATTGGTCACTTTGTGCCCAACGGCAACAACCTCCCCCACGCCTTCGTGCCCGGGGGTTTTGCTATTCTCGAGCCCGAACCCCAGTTGATGCCACTCGTCGAAGGCGAAGGCGAGATCCGCATGACAGATTCCACTGTGGGTGACGCGGATAAGCACGTCTTCACCACCAAACTCGGGCACGTCAACATCTTGGATTGTTATCTGGGCCTCTCTCCCTGGATTCTCGATCACGATCGCTCGTTGCCGCTTTGGCAGAGATGCGCTTGTTGACATGCTGAGAGTGTTTGTCACCGGATATCCTTCTTGTGTTGCTTCCAGGTTTCTTTGTACGAACGCTTCTCCTTGTGAAGGCACGGAATGAATATTCTGATCGTAATATCCAGAGAGTCAAGCTGTCCATGGCTGTACGAGGTACCACGGCAGTATCGGATGCTGGGCCTTCTGCGCTCGCGTTGCGGGGCCCGATGAGCTCGGTCCGGAATTGCTATGATTCCGACTGCGAATATGCAAAAGGTGATGGGAAGCGGGAAACATGAAGAGTTCAGCCTACTGCAAGAAAAATCTGGGCACAGTAGGAGAGTTACCAGCAGAGGTGCGTTCGTCTCTAGCTAGAACCTGAGATTTCTACCATAGCTCGCCATCTAGCTGACGAGCGCAACATGCTTATTGAACATAAACTCTTCGACCCCGTAGCCACCTCCATTTGATCCCCATCCCGAACTCTTATATCCCGTCACCGGCGCGTGTGAATTGACGTACATGGTGAAAGCATTGATCTGGACTTGTCCGAAATCGAGGTCTCGGGCCATTCTCAGACCCCTAGCGTAGTCTTTAGTAAATATAGATGCGGACAAGCCGTAGTCACTCTGGCTCGCAACTTCGACGGCTTCTTCGTCAGAGGAGATTGTATAGAGCGACGCCGACGGGCCAAATCCTTCTTCTCTGCTAATTCGGGAATTCGGGTTCACGTTCGCCAGAATCGACGACTCTAGAGACGAGAGGCCTGTGAGCATATTCCCTCCAATCAGGATCTCTGCACCTTCGGAGAGCGCGGCATCGATTAAGTCGTGCGCACGTTGCGCCCCATCGGCCGTAACAGCGTGCCCTGCTGAAGGTTGGGCTTTCATAGCCTCTCTGAGTTCTTTGGCGAAAGCGTCCTTGACCTTTTCGTGTACTAAAATACGCTCAGTGCCAAAGCATACTTGGCCGTGATGAGCCAGGGCTAGAGAAAGAGACCATGTTTAGTGGTATCCTAGGATCAAATTTGTAGTGGCATAACTTACCACCTCGCACACAACATTCCGCGGCAAGTTCTAAGTCTGCGTCTTCGAGTACAATTGCTGGGCTTTGGTCGCCCAGCTCCATGAGTATCGGCTTCAGGTATCTGGCAGCTACAACGCCGATAAGCTTTCCAACACTAGCACTGCCTACGAACTCGATTTTTCGGAGAGCAGGATGGCTGATAACGGCTTCTGTGATCTGCGCAGCTTCTTTTCGTGAGCATTGAATCTGGTTGATCACGCCAGGCGGGAGTCCGGCCTCTTCAAAGGCCTCCAGGATAAGTTGGTGTGACCATGGAGAGAGTTCTGAGGCCTTTAGAACCACGGTACAGCCTGCCGCTAAGGCCGCGCTGATTCCTCGCAATGCAAGGATCATCGGCGCGTTCCACCTAGGGACAATCTCACTGTCAGTGCCTTTTTGTAGATATTAATTTGATATCAACCTACGGGGGTATGACCATCACAACTCCCACGGGCTCCTTGAAGATTAATGAAGTATGCGCACTGTTGTCCGTTGGTGGAATGCTGCCACACACTCTCATCGCAGTGGCGGCGTTTTGCCTGATACTGGTAGCTGCGAACGAGCAGTCAAAGACAGGCCACGCCGGATCGCAGCTCGTCTCGGCTGTCTCGCGCCTCACAGCCTCCTCGGTCTTGTTGACGACGATATCAGCTGCCTTGTTTAGGATGTCTCGCCGCTGGGTGACGGAGACTTTCTTCCACGACTTAAATGCATCGGCAGCGGCCTCCACCGCATTAATTGCGACCTCTACCGTAGCACTTTGAGCATAATGCGCAATATCTCCAGTCTTACCCTCGATCACTGCAAAGTTCTGAGAGTCGGGGAGCGAGACCGGTTTCCCCCTAATAATGCAAGGAACCACCAAGCCTGTCCTAGCCTGTTTTTGGATCATCTTAATCAGCCTCGTTGTTGCTTGCAATAATGAACTGACGCATCAATTCATAGCTCTGTCAATCTTAAAAGAGCTTGAAAGAACTAGTATTGGTGTTAGCACAGCTTGGGTACAATCGTGATACACTGTGAATCCGGCCAATGGGCATGTTGCGGATATTGCGGAGACCATCCGAGTGGCTCGGTGCGATCTTTGACGCGAGCCCCGTTCAAATTCGAGAAGAATGAACGACGCGCAGAAATTTGTGTGGGTGTCTCGGGCAACTCCTCCGTATGCCTTGAGTCCGGTTCCAAGACCCGATGTATGACAAAAGGTATCTCCACAACCAGGAAACTGACCGAGTGCGATGCTTAGAGCATGATACCTTGTACCGTCGCAATTCAAGTAAATATGCAACCATCATTGAAGGCGCGGAGGACCTTATACCATGAACTCCATTCCGTTGACCTTTGCGAGCGGCCTGTATGACCGTATGGTCCCGTTGGCGCGAGGCCAGGTTAGATGTCCTGGCATAGCAGTAAATTTCATCGACATCCCTCATCCGCGCGAGATATTTGACCGGATGATGAGCGCAGGCGAGTTCGACGCTTCGGAGCTCTCAAGCTCTGAGTACATCTCAAATTATGCTGCTGGCGACCGTTCATTCGTTGCACTGCCTGTGTTCCCCTCACGCGCTTTCAGACATAGCTGTATCTATGTCAATACGAAGGCGATCAGACAGCCGAGCGACCTGAGCGGGAAACGTGTGGGCATCCCTTTGTATACGATGACCGCCGCCGTCTGGATCAGAGGTCTCTTGCAACACGAGTACGGGGTAGACATTGACAGTATCGTATGGACTGAAGGCGACGTGGAAAAGCCCGGTGTTTATGGATCGCCATCGGCTCTACCACCAGTGAAAAAGCTGAAAATCGAGCGAAACACGTCATCCAAGTCGCTCAGTCAGATGCTGGAAGATGGAGAGCTGGATGCGCTTATCAGTCCGGACAAACCATCTTCCATGGCTCGGTCAGCGCATCTCCAACGCTTGTTTCCGGACTTCAAGCAGGTTGAGATTGCATATTTCAAAAATACTGGCCTATTTCCAATCATGCATCTGGTTGTCATACGGAGGGACTATTATGAGCGATATCGCTTTGCAGCAACATCGCTTTTCCGCGCTTTGGATGAATCGAAAGCCACTGCACGGAAGGGATTGGTGTACACAGGTACATTGAGGTATATGGTACCGTGGCTCCTGGCCGATGTTGAAGAAATGGAGGAGATTTTCAACGGCGACTGCTGGCCATATGGGCTGGAGCCGAATAGGAAGACACTAGAAACTCTCGTTCAGTATCTGGCCGAACAAGGGATGATCCAGGAAGTTGTAAAAGTGGATGACTTGTTCGTCCCAATCAAAGCGAGCTCTGAATGGAAGGACAACGACAGTGGAATGGGAGGCCTTGTTGCTGACGAAACGTAGCATCAGGAGCAAACGGCTTTGTTTGAGAAGGCGACGTTCGGTGGGCCAGTTCCAGGTTTCTGACTTCAATAAGTCCTACTGGGTAGCATTAACAACACAGAGAACGTCGTAGTCTAGTCTAATGTTATGAATTGCCAATGTCATCTCAGTGTTGATCCTGAGTCTGGAAATAGGTGGACTGGTGATGTTTGCGGATGAGAAGCTAGCCAGTGCCAGATATTCATCGTTGTAATCCAGAGGAAGCTCAATGGAGATATTAGAATCGTCGAGCCCAAAAGGGTCCTCCCAAAGCTGAAGAGCTATTGCGGTCGAGGACGTAAGCTTCCAAAGAGATTCACCGCCTCAATTATTCCTCTACGGGGACATGTGAGAGGTTACAAAGCTTCTTGCATCTTCAATTCCAGACAAATTTTGAGACGGGTTTGACCAAGCTGCCGTACCGAGCAGCCTGGCAAAGGATTAGCACGCAGAAAAAACATCGAGCAAAGTTTGAATTACCAATCAAATGGAATGTCCCGAACCTTGCGATCAAGATGAAGTCTTGAATCTCTTGAAGAGTGTCAAAGCCGAAACCTGCAGGCGAGAGTGCCAGCAGAGCTGCTCTGAAATATCCAAAGTTTGTCATCCTGGCCCTTAGAGTAAAGCGTAACACATGCTAGAGCAAAACACATATTTAGCGTGAACAAGCTCATGTCGAAACCTTTCCGAAGTACTCGATATGGCGACGTTGTCATGTTCGAGTAGATCAACGATCTTTTTAAACGTGGTCCAGAGAGATGATGGAATATTGTAAGTGGAATCCACCAAAGCCGGGAGAAGCCATCAGTAGATGCCTGTGTCCAGACCCAAACAACAGCACACGAGGGACTTTCGTGAAAGGCATCGATCGAGTTCTCATCAATTCGTCACCAGCTCCGCAGACCAAATCTCAATTGATCGAAGACTCACTACTCATCGCGAAGACGCTTTCCCTCCGTGCGAGAGGGCAGCGAATGCGGAGGCACCTAGGCAATTCTGGGCTTCGTTGAGTTACCAGCAAGAATACTATGGGAGCTTTTATTGGCAGAACTATTGTCGATTGAGCATATAACGTAGTTCATGAAACTTGTATCCTTGTCAGTGAAGTCACGAAAGGCGAGGGAAGGACTGGGCCATATTCGATTCCATTTTCTTCGCTAACAAATCTTGGTGTCGAGGTTTCGGTTTGCAGAATGAACGATGATGACTGTACCTCAGAGTCTGATGGGAGAATTTCTTTTACTATATACTCGCCCCGCATATAAATACTAGGCCGGGTCATTCCCTGGCCCGTGGACTTATTGCAGTGGGGGACAAATGTTCGGGCGGATAAACTACGGAGTGCGCAAAGGGAGTTATGATCTGCCCTAGATATGGCGCCTTGGCTTCTTGACCCTCTCTCGCTAATCATTTTCATATTTGAGAGTGACCGATTTCGTTCAAAGTGGCTCGTACTCAGTGCCAACAATGCAAGATGCCTATTAAGTAGGAACACCATTAGTGAAAGTACTGTACCCATTCTGACGTCTGTACAGTTATCTCATTTTGCTGTCCAGGCAGGGCAAAGTGGTATGCTGCATCCGAATACTTTGTCGCCCACCCTGCTTCTCTCGCTAACCTCAATCTCATTCACAGAGACTTGCAAAATGGTTCACTACTCTCTCACCCAAAGAGAAGGCCAAAATCATTAAGGATGTCTCTCAACTCGTTCTCTCCCGGCGGACACGAATGTGCAATTTTCTTGAATACAAGGGTGTGCCACTTATTCACTTCTGTTCATCGATTCCTCCTGCACCGCAGCCCTGGAAACCCTCCCTTCATTTTACCTGCATTCTAGATCATGTAATGTTGTCACTAACACACCTACTTCATCAGACAGCAAAGTAGTCTATCGCCGTTATGCCTCTCTCTTCTTCATCGCAGGCTGCGCCTCCACCGACAATGAATTGATCACCCTCGAGATTGTCCATCGTTACGTCGAACAGATGGATAAATACTATGGCAATGTGTGCGAACTTGATATCATATTCAACTTCCAAAAAGCCTACTTTATCCTGGATGAACTTCTTCTGGCAGGGGAGATGCAGGAAAGCAGCAAAAAAAATGTCCTACGCTGCATAAGTCAAGAGGACAGTCTTGAGGATATGGAGGTAAGTGAATGAGATATCCCACATGCCCTCCTTGTCGCACTCTTGCCTCCGCTCGCATCGATCTGCGTGACCAGAACAGTTCCAAATTTGCCTCTGTAAGCTTGCTTGCCGTCCCTTTCCGTCAAGTCGCATTCATCATTGACCCGCTCATAAAATCAAACTAATGATGGTTGCTGCTTTATCCAGGTCGAGGAAGACGTTACGAAGATCATGTAGAACATGATGGAACCGAGTTTTCGGGCAGTTTCGGCAACGGCAACGCTAAATGGCTTCTTCGCTTGATGCCTCTCTATCGTGACGCCCAGTGCAACATGCTGTGAATTATGCTCAGACGACAAACCCTCTTCGCAAAAAGATTGCAGTATGAATCAATTAACCTTTGATATGCGTGCAGGTTACCGAAACGAATCTGAAAGAGAGCGGTTTGCTGTAAACGAGCTCGCTTTGCTGGTGGGTCTTGTGTAAGTGAAGAGCAACGAAGGTCCGGAGTTGAAGGAAGATACCCTTTCCTCGTCATTATTATCATGCGCAGCGAACGAACCATGTACAGTGTATCAGGATGATGAAATAATCAAGCATCTTTCATGACCATCAAACTGTTTGCTGGCTGACCTGGACAGCTAGTCACCGAACGTGGCGCCTTCAGACCTTCTATTGCACAGATCAGAGTAAGAGAGCCCTTTGAAATGGCGCAAACTTTTTCCCACCACTACAGATCACCGATTGAGACATTGTGTGTGAGTATGAAGCCATTGTCGTTGCTTACTTGTTACTCGTGCAAGCGTTCATGTGCCTATTGGTCGACCACCCTACGCAATCTATCACGTGATGCGGCCTTCCGCAGTCGCAACTTCAACTTCCCACCTCCGCTTCATTGTCCAACCTCAGCCATCATCCTCATCGTTCATCATCAGCACGATATGGGATTCCATCAAATATACATTACCTGCTAGACGTCTATCGTCTAGCTATTCGAATTGCCCAAGAGCTGTCTCTGCAGCCAGCCTTGATATCTCTCGGTCCGCGATCGCTTAGCTCACTCAGGTGCCTATACCACCACATTCCATCATCCACCAGCCATTCCTACACGCGAAGCCTGCCACCGTATCAATTTGGTCGCGTTTATTGCTCTAGGCCAGATTACGCAGTGTCGAGCCCAATTCTCCAGTGTCCTGACTGTGTCTTCTCCAATGTCCTGCAAGTGAGACAGAGACGCCGAATTGAACACAGTCATCATGAAGGTAGAACTCGGTCCCTTCAAAGTTAGATGTTAATCCATCACCGCTGACACAGTTTTATTAGTTCGTACCGATTCGTGAGTTCGATGCCGTTAACTCCGCGCTCAACTTCTCTACGCCCGATCTATATGTCATGGGAGGGTGCGACTTATACACGACCAAGGCGGCAGGCGGAGATAAGAAACTATACAAGAACATTGAAAATGGGTTGGAACAACAGTACAAATCGAATTTACAATTCTCGAATTCCCTCTCCCCTCCGCAAGCACATCTCATGGCCTCCAGCCTCAATCTGAGTCGGAGTAGTCCTTTTGGCAACTTGGGAATTATCAGCTCCAGAAGAACATACGCATACCTCATTGCCACCCTCAACGCCAGCCATCCAGATTACGATTTCTCGCACGTCCTTAGGCCAACCGATTTCAAACGGGAAAAGAGTCTCAGAGCCGTCATGAACAACCTTGATACCACTCTCTATAACTTGAGGCCGCGAGCCTTCAACCCTCTGTTTGCTGGGCCCGGTGGCATTATGGACGCCAACGGTCCACCATCAATCCAGACTTTGTGGGGCCCGGGGATGTGGAGATTGATCGACAACCAGATGAGCCTGAGGGACTGCACTATCTATCGATATGCTCCCGAAGATTATGATCCATTTGAAGATGATGATGAAGGCTCCATATGGTCAATGAACTACTTCTTCTTTAACAAAACAAGAAAACGAGTATGCTACCTCTATCTTCGAGGCGTTAGCATCCTGTCGGTGGGTGCGAATGATGGTCTGCGGACTCCAATCAGATCAAAGAGGTTCGCAGAGGACGAGTCAGACGGCTGGATGACACCTGATATGGGTGCCCGGAAGAGAGCGAAGTATTGGCTCGGCGACCGAGAAGGAATCGAAGTCATCGACCATGAGGACACAGAAATGGCTTCAGTGGAGAATCCAACTGGTGAGGGCATTCCAGAACCAAGAAGTGACGATGAGCACTTCTCACCTCCCATGCGACCAGTGGTTGATGAGAACGATAACTACGTTCTCAGTGATGAAGAGGTGAGGAGTGCTCGCAGCGCCAGCAAGAGTACTGCTAGGGGCATGAGTGAAGAGATTGTTGGTCCCATTGAGGTTTGAAGAAACCCGTCAGGGATTTCTCATAATGACCCACGGGATACTGCATAATGCCGGCGTTGGGATGATATGATGGGGGAGGAACTGTTCTAATTCATTCAGGGTGTATTACTAATGATACCCAGAATGTTACCGGCGTTTCGAGAGCCTGTGGGAGCGGCTCTACGACTTCGCTTGAATACCATTTGGTCACAACTTGCAGCGCTGTGTTTTTGGTTGGATGGTGTTATGAGTAGGACATATGGATCAGGAGGTTGGCACCGGGGCATGGATAGGTGAAAGGGCCCAATATGCAGGTCCTCCCTTACACTGGCCTGTGGGCAGACTGCTGCTCATATATCATCCGTATGATGACCGTCGAAAGTGATTTATCCTTTCTAGCCTCTGTACACTTTCTAATCTTATCGCGACCTTTTCTTCGACATCGAGATCGTCGCTGGCATGTGCTCTGCGCATCATCTGCTTCGTCTATTGTACTCGTAGATGGACCATCCCCTGAACAAGGACACGTATTCCGATTGGCTGAGTACTGGACTCGAACCACGACCTCACCCATTTATCTACGAATATCTTCCCAACAACGGGCCTCACAACAGCTTTTTCCCTTGTATGATCTATCCTTTCGACCAAACCGCGACGGTTTTATAATTCTCACAATGGGCGAAAAAGAAGACAAGGAAAAAGCCGAGAAGCTTGCGGCTGCAAAGAAGAGAGTACGCAATTCCTAGTCTATTCCTCCTTACAGGGAATTCAACAATCCGTAGACACTAGAACTGAGGAAAAAGATACTAATCTCTCCCTTCCCGCATAGGTCGCACAACTTCAGAAGAAGAAGAAAGCCGCATCCGCAGGCGGAGGGGCGAGTGCTGGAGAGAAGTCAAGCAAGAACAAAGCGAAGAAGGACGACGCAGCCGTAGCAGCGAAAGAAGATGAGCAGGACGCTGCCGACGCTGATATTGAAGACCCGATTGAAAGCGAAGAGAAGAAACCTGCAGAGGAGGACACGTCCGCCACCGCAGGTGAAGCCCAGGATGCGGATGAAGCGACATTCAACGATGTGATTAAGGCTGCGGGCACGGCAGGGAACGCCAGTCCGGACGCGGTCGAATCCCCGGCGACGATATCTCCTCCCTCAGATCAACAGTTGCCTTCCTCATCTTCTACGACTACTACGAGAGGCCCGCGCCACTCGGCCCGCCAACCCAGCGTCAGCCTGCAAAGCAAGATCCGCAGTACGAGCTTCCGAGACAATGGACCTCTGAGTCCCGCGCTCGTGACGCCGAGTGGGCTTTCACGCCCTGAGGAGCTGGAACGCGAGAATAAGCGGCTTGCCAGAGAGGCAGAGGAGCATGAGAAGAGATGGCGCAGGGTGGAGGAGGAGCTGGAGGAGCTGCGAGAGCAGAATGCTGAGAGGTCTGTCTCAGGCGGTACTGGCACCGGTGGTAGCGCAGCTGCTGATCAAGGAGAAATTCAACGGCTGAGGACGGAGGTTGAGACACTACGGCGCAAAACTAGCACAACAGCGAGGAGGGGGAGCAGCACCGCAGGCGAGGATGTGGAGAACCTGAGGATGGAGCTCGAAAACAAGGATTCCACGATTGCCGACATGCAGCTTGAGATTTCGCGACTGCGAGGCCAGCTGTCGAGCCAGACGGAAGGCTGTGAGACGCACGGAGAACAGATCTCGGCACTACAGACGTCGCTGTCAACTGCAGAGGGCAAGCTACGACACGCGGAGATGGAGCTGGCAGACACGAAAAAGGCACTATCAAAGGCCAGCGAGAAGGCGGTCCTAGACGGCACAGAACGGACAAGCAAAGACACGAAAATCCGCACCCTGGAACGCGAGCTCCAGGAGGCCATTGTCAAACGCGACGAAGTGGTGAAGAAAGCAGAGCAGCTTGACAAGAAAGTCGAAGCGATGAACAAACTCCACCGCGAAGCGGAAGCACGTAACGCATCCAAGCTCGCCGCGTCCGAAGCCTCAGCCAGAGAACTCCCCACCCTGCGCGCGAAGCTCGAAAAGCTCGACTCGGAGAACTCGCGGCTGCGCGAGAAACACAAGCGCGTGATGAGCGGCGGCGGGGGGGATGAAGGATTGGACGAGCTCGAGGACGAAGAGCGGCAGAAGCTTGAGAAGAAGATCCGCGAGCTCGAAGCGCAGGTCTTCGACTTGCAGCGCGGCGTGTGGAGGGACAAGCGGATCCAGATGCAGCCGCGCGGCGACGACGGCGGGTCACGCACCTCGCTGGATCCCGCGGGAGAGGACTTCGACGATGTCGATTTGTCTGGCTCTGGCAATGCAAGTCGACGACGCAGCTCCGGCAACCTGCTACACTCGCACTCTCAGCCTCGCCACTCGGGCTTCACGCAGGTCATCAACTCCGGCCTCGCCGCCTTCCGCGCCAGCACCGCCTCGCCAGACTCCCACCAGCAGAATCAGCATCAGCATCAGCATCAGAATCGCCCTCGAAACGACTCCCTCCTCCAAGAATTCGACGACGACCTCGGCGACGGCGCCTTCGATGAGAATGCGTTCGCGCAAGCGCAGAGAGAAGAGGAGGCCCGCAAGATGGTCGAGCATGTCAGAGAGGTCAAGCGCGGCCTGAAGGCCTGGGTCGGTTGGCGGTTGGATCTCGTCGATGCGCGCGCTGCCGCTGGTGGTGGTGGGGTCGGCGGCTTTGGTGAGGTTTTTGATGTTTGAGTACCTTTAGCCTTGTGTTTGAGAATGTTATATTAGTTATCCTAGGCAGGTGGCTACGTGGCTAGGTAGCCCTGGCTATTACGATTCTTGTATCCATACTGGAATTTTCTGCCGTGAGGAGATCCAAAATGCTTTGGGTTCTCTCTTATATCTTTATATGGTTGTGATATAGGCGTTCAGCTAATATATGGAGGAAAGAATCAAGGGATGGATGGGTGTTCTGGCATTCCAGGCAAACGGGACACGAATGGTTTGTCCATGATACGAACTCATTGTTGACCTCAACAAAGCTACTCTCTATTTACTTTCCTTGACTATTGCCGCGAGTGTCTTCTCATACTCCTCGACCTCTTTGGCGCCGACAAGAGTGATATCTCTTCTCTTACCTTCAAAGACGATGGTTGGCACACTATCCACACCATTGCCGGCCTGTTCACGGACCAAATTCTTGACGTCGATGAGACCGTCATTCTTGTCCTCGATGAACGCTTTTGCCTCATCCTCTGGGATCCCCGCGTCCGTGGTGGCTTTCAAAAGTGTCTCGTCTGTAGAGGGATGTTTCTCGTTTTGGAAATATTGCGAGTATAGAGCTGCAGGCAAAAAAAAGAATGAGTTATGCATGCAAAACCGCATTCCCGGTGCCCCCGGGCCGGACTTGAATACGGTATCTTACAGAGAACGATCTTGTCGGCCACCTCGGGGCCTTTCTCTTCTTGGAAATGCTGGATGACCCGGTGTGCATCCATGGTATTTCCAACGGTCCCGCCGAATTTAAAATCGATGCCGGCACTTACTCCGTAGGCAGTCATCAGGGTGACGTACATCTTCATCTTGTCTTCGGAATCGCCATATTTTGATCTCTTATACCATTGGTATTTGTCTTCGCCCTCTTTGGAAGCCTCAGGGTAAAGCTGATACGGATAATACTTGATAGTGAAATTCACATCTTTGGCCTGATCGCTCTGCCGGAAACGACGAAGGGCTAAAAGTGAGCATAGCTGTCAGAATTGTTGATCGGAACGGCATTGACGGTGACAACAAGAGGTCTTAGATAGCCGCTGCGTCTCAATTGAAATGCAGGTCAAAGACCAACCTTCATCAAGTCTGCAAATGCCAGTGGGCCGACCACGTTAGCGAGCGAGCTGCACAAGTTCTCTGCATCTTCTCGACCAGATTTTTAGCACACCTCTTCTTCGCAAGGTATGTCCTGTGCCGCTGTCAGTGACGTCTGAGCGGTACAACGAGAGTAGAATGCTGGGATCTGGGGCAATCAATGTCTTACCAAGGACAAATGGTGTCCAAAGTGAAAGCAATCTGCGAATCGTACGTCATTTTTTCGGCTGTGTCTGGAATAAAGGCAACTACTACCCGGCCGATTCCCACAGACGGTCAGGTCAGGGATCAGGAGAAGGTTGATGGATGGTTGGATTTCAACTACAACTTTACAGGTCGAAAACGAATGGCAGCCTGAGTACAGAGCGGACTTGCCTTGGAGTGATGAAAAGTTCTAGGATGAGTGCGAGGTAGCGATGACACTGTTGATTGATTGACTTTTGACGGGCAGCCCACAGCTGGGTGGTGTTTGTTGTTCTCCTCATCACCAAGCAGAGGAAAGAAGAACCCCGCTGGGTGCCCACGCCTGCCGATTATGATTACTATACGAAAGACTACACATGTGACATGGACATGTGATTTTGCCATTTGAGCGGTGTGGAGACACCTCCCAGAGGGCAGGCACACGTAAATCACACGTCTTTGCCGGGGAGGGAAGCCACGGCCAGGCGCCCCCCAAACATCAAGAACGAGTGCAACGTCCGCCTCGAAGTCCTTTGCAATTCACGAGTCGAGCCAACCAGCCAACCAGCCAGCTTTTGAGCTTTGAACGCTCCATGGTCATCGTCCATGCAGTCTACTCTCTCCCACCACCTGCCAGGAATAAGGTCTAAGGGGTCTGGGGCCCTTCTTTGATCCCCAACCAGAAGGCTGGGTTTGTTTATTGGCTGGGCTACCGAGCGGTCAGCCTCCTGATCGCCGACAGCCACAAGCCACTTGGTGGCAGAGGCAGTCGGAAGCCTCTTGAACAGATCCAGGCACAATGGCTAAGGGCCCAAGTGAGCCCCGTTGTATCCTTCAGCACGGGGTCCGTCCCCCTGCATCATCGCGCTGCCAATCGAGCATATCCAGCCGGCAATGGACCTCTTGGCGAGGTTGGTGCCGTTTCACCATATATCCACCTCCAATGTACTGCCGCCACAGGGAATAACAGCCTTTCCCCCGCCAGCGTTATTCATTGCGGGAACTGTGGTCAGTCCAGTCTGTGCATTGTCCACCGTGAGCCCCCAGGTCCTAGGAATCCCCTGAGCCGTGCGTGGTTCCAGCCTTTCCCTACCCTGCTCGGTACGATCTGGTTACCCACTTTATGCATCTATCCTAGTTAAACCTGGCCTGAACTCCTATTCTGACCACTCCACTCTTGAAAACCTCAGCAAACAGTTGACGCTTGGAGACGCTGACATGGTCAACAGTGCACATTCGTTGACTGACCTGCCACTTCGGTCTGCAAACTAACGTACGACCAGACCTCAAAGATGGATATCAGTCACACCCGCCGTACATGACGTCCTGTCCCCCTAATGGGTATTTGAAGTCCTTTCCCTCGCGCTTTGTTTTGTGTTCATATCTTCCTCATCCCTCGCTATCAGATCGTTCACTACAGAGTACTCTGAGCCTTTCGTTCAAAATCAAGGTCTCCATACTTACAGGACCTTCAGTCACATCTTAATACTCAATACGCCTCGCTAATTCACATCATCAACCACAACCAACATTATTATCACCATGAAGTCTACTATCATTCTTGCTTTGGCAGCCATGGCCGGTGCTGCCCCTGGCGGCGGTGGCTCTGGCGGTGGTCGAGGAGGCGGCTTCGGTGGCGGCTCTGGCGGACATGGTGGCAATGACGGTTTTGGTGGTCGTGGCGGTCAAGGAGGCTCTCCAGGAGTGGGTGGTGGCAGCGGTGGTAGCAATGGCTGGAGCGACTGGCAAGGTAGCCAGTATGGTGGAAATGGTGAGCATTCTTGGAGCGATTGGCAACCGGAATCATCATCGACTCTTTCCCCTACACCTGCACCTATCCCAGTCACAACAACACCCCCTCCGCCCCCTCCCCCAGCTCCGACAACGACCATTTGCACGACGACATCCATTCCTCCTCCCCCTCCAGCCCCTCAACCTATTCCAGTTGAAGAGACAAGTCATTCTTGGGCCGATTGGCCATCCTCGAGCTCATCCATTCCATCACCACCTCCCCCAGCTCCGATCCAGACTTCAACCACTGACACTCCTCCCCCACCAGCTCCTGAAACTACTCACTGGGGCGATTGGTCATCCGCTGAACCTGTCCCGGTTCCATCTACTTCAATTGCACCTGTCCCGGTAGTGTCTACGTCTACCGAGTGGTCTGAGTGGTTGACCTCTGTTGAGCCGGCCCCTGCTCCAGTTGAGACTTCATCTCACCATTGGGAGGACTGGAGTAGTGTCACTCCGGTGCCTGTGACAACGGCGCCTCCACCTCCAGTTACTAGTTCTCCGCCACCACCGGCTCCGGCTCCGGTGACATCTACTCCTTCCCCAGCACCTCCAGCGCCAGCCCCAACCACTTTCACGCCATCCAGCTCTGTCCCGGTTGCACCGGTTGCCAGCACTTTCACTGGAGGAGCTCCTCTTCCTACTGGTGCCGTCAAGTTTGCCGGGGCTGCTGCTGTTATTATGGTTGCTGCAATCCTATAAAAATGGATCGAGCCTTTTTCAACATTTCGAATTACTTGGATTTCGATTTCAATTCATCTATTTCCCATGGACTTGGAAGAGAGACGCACCCTCCCTTGGAAATCTTTTTACAGCACAAGCAATTTACACCTAATGACGTGAAATGAACATTCGACGAAGAATAAAGGAACTCATGATCACTCCTTTAGCATGAGAGCATTCCTCCTCACTGCGTCACCTGAAGAAGTGGCTCATGGGCAGGGAACATTTGGGCAAGGGCATCGGGGGAGGGGGAGGAGACCATTAAAAGGACACCAAAAGAATTTGAGGTTGGGGGTTCTGGTCTACTCGTTTTTGAGAATGACAAAATTGTATGATATATATAGAAGACGGTGACCCTATTTTGGACACAGCAATGGATATATTGCCAAAAGATCAAACATACAGCATTGGAAGTAAGAGTACGTGATACACTCCGTGAGCGTGAGCGGCGTCATCATTGCTAGCTTATTAGATAGTTCAGTGATTACTAGGAGGCAGTTTGCCTGCCTACGACAACATCCAAGTGCCAAAAAACAATGAAAAATCAACCATCTCGGCTCCCCCAGATCTTAAATGTTCTGAGTGTGCTACCGTCTTCTATCGGCTTCTTCAAGTTCCATATCCAACCAGCGAGTGTTTACAATGTCTCACCCTCCAGTCATTCAGTCAGATCAGGCGTACGACATGCTTGACGTTTGCTTCGCATTTGCCTTTGATGCCAGTATGTGCATGTATGTATGTCTCACACCATTCCGGCGGCTCGTGGCACAGGAAGCGAAGTCCTGGTACCGAGTGCGGAAGTGCCAAAATGCTGTGCTCCCTCGCATGCTTGCAATGCATATGAGCGCATCGAGGATCCTCGCAGGGGATATAGGACCAAGGGTAGTTGACGCCAGGGCTAATACGAGTAAGCTAGGACCCCGGGGAGCCAAGGCAGCTAACGTTGGTTAGTTGATAGGGGAACCCCGTCCCTATCGCGGTATCGACAAGCTGCCGAGTATCGATAACTTGCGGATGAGGGATTCTCGCAGTATGTATTGTACTACGGAGTACATACGGGTCCGGAGTACTCTATGGCGCCATTGATTGATTGCCCGACCACGCCATGGGCCTTGGCACATCTGTATTTGGGCTTGCCTCTACCGAGGAGTATCTTGGGCAGCATCAGCTACCTTCGATAAACGACACCAAATGCCACGAGCGTGCTGCCGAGGCTTTGACAGATTAAGAAAAGAGAGTGAGTGAGTACCTACCTTTTTCCTCTCCTGCACATGTGAGACCTCACGACTACTTGACACAGTCCTTTCATTAGCATTAGGTAAGGCAGCTGAGCTTGTTGTGCATCACGAATAATAGAAGGGACTCGGACTGGTAAAATGTCCGCTGTGGTCCGTTCTGCTGATCACAGTCAGATGTAATTTCCATGATCTGCGAGCGAGTCCAGATGGATCTCGATCCGTGGATCTACGAATCAACCAATGTACTACAGAGTCCATGCGACATACGGATCCTCCGTACTTGCTTCCTTCCTACCAAGACCAGTCTGTAGCCTCCAGCACGGCGTGTGCGTACAAGAGGGGGGAAATATTCGGGGAACGTGATGGTGATGGTGGTGGAGAGCTACTGTTCATATGTCTGTCAACCTTGAAATAAGGTAGTTTCAAGATGAGTCTTGAAACACGCCTCTCTTCCCCCCTGACGTGAAGGATAGTTCCCCACAATAAATCAATACACACTGAGGTTGAATAGTTCACATGCATTTGCGAGGTCCTCATGCGAGGGCGAGCCTCGCGTATTCCATGCTCTCTCGGTTGGTCAATAATATGCAACTAGCTAAAGCCTGTACGTACTCGCCCTGCCCAAGGCGTTGGTGCACGCGCAGATTGGCGGTCCTCGTTGGATATGGAAGATGACAATTGAACGCACGGTTATCCCTTGATTTGATTCCTTGCTCAGCAACATCGTATCATCTACGTGATGCCTGATGCATACGTCTCCGCCGCCCTTCCAGAGCACGTCGGAATTGCCCTCCAGAAACCGCCCTTTGAGTGGCATGTGGCAGGGAAAAGTCTGATCGGGAAAAGCAGCGCTCGGCGGCGAAAAACAAGAAGAAAAAGGGGACCGACGGACCCTGGTTTGCTGAGCTTACCGACGAAGCCTAGCTTCTGGGACTAACCAGAAAACCAAGGCTCTTCCTCCCACGTGGAGAATCTTGAGGCGCCCAGCAAAGGGATTACCCCGAGATGGGATCGACGAATGTTACTGAATCAGGTATCCTTCCCGGCGCGTTTTGGTCGTGGTCACCATCAGGCCACTCCGGTGGAAAGCTCTTCACTACCCAGGTAGATACTTACTGCAGTAGTGCGGATAGTTAGCAGCTATGGACTGCAGGACGGTGTTCGCCTGATACGGTTGATCTAACTGGACCCTGAAACTTGTGTGGAAATTTGACAGCATGCTCGAGAACGGAATAGTAACACGGCCTTCATTTTGACGCGAGGCCAGAGAGGTCTCGTTGCTTACTATGTACCGCTTACATTCGCGGGCATTTGGGAGAGCTATGAAATGATAACTCTTGGGAGGTGGAAAGGCCTCCCCAGGCAGAGAAAGATAGAGACAGAACTGTTGCATTTTGTGCAATTGCAAAAGAAAAGCGGGTTTCCATTTCGTAAAAGTTGTCCCATCCCCTTGACTATGAGTACATCCATACATTCCGTCCTTCCGTCCTTCCGTCCTTCCCTCCATGAGACGTGTGCTTTGCGTAGAAGAAGCAACGACGCTGATTACAGCGGGTGCTGCGTCCGCTGCGTCTCTGCTGAGGCTCGACCATTTTGTCAACAAGACGCCCTGGAAGCCTTCGGGCATGCTTTGATGCATGTAATGCTTCGGGGTACATGTTGTCAATCCAAAAAAGAAACATCTTTCGCCGGTGAGCTTTAGTTGATTGATTGGGTATATTGACATGCTCGTTTTATCGCTCTGTTTTTGAATATTCTCTTTTATCAGAAAAGGAAGCTCACTGCGCCATCCTGATTTGTTGTAGACATGAGGAAAACAGTAGTGGCAATTCATAGATCATATTTCATGCTGGACTTCCACGGGAAAACGCCTTGATTTCTGTACCGCGGTCTCGTTCGTGGGTGTGCTTGAAAGGCTGGAGCTCTCCCGAACTGTGGGTCTCTTCAGCCCGGACTGGGAGGGTGGCAGCTGTGCCTTGGTTGGTGAAATGACAATGACTAGAGCCATGTTTTGGGTGATTGGATGTTATGACCGTGTGTACCAGCACAGAGAGATGAATCGGAACTCGAAAATATTAATACTCAACGTTCGAATATTCCATGTGCAAGACTTTTGTATACTTGCCACCGCAAACGATCAACCCCATGTTCCCGAAATTCCCCGAACTATTACCGGCTGATATGTTGGTCTGGAGATAAAAGCCTCATATGAGAGCAATGTCAATGGTTCGGCCAAAAGGAACAAGCTTATCTTTCTAGAACTTCCCCGGTATGCATCTCCGTTGTCCGGAGACATCCCCCATGGAGGCGTCCCGGGGGGAGGGGGGTGTATGACGGTGCCCACAGACACATGTGACAGATAAGCCTGAGCCATTCCAATCAGATTTTTGCCGTTCGAATTGCCATCATTTCACCCTCGCCATCGCCATCGCCTGATATCAGGCTAGATGACTTCAGCGTGGCCGGATGGCTCTATCGAACCCCTCACACCCGGCTCATGCGGTTAGGATAAAATATGTGTCGAGTGTGGTACGTTGGTGAGATCATCAACCCAAAAGGTAGCATACACCAACTATCGGCTAGCGTGACCTTCGGCTAGAGTAAATGCATGCTCGGGAATATGAATGGTGAATACATTGAGGCATTGTTTTGAGCGTGCGCGAATCGTGGTCATCATGGTTTTTCTTCAAATGCAAGGTCGTATTGTCGGAGAGTCCCCCATCACGTAGGTACGGTGGTGCTTTTAAGCTGAAACACTTGGGGCATTCTCAACATTGTCACTCCCTTCTTCCTTGTTGCCCTTGATTGAGTCGACAAACTGCTTAGCCCATTCCTTTGCTTTTTCAAGCCCGTCGTGGATGAATTTCCACCAGCTGCTTTTCCCTTCAACCGAATCCCCTTGTTGATCATCAGACACATCTTCTTGCGTATCATCTGTTTGTGTTGTGCTTTCTGATGTCTTGTCCCCTGAGTCCTGGTCATCCACTTGGTTTGGCTCCGTGTCATGGTCAACCGGATCGCTAGGAGTTTCCGGACCAGCAGCATCGAAGTCACTGTGTAGCCCCACAGTCTTCAAGGGCAGTCTGAGAGTTCCATTGTTGGGATGGGGCGCCATGCCCAATGCATCGCACACGATGTTATAAACCTCAATATTCTGGAAAACCTCAACTCGGCTGTTTGCCTTGTGAGGGAAAGCAGGGCCTCGGGCAACAAATATGGCACGCATCAAAGGGTGCTCATGATCATAGCCGTGAAGTCCTTTTGGCTCATATTCTTTTCCGGTGGCGAGGGCATCAGCCACATCAAAGTCAGGTTTCTCGACAACTGCCCATCCTGTCTTCGGAACAATCCAGAGAGGAGCAATCCTGTCGTTATTGGAAAAATGATATCGTTCTGGCATAGTCTCAGGCGTGTAAACATCAAATGTTCCGGCCTTTTCTGCCTCCTTCGAGAGTTGCTCGTATAGAATCGGAACATCGCGCTCAGGATTTTTCAATCGAAGACCTCGAAGTGGCCAACCATCAATATGATCGATCAATGACGTGTCCATCAAATCGTCAAGTTGAATCAGTCTTTCTGTAGATGTGGTCGCCATCCCATGATCAGATACTATCACGATATTTACTATCTCGGTCAGGTTACGGTTATAGAGTCCCTCAACGAGCATAGTAAGCATGCTGTCGACATCAGCGATAGTGGCACGAATCTCAGTGCTGTTAGGCCCGTATTTATGACCGTCTGCATCAACATCCGGTACGTACGCAGCGATGAGTTGAGGCCGCTTATCCGCGTCAGGAGCAGCATCATCATCGTCACCGGGAAGATCAAGCCAATTTAGGATTCGATCTACCTTTCGTGGTAGCGCTTCTGATCCGTTGTACTTGTCGAGATATGTTGGCTCGACGTCCGGAATATGAGCCTCAGATCCCGGCCACATGTGAATGGCAGTACGAACGTTTTGATTTTCTGCGGTTACCCAGATTGGTTCAGCAGTCCACCACTTAGGTTGCATCGAGACGCCAACATTGGTATAATAGAACTCTTCCCCGAAAATTGGATCCCAGAATTGATTGCTGACAATGCCGTGGCTCTCAGGATAGAGGCCTGTTACAAGAGTGAAATGGTTTGGGAATGTCACCGATGGGAACGATGGTAACATGTATTTTGGTGAGACACCGCTGGCAATAAAAGCATTCAATGCTGGAGTAATGCCGCGATTAAGGAAATCAGCACGAAAGCCATCAAGGGATATCAGAATGGTTGTTGGACGGAAGTTGTGAGTGCCATTGGAGAAATTGATCAGACGGTGATGTGTCGGTGCAAGGATGTGCTTTTTGGACGCTTTGTAGGCACCAGACACGAGGGCAATGAAAAGAGCGATGATCGCCAGGTACACAATGGCCAGTCGTCCACGATGTTTCTTTGCCGGGAGTTGACGGTCCCATTTAGTGCCCTTCGTCTCGGAATCAGAAGACTCCTGCGAGCTGGTGTCCTTGAAGCCACCCTCCATTTCAAACATATCGGAATCTTGAGAAGGCCTCGTCCTGTGTGTATTGGCCCTTCTGCCACGCTTCTTCGTCTTCTTGCTAGGGGCATCTCCATGCTGTTCTCCGCCGATCAGCCCTAAAAACGATCGCCCTGGCTTTTGCAGCAGTCTCTCGTGTTCCTCTGTCTCTTCAAGGATATCTCTATCAGTCTCTTTGACATGACCGTATTCTCCTGAAAGTCTGTCATCAGCACCATCAACGTCTGATGCTGAGTCCGAGTCAACAAGGGTGGCATCGTTGTCGTAGTGATTGTCAGCCAGAAGCGCATGGCGGTCGTGGTCGCCAGCCATGATAAGTGAGGGATACTGGGGGACTTGTTACTTGCTGTTATTTAAACAGGTGCCATGGCTAGGAAAGTTTGGATAGAAGCAACGTTGTCAACGTCTCCGATGGGCTCAACGGTGCACGGACTGTCTTTGGTAAGGAGACCAAAGGGCCCCTAATAATACTAACAATAATAGACACGGCCAGGTCCCGAACAAAAAGTGACGAGCCGCAGTCTGATCGCTTCCTTCTCGCTACGGAGGAGCAAAGACTCTCTCCATGTACCACGCTGGAAGCTTGGTCAAATTTGGTCAGATAATATCCAGTCTTCAAGTTCAGTGTTTCTCCTCATATTCACTAAGAACACTTCAAGATCCGCCCTGATCCAACAACCATTCATCAGATTGGCCCATCTCTATCGACTGGCCGGGATTCTTGGTCTATGCTTGACTTGAGAACCGGGAAAAGCAACCCTTCACACCCCGTTTGTAAGCACCAATTCATCGGTATCAGCTTCAAGTAAATCGACCTTTCCAAAGATAGCTCCGAGAGCCATGCAATTCGAACAATCATGGCGAAGCCCCCAGACGCCAATCGAATGCTTCTGTGGGTGCTGATTATGTGATTACAGTTCTCGGACCTTCTTATGTAGGGTCAGTTTTAAGTTATTAATACCACTACATACTCGCTCATGGTGAGCGAGTTTCTTCGACGCGGCCGAATGCCGCGTGAAGCTGCCTGAAGGCCCTCGCGCCAATGCGCTCGTTCATAACCACAATTTCGAATAAAATTTTGGGATGTCTGACTCTAGGTTGCATTCGGAGGCCGAAAGCTATGTGTAGCAGCAGTCTGCTTTCGGTCTATCTCTACATTCCACGCTCCAAAGCAAGGTGCTCAATTTCTTCTCGAAGTCTCTATTCATGGCAGAATGGAGTGTAAGACAGAAGCGTCATCTCCACTTCAATGGGGCATTTGACTCTTGGCCGTGAACTATATAACCCCAGGGAAGGGACCATAAACCTGCTATCGATGGATTTGGTATCTCGTTTCCTTGCACTTTGCTTCTCATCTGCAGAGTAACTCACCGCTACTCCAAGACCACTGTCGAAATCACCACCATGGCGTCCCATCGGGTCATAAAAGGCTACAACCACAAGGAAGGCGAAGCACAAATCGCTGAATGGGCCAAAGACTATGGATATATGAAAGAAAACCAAGCGCCCACTGAGGAGCTCGAATCACTGGCGAACAAAATAATCAATGAGACTCGGTTGTAAGAATCCCTTGTTCAGCTGTTAAGTTCGGCAAACTCAAGTTGCACTAGGGGCTGACGTTCGAGTCAAACCAATACAGATGTATCAAGTCTCGTGAGGAAGAGCAAGAGCTTATGGGTCATGTCAATGGCGATGAAGCATACGACAGCCATGAAACCCGAATCCAGGTGCTGGAAGCCAACATAGCGTCCTGGCAGGCGGAGCTGTATTCTCTGCGTATATCGGCAGGCATGGGCAACGGTGACTCGGTTGATTCCGGACCTCCTAGCCAGAGTCCTGTCGAAAATGCAGCCCAGCATCCCAGCCCCTTGCCGAATAAACCTAACGTGCCATTTCCCGGCGGCTTTGTCGCACCACTACCCAATACCACACCATCGAGCTCGGCTCAAACCTATCCAGCAAGTGAGGGGAATTCCAGGTCATCTTTTCCACAGCCTGCTCCTCAGGTTTCCACACCACAGGGCGGTCTTGGATCACGGTCCGGGCCTCAAGTTCCCAGATCGCAAGGCAGTAGTAGACCACAGGGTGGCCCTCGGATCCCTGGGCCACAGACGTTGAGGCGCCGCACTACCGCGGCGATGAAGCCCCGGGCGCCTAGGTAACTCCGTGACATGCATGCCTGCACAGGCAACATTCCCACCAGTCCTCGCCACCAATGTTTGCAGAGACCTCCGTACTTGAATGAATATCCTATCTAAGCCCCATTAGCTGGATCACTGTAGATTCATGTAGATACTGTTATATCAAGGCAGTCTTGGACCATCATGAGGTTTTGGTCCATATGAAGTGAATGAACAAGAGGATCAGGATAACCTGCAAGACATGGATCCGCAAAGAGAATATGATGATGGAGGATGACATGAAGGTTACATACTCCGCCTAGCCATACCACGGTAAATTCGCTCGCTGACTGCGTCAACCCGTAGCACACTCACCTCTGGAGGCTAATGGCCGATCGTCATTCCAACAGGAGCAACTTGAGGAGCAACTTGAATTATCATGGGCCGGAGATCTATTGACCTGCCAAAAGAGAGATGCCTGAGCAGAATTGTGGTCAATTAGGAGGTTATGGTAAAGGTGGGAGACGAGGAACAGGGACAGCCTTTCCAATCACACCCATCAACACCATACGCAGGTATCTTTTCACTCGTTCTATAGCTTTTTTTGGGGCACAGTGCTGGTAAGCTCACTCTTCAAGATCGTTCGGAGTGGCTCTCAGGCGGAAGTCAAGTACCCATCTCAAACGGAGCAGCTACCAACTCAGGCTCATTGCTTTTCAGTGCAGCACAGTTGTGATATCGTCCTCGCCTGCAATCCTCTCGAGATCAGCTCTCCTACGGCCTAGTGGATCGAGCACCAGTTCCTCAAACTTGCTGTGTTCAGATGCTTCTGTCCAACCAAGAGTTCCGTCCATATCAACCGCTCTTCCGAGGACACCACTCTGGACGCCTTCAATCCAGTTCCCCTTATCTACCGACGGCTTCGGAGGCAATACTGACAGGCGGTTGGGATCGCCATCTAGACGACAGGCATAGAGTATATACACGCCCGGCAGGTTGTCATGCTGAAGGGTATAAAATTTACCCTTTGCAAAAGCTCGAGGAAGTCTTCTCAGGATGGAGGCGGGAGGACGGCGAGTCTCATGCAAAGCGAAGCCTTGCTTTTCCAACACCGGGAAGCTAAGCTCCGAGTGCTTCCCCCTTGGGGTGTACAGCACATTTGAGATGGTCATTACACTCATGTCCATGTTGTAGCGGCGTCCAGGCTTGATGGGAAGAACAACGGTCCCCCGAGGCTGGAGAATCCTATCATTCTCCATGACTATCGGGTCCGGGCTGAAGGGCTGGCGGAATAACCCCTCGTCCACACATTTGTGCTGATCTGTGTCCAGACGAAGAACCCAGGTTGTAAAGATATCTTCGCCGTCTTCGCGGTCCTCGCCTCCACTTGGGTACGGACGTGGTTCTGGCGTTGATTTCAGCGGACTCACTGGGCGCGACGGTGGCCGTGGGAGGGATGGAGCACTCGGCTCCGGAGTGTCTGGTCGCGGAACGGGCTGGCCAGGAACGGGAGGACCACCGAATCGCCATTGATTAGGCCGTTGGGGACCTCGACCTCCTTGCAGGCCTCCATTGAGGTTGAGGCGGCGTAGAAACTCTGGAAGGTCGCGGTACCCATTCCCATTTCGTCCACGATCGCTTCCGAGGCGATTTCCTCCTTGTCTGTAAGTGTCACGGCCATTGCTCCCATGTCCTCCACGATCCGCTCGATTTAGTTGTGGGTGTAATGTACCATTTGGGGCACGAACTGGTGTTGCGGCAAGGTCAGATACACAACTTCAGCAGCAAGCTATCGCAGTAGGCGAGGACTTACTATTGCTATATACAAATGGTCCTCTTGAGTAATCTCGATGGTCCCCATCGTCATCGAAATTACTCCAAGGAATGCCGCCTGGCCATCCACCGTGTCCAGACATGCTGGCTTCGAAGTTTTAAATTGAAGGTTTTTTCTGAGGTTGAGAATCGAGATTTGTCTAGAGATCCAGATGGCTGGAAAAGCAAAAGTATTTCGCAAATATATATAGGATTTCGAGAACGCTCACAACGCGTTTCGCGTGCTTCCTGGGCGTTCTCCTAGTTTCACTCCGTGAGCGAATGTCGTGAGCAAGCCTGTGGGTCGGTGATGCGTATGGAGATTTGTTAGAGATCCAGCATGCTTCAGGAAACAGACAGCTACTTCAATGTCAAGAGGACCCAAGATCAGCACCAATCGCCTTACAGCTCTTGATGAAAAGCTATACTGCCAGGGCAGCTCAAACGAGAGGCTCTCCATTAGACTCATCTCGATGGCAAGAGCTTATCTTCAGCTGTGAGACTGCGACTGTAGAAGCCAATGCCACCACAAACTCCGCCCGCGAGGAGTCACCACCGCGCGGGTCTCATCGAAAAGCCGATATGATAGAAAGGTCATCGACCTTGGTACTAGCGCGTGATATTGCCAGGTTTTGAAACAATCGAAGATCACTTCACAATGCCTCGAAGATCATTTCTTGACAGAAGCGTTTTCGCAACGAGGGCGTTTGCAAAGTTGTCGATCGAACAAAACCCGGGCCGTTCGCCTGGATAGTCATGGCCTGACACGATCAGGCCGGCGCTGAGGGAGGTGGACAATCAGACATAGAGAGCGCAGCATCCAGGACCCATTGTAGGTTATTTACTAGTCGGTGTTCTATCAAGGTTGGAATCGTTGACATTTTGTCTTCGCTCCGGACTCAAAGTTTCTCCAAATGTTAAATATTATCCGATCGTCCAGCAAAGTAGTCGTATCTCGTAGGGCTTTCATCTTCTCGGCTCGTAAAGTAACCATAGTTCAATAATAATAATTAGAACTTATCCTTCACTACAGCACTTTAGATTTAAAAGAGTAGTTTAGAACGAGGTACAAATGAATTGACATATTAAGTATAGGTTGTGCTAGGTCTAGAGTCGTGGTTATAATTCCAAGGAGTTGCAGTGTGAGTGCTAAGATCGGGGTAGAGAGTTTCCGCCTTTTCTTGATATATAGACCTTCTTACCTCTTATGGTTACTTATAATTAATTCCTTAATATTAAATATACACAGATAGTACTCTTGAAATACCTAGTAATAGTTCTTACCTACATAAAAAGAATAAATTACATAATTAAATTAAATTATACTTTAATGACAGAGCAGAGTTCAGTAACATGCGAGTCTGGTACCTTTTCAGAGACGGTCTTGGAAAGGGGTATCCCCATGGATCAATACGGATGATCCCTTATTACAGTCGAAAATCCCCCTCTCAAGGAGGACACGAATGGTAGTGGTCGATAAGAGCAGGAGAAGCATCACAGTGGCTTCTTCGAGGTCATTGAATTGAAGTGTACACCGATAATCTACTGGCAGGATCACAGATTGAAGATTTGAAAACTAGTTTCGAAGTCTAGATAGCGGTTGCAGAGGTAGTTGTCTATTTGCTCCCGGCAGGCTCACACGCAGTGTAGGCACCTGGCCATATTATTGGCCTCTTCAGCAAAAAGTCCATGGCCATAGGTAATTAGATGTCGTCTCGCGGTTGCAGCACCCGGCTCGGCAGGAGAATAGCACGTTTTTCTCAGCTGATCTCTATTTCGCATTCAGGGGTCGCCCATCATGCAGACCACACTGACCTTCGGGATCTGTTTGAAGCTGGATTTGGGCATATTGCGATTGGAGAGGCGGTGGAATGTAGTCGGAACGCTGTTGCAGGGACGCCACTTTCGTGAGCGGTGGGGGAAGGCGTTGCTTCATTGCTTTCGTATTGTCTGCCATGGTCCAACGCCTCGAGGAAACGAGAAGGCCAACCAAGTGAAACGCCTCGCAGCTACGGCACAACCCCAGTGATATCATCGACTACATGGAAAGGTATTGTACGATTGTTAGCCACTATGCCTCCGGTCCAACTTTGCAACGTGGCTTGCAGGGAAATTTCTCCCGGATTGGGCGGTCAGTGCCGGCGCTTTTCCTACGATACCAAGATTGCTCTCTTGGTTTCCGCCTACGTCAGCCTCGTCGGTCGACTTTCCTTCAGTCTCGGCGAAAATCAATCCGGTTTCAATGGTAACGATGGAACACATATTCAAGATGTTGGCACGTGAGATGAAGCATCAACACCAACTATCTCATGGGGAGAGATCGGGGTTCAAACAACAGAGCCTGTTGATGTAACCCGTCGTGTTCCTGGGCGTCCCTTCCGCATGAAGGCGGCACAGGTTCCATTGGCATATATGTGCTAAGACTAGTTAGATGATTAATCGATCGTCAATGCTGAATACTGCCACCAAAAGACTTGTGAAGACTCAAGCTCGCTGATGATGTCCCCAATCCCTTTGCCAGGATATTAAAGACTCTAATCTGCTCAACGGCGGTGCATTGGCGCTCTCCTTCGCCCACCACTTGCTTCATTCTTCACCCAGCCCCTCCCCTGGCATTTTGAACAGCAGGTATCGTAGAGCTCGGATTCAGATTCATGGTCACTATCAGTATCGACTTGCCTTGTCACGGGGACCACGTGCCGGTCATATCCGTAACAAGTCGCACAGCAGATGTCATCGAATTCAGGCGGCTCAGAGCCGCTACCCCAATGTATCCCCGGGGGATCCTTAATCCAGTTTCTTCCACGACATTCTGAGCAATAGACGTTCCAGAAATTCGGGGTCCCATTTTCACCATCAGCTTCAACAACATGCCCCGAAGGAGACACAAGCCCTGGACCTTGGTCCAAAGACGGATTGTCATCAACAACAATAGTGTCATCAGCAAATCCCTCGGTCACACTTGTCCCCCAAAAGACATCATCATAGGGTGCTTCTAGCTCGCTTTCATCGCACGTGTTTGCGATGTCGCTAAGGAGTAGAAATGCATAGATGTAGGAGTCGTCCACGTCGAAGATGAAGAGTTGTTGATAGTCACCAGTACCGCTAATTCGAGCGATGTGGAAAGGGAGCATTACTTCGTCCCATCGATCCGTGGTCGTTCGTAGGCCTCGGTAGGGAACACATTGACGCGGAATGATGTTCGCAGGGCGACGAGGGAGCTCAGGTGGAGGTCTGCCCATTCGGGTTTGCCCGTGTTGGCGCTCGCGATGAGCAGGACGTCGCATAACACGAGCCCGCCGGCTTGAAGCCGTCCGGCCAATGTATTGGGCGTCACTGGCAGATATCAGGTTTTGACAGGGCGGTGGCTTCGGAGGACGGAAGGGGCCTCCGTACGATTTGCGCGAGAGTGTTGGTGGAGGCGCTTGGTCTGGAAAAGTGTGAACTTCTGGCGGTGGAGGGAAGGCACGGCGCTTTGGTGAGCTCAACCCTTCCTGTCGCATGGATTTCAATTTGCTCTTTGCAGAGGTAGGGACTCGGGTCGATGGCCCACTAGCCCCATCTTTTTCGACGGGTTTTGCAGATTTGACATTCCACTCGTTCTCCAAAGCGTTCAGGAAAGGATATGGCTTGTGAGATCTCTTCCAAGCGGGGTTAGTTGCTGGAGTCGTGGATGGTTGAAAACGTTTCGGTTTAGATGGAGCAGTAGCTTCCATGGAAGAGACAGTGATGCCCTCAGTGCAATCTGGGGCCACGCGCTCCTTATCCTTGCCCTTGGAAGTAGTGGGATACCTTGTAGGCGCTTCTTCATGAGCATCGTTTCCGCTCAAGCTAACACCACGCCTCGGGCCATTGCTTTCCTCGGCGCTTTCACTTTTCTGGGGGCTCTCGCTCCCATTTATTCCAGTGTCATTGGCTTCGATAGGAGATATTCGAGTATCGTCCCACATAAAAGGGCTGTCGTCAGCAGAGACGAGGCAGCCATCGCTATCAGAATCGCTCGCCTCAGCTTGTAGCAAGGATTCTCGGGATACATGTGTCAAGAGTGTCGCTGCAGATGCTTCTTGTGGTTGTAATTGTTTCTCTGCTTTCGCCGGAGGGTGGAGCTCGCACACGCGTGGTTTTGTGGGGTTTCGTCTCATGGCAGATGATATGATATGATATTGAGATAGAGGGTTTATTTGGGGTCGAGGTTGAGGAAGTTGGGGTGCGATCTGCGGTATATATAGTTTTTCGGAATGCGCAAACGGAGTGCCTGTATGAATTTGTGAGACACGCTCACTATCATCTTGATGCGATGCCTTTCAAACGGCTGTTGGCCGTGAGTTGAAGCTATCCGAGTTAGCCAGTGTGACAGGATACCTCTCCTTCTCCCTTTTCAGCAGGCTGGATACGTATCAGCTTTCAGCCCGTGACAGGCTGAGCTGTTGCGGCAGGGCAAGTTTGCCACTAGACAACTCACCTAAACACGAAGAGCTGAGTCATTGCGCACAAGGATAAATATTAATCTGCGCAAAATCATAACGTCAGCCAGCAAATTTGTGTAATCTGGGGATCACTTGCAAGGGTGAAGATGTTATGTCAGAAGTAGTGTGTTGATGCTCGATTCCATTCAAGCTGTCCAGACAGCTGCTCTCCGGTTCTTGCTAAATTTTGCTCCAGAGGGGGATGTTGATTGCCATCGAAGATGATCAAAGGGTGGTCGTTTTGGTTGATACAATAATGTACAGGAATTAATATCTCGCAGGGATTTGGTCCACAACTCATCCATCCCATAATGCTACTCAGAAGTCAACCTTTCGGCTGCTTCTCTTGCCTTCCGAAGCTCTTCCTTCTCTTTAAAGATCTTATCCATACCGGCTTTCACTAATCTTCGATCCTTTTCGGACTGACTCTTGAAGTTATTCAGCTTTTGCATCATCGTCTTTTCCTCTTCAGTCGGCTCTGGCGCTTCTTCACACTTCGTGATGAATTCAATATGTTTCCAGATATGTTTGGCTTCCTTCTCAGAGAGATCAACCTTGACTTGCCTTCGGAAAATTGGTTCCGGGGGGGCTGATGATGAACCATCCTGCAGGGGTTGGGGTATAGATTCCACAATCGACCAAGAAGTTTTGAAAATGGCGGACTTTGGTTTGTCCCCCGAACCTTTTTGGTCGAGTGACCGTAACGAAGCCTGATTCTCGCTCTCGAAAGTTAGACTGAGGCTTGGAGAGTCGGCGCTCTGTACGCGGATTGGCACGGATGGGTTATGGTATTTTATACGCGGCAAATTATGCCGCACAAACTCCCACGCGCCATATACCTGATCTCTTGTCCCGGGCGAAAAGGCCTTCTTTTGCTCGGGTATCCATATATCGAGTTGTGTGACCTGTGGAGCTGGATGAGGAAGGAAGGTGGCTGCCCCGGGTCCGTGTCGAATGTTGAAGAGCTACCGCGTGTCAAGATTCAAACTTGTGCGACACGCAAGAATAACTTACTTTCTACCAAGCGTTAGCACTGCCTCACATTAGAAATTGGGGAACTTACAGGCCGAAGACCACGCATGCGCTTCGGAATGTTCACCATGCTTGAGGGCTCGCTCCGGGCCTCGGAGCTTCCCAAGACGTACAATTGTTATCTTTGTCGTTCAACACAGCTATTTGAAACACCACGTTGCATATCGGTTTGGAATTTCTCAGTATCTATTGTTGCCGTCAAAATGGGCGATTGATGATCAAAGTCCGAGAATAATTGAGGTCCCGTCTCCAATCTGGCAAACACGCCAAGGATGCCAAGATCAGCCTTGTCTGGGCGTGTTTGGCATCCAGGTCGACGTCGATCAAAATACCCCCTGAGCTCCAGAGTGTAAGCGGTAGCCTTGTGGGACCGAACTACACCGAATTGGTGACAGCACTATCTTAGAACACAGTTCTGAACGGACTTGCGTGGCTGCTTTGCGTGGTGGACTGTTATTGAAGGAGCGGACCCTGAGCTCGCGAACGTCATCCATCTCCAGACAAAGATGACTGTTTCTGGGGCTCCCGCTCGACCATTCACATTTAGGTCCTTGGGATGTGCACCAAGCAAGATTGAATAAGGTCTGAGGAGTCACCATAAAGATTATAATCGACCGATTGGCTCATCTGTGGCAGGCTAGCCCGGTGGGACACCCCCGCCACAGTATGAATGACAGATGTGCTCTGACACGGAACAACGATGGAAGGATTGAATGTGATTGCAAGCTGTGCAGTAACATTGAAACTTGGAGAACAGAAAGGGATTATCTGCAGGCTGTAGTTGATGGTCAGGGTTTGGCTTGGCAAAAAAGCACATGAGTATAACTCACCGGCACGTTCGATCGTGATCTTATAGTCTGGCGGTAATTGTGACCAGGTGCAGGACATGTAGACGTGGACGCGGGACTCATCCCAGGAGAGAGTGGCAGAAAAGCTCCCCATTACGCAACCATTAGGAACGCAACCATTAGGAAAGCTGAACCACACCGGAGACAAGAGTTCTGTGGTTGTGTATCTATATTGTAGATTTTGCTGGCACCTGCACACGATGTTCGACAGCTCCAGGGTCGGATGCTTTCCACCACCTGTGTAATTCCAACAAAGGACATGCAGAGCATTGCCATGGGCGTTTCCTTGTGAAGTAGCGTAATAGAGATGCTGCTCGCCTGGTTATGAATCTTGAAGTGCTTGTAGCTCTGACAAGGGCGAGCTGGGAGCATGCAAATACAGGAAGCTCGATCTGCCTGTCATGTTGCTGAATCTGTGACTGCAGATTTGTTATATGGAGAACGTGTAGACACAACGAGAGTGCAGGTCTTTGGGACGAACCTGGAAGTGGCAATGGCCTTGGGAAGAGAGGGAGAATGCTGGAACATACTAGGTCAGGACTGCTCTCGTGCAGGAAACATTCGCTGGTGTAGTAGCTCAAGCTCCTTCCACGACCAGACTGTCAAGAAGTCGGTGTGGCAATCGGAAAAGGCAAAGGATAATTAATTCCCGCTGCTTTTGTCACCGATGTGAGGACGTCGTGGCAAGTATCCGCCATCATGACCAGCATGGTTCTTTCAGGGGCATGATTGCCAGCTGCTAGATCGTCTGTATATATGCCATGGTCCCTGTTCTTGACCGAATGGTAAAGATAGAGGAGAGTGTCCTGCAAGGGTTGATTGAGGTGTCGGTAGTAATGTACTCACACGTACCAAGGGCGTCGACCCCGATGGCAACGACGAGCAGGCAGAAAAGGCGCTAGTAGTGGTTGCCATTTGGTTTTCCGCTTCTTCGTCGTGCCCTTCTTCTTCTTTCTTCTCTCTCTCACCTTCACCCTTCTCTCCCCAACACCATCATCATAAGTCCCCATACCACTTCATCATTTGACTTCCTAAGCACTTCAACTGAACACGAGCCCCATCGTCATGATGGAGGACTCCTCCTCTTCTTCTCTTCGTTTGAGAATCAACGGCGGAAGCGTAACTGCGAACGCGAACCCAACCTCTGTCACAAAGACTGAGGCAAAGTTCGATATCGTCAAGGTTGAAAGCCCCAAGCCAGAAGCACCCCCTGCCCGCTCGAAATGGAGCAAGTATCTTCCTATCGTCTCCTTCTGCAACCTGGTCTTCTATCTTTCAGCGTTGTTCCTCAACATCTTCGCTGCTTGGGCCCAAGGCCAAGACCCAAGTGTGTTGATTGTCCCACTGATTTTTGCTGTCTCCCAAGTGTTCGAGCATTGTGAGTAGTCAACCTTTTGACAACAGACTGTGCTAATGTGTCGTACAGGCTCTCAATTCACAGAAGCAATCTGGCATGCCATTGTCTTCTTGAATAAGGAAGATTTTGTTCGGCCTGCTCTGCGCCTGCGAGGCAGCGTCGTCCCTCCTGTTGTCATGGTCATTGTCACTTGTGGCGAACCACTGGAAATCATCATGGATACTATCAGAGCAGCCGTGCATGTTGACTATCCGCCTGACAAGCTTCGTATCATCGTCGCCGATGATGGTGATTCGGCAAGCTTGAGAACACAAGTCACCAATCTTCAAGCCAGTCACTCTGTCCTACACTATACCTCTCGTTTAGGTGGCAAAGGATACAAGGCTGGCAATCTCAACACTTGCTTGAGATCCTTTGTGCCCACTCTTGGCTTCGAGTTCGACTGGATCTGCGTGCTGGATGCTGACATGATCCCTGCATTCGGAATTCTTCGCTCGTTACTCCCACATGCTCTTGAAAAGGCAGATGTCGGCATGGTGACAACTGGCCAGGTAGGTTGTTGTTTCAAAAATCAACGTGAAGGATGTGGCTAACTCGTCCCACAGCACTTTTACAACATCCCTGACAATGATCCTCTTTACCAATCAAACATAACCGGTAATCATGCTGAAGATGGTGCAAGAGACAGTTGTGGATCTGCGTGGTGTCCAGGTTCTGGCTTTGTCATGCGTGCCCAAGCCTGGCTCGACATCGGTGGCTTTCCAGAATACGCCGTCACGGAAGATCTCTTCACAAGCTGGCATCTTCATGGAAAGGCCTGGAAGACTATGCTGATCCATGAAGTCTTGCAATGGGGGTTGCAACCAGACTGTTTTGTTGTTCATATGAAACAACGTCGTCGTTGGGTAAGTAAAGACGATGATACCATCGAATGTCTGCTGATGTCGTTGTAGTGGACTGGTCATCTGTCTCGTGTCTTAACGACTGGCATGTCTCTCTTTGATGATAAGTTGAAGCAGGCCAACTTTGTCCAGCGAGCAGCCATGTTCCAGCACTGTCTCCGGCCCTTCAACAACACCGTCTTCAAAGCCATTTCTTTGATATTGATCACCCTGTGCGTCGCTACTGGTGGAACCGTGTTGGCCACCCCTGGTAAAGGGTGCGTCCTTTCGATTTTCATCAGCCTCTCTATTCGCGGCTTGATTGCTCGTCATAGCGAGTTTAAGGATTTACCGGATCTTGACCGAGTCTGGAACATGAGACGTCGTCACGCCACCAATACTTGGCTCGGACTCCACTTTGCAATTGACACTGGCAAGGCAGTAATGTCAACACTCTTTCCGGGCAGACTTGACATACAGCCACTCGGGTTTGAAGTCTCAGGCGTCACAGAGCGAACGGAAAATTCAGCCCATGAGCGCAACCCCAGACGTCGTCTGCGTTGCTGGGACAGAGTACTTCTTCTGAACGCTAAAGAGGGTATCCTCTATCATGTTCTGGTGGCCTGCATCATCACTGCGCTCATTTTGCGCCAATTGGTGCGTCTCGCTCTAAGCTCTGATAGCTTCTGGTATGACGTTTGTTTCTCTGTCGGCTTTCCTGGACTCGGTCTTATAGAACTTCTCCCTCTGGAATTCACTCCATTGCTTTACGCCGCGTTCCCTCCAACAATGCCAGAAAGACGAGACCTCATGCAATATGACAACAAACTGATGATTTACCTTCCCAAGGAGACCTCCAAGCAGATGAGGTGGATAGCCTCGACAAGTGTCTGGTTAGCCGTCCCGCATTTGGTCGGCTTCTGCTGGTTGTGTATCGTCATGGTCTCGATGCCATGGAGGTATGTACCAACGATCGAGATGCTTGAGAGAAAGTGAGGTGGGATCAAGGTTTAGTGATCTGTGGCCGCGACTGCCCGTCTTTTCAAGGCACACTAAGGACTTGCACACAACCCTGAACAGAGCTCCTGCAGAAGAACGTCATCACCACTCAGCATCATTGGCAGGGTGATCGACACAAGAAGCCCGGCTCTGCAGTCGAGGAAGATGAAAGGAAGAGAGAAAGAGAAGAGAAATCTCAATTGTTTGCCAGCGCGCACCTCAACAGGAATGCCGCTTTCGAGAGCTTTTCGACACGCATCACCTAGTATGGAGATCAATAAACCTGTAAATTAGTGGTCCGACCAGATAATCAGAGTCAATTACACAGAAAATCAAGTCAGACCTTCCTTAGCCTGAATGCAGTATATCTTTCCAGTCCTGCAGGCCTTGTTCTTCACCATCTATAGAGCTGACGTGACAGTATTCAACTCAACTGCTCCGTGCCGCATCCAACAATTCTTTCGCTTTGAGATTCTCTTCAAATTCCTCAGGCTCTTCCAGCCGCCTTTCACCTGTCCTCTTAGGACGTAGTCCAAGCTCGGTCTTTTGGTCCCAGATCCTATCGTGTCGCCGTGCCCATCTTTCCCTCCGGTCCTGCAGCTGAGCCTCCGACGGCCGGAATTTACTCTTCAGAATACGGCGGATCGCCTCAGGAGAGATTTTGAAGTGTTCAGAAAGAGCAGGAGTAGAGTACCTCTCCGGGTCCTGCTCGTGAAGCGCCCTGATTCCATCAAGCGTGTCTGGCGACAATCTCTTCCGCGGCTTCCAACCCTCGTCCTTGAACTTCTGCAACAATGCCTTTTTTTGAACCTGCCACTCTTTTGGATTGTGTGGGAGGAACAATGCCCTGTTCCCCTTCGAGACCAGCCTCCCCTTGTCACCATCTTCTGCTTCACTTGTTGACGGAGGGGTGCGGCCCTTGGGAACCCTCCTGTTCCCATTCTCAAATGGCACACTGTCTTCGTCTTGCCTTGTTCTTACAGCTATTGACTCGGGTTTCTTTCCGATGACTGCTTTTCTGGGCCTCACAAGTAGTGAAGAGTTCTCGACAGCTTCCCACCTGTCCTTGCCCTTCCGCGTCTTGAATTTTCCTTTCGAGGGAGGAGGGGGCACAGGCCGGTCTTGATCTTCGGAGTATCTCCGTCGTTTACGCGCGTGTAGATCACTCCTTTCGCCAGACTTGAGGCACGGAAGTAGTGTACTTTGCTCTACGGCGTTTGGAGGGTGGGCGCGACTGTTGATCCAGGGGATTGTTGATGCCGCTGAATGGGCATAGCGACAGGTTGTCAGGGTCTGCATCCGCTGACTGTGAATTACAGCCCACAGCAAAATTTTCGTGCCTTGCATGCTGGGAGACATCTGCAGTCAAATGCAGTCCCAATGAGGGCCTTTGTTCTATGTCTGGCTATGCTTTGTTGTCCGTCTAAAGGAGAGAGGTAATAATTTCAATCACACCAGGAGAGGCATGGCGTCATTGGACGTCGTTCTGACTCGCAGAATCCCCGAGATAGCCGAGGCTTGACTCGTGTGCATACAAGCTTAGGTACGCATCATTGACATCAGTATTTGCCGTCCCGGTGGGCTAGCCAGGTTATGCAAGTCTGACCGTCTCGTCCTGAGAAGGCATGGCTTCCTTTAAGAAATCATCTGGTACCAGCTATATTCTACAGCAAAGATGGCGTGGCCTAACCCGTTTCGCAGACGGGATGTGAACACGAGGACATGCTGGGGCTACACATTCCAGTTAACTCCGGAACATCTGACGGCCGAGCAGGCACATCCGCTGAAGTTCTCCTACGATGTGCTGGGGGAGGAATGTTACGATATCTTGAATCGATTGTGCCCACAAGAGGCTAAAAACCCAGAAACTGCATCACTGAAACCAGACTCAGCTCACATGCCCGGAGAGTCAGCAGCAATGGAGGAGAAACCACCAAAGTTAAAAAGAGATCTCTATGCCATTTTTCGCGATAACCACGACAAGGATCCCAAACTCCAACAGCTCTGGGACGAGGTCACGACAGTTCCAGACTGGGTCGACTGGGACCAAATCGCACGAGGGCAGGATGTGTTCTACCGATACGGAGGAGCGACCTTGACAGGGCTAGCCTATCAATCTCTCCTGGGCGGTATGGGAGCCAACCGAGTCGTCGAAGTCCTCGCCCGGACAGGGGGCTTCTCCGTCAAAGTTGCGCGGCACCGACTCTTCGAAACCGCACAGCACATCCTCGAGTGCACACGGTCGGTCGAATCCATCCAACCAGGAGGCGCGGGCTTCGCGTCGAGCCTCCGGGTGCGGCTGCTCCACGCCGCCGTGCGCGGCCGGATCATGAAGCTGGCGAATTCCCGCCCGGATTATTACTCGGTGGAGAAATACGGCGTGCCGATCAACGACCTCGACAGCATCGCGACGATCGGCACCTTCTCGGGAACCATCATCTGGCTCTCGCTGCCGCGGCAGGGCATCTGGTTGCGCGAGCAGGAGGTCGCCGACTACATCGCGCTGTGGCGGCTGATCGCCCACTACGTGGGCACGCCAACGCAATGGTTCGAGACGCCGGCCAGAGCCAAGGCGATGATGGAGTCGCTGCTGATGAACGAGATCAACCCGACGGAAACTTCCAAGATTCTTGCCGCCAACGTCATCCGCGGCCTCGAGGCCCAGCCGCCCACCTATGCATCACGGTCCTTTCTCGAGGTCAACGCCCGCTGGTTGAACGGGAATGAGCTCGGCGATGCTCTGGGTCTGGGCCGTCCCAGTCTCTGGTACTGGGCTCTCATGGCCGGGCAATGTATCTTCTTCATGAGTGTTTGCTACTTCTATCGATCGGTGCCGAGCCTCGACCGGCGGAAAGTGGCCACGCTGAGGAAGGTTCTCTGGACACTCATCGTGGACCATAAATCTGGCCTTGGAGGCGAGACAGTCTTTGATTTCAAGTATATCCCCGATCTCAATTTCATTACGCCGAGAGGAGGGGATGAAAAAGCTAAAATGAAGGAATCAGGCGTGGAGAGGAGGAACTTGAATACCTTACTAATCGCTACGGGCTGCCTGGCTTTCGCAGGCTATGTTGGGGTGAAAGTGACATTCGGGCTTATAGGAAAGCTTTTCTAAAGGCCAGTCCTGCACACTTAGATCTGGACAACATTCATCGCTGACTATGGCTAGGCTTGCACCCAAACACCACAAGTCTCTAACGCCGTCCTCCCGTCTGTGAAAAAGAGTGATGGCAGGAGGCTCAAGCAGGAACGTCTCCGAACGGTTTCTCCAATCACAAGCACTCAACCCACTTCCCCAGCTCCAACGCCTCCGTCGTGCCCTCATCCACCGTTAGTACATGCTTCCCGCCTTTCCCAATCTCCGGCGGTGGAGGTACAGGTCTCTCGTCTGTATCACATTCCTGACACAGCCCGGATGGCCTTGAATGTGTATCCTCGCAACGCTTCCGGATCTGCGGTGCGGCGTTCGAGGAACTTTGAGAGCTTAGACCGGTGGCATGACTGCCGGTACGACGGCTTATGGCTTGGGTTGCTTACTGTGCATTGGAGCCGGATCGAGGAGGAGCGGCACATAGCCGTTGGCTGAGTGTAATGATTGGGGAGAGTCATCGTGCGTGTGCTGTGCAGTGCTCTCCTTGACGTCGTCTGGGTGCGAGGATCGAAGGGGGGCTCGCAATTCGGCGCTTGGAATGGTTGATGACGGACACAGAAAAGTACAGGGGATATGGCGAACAAATGATATAGGCCCAAACACTCGACTTCTTCTTAGCTAGGAAGCTGTTGGTCGTTCGTTTTGTGTGCCAAGTCTCGATAGGCCCATTGCGGTGCGTCTCGTGAAGTGATCGTTATCGCCGTGAGGAAGAAGACACAACCATGCCGATACCGATGACAGCGATGACTCTGGAATCCAGGCAATGGTCCTGGCAGCACTCGAACAGACTTCACCGCACCTTGTCGAAGGCGAAGCGCAAGGTCCACAGACCTGTGCTGCGCCTGGTCGCTTTTTACTTGTAAGAAAGGAGGGGTCAGCTAATCAAACTGTTAAGTTCAAGTGATGTAGCGCATGTAAAGTGGCATGTAACAGCAGCGTCCGTGACGGTAGAATGCGAAGGCGCACGGCCACAGCAACTATCTACAGCAGTGAGCTCATAGTTCGATCATGAGCCTTTAAACAAGCCTTGTGAGATATAGAGCACGCGGGCTTCGCACTCTGCATTTGAACATAGCCACACCTGCGAGCGAGCCAGCCAGCACGCCTCACTCGTCAGATAGCTGTGACTTCCACCTATGCTTGTGTGTTGATAGCTGGTCATTATCAGGGCATCAGAACTACTGATCAGATACCATCGTGGGCAGTCGAGATGCAAAGATCCCTTTTCTCCTCCCTGAGCTCCAGTACCCAAACATGTCTAGTTTGAGCAACAGATGGTCAACGGGGTTGTCCGCCGCGCTACTACCAATGCCAAATCCTTCGATTCCTCCGACCTTCTGATGTGGTCGATACTGGCTTTGGGCTTTCAGCATCTCGATCAACCCAGTCATATGCGTCTTAAAGTCATGGTTATATCGTCTCATCGTAGGTTCGTCGTTGTAATCCCTCAATTTTGACTCACTCGCTTCAGTCTGGCTCCTTTTTGAGGCCGCAAATTCCAAGATTAGATTGAACATCCCATGCAGCAATTGTAAACCTCTCGCCTGTTTCTTCCTTAACAGCATTGCGTGCAGGGTGTCATCAAGTGTTTGCTCAAGCAATGTCTTGAGAAAGTCCTGGCTCTTCACAATTTTCAGAGTATTATCATAGTCTTTCCTTTCAATAAGACCTTTCACTTTTTCCAGGATGCCATCGAAGTGCTCCCAACAAAGGTTTATTGCCGTGTTCTGGCAATAGTCGGCTAACATTGAAATGAAGTGGTGCATTTCTAATATGAGCTTCTGATCGAGAAGATTCTTTTTAGAAGCATCTCTTGTACTGCAATTATCCCTCAGCAGACCTTCCGTTACACTATGTAGCCGGAGAATGAGCAGAAGGTGCTGGAAGACACGGTCGTACTTGTCAAGAATGCTTGGGCTAAGTACACTTTCCAAGATATGGTTTGGTGCTTTGTACTGCAACCTGAGGAAACGTAGCGCATGGATGGAATTTACCTCACGACATTTCTCGAGCTCATCCAACGGCATGTCTCGGATAGCAAATGAGATGGAGCTTTCGAATGATCTCTCGTCTGAACATGCGAGGCTATCAGAGAGAATGCCCATAAGAACAAGTCGGAGCTCTGAGCCCGCTGGTGGCCACGTATCACGAGCTTGCAAACGCAGGCCAGTGTAACTCCCGGTCAATCGCTTGCCCTCCCCGCTGGTCTGGTTCGGATCAAAAAGAGCCATGGTAAGGCGTTGCGGGAATGTTGGGTGACCAAATAAATGAAAGTTCCGTTGAAGATTGATGTGAGCGAGGAGGTTATGTTCCTCGAATAGTATCTGAAGAATAGAGTAAGAGAGGAGCCTATGCTGTGCTGCAAGCGCAGGAGCCACAGAAGAAACCAGAGCCTGATCGAGCTGGAGTTGAAAAGGTTCTGGCCGTTCCATGTGACAGTCATTGAGATAAGCAGTGACCTCATGTTCGAGCTCAGCTTGCCGTTTAGGCATATGTGAGCCGAAAAGATCCAGGTTCAGTGTGAAGGGGCCCTCGCTAAATACGGTAGAAGCATCCTCTCTTCGCCACGAGCACTGTGTGAGGGTGAGTCCGCTACTAGGATTTAGGGAACCACTCTCTGGCGCCACGAAAGACAATTTCAATGTGGATTCATACTCGGAGGCCAGCTTCTGTTGTTGGCATATTGCAAGGTAGGAATAAACAGGCTGCAAGGTCAAAGTAGAGCTCGCTATACTCCTTGAGTTATAGAAGACCAAAGCCTGTGGAGCATATTGTCGAAGTAAGTGGAGGCTTTGCCGTGTTTGGGATATGAGCTGTGAGCTCTCAGCTGAGAGCAAGCTCAGCCATGAACCTCCATAGTCTTCTTCATCGACCATAAGATCCGGAGAGTGATTGTTAATTAGAGTAGAAGTTAAGCCAATCTCACTGCTCAGCTTTTCTAGACCCGGACGTGTGACCTGGGTGAAGATCACTTGCAGTATTGCATCAAGCCCAGAATGCGCTACTGAAGCAATTGACGCTTCCTGCATCAGGCACAAAATAACTTCTTGATCGGAACACAGAGTCTTAACGACATTGCAAAGGTTGCTCAAGACATGAATAAGCGTCTTGACTTTATCAATGATGTTTCTGAGTTGCAGGAGAGATGAAACATGTGCCCGAATGTCTTCGAGGTGCTTGTGGATGACAAACAAGGCAGACCTAACGGATGATATCAACGCGATCGTTGAGGGAAGCATTTTGTGGCCTCTCATGTCCAGGTCCTTGAACAGTTCGACCAGTTTCCGGGTTCCGGTACCAACATTCGAAAATATCGCGATAGTATTTCGCAGCAGACTCCCACTGTAGCCTATGGCGGTCAGATTATCCCAACAAGCCTCAAAGGCCCCTTTGCTTTCATTCCAGTTGAATAGCCCAGAGCTGCGCCCCATGCTCAGCTCGAAGGTGGCATTGAGCAGGACATCGCTCTTGACGAGTTTCAACGAGTTTGTTGCCGGTCTGTTCACAATGGTACTGAATACCATTGGGCTAACTTCGCTGAGATAGCCTGACTGTAATTCTTTGTGCTTCTCGTTCAAGAAGTTGTCCCAGCAGATCAAACGGCTTTTCCGACTTCTCTTGGAGATTTCTGGCAGAGTCCAGATGTTTGTAGCATCATCGTCACCATGGTTATCCGCCTCCTCATCAGATAGATGTTCCTGAACCTCGAAGAACTCATTGCTGCTAGTTTCCGAAGAAGCAGAAGGAGGGGTTGAAAGGCCTTGTAGAGGCACGCTGTCCAAGTTCAAGGCTAACAGGGCTGGTTGGAGTTCAGGGAGGGCCTTGGCCTCGGACTCGCTCAGCTGTAAGAGATTGCTCTCGAGGCTGTTATCAAAAATGAAACCATCCCATACTGCGCTGGGATCAACAAGGAGCGAAGGGAGTTTGGCGAGCGTCTCGATTGAGAATGGATCGTGGTAGATTTGTCGAGACATAGTCGCTTCATCTTGATGTCCCCGATTTGGTGCGACGGAAATCGCGACTGGCGAAATATTCGGTCCTCAACAGCGGTCGCTATAGGTTGACAGGACTGTCAGGTGTCGGAAGAGCAGATAGACCTTCAGGAGGATTACCCAGTACGATCAAGTACGCTCCGGGGCGCTAATTGAGATTCAGTATAGACTTTTGTGGTGTTCGTGGTTCATGGAAGACATGTGGAAGACGCGCCCGGAAGAACGCGTTGATGGCGTGTCCACGAAGGGCAATTTTAGCCGAAGGCAAATTCGAAGCATTTCGCCCTTTTTGAGCAACAACGGCTAAACTAACGGACAAATTACTGACGACGAGTAGGCGTTCAAGAGAGTGTATCGGCATATCAGCGCTCACATATTCTTACCTTCCAGGCTATACCCGTGGTATAAAAGACATTGAGCGAGCGAAAGCATTATCCTACCCTATATATGTATCAAAGTACCAAAGGGCGACTTGATATTCGAGTCTAAGCGGCTACATTCTTACAGTGCCCATCTGCCCTCCAGAATTATAGCCTATGATTGTGGTCCAATTGTATCGATCAGATCTGACTCGATGGCCAAAGGAGATTCTGTTGAGATGACGGATTCGGCCTTGGACCTCTCCCGTTGGACCGATGACCAGGAGTCCGCACTCCTAGAAGCAATCATTCGCTGGAAGCCTGTTGGAATGCACAAGCACTTCCGCATGATTGCTATCAGGGATTTCATGATCAACCAGGGCGTCACCAACACTGAAGACCCCCATACAACAACAGCTGGTATCTGGGCAAAGCTCGAATCATTGTACTACTTGGCCAAGTTAGACGAGAGAGAGGACTCCATCATTGATGGTATTGACGATGACGACACCAAGGGAGCGGCTTATTTCAGAGATTTCGAACTACCCCGGGAAGATTTCGAAGAGTTAATGTGGCAAAGAAGACTGGCGCCAGAGGGAACTCAAAGTCCAGACGTCTCGAGAAGGGAGAGCACAGTCGCCGATACAGATGAGCCACGCTCTTCACCCGTCTCTGGTAGAGGTTCAGTGCGTGGTACAAGAGGGTCCGGTCGGCGTGGTGGCAGGCTTTCACGTTTGCAGAATGAACTTGAAAGCGAAAAAACCAGCAGTCGGCGGTCAAGCAAAGCCACCAGCGTTGCTGATGAGGACCAAGTTATGGAGGATGCAGATGAGGATGATGAGGAAGGGCAAGACAGTGGGGACGAGGGAGAGGAGAGCAGCGAACCTGAGGAGGAAGAGAGCAGGGCAAAGAAAGCGGCACGTGGAGGCAGGAGAGGCCGAGCAAGACGAGGGAGGAAAAGATGAGCCGGATTTGCCAGAGCAAACAAGCCGTCCTCAGGCTGATCTTTCAAACAGGGCTCAAGGGTATCATTAGAGAATGCTACATCTACAAGATGCATAGTCTCTAGATGAATACTGTTGAATAAGCTCATCACGAAGCACTTCTGTCCGTCACAGTCTCGATTCGCTACTAAAATCTTGCTGAGGAATTAAGACTGAGGCCCAATACGACCGAAAGGGGTCAGAGATGGCAAATCTTGAAGAGAAGCCTGCCACGGTTGTCCATCGGCCACACAGGAGTTGTCGCTCAGCTCGAATCTTAGTCGCTTCGCTGCAGATGCAGATCCTGTGTCACCCAAAGAAGGAGAATCTGCACTCCAGAAGCCATTCACAGGGTGAATGCAACGCTAGAGCTCGAACAAATACTGAGTATTTCAGCATTGTGGACTAGTATATCTGGTCAGGAATCAATTATCATGTGAATGCAGAGATGATCAAATACTCTCTCTCGTTTGTTACAATTCTCTAAACTACTAGCCCGTCATCTTGCGGCCCCTGTCCTTCTCGGTGCGTTGGCGTTTAAAGCACCCAAAGCTATTCCTGCTGCCTTCGCGTAGCTTCTTCAATACGATACGCATGTCTCCCAGTTCCTGCTGGAGTTTCTGTCTTGCGTCGTTCGTGGTGCGCTTATCTAACTCTGTGTAGATGTGACCCTGGGTTTCACCGGCCTTGGTTGTGGAATATTGTGACATGGTTTGTGCAATGTACTCAGTATCTAGAGTAGCTTGCATCAGGGCAGGTAGGGTGTAAGTGTTCGGTTTGCGCTCCTTGAAGCCATCCAGGAGAGCCTGCGAGACATTCTCGAGCAGGAAGGAGAGGATTTCGTTGAGAAGAGGATTGCTGGCTGCGGTATTCGAGACGGTCGTTGAAACCTCTGTATGTACCATGACAAGCGTCATTAACGCAGCATAAACATATGGTCTCACTTGATCCGGTCTTCCTGATGTCGGTGCCCACGTGGGAGAATTGATACCCTCCTTGATCAGTTTTGTCAGTCCTGCAACCATGGGCTTTGTGTAAGAGTGGAACAGTTTCGCATCGATCTGACCAAAAACATCTCGAATAGTTTTGGATTCATCTGTTAACTTGACTGAGAAAGACGATTCGAATAGCTGGATCAATGATGGGACATGCTCGTTTCGTAGAGCTTTCAAATTTGACATTGTCAAAAGCATTCGAACATTGCGGCTGGAAGAATTGATAGTGTCCTGCGTGAGCATGCCGCTGGGGCCATTGCGCTCTGCAACGGGACCCAATCCAACTGACACCACCCATTCATCCTCTTGACCTTGCGTTGACGATTCGGCATTTTCTAGCATGCCGCTGACCGCTTTGTAAACACTGCTGACGAACTGAGTACGCGCCATTTGCAGTAGCTTGGTTGGTGGAGGAGTAATGATTTCACGACCTGCTTTTGTGTGCGTGTCGGAGAAATATAAGACTTGCTGCATGCCTAGCAGAACTTTGCGCTCAAAAGCCTCGAAATACAACGGCATTCTTGTCTGGTCACGCTTTTCTGGAGCCCGGACCCAGTCTTCGAGAGATTTGCAATTTTCGGCATCCTTACCCCACGCCTCACACACAGCTCGCATGCATCGTTCACGGGCACCTGCAATCATGGATTTGACCTTGTCGTGAACGGAGCCGTTATTCGTCACAGGCCGTACAGCGGCCATCTCACCAGCAGCAATACCAACGAGAGTCAATATCTTCTCCAGATAGTGCACAGCGCTCAGTGCATTGGAATGTGGAGGCCAGAAAGCAAAGTCTTCCCAGGGGTCACCTCTCCTTGCTGCAGCCGCAGGCAGGTTGTTGGGATCCAGTCTACCAATTCTGCCCTCGGTGGGCGAGAAAGGGACAGGGGCAAGAGGGGTGGTAGGTGTTTGAGCCGAGGCCGGTGTTGGTGAAAAGAGCGCCGAAATATCTTCGGTCGGCGGCTCAGCAAAGAGGGAAAATACGGCATCTCTGACCAGCGTGATCAATTCAACCGCTCCGCTACGTAGCGCGTTGATGTCATACTCAGATAATTGATGGTGTTTGACACTTTCTCCCTCGAATCCTCTTGGAAGGTTTCTCTGTTTGTTGCCGTCGATGAAAGACCGAGCAGAATCCCAAAAATCTATCACTTCGCCTAAAAGCCCAGTCGACAGCGATAATAATTTAGTAATGTATGTCAAAATGCAATTCCAAAAATCGACCACATTTTCTGTGTCCAGCGCATCTGGACGATCTTTGGAGGCTTGGCGCAAGAAAGCAGCAATCGCTTGCGATGATGGGCTCTCTCCAGCAGCAAGTCGACGGCGAAGAATCTCGATCTCGATCTTCGATCGTTCAACAACGGCAGCGATCTTGTTCTTCAGCGAGTCATACCGACTCAATAGATAGACCCAGATGGGGCTTTCATCAACCCCTAGCTCGAGTAAGACAGTGATCAACTCAATGTGCTCCTCTGCTTGAGAGGCACCGGGGCTTCCGAGAGTAGAAGGCATATTTGATAGTCTGCGCCAGATGTCGCGCTTCAAGGTTTTGACCTGGTCATCTGCATCCGCCCAGAGTCTTCCTACCGCTAGAATTCGGTGGACTTGCTCATCTGTAAGTGTCCTGCCGTTCTGGACGACCCCGTCGCTGAGGGACCTTGCTTCAACGGCATAACGCCTAGCAGAGTTATAAAGCTCTACGGCTTTGCCATAATCTTTTTGTTTAATTGCCTCATCAAGGTTCGCGCCCACTTCATAGAGCATATGATCCTTTGATATTGCCTCTGCTATTGCCTTCAGATTCCCTTCACGCTCCTTTCCTCCCAGAGCTGGGCCCCAGACGTCATCCGCTTTTTGAGAGACTTCAAGGAGCGGACCTTTAATACCTTGAACACCAAACTCCGTCTCCTTGCGAAGAGCATTCTTGCTCGGAGTTTGAGGTGGTGCTTGACTGTGCATCCCCGCAGCGCTACTACTGCTGATATTGCGGAAGTGAATTCCACTCGTTCGACGAGAGTGTCTCGGCGATGGGGGGGGTGGCTGTGTAGCTGATGTATCGATTCCCTGATTGCGCATTTCTGTATATACGTTGTCGATTGTAGCTTTAGCACGCACAAAGCGTTCAAAGTTTGTCTCAACCAGTACTTTGAGCGAGGCTGACTTTTGATCAATTGATCTCGACAAATATTGCAGACCTCGAAGCAGATCATCGGTCGTGGCGTCAGAATGTGTCTGAGATAAGAACAAAGCCGGTGAAAATGTCGTTGATGAGAGCATGAATTTATTGCGCAACCGCGAGTCTTGCTCAACCGGCAAACCACGGTTGCGAAGTGTTTGGACGACGCTTGCATTGTGGCCTAGCGGGTCTGGCTCATCCTTTTGGACAAGGTTCGCTCTGCCATCACCAGTCTTCTGTGAGCCTGGGAGCAGACTTTTCCGTTCGCTGGCACTTCTTTCCAAAGCTGAATATCTCGATCGAGACCGTCTAATCCCGACGGCGTCTGGTACATCATCCTGGTCATCACTTTCATCTAGCTCCTTGGGCCACTCGGTAGGATACGGAGTAGGTAGATTATAGTGAGTGACGATGGTCCTTTCGTATTCTCCCATTGTTTGATTGATTCACATCCAAGCGACTTGTGGCATTCCCAAATATGATATCTGAATACCAGTCCAGGGGCGTCGGCTGGTGTCGGTGAGTTTCAAAAGTTTGTCCCGTCCGTTTGATGGGACGCGTATGTGCGTCTGCTCGACCGTACGACACTAGATGCTTGGCATCACTTAAGGACCGCACCCCCCCCCCCGATGTCGCCGGCCCTAGGCTCGTTCCAGCTCGCTAACAGAAGCAGCATATGCAACGCTTGAGAGCTACCGGAAGATGTCATATCAGTGGCTGCGAAGCAAAAACCCTCAAGCTCCACCACCTTCTACTTGGAATCTAACCCGAGCCAACACCTGCATTTTCGCGATACAGCTTTCTTTTTACTTGTCTGAGCCTGTTCAATGCTGCGGGCTGTCAATACCACTCCTCGCTGAAGCTTCTTGGGTCTTTATCTCTCAGACTTTTGCCTTGGTCGCCCGTCATGATCGCAACTCGAGCATTTTCTTCCCCAGCTCGCCAATGCTTGCGAAAAGGCTACCAGCAACCCGTCTGGGCACCAGCTTTCTCCCAGGTACTGCCTACCTTTGATTTTCGCAAGTCTGCTGCTGACCTTTGAGCTCTTATTTCAGATCCAGTCGAGAGGCTACGCCGAACAAGTTGCCAAGTTCAAGGGCCAGAAGGGAGAAGATGGAAAATACACTGTTTCGTTAATAGAAGGAGATGGTATCGGCCCTGAGATCTCTCAGTCAGTGAAAGACATCTACCACGCTGCGAAGGTCCCTATCAAGTGGGAATCTGTTGATGTCACCCCTCGACTGAGGGACGGCCGGACCGTCATTCCAGATGAGTCTATCGAGTCCATCAAGAGAAACTATGTCGCTCTCAAGGGACCTCTTGCAACCCCCATCGGCAAGGGCCATGTCTCTCTCAACCTCACGCTCCGTCGTACCTTCAACCTGTTCGCAAATGTCCGCCCCTGCCGAAGCATCGAGGGCTACAAAACACCGTATGACAACGTCGACACAGTTCTGATCCGAGAAAATACCGAAGGAGAGTATAGCGGTATTGAACATGTGGTTGTGGACGGCGTTGTGCAGTCAATCAAGCTCATCACACGTCAAGCCTCAGAAAGAGTTCTGAGATACGCATTCCAATATGCAAGAGATGTCAACAAGAAGAAGGTCCGCGTCGTCCACAAAGCTACGATTATGAAGATGTCTGATGGCCTCTTCCTGAGCACTGCCCGAGCCGTCTCCAAGGACTTTCCCGATATCGAGTTCGACGCTGAGCTCCTGGACAATGCCTGCCTGAAGATCACCACCGACCCAGGCCCATACGCAGACAAGGTCCTCGTCATGCCCAACCTGTACGGTGACATTCTCTCTGACATGTGCGCTGGACTGATCGGCGGTCTCGGCTTGACGCCCTCTGGAAACATCGGCGACGAGTGCTCCATCTTCGAAGCTGTGCACGGCTCCGCGCCAGATATCGCAGGCAAGGCTCTCGCCAACCCCACCGCCCTGCTCCTCAGCAGTATCATGATGTTAAGACATATGGGTCTCACCGAGTACGCCGAAAAGATCGAGAAAGCCATCTTCGCCACGCTCGCAGAAGGAAAGACCTTGACCGGTGACCTGGGCGGAAAGTCGAAAACCCACGAGTATGCTGCTGCCATAATCTCGCACCTGTAAATAAAGACATGCCGAAAACGCCTTGCGGGAGGGAAGGGGGCCAGTGGCGGCGGCGGCGGATGTCATCATCACCATGAATTCCATTGTTAGTTCCATTGCTCGTTTGATGTATCAGGTTTGAGCAGCACAATAAATATCTGAAAACCGTGAATCTTTCCAGCTGTATAGTGTTTCCTATCGCCTGAAGGAGGCTATTTATAAGGAGAGAGAAGAAATGAGAGTTGACATTGTCATCGCGGGAGAACACGATGCGCCGAGAAAAGGAGCAGCTTGATAACGCGTTTCAAGAGGTGGGTTTCCCATGCATACCCAGAGTTGACCTGCAATATAGAAATACTGAGTGGAAGCTGGCCCATGCCTAAGTAGACAGTAAATGTCTCTTCCTTTGAAGAACAAATCCCTCGGGATTTCCAGCATCAGCTTTCACCCTCATTGTTCTACAGGTCCAACCCTAACGGTCTCCCGATCCTTCATTTCCTGCACTTTATTTGCCTCCCTCTGTAACTTCCTCCGCTCGGCCTGCAGACGATCGAACCGGCCCCGGACTCCGAACTTGATCTTGGTGATCATATCGCCGGCCTGGCCTTTGGTCAGGTCGTTTTCAGTCAATAGCTCTTCCATGTTGACTTCGCGTAAGCGATTGAGAAAATTTAACTGCGACTGGGATGGGGGTTTCTTCCGCCAGGGGGAATTCGAAACGATGAGGAATCGCGAAAATTGGCTCGCTGCGAAAGTATCGGCCGCTCGTAGGGCGTCAGTCAGATTGGATGCTGTCGCCACGATTCGTGGTCGGGACCAAGGTGATCTGCTAAGACCCGCTTGGGGCAGCTTATGCTTCCAGATTACGGCAAAATAATCTTTCCTTTGCTTGTCTGTTTCAAGTTGCCGCTCCAAGGTCACAACTCCTCCACTGGCTGTTAGAATGTACTTATGTTCGTCGAGCTGCACCCAAGCGTTAGGAGACATGGCACGGACGTGTCGTTCGCCCGAGGTATCCTCGATAAGGTCGTGGACAGAGTCGTAGTGGGTAAATTTGAGGCTATGGTAGTCAGAGGAGTTCCTTGACTTCACAGGGTTGAGTATGCTCGTATCAAATCCCATGTTTTCGCTTTCTCGTTGGGTTTTAAGTTTTTCAAGGTCACCAACACTGGCTTTCTTGACAAGCTCTTTAGGATCAAGGCCAAACAGTGTAGGGACAGTTACGATACCAGTCGCGAGTGAAGCAACCATGTCGATGACATGACAGTTCTTCTTTCCAGGGTGCAGACGCATGCCCCGACCAATCATCTGTACCAGCAGATTTCGAGATTTTGTGGGCCGTGCAAGAAGAACACAGTCGATATTGGGTATGTCTGTACCTTCGGTGAATACACCGCAGTTAAGCAGGACGGGAAACCCTCCATTCTTGAATGCTGCGAGTCGTTCGCCCCTGACTATCTTTTTGGTAGCACCCGTAACATACTGTGCATCGATCCCACGCTGTCGGAAAGCTGCCGTGAGGCTCGTGACGTGTGCAATATCAACACAGAACACCAATGTCGATTTTCGGTCGCTTGCTTCTGACTGCCATGCGTTGATAGTAATGTCATTTGAGACGACGGTATTGACGGCCGCCCCAAGTTGGCCTGTTTGGAAATCCCCATCTTGGCCCGATTTGACTCTAGAAAGGTCCACTTTGGATTCCACGGTTGTGAACATGACATCTGACAACCACTTTTCTCCAATCATATCCACGTAGTCTTTATGGTAGACAATGTGATCTATGGCGGAACCCAATCTGAGCCCATCAAAGCGAGAGAAAGTGGCAGAGACCCCAACCAGTGCAGGACCATGTTCACATTCTTTTTGCAGTCCAAAATGTTCCAAAACTTGCTGATATCCTGGTGCCACGATATGGTGGGCTTCGTCGACGAGTACTAGTTTGAAACTGGAGGGATCGTACTTGCTTAACCGATCACCTGAGATCATGCTGCGAACGGATGCAATAGTGATATCCGCTGCCCCAGATGCTTTAGTCTCTCCCATCTCGATGTCTATGCTTTTGTCTGGGTATGCCTTTTCACAATGTCTAGCTGCCTGCTCAACTAGTTCCCGTCGGTGCGCAAGAATGAGCGTTTGTTTCGCATTTTCATCGGGTGCGTGGACCCGGTCAATGAGTTGTGTGAAAATCACCTAGGTGTCATATCCTAAGTCAAACAGTTCGCTCATATGAGGATGACGGGTCTACCTACAGTCTTTCCACTTCCAGTTGCAAGGGAGATGCCCAGGCGTTTCCGACCTTGCGCTAGATACGATAGCACTGACTGTATGCATTCTTCCTGATAATTGCGGAGTTGGATGGCCTCTTCACGTTCGATGGAAGGAGCGGTATTGACGACGCTGGCAAGACATCGCTGCCATCGACGGGGGCGCAAGACAAATTGTGCTGATCGTGCAGCTCGGATCAGCCACCTTGAGGGCGTTAGCATAATATGTCAACTCGCATGATGGGTGCGGTCGGTCGCACAGCGAGACTCGAGACCATGACTACAATACGGAATTCGGGTACCTGGATGCCTTTCCTCACGTGCTCCGCAACGTAAATTTCTCCGTAGTGCAAGGTTACATCACGTGACTACCCCAGATTGCCAAGATTCTTCCTCAACTTTTTGGACCGACCATGCCATCTTATTTGCAACTCATCCGACCCTCTATCCTCCAAACCTCCGCGCAGACTTTTACTTCGTCTTGAAATATGGCAGAAGGGATTGACAAGAATGTGGAGGGTAGGTACTGTAATCTCCCCCTGTTTGTCGTCGCTAACGACAACTGCAGAGCGTATGGAATTCTCCACCTCGAAAGAGGTGACTGTTGCTCCAACGTTTGAGGACATGCATCTGAAAGAAAACCTCCTGCGCGGAATCTACGCCTACGGCTACGAATCACCCTCGGCTGTCCAGTCTCGAGCCATCGTTCAGATCTGTAAGGGAAGAGACACCATCGCTCAGGCGCAATCGGGCACAGGCAAGACCGCCACCTTCTCAATCAGTATCCTCCAAGTCCTCGAGACCTCAGTGCGAGAAACACAAGGTAGGGATAAACACCTGGTATATGAACGCGACAGTAACACACACAACAGCCCTTGTTCTTTCGCCGACCCGCGAATTAGCCACTCAGATCCAAAGCGTCATTATGGCCCTTGGTGATTACATGAATGTCCAGTGTCACGCCTGTATTGGTGGGACAAATGTTGGGGAAGACATTCGCAAGTTAGACTACGGACAACACGTGGTTTCCGGTACCCCTGGGCGTGTTGCAGACATGATTCGACGACGGAACCTACGGACCCGGCATATTAAGATGCTTGTGTTGGATGAGGCCGACGAACTCCTCAACCGTGGCTTTCGCGAGCAGATTTACGACGTTTACCGATATCTCCCCCCTGCCACTCAAGTTGTCGTTGTCTCCGCCACTCTCCCATACGATGTCCTAGACATGACCACGAAATTCATGACCGACCCTGTTCGTATTCTGGTCAAACGTGACGAACTCACACTGGAAGGCCTGAAACAATACTTCATCGCCGTGGAGAAGGAGGACTGGAAATTCGATACTCTATGTGACCTCTACGATACGCTGACCATCACTCAAGCCGTCATCTTCTGTAACACACGACGCAAGGTAGACTGGCTTACTGACAAGATGCGAGAGGCTAATTTTACTGTCAGCAGCATGCACGGTGAAATGCCGCAGAAGGAGCGAGACAGCATTATGTCTGACTTCCGCCAAGGCAATTCTCGCGTCTTGATCAGTACTGATGTCTGGGCACGCGGCATCGATGTCCAGCAAGTTAGCCTCGTCATCAACTACGACCTCCCTTCGAATCGAGAGAACTACATTCACCGCATCGGACGAAGTGGCAGATTCGGCAGGAAAGGCGTTGCGATCAACTTCGTCACGAGCGATGACGTGAGAATCCTGAGGGACATTGAACTCTACTACTCGACGCAAATTGATGAGATGCCGATGAATGTCGCCGATCTCCTCGCCTAAATGTGGTGGTTGACAGAAGATCAGCGGGCAGCAAAAGTGTTTGCATACTTTTATGGCCTGCCGCCGTCCAACCATTTCTTCTACTACTTGCCATTTGAATATACAAGGCAAAGTCTCTACAATAGGCGTTCTGCTTCATGCTCGACTCCATTTGGCGTCAAGGAGAGGATACCTTGGACCTCACTAAAAGCGGGAATGGGAAGGCACAAGTAAATAGCGTTCAGCGCATTTCTGGTTTCACTGAGCTACTGTCTACTTGACGACGGTACAAGATCTCACGTGTGACCAGATGGTAATTCGAGCGCTTTGGTACAAGGAATTTTCGGAATAGTGAGGATGGAAATGGGGATTCATGAATGAGGTAAGTCCTGATGTTCTCAACATGCTTTGAGTGTTGGTAAGCTGATCCTGTTCAGAATGCCACGAAACTTCGTTTGCCATACCATTGGGGCTTTCACCCTTGTTGTCGATTATTCCAGGTATTTGTTGTCTCCCTCTCACTCACCCACAAAAACCACCACCACCACTACCATCCGGCATCGCTCCCCATTGCGAGCTTCTGAACTAAGCCTCGACATCAAAGTCCGTGAAATAATCCCGCTTTGCCGCTTCGTACTCCTTCATAATCGTCTCTTTTCTCTTCTCGCTCCTGACCTTGACATCGAGCTCGTACGGCTTGGCACATACCAAAAAGCCCTCACTGTATCCGCTGGTGGGACTTGTATCTGGGATGGTGTCCTTTCCTTGAGCATCCTTTCCAGGTTTGAAGTCAAAAGCCCATAATAGCTTTGCAATGGCGAGGAACAGGTTTCGCTCAGCAAGATGAATACCGGGACACAGGCGGCGACCGGCGCCATAGCCATAATGGTCGCGATCATCGGGATTGACTGATTGCGCTAGCTCAGAGGCAAGGGCGGTTACACCTTTATAATGGTCCGGGTCAAAGACATCCGGGTTGGGGAAGCGATCCGAATCGTGATGCATACCCCAGGCATTGATGAATATCACACTCCCTTTGGGAATTTTGAAGCCGTCAATCCAGTCATCTGGAGGGTGAGCCACGTCAGTAAGAGTAGAAGAGCGCCCAGAAATCAATAGCATACCTTCATCCACTGCATGTGGGAACGCCAATGGTACCACAGGCCGCCATCTATGTGCTTCTTTGACCGTTGCAGCAATATATGGGAGCCGCGCATAGTCGTCCCACACAGGCGATCTCTCCTCGCCCATGACGGAATCGATCTCCTTCTGTGCCTTGCGCATGACCTCCGGCCACTTGACAAAGGCCTGAACAGCGGCCAAAATAATGCTAGAACTCGTATCGCTCGCCCCCTCCATCATGGTTCCCCCCAAGAAGTACAGCTGATGGCGAGTCAGCTCGAGCTTTTCCTTCTGGTCGAGAACGCGATCCATAAAGGAGAACTTTGGCCCGATTTTCTCCCTGCGCTTCTCGAGGCCGGTTAACATGTCGTTGTACAAGCTGTTCATGGCGTCACCGACGTCGCTAGCGCGTGTCCGCCAGTTACCAAACACGCTCTCGGGGATCCAGTGCAGGAACGGGAACACGTCGACCGGAGGTGTATTACCAGGCTCCATTACCACCGACCAGTGCTCCATCAGCTCATACAGCCGTTTCATATGGCTCGTGTCAGCCGTGGGCGACCGCACGCCCCAGATCGTCCCGCAGGCAATACTGTTCGTATACCGCTTGGGGTGCCACATGTGGTCCGCCGGGTTAGTGAGGTAGTCGTACAGCAGCTGTGACGCCTCGGCCTGCTGCAGCGGCAGGTGGTCCTTCATCACGATGCTCTCCATGAAATGCTGGTGGATCACTTTGCGGTACCGCTGCCACACCTTCCCGTAGTGTGCGATCAGGACGTGATCCCCTCCCGTGATGAGATTGTGTGACACATAGCTGTGCGGCCGGTTGCTGTAGATCCCGGACTTCTTGTCCACGAGCTGCTTGACCAGCCGTCGGTCCGTCAAGACGATGCCCGTGCCGGAGCCCAGTTTGAGTGAAAATAGTCCTCCGTATGTCTTGGACCATTCGGTGAACCTATGCAGCGCGTCAGAGAAGAGGTGAGGGCCGAAGGGGAAGAGACTTGTCGTACTTTAAGTATGAGCCCTTGGTTGGAATCTGATGCAGGTTACCAATGACCGGCACTGTTGGCGGGCCTGTGCTTGAGAGTCAACATCGTCGATCATACTGTATATGTTGTTTCTATATCCTGAAGGCAGGTGAGAATACGTACCAGGTGGGAGACCCTTTTCTCGCCGCCCGATAAACATGACAGCATAAAGAAGAAACGCGAGCACAGCGGCTCCAACGGCCGGGATGACTGTACCCAGCGCCATGCCGACGCGAGTAACGAGGCCGAGATCCCAATCAAGACTTGAGAGAAGGCGTCTTTAAGGACGAATGTTACTGGAAGGGTTCCACCTCAGCCAGGCTGTTTAATTCTTGCTTGCGGGCAGGAGCTTGCTGTCGTTTTTGCGCTTTCCCGATGCAAGAGCAACCCTAGAAACGGTTTTATTAATTGCCTGAAATCCCTCGTAGTCACGAGCAGGATGGAAGCCCAAGCCCATATAATAAGAACACCAGGCCTCTCCTAATCAGTGCCAATTCCTGGGGGATGTCCGAACGTCAAGACGGTTTACACGGAGGCCTCCACGTTGTAAGTTGGAAGTCCGTTCATTGCCTGATGGACACATGTTAGTGTCACCAACCCCACAACCTCTTCTCTGTACGAGGCGTTTTGGTCTGGGGAGGCGGCCCTTGTGGCGCGTTTGAGCTCGGAGGTCCCACCGGGACGGCGTTCCGTACTTGGGGGACCTAGAGCCACCAGCCAATCACATGTAAATAAGTTGGCTCGTCCCATATCACTCTGACATTCGGATCTAGCATCAAGAGCTCGGAACGGATGGATCACATCGTGATTGGCAGTTGAAGACGGATCCTCTCTCTCTCTGTACGAGGTACGGAGCAGTTGGTTGCTCGGGCTGACGTTGGCATACTCCCTTGCGTGGAGGAGCAATGTCGATCGCGGGGGAATTCCCGAATATCTTGTCAGTATTGTTTCCCTATGCATGTACGAGGCAAGTAACAAGTCGTGGAGATCTTGGACATTGCCCTCATCCTGGTATGTAGAGGATTCTAGTGGTTGCGTTTGGACAGAGGAGGGGGTTTTATCTACAAATGAAGAATGTCTCTTAGGGAAAAGGTACCAACAAAGATATTTATGGTACGGCGCAGCTCAGGCAGCTCATGCTAGCTAGGCTCCAGTCAGAACACGACTGGACTGGAATTGTAAGAGACAGCTCGATCCTTTGCTTAAACCATAGCAGCCCTATTGTTGTGGCTAGGGGATTCTTCAGCACATTTGCAGCCGTGCATGCTCCAGGCCAGTGTGTCGTGATCTTTGCAAACCTCCGTTCTTCCAATGTCTTTTGGCCATGCGTCCTGTCATGTATTCTGCTCCAAAATATCTCGAGCCTTGCAAAAGCCTATGTCGCTCTCTTCATTCCTCAATCGTAGAAGCTTTGTAACAACCGTAGTATTCAGTCTTGCTCACCTGGCATGATATCCATCATTCGCCCGAACGGCGATCATTTAAGATGGTCCAGGAGGGTGCGCTAGGCCTGACTTCGGCTCCGCATACTTGCTCGTAAAGCTTCGTCGAATCCAGTGCCACCTTTAACTTGCACCAAAAGCTCTGTGATGTTAACCCCTGAGACAAACATTTCCGTGAGACCTTTCAAGGCATCGTTCTCCAACTCGACCACAGCCAGTGTTTCACGCAGGTTGTTCATCTCGATGCTTAGTGTGCGGCGTGCTGAGTCCAGATGTGTGGTCAATCTGTTCTCGGCCTCTTTAAGTGACTCCGCCAATGCCCTGTTCTCCCTGCTCAGCTTGGCATTTCTGGAGGTTCGCAGCGTCACGCTGGCCCGCACCTCATCATAATCCTTTTTTAATGCAGCATGCTCTAAGGCTAGCTGTTCAAGTTTTCCCTGGAATTCCGATGATAGAGAGGCTTGTTGTTTCGACTTGTCAATCTCAGCATGAAGACGTTCATTCTCTGATTCGAGACGATCGATGAGAGCAATCTCAGACTTGTTGGAACTACAACCCCGCATGAGCCAAATTTTCAATGTTTCAACACCTTCCAGAACCTGACTGAAGGAAGAATCTAGCTCATCAAGTCTTCTTCGCTTCGTGGGCTGATGGCTCAAGCTGGTGACAGCATCGTTGAATGACTTGACAACATCTTCATGGACCATGATTTCAGAGTTTGAGTTATGCGCTTTCTTCGATGAGACAGGTTCTCTGCGTTGAATCTTATCTTTTGGAGCTGCCTCTTTGAAGTTCGATTGTGAAGTGGCTTCATTTTGAGAGATTACTGAGCCAGGAGTGACTTGACCGAACCCGTTTTTGTTTTTGTGATCCCGGGGGAGATCATCTGTAGCACCCTCATCTGCATCACTCTCGGTACCCGGACACGTCTCCCCGTGAGAGAATTCAGGTGAAGCTGCGTTGGTGTCACTGCGCGCCTTCAAGGACCGAATAAAATTGGTGAGAAGTTCTTCCTTTTCGGCCCTGCTCCCGACGATTAGCATTGGTGGGAGTTTTGCAACGAAGTCATACTTTGCGCCATATACTGATGCAAGAGGCTCCCAACCTCTCATTTCCCTGAGGATCCTGACGACACAGGTTACATCTTTGTTCGGCGTGATATCAAGCAGGATCTGGTGGGGCTCTGGAAGTTTGGAACCGATGACGGCCTCTTTCAACCAGATGCAGAGAAAGCCGCTGTTTTTCCCAGAGATGACATTCACGATGTCCGCGATGTTGACCTCCTGCATTGTCCCACCACCTTTGGAGACTATGAGCGTTTGAGAATCTTCGTCCACAGTAAGTACACATTTCGTTACTGTATTTGCATATTTTGTATCGTAGTATTGTGTAACGGTATAGGTGGAAACTTTTGGGACTGGGTGATTATTCATCGTCTTGAGAAATGGAGAGACACCCACGATCCATGGATAGAGTATGGGAATGTCCTAGTGTCCACTGATGGGCGAGCGGAGACATGAATGAGATAAAGGAAGAGACATAAAGGATTCGATAGGTGGCACATCAAATATGTCATCAATTGAGGTTGAGGACTGAAGGTTGGTAAAGTCATTTGGCATGCATGTGCTTCTACAGCGGTGCTGGACATGTGGCATCATAAGTCTGGTGGCAAACTTCCTGTCACGATGCCATTACCTCACATCGAAGTTGGTTCATATGTATCAGAAGCCAGAATGAGGAAGTCAATCTGTTATGATACCTCTTAGCAGCCTTCCGAGCATTCCTCTCACGTTGCTCAAGTCTCCCGACCTCGCCGTGGTGAGGACAACGGCAATACTGGTCGCAAAAATGGTTTGTTCTCTCCTTCTGTATTTCTTATCATACACCCGTGGCAGGACCGTTGCCAGGGCTCTCGGAGCCACAAAGAAGGTTATCTCTTGCCTTCGACCTGGCTTCTCCAATAATATGGACCATCCACAGGCCAAGCAACCTGTAAGGACGCAAAGGCCAGAATCCCACATTTGAGGGGTCACTTTTTTTGGCGACAACAGCTTTGGTCCCAGTCGGGTACGGGCGAGGCAAACCGCGTAGTAGAATAACGAAACGAAGGCCGCGAGAAATGAAGAGGACCTGGCAGTCGCCTTTAGTACCTCCACAATTACATTGAGCTTGAAATTCCTGAAACGTGCCAGAATCTGAAGTGGCAGATAAAGTTCGAAAGCAAATTTCCAACTCCGCCAGAAACGTGTCGCTGCGTGGACTTCGCAGCTCGTTCCTGTCCCGGAATGATAGAGTTCGCACGGAATGGGTATTGTTTTGGACGGATCTGCAAAAGCTTCGGACAGGCCGAGCTCTTTGCATAGAGGCTCGAGGAGGGGCGCCTGGCCTGTGTCATGTCCATACACAAAGTCTCCTTGTCGAGCTAGTCTAAGGGCTTGAATGAGACGTTCATCGATATCCGCTATCTTGGAGATCCAAATGTTGTATGCCCTAGGGAGTCGGTGTGGGGAATAAAACCAGGACCACATGATGATCGCAGCAGATGTGGCAAAGACTCCAGGGTCGGCAAGCCGTCGAACAGTATTTGTGATCGCTGGTGCTCGTCGTTCGGGGTGCCATGATTTGGATCGGCTTCGAGTCCAGAGAGTGATTGCTGCAACGTCCAAAGCTCGACACAGTGCAAACAATGTGAAGTCCATGGTCTTCCCAGCATAATGGGGATGATAGGATGGAGGGGGTAGATGATGTTGGTTAGGAGGATGGAATTCGCTTTTGCCGAGGCTTGCAGCAGTACGAGATTGTGCGCGTTTGCGCACCCAACCTTTGTCCCTGTTGAGAAGGTCAAAAGCCAACCATGAAGATAGAAAAGAACAAACGAAGGTCAGTCGCAATGCATAGGTATTGCTAAGCTTTGTATGCCGGGTTCGGCTTGGGATTGATAGAAGCCATTGAAGCACTGTTCGTACTAGCCTAGGTAATGTTGTTGCTCCACCTATGATAATTGCAACAGCGGTGGGAAACCGGTTGAGCTGAGTCGATGTTCTAAGAATCGTGAAGAGTATGCTCAGCTTCTCCTGGGCCGTCAGATCCTTCCGCCGTATTGTTCTCAAGAAACCTAGTAGCCTTGGGCCCGTGGCGCTGAGATATCCGAGGGCGTACGCTCGGAGCGGGGGTTTAAGAGCGTTGATATTTAGTTCACCCAAATTGTGTCCACTCATGGTTCCTTGTAGATGAAAATGCTCGACGTTCTCTCAAAGGAATGGATTGCCTCGTCCAAGTAAACTGTATGAGTGTACCAAATGGAGGAGGGAGGATTAGGAGGATGTTAAAGACTGACATGTGATGAGCTCCATCTACCGAGGCATGACTCACGCTGCTTTAATTATTCTTGGCGTCACAGGGAGGCTCTAGTCCTGATGCAGCAATATCCCGACCGCGACCTTGGCCTCATGGTAAAAGAGCGCCACGTCAACCTTGGTATTGCTTCTCTCACCAAAACGAAAGCTTCAATCGGTGGCTATCTATACTAGCGCCATACGAGCACCGGGAATCTGGGCAAGACGTTAAAGTTCGAGTGAAGAGACCCAGTCCAGGCTTCTCGATAAAGTCACCATCTATCGTCCCTTTGCTTATGGTGAATTCTCTGACTGTTCGAGGTCAACAGTCCAGCAACAATCGATCGTTGAGACGTCATTTACGTGATGCGGTTGCCTGTAAGTCCTCAACGTCATTTCTTGACGAATTCCAGGGCTCCCCAGCCTCCCCTGCAAGCTACGCTGACTTTCCGCGTGGCGCTACTCCGTATGGTGTACCGAGTAGAAGAGCAAGTGTAGGGGTTGTGGGAAATATTGGGTCTGTGGAACAGACTCTCTTCCCCACACTGTTCGGATCCTCTACAGTCTTTGTCATGCCTCCGCAGAATCAGCACTTTCGATCCCCATTGTATCTCCCGGGCCCTTCTCAGGTGGTCTGAACACCAAATAGTCCTTGGTTGAAGCGTTCAACACGGTCTCAATTCTTCTGCTCACCAACGTTATATGGGGCGCCCCTTCAGGCTTTACTCTGGCCACTTGGTGAATGATTCAGTCACTGACCACCAAGCGCCGAGTGCCCCAAAGTCGCTTGCAACATCGCGCACCACATGTAGATACTCGCTCTGAGCTCCGGGTTGCACTGCAAAATGCAACAGCCGAAATCCTAGACTGGTATAGAAAGCGAGGGGTTGGCCGGTTAAGCATGAGCTGACGACCAGGCGAGAGAGTACCACTTCTGAATAAGGCATAGATCGTCCACTAATCTCACAGACATGTACACTATGGTACACCACAAGGTCAATTGAGCCTAATATCCGGACATCAAGAGTATCTCCACTTGGAGATTTTCCTCGAAGCCATATAGCTTTTCAGCAGGGCTAGATGGCAATGGTCGTGACGCTGAATTGAGGAAGGCGGATTTCCGGTAAGAGAGCTTTCAATTTAACCTGTGGGAAATATCAATGACTGGGTGGGATACATGCACGAGTTTCGATATAAAAGACCGTCCATGACTGGTTCGAGAGATGTCTCGCTCGTGAAACAAACTTAGAACAGATATCACTACAAAATGTTGTCCTCAATCTTTCTCTGGCTTCTCCCCCTTGCCTCCGCTGTCCCTTGGGGAGGACCACCGGGTCAGGGCAGCTCATCCCCCAGCTTTGACAACGTGACAGTCTTCAGTCCACCTGCAGACTGGCCCCGTCGCAGTACCAGCTATGCTCGTGTCGTGCTCTTGAATCAGAATTGCGAGACCGACAATGTGCTGCTCACCACGTTTACCCTGTCTCCGCCAGGAGCACCATACTATCCAATCTTTGCATCGCATGATCTCGGCTACTCATGGGAGAAGATCTCCCAGATTGATTTCGGTCCTGAGACCGGTAAAGATTACAGCGGCGGCCGGTTCGCTCAACCGACTCTGCTGGAATTACCAGGTAAGTACCATATCCGCAGGATTCATCTAGTTTTCGTTTAACCTAACATTGATATCCAGTCGACATAGGCGAATATCCGGCAGGCACAGTGCTGTTCTCGGGTATGGCGACACCTACTGATCGATCATCAACAGACATCTATGTTTATGCATCTCTCGATAAAGGGTAGGTATTGAATCCTGATTCCGCTGTCGTCTCACGACATGATACTCACTTGATTCCCAGATACACCTGGGAATTTGTTTCCCACGTCACATCTGGAGGACCCGCCAACACCACGAATGGCGCCACGCCAATCTGGGAACCATTCTTGCTCATGTCGCCCGTCTCTCACGAACCTCCGTGGGTGATGAATGCATACTCCGACTCCCGGGACCCGGCACACGGCCAAAAGCTCGCCCATCAAAGTTCGCCAGATCTGATGAACTGGGGTGGCATAATCGATGACGCGGCCGAGGCGAACTACACCCTCCGTCCCGGCATGACAACCATGGCCAGAATGGGAAACGGGCAGTATATTTTCACGTACGAGCTCGGCTTGTCGACCGACGGCCTCCCTGATGTGAACCCCTACGCAACACACTACCGTATTTCGACCGACCCGGAGACATTTGACAGCGCCGATGAGCTTCTACTGAAATCCTCCGACGGGCTCATCTCCAGCTCCGGGCCCTATGTCGTTTGGACACCCATTGGCCCTACTGGCAAGGGCACCGTGGTCGTCAGCGACAGCCACTTCGCCCAGGTGTTCTTCAACACCGAGTATGGCGACCCCAACGCCTGGTTCACCATCCCGACCACCCATGGCGTTGGCTATACGCGCAGTCTGACCGTCTTGCCCGATGAGAGTAAGATCCTGCTGGTTAACGGCGGAATGTACAATCAAAGCGACACCTCTGTGACCGCCGGCATCATCGATGTGCCCGGAACATACGCGCCAGGGTTTGGTTACGGCAAGGACTCCATCAGTAGTTGTGATGGCAAGGGATTCTGGAATAATTGGGGCTCAAAGTTGTAACTCAGTGACCGAAAGGAAAAGAAGAGGGGGAGAAGTGAGTTGCGACAGAATCAATGATCTGCCGGCTGCGTAGTACCGGACATAGATTTGTCCTTTACCCAGAGGTACAAGTCAAATTGGGCCCACAAAGCCTCAAGCTCAGCGTTCGGGGGAAATATCCTGATATGCCGTTGTGAACAAACAGTAATGCATAAGAATGGAGTCCACCCGCCGGGAAAATATATTTTACGCTGATGCCACCAAATATGCGGTCTCATGGTGCATATTTCCCGGGCGGCAACACTTGACCTGCCCCTTGAACTGATTGGTCGTCACTCCGACCTTCGATCTGTACACATGAAAATCAATGGGAACAAACAAATCTAAATTATGACCAGCTTGACCAAGTACCCATAAGTAGGTCTTCGTCATAATTTGCATCTCATTAGGTTGCATTATCGAACACTGAACTAAACCCCTTTGCTCTCCGACATAGTGCTTTTCGTAGTACTTCGAGATGACGGTGATGAAGGCTCAGATCCAGCCTCCAGATAGGAGAGACACGGAGCCATGGATGCATGGATACATGCTGGCCATACACCAACCAGATATCTAGCATCAATGGAGCAGGAGTTGCATGCCGCCATGCCATGCAGGTGAGAGCCTTGTCGGTCAGCAAATGCTCGATGATGGGCGGGTGCATCCTTCGATTTGAGAGTCTGCTTCACCTGCAGTCTTTGCCTCGCTATTCGTCTCCTGCTCAGTCTATTACAACAGTTTCTCCGTTTTCTCGTGCTTTGCTTTTGTGAGTCCTCTTCTGTCTCCTCAGTACTCAAGTCTTCTGACTGCATCGTCGACGGAAGGCTGGAGAGCTCCTTTGAAGCGGAATGGGCGTCGATCATAGTCTGGGAATCTATACTCGTTTTGGCTGCTTGTTCAGTTTTAGCTCCTCCTATATTTGACTTTGCTTTCTTCTTCTTCTTCTTCTTCTTCTTCTTCTTCTTCTTCTTCTTCTTGTTTCTCTTTTTGGGTGGGCGCTCAAGTTCAAACACAACGCTTCCATCGCTGTCGCTTTGGACATCCTCCAAATTAAGCCCTTCTACAGTGATATGAGCGTCATTTCCTTCATCTATGGCTTGTCAGTGGCGGTCAATGAAGGTAGAGGACTATGCAGAACTATTTAGAATAATTGGATCCTCCGGGAGGACAATATTAGATCCCACAATAGCGTTGAAGCGCTCCCGTTCTGTGCGCAGGCCCCTGAACTGTTCAGCAATCTTCTCTTCGTCACACAATGTCCAAAAGTCAACATGTTCCTGAAGCCTTTCAAGCACTATGAACATATCTGGGAGCTTCTTCCGGAGGGCCACTTCCACTTGGAACCAACGTTGTTGCCGAACCATCTGATCTTTGTCATACCGCTCTGCTTGTGCACGATGCTCCTAGACATAAAGGTTTAGGGCTTGATGCATGAAGACAGGCAGGGCAGCCCGTTCTAGAGGGTACCTCCGAGGCTGTGAACTGGATTGTCTCTCTTTGGCGCTCTGTATGAACGAGACGAAGTCTTCAATTGAGAGTGGGGGTTGGGGGTTCGATGGGCCATCCATCGTGAGATACTCTCTTCCAGCGTTGACCATGGACAGGGTTCATGATTACGCGCGACAGAAGATCTCGGCCTATATGAGGATGTAAGGAGGCAGTTCAGCGCCATATAGACGGCGAAGCAACCAATCTGTCACTGCCATCCTTCAGGTACGTCACTTGGGAGACGTTAAGACTCACAGAAGGCAAGACCATAGCCTCCCTCACGTAATGGCAGATGCAACGAGTCATGGCAAACAGACAGGAGTGGCGGCAAAGCCATATCCTAACAAGACCTTTGCTATCCTATTAACGCAGCATTAACCAACGTGAGAAGTTTGAGATATTTTTGTGCAAGGATCAAGATGGAGTAGAACAAAGAGGCCGGTAGACTGACCTCTCATGTCTATATTAGGGGGGGATTCCACAAAGTGTTTCCTAGGAATCGAGGAATGTCTATTACAGCCTTGCCTCTGGCAACCAATGGTGCGTGCACGGATTTTCCTGTTCAGTCAGGGATCCCTCCAAAATCCTAACAACCACCAAGCATAGTTTGATACATGAGGACTAGGCAGAACAACTGCTGGATACACTGGCAGCGTTTGACTTACCCATACCAGGCATACAGGCTGGAATGATGCTGTGGCGACGAGTCCAACCCGTTGTGTTGTCAACGAGGACTTCTCCAAACTCACCACCATGGTGCATCTGTCAACAAAACCTCGACAGCATCTGACTCTTTCGTCAAAGTACAGAATAAGGCGATCTCGAAGGCCTCTCGACCCTTTGGCCCTGTCAGCCTTATCATAGTCTTCTCTGCGCACATCGAGGGCAATGCTGAAGTCCGACTGATGGATCCACAATTCCTAGGAGCGCCGCAGCTTCGTTAGGTTTTAGAAGGTCAAAAAGGTTAGAACAAGCCAAAGTGGAGCATTTCAGGACGGAGCAGCACAGGCAAGAGGGGTTGTAAAGATAACAGGTGGTCGTCGACATGTCTGCAGCATAGCCCTCAGGCCTCGATTGAATCAAGCGCAGCGAGGAAAGATTTTCTTCTGTCAGCCAAGGCACTTACTTATCTGGTCTTTCGATGCTGATGTGAAGCGACCGCGCAGCCTGACTGCAGGTCGAGATAACGTCGCTATCTAGCCACACAGATACCCAAGATTCTCTAAAATGCCACTTTTTCAAAGCGTACACTCATGGCTAGGCTCAAAGCGGTGGGGCTAAAGCTACGGGAAAAGGCCGTGTTGGCTAGTATTGATGTGCTGGAAGGAAGTGGGTTCGAATTGCTAATGGTCGTCCCCAAGTTATCAGTTATTCGCCACCTTGCTTCACAAACGCAGTTTGCATAGCCTGAGACGCACGTGCAACAGGATTTACTCGCTGCTGGAGCAATGTCCTTGGGACCCTCGGTTGACACCTCACCAGCAGAGGACTGTTCTACTCGCGCCTGTCCTTTGGGAAGTGGGTCCAACATCGCCACGGCCGAGTGAAGTGCGAGTCGCTCATCATCCTGAAGAGACAAGGGGGGTCTTAATACTAGGCTTGTTCGCTTCACTTCAAAACCGCTGTGTCCTCTGTAAGTACAGTGCAGTGGAGGGGAGAAGACTTGTATCTGGAATTTGACCCATGGTAAGGCTCTAGGCCCCCGCTTGCTTGCGCCTCACTTTTCTCCTTGTCCGGGAGCTCGAGCATGCGTCAAACAGGACGGGGCTAGTTCAAATCAAGAGGTCGGCAACTGGGCATTGGTATAAAATCCCAGCCTGATTCCCTCATAAGTTGAAGAGGGTACACTGACCCAGGCACCCAACACGAACTTTCTTAAGGTTTTGGCTAAAGTCACCCTTCCAAACCCTACAGGGCAGCAGAAATTGTGCACTGGAATCCATATCGACGTGCTACCGAAACCGCAAGCGCTATTTGATATTCTTGAGGGCCTGGCAGCCGCAATGGAGGGAATAAGCTCTCTTATTCTGGTCAATTCGTATGTGTTCCACTGAGCCCCTTGGACTGATATGTTTGTCTCGTGAAGCACGTCTGGCTCAACGTTTGATTCTAGTTGCTATAGTGAAACCATCACGACCACCGACTTTTTCGGCCGCAGTCACTCCTTCACTCATACGGTCGATTGCGGATCTCCATATTGCTCTTCTTCTTCTACCTGTAAGAGATGAGAGGGATGGATCATATACATTACGGCATGAATTAGGGCTGTTAATTGTATTATTCTTGCAAGTTCCAGGTTGTCGGCGGGCAGTTTGACGACACCCAAGACTGCTGAATGCACTGCCAGCCTCGGCATCTCGCAGATACTGATGACGATGGGTTTCTAATTCTCCTCTTTTGATGTGCTTCAGGCTCATAGTTTCTATGACGAGGCCACTCAGATCGCGAAAGTTCAACTAAATCCATCGCGTACGGACCATTTTTGTTGTAAATTGATGTCTACTATAAAGTTACCTTAAACTCTATCACAAGTGCACATTTTTTGCCTATCTTCGATGCGTCCCTCCAAACAATCATATAAGATACATCTCAAACATGGGCAATGCCGCGAAACGGCATACTGCTTGTTATTTGGGAAGAGAGGCAAATGGGAAGGCTACCATGCTAAACACACAGGAACTACTTGGGCCAGCATACGACACCTTCTAACTAGTTCGCTAGTATGTGGATGACTGGCGGGCTTTTGCGCTGAGCAAGTATTTTGGATTCATGGAACCCGCCGGCCCATAGTATCAGCGGCTCGGCCCTCGGGCCGCGTCTTTTGGGGAGTTCCCCTCATGCTGCTATCTACTAACCATCTGCGTGCTGCTCGCACCACGTTGGCCTTCCCCAGACTGCTTCTCGTCTCGTGAGACTCACCGGGGTCCATCATCCAGACCCATCAAATGGAAATAAGTGAAGTCAGGCTACTTGATAGATTGATATTGTCGAAGAACAGAATGAGCCGCCACAGAAGCAATTAAGCCAGACAAAGCTCTTACCGCCATGACTCAACAATACCATGCCGAGTAGCTTGGATAATCGTCGTCCAGCAGCAAGTTGGTTCACAGGAAACTGCAATGTTGCAGCTTCTGGCGGAATACACATTCATCTGACCTTCATATGGTGCATTGTATGAGGAACACGAGGGCCGGGAGACATATGGCAAGTTGGCAGGCATTGACATGGCTGACTGAATTTGGTGCTGCGTAATACCCATAAGGCTTCATCAGCGCTCAGCTCGGTCAAGCTCCAACCGAGCAACAACAAGGTCAACACTCTAGATTGAAATACAGAAAGACACAGATCGTCAATCTCATTCGTGTGGACCCAGCTATCTAACATACCGTTTGGGTATTCTGGCCAACCGACTTCTAGCGCTAGTACTCGATGAGTTCCATTTCACAAACGTTCAAGGTTTGGGTCATCTATCTCAGCAGGAGCATCGATATAGTCATCGCACCACGTCCCTACCATGTCCAACACGGCTGACTGCTGGGAGATGGCTTCACTCTGTGACAAGGTAGGCTCATCATGATGCCTATCTACATCGAGGTTCCCACCACCAATCTCTTCACTCTCTTTCACAGAACCTTGAAACGCGCCAATACTAGACAACTTGAAGTACGGGTGTATGTGTGGTAACTTGTGCTGCACCTCACAAGTCTCCTTCAGAAACCTTTCGGTTGGCTGAAGCTCACTGAAGCTCATCGCTGCGTTCTGGGTGGCTGGATTTGGCGATTCGATTCCAACGGTTTCAAGAGCCTTTCGAGTCAGAATAGCTTTGTGGTCAGGCTCACGGAGCTTGTGCTGCGGCATGTGGAGCGGGCCAAGTGGAAGCTTTGGTCTATTGCGTCTGTCTATCTCTTGAGCATGGAGGTCCTGATCGATCTCTGCAGCTGGCTCGAGGTCTGGATTCGTCTGGGATATGCTCATGTCAAGACTATTCTAACATCAGCTACATGCCCAGAGGCCTATTTTCAGCGACGGTGACACCCAAATAATACAATAACAACAAGAAGATTCTTTCTACGCATGATCCATGGGCAGCATTACACTTTTATGTGGGCAAGGCTGAGTCGATATAGGCTTACCTAGATTCGCGGCCGCTGCCAGCGAAAACAGCTTGTTCATGCCTTGGGTCAGAGTTCAGCTCTGCGATGTCAGTGGTACGCATCATGTGTTCGATGAGAGGAAGAGCTGAATTTGGGAAGTAAGATAGGTTTTCACAAGAGAATCAAACTGGAATGTACACCTGAGGACGAGAAGGGCTCAAGGCAAAGGGGATGGAAAGATTATATACGTGTATGCTGATGTGGAGAGGCTGGTGACCAGGAACTCTTGAGCCCTGGCGCGCGAGGCATACTGTCGTCTCCTTCGGAAATGAAATGGCAAGCGTGGATGAGATTGGTCGTCTACGAGAACAGCCCACTCATTCTAGGGTATGAAAGTGCAATTGCTGACAATCGTGGCCAGGATTGGGAAGATGGCACGATGGATTAGGGGGAAAGCGAGACAATCGCTTTTGAAATAGCACGGCAAGACGACTTCTGTTTCCAGGAGAATTCAGGTGATGAGACTCCGTGAGTGAAAAATGCAATTAAAGCAGATGCCAGAAGTACTAAGTCATGGAACGAATGGGTCTTGAGTGGCAGATAGATGTGCACTTTGCATGCAACGCTGCAGCCACCGCTGCAGCGAAGTGCAATATGCCGATTGCTCAAGTATAACAACATCGATTTTGTGGCTAATGTGGGAGGACAAGGAATCGGTGCCCAGAACGAGCCGACCAAAGGAAGTAAAAAGAAATGCATTTTGCGCAAGTTGAGGCTGCAGTCTGCAAAATGCAGTGCTGGGCACAATTTGGGGTGAGCGGAGGTGACCAGCGTGGCACTTGCAAACAACCGAGTGTGTATGATCAGGGACTCCTCAACCCCCCCGATTTCTGGCATTTTGCACTGTACCACCGACGCGATAGGTTAGGCCCAACCTAAAGCCCTGGTCAGTGACCTTGACTACGCAACTCCTCCGGACTGGCAAAATCAACACTGTGTATGTGTATATATATATATATATATATAATCTCCGAACCGTCGACGCCCAGGCTCATTTCGCTGACTCATCTCTCGCCGCTTTGCTCTTCCGCTAACGACTATTTAGTCGACTTACTCCCCCGTCCGCTCTCTTCTGCTCCCTTCTTCTCTTTCGCGCCCCCTATCCACTCTCTCCTACTCGCCCACGTAAAAGAGTCTTCCTCGGCCTTACATTACCATTTTGTCCATTGTCATGGTTTCACGACTGCGTGCCGCCTCTTCCGACGGGCTCCAATATCTTCCTCCCCAAGATTCCACAAAAGCATACCGAATGGCTTCTGAAAACGCCCGATATCGACTACACCTGGGGTGTCAAAGTGGTGGAAGAACCATACATCATCATTTTGATCATGTACCACATTCTCATGTTTGCGGGGCCTTTTGGCTTTTAGGGCTGGTGGCTGACCTTCGAGCACGCTCGGACGGGTCAGTGGGATTTACAGGATGCAATGGTCCCTGCCACAGTTGTTGGGATGTTAGTCTCGCTTTTCTGGTCGGCGGCTCAGCCGTTGAAGGCGTTTGGTCCAAGCTGGAAACTCGAAGGTGCAGGGGTCACCCGTCGCCAGATTCAGTAGAAAGACGGCAGAACTTGGCCCAGGCTCTCGATAGAGACGTTGGTGGCATGGTATAGAATAGAATTAGGCACACCACGTCCTCACGTACGAGTAGAGTAGACTCACGACCGACGATTCCGAGAGACTTAAAGCCTCCTGACCCAGATATTTTACGGATAGGGATGGGAGTAATTGCACGTCAATTTGCGAAGGGTTGTATTGCTATGTACAGAGCCCGTCAAAGGGCCAAGTGTCAACCTGAGCATTTACTTATCCCGCTCCTGGGCAACTTCATTGGAGGTTTGCGTCAATAAGTATCTGCACGATTGCCTCTGCTTTCAGGTGCCGTGCGTGCTGAAGCGCATCCATAACCCGAGTCTGCGAACCATCCCCATCTCCCACCTTAATGATGGCTCGTGTGTTTGTAGCTGCGCCATTTGACAGCAAAAGCCGGACCGTCGCAATCGCGCCGGCTTCAATGGCACCATGCAGCGGCGTCCAGCCGCCATTATCGGTGGCATTCACGTCTGCGCCGTGGTTTAGCAATATGGCCGATCGCGCGTCGTTTCCCTGCCGTGCGGCCAGGTGCAACGGCGTGCGAGAGCAAGAGTTCTTCTGGTCGACTGGAGCTCCTTTGGCCAGTAAATGGCTCATGACTCCCTCTCCTCCAAAGTAAACGCGAGATTCTTCTACGTAGCCGAGTTTGAGTTCAGATGCGGCGAAAGCAATCTGGGTGAGAGGCACTTTCTTCTTGTAGAGACTTTCTAATGAGGCGGCGTGATGGAGGGGCGAATTCCCTCGATGGTCGACGGCCGAAATGCGTGCGTTGCCAGCCAAGAGTGCTCCGATCGCAGATAACGCGTTGTACTTTGCTGCAAGGTGAAGAGCCGTTTGCCCGCCCATGGTTTTCGCGTCGACATCGGCGCCTTTGCCGAGAAGGAGTTCGATCGCTGCACCAGGTTCTCGCATAGATTCCGTCCTCACAACGCGCCTTCTACAATCGTGGAAAATCGTACCTAAGCTTTCAATACCGCCTGTCGCTTTGTGTAATGGGGTTTCGCCAAAGTTGTCCTTCTCGTCTATATGGGCGCCGTGCGACAGCGCGAGCTGTATTATGTGTGTGTTGCGAACTGCGCTTGCGAAATGTAAGGGCGTCATAATTATTCTCAGGAAAGAGCCTTCCAAGGGGGAATCCTGCTGTGGCTGGTTCTTGAAGTAGTCAAATAAGTCGAAATCGTTTTTGGTATGAATATTTGCGCCATAGCGAAGTAGCAATTGGAACATTTCCGGATACTCGTTGTAAGCGGCCTCGCATAGGAAAGGGGATATCTCGTCGTTTTCCAGTCCTCCTTTTTGCAGTATCAATTCTGCTGTGGCTGTATTTCGAGAGCTGCAGGCTGCTCTGAAATCCGCAACAAGCGCTGGGAGGCCATTTTCCAGAAGAACGCCGAGTAAACTGACTGGACCATTGGAGGCTGTGGTGCGAACCAGGCCCTCCAAATGTCTTTCCAGCCAATATTTTTCGTCAGAGTTTCGTGGATGCCAACGTCCTCGTTCCATCAGCAGCTGCAAAATTTCTTCATCTCCGTTCGAAACTGCCAGCGAGACGGCGCTCTCATTCAGCTTACAAGCGGAGGCGACACTGAGTGGGAAAGCGAGAAACTCTTCAATCTTCGACACATCTCTGCTCTTGATAGCTGCATGTAAGGATTTTTCCTTGCTCATCCTGCTGTGCTGTATCTGTTTGATCCAGGAAGGGCTTTTGTGCTTTGGCCCGTTCGTGGGAACATAAAGATGTTGCGAGACTGGCCTCTCCCGAACGACTTTTCTTCGTGGCCACCAGCTGAAATCGCCTTCTTCAACCGTAGACGTGGGTTCATCGACCATGAGTGACGACATGTCAACGATTGGTGCCAATTCAGAGGCGGGTGAGTCTAGCTCTACCCTTCCTGCTGCAACAGCATTCATAAGCCATTTGACAATGTAGTCACGCTGCTCTGACAGCACGATGGAAGAGACGCCGAGTCCTTCGAGATCTCGACGAAGGGCTTGCCAGATGTCCTCTCTACTGGCTGAGCTGGCTGTTGATATATTAGAAACATGGCCGGACAATGCTGAAGAACTCCGCGCTCCGGTCTGTGTATCCTCAATCAACTCATCCAGCCGTTCAATCAAGCTGTTCATAGAGTGCCTGAGGCCGGGTTAGCCTGCCATAAAGCCACATTTGCGTTGTGGGCCCAACCTACTCTTCGAGCTGATGGTTGATTTCCTTGGCTGCATCAATGTTGGACTGAAGATCGATGCTTACCTGCGAAATCTCATGAGCTTCGTATCTCAGACGATTCCATGTTTCCCGGCTTCTGTGAGGAAGAGCTCCATACGCTTCAAGCATAGATTGTAATTTGTAGAGCGCCTCAAAATTGGATTTCATGTGATCCTGTATCTGTTTCTTACAGTCAACAGAAAAGGTGTCGCTCTCGAGTTTGTCAACCATAGTCCGAAGTGCAAGGTATAAGTTAGAGACATGGCTGGAGATTTTGCGGAAATCCTGAGAAGCAGATGAGTTTTCGCACATTCGATATACTCTCCAAGCAAAGTCAGGAGCTTCGACCACATCTGATTCATTTCATCAGCTTTTGGTTCGGGTTCATGAAGTCTGTCCATACTTAAGGTGACAGGTATGTTGACCTTACCCCCAGAGAAATCGAGTTTCCCTAAGAGAGCAGAAAATAGATCAATGCCTCCTTGTCTTACATTCGTTGAATCTTGATCTCCTAGGCACCCTTGTCAGAATTACAACAGCATAAAAAAAAAGGGAAGCATGATGGTGGATCAATTGATAAAGGAGGTGCTAGAATTCTCTAGGCGCCAATGAGGGTCATTGAAGTGTCACCGAGCAAATCAATATGGACGTGCAGGAAATTTTGTTGACCCTCATAATAGTTTTCAGAGTCGATAGTATTAGGCTCTCTGCTTACCTCCTTCTGAAGATTCAACAGAGCCAACAAGGGCATCAGCACAGAGCATTTGTAGGTTCCTCTCTACCTTCCGATAGTTATCCCTGTCCGCTTGTAAAGTCATGTCGAACCGACACATGTTGCTGTGGTCGGCGTTGATCCTGAGCTGTATCTCCCTCTCTCCCGGTAAATTTAAGACGGCCGATTCGTATGGGACAATCTGTATAAGGAGGATTAGTTGGGGCAACGCCAACGACGTTTTGCTTTGACCTACATTTCCGATTCCTTCATAGCAAGAAAGAATTTTGTACTGCTCAAGCTGTTGTCTGAACTGGTCACCGAGGAAATCCCCAAATAATGTCCCGGGCTCAAGGACTTCCAATATTTTGGTTGACTGAGTCCAAGGCAGAGATTGGACAACTCTCGCGCAGGCTTTCCCGAGACCAATCTTGAGATCACCCGACGGTCCTGAGTGGGGCGTTCCGAAGAAAACCAGTGCATATCTTCAGCAAGTCAGCTCTAAGAAAGTAATAAATTTCAATTACCTATTCACGTGGAGACTTACGTTGAGGTCTTGATAGTTCTATATCTGGCATTTGCCCAAGCATTCACAAGAGCCTGTACCGTGCATCAGCCCCAGCCTATAGATAAAGCTTACGACGAACCTGCTTTATCAGAATCCCCCCTAGACTGTGACCGATGAATATGATAGGGAGATTTCTTCTCTGCGAGGTTTAGCTTCCTTGAGTGTATTAAATACCCATTATCTTACGCTATTCCAACGAGCACCATAGATTTCGTCTAGGAGTTGATTGGCTTCCCGAACAAAACTATCCTTACCTGCGCCAAATGCAGGACTAGAATTGTATTCGTAGAGAAATACTCGGGCATTGGGCTGGACTTTGGGGAAGACATCTCTCAGCCAGAGGTTTTCGGTGGCAGTCGCTGGTTTGCACCAGGTATCGAAAGCGTGGTTTTCGTTGTTGGAGGGGTTCAGTCCGTGGACCGCAACAATACTGAAATAGTGTTCAGTGATTATTCAATTGAATCTAGGGTCTTCGAGGGGATCCGGACTCAATCGCTGGGAACTCATCACCGCGGAGGCCTGTTCCCGGGGCGAGTTCTCGCAGTGACTTGATGGGCCGTAATTAGCGTCTGAATCTTGCGCGAGAGTGATACCAGCTTCATACCATTTCGTAGTTCAAGTGCTCGGACCTTGCATCACACTCTGCGGGGCAAGATATGACATGATTTTCAATTTCTGCCGCATGGCAGGTGAAGATTTCCAGGTTGCCAGAATAGCCTCCTTATACGCATTGCCGCCGCTAGTCCATCCCTGGTTTGGACGTTTCTCGTCCGCTCGGGCCATACTGAGAGGAATCCGCCAGGTTCTGATTGACCCCAGAGGTCAGGTTGCAGTGGGGGCGGAAGGGCTGGTGAAGCCCCTCGGCCCACCTTTAGGCAGCGCTGTGGCTTAGTTAGTGCCCGAACACGAGATACGATACAACGGCAGCCGCTGGGAAGGATCAAAAAACTTGTTTCAACATATGCGCGCTGATTACCTCAGCCGCTTGTTGCTGCAGAAGGTGTAACAAGGTCGAACGTGAAACTGTTAGAGACGCAGCTTGTTACTATCACTGTAAGATCGGCTGATTTGGCTCCTGCACATTCAGCCAGCCGCCGCTTCCACAGAGAAACTTGGCCTTTGGAGCCATAGTAAAAATTGCCGAGCTGGCCACCTTCAAGCCTACAGAGTACGAAAGCTTAAAGGTAAAAAGCCCGCGCCTCCGCAGGCTAAGCTTTGGGCCCTGCCCTGGAGATTAGGACGGACCTTCAGGGTATGCCCAGCTCAACGCAGGTTTGCATTGCCGCGGCAAACTGCTTTCGTCGGTGTGTTCGCGTCTGGGCGATAGTGCCATACTGGGATAAAATACCGTCTGTTTCAGGATAGCTAAGTCGATTTGCGTCTAGCGAGCGCCATTGCCTGACGGGTTGCATGAAGGCCAGTTTGTTACACAAGCCTTGATTTGGCTGGGCCCAACCCACGGCGGCTCGGATAATTAATATTCCGAGGGACACGGAGCAAGAAGCGACCAACGCCATGAGCAACAATTGTCAAGATTTTGCTCTTGTCTGTTCCTGGGCATCACCACGTCGGAAAAGAGAGGGAATCCGATATTTCAAGGATCGTTCAAACCAGCTCGTACCCCGCTGGTCAAGATCGAAGAATACACGATTGAAGCGAGACGGTCGGATGGCAAAGGCACCAACATTTACCGCGTGATGAGCGTCAAAGAATCGCAGAGGTCACTTTATCTTTGAACAAGTCTTGTCCAAGCATATCGAGTGGGACGACTTGGACTACGGAGGACTCGTACCAACGCAAGGTAACTATAGTCGAGGCCCAAAGGGGACCCCTGAGCCCGAACTGGCTTCTGCAAATGGGCTCTATGCAGCGCTCCCTGTGGCTCGCCTAGTGCTCGGGCGCGCTCCCCCGTACTCTGCCGTAGCCCCCGCGACGCTCTCCCTTGCTCTGCCGGGCCTCCTCGATGCTCCGTCACGTGCCCAAGTAAAGCGGCCTCGCTCCCTTCCCTGAACGAAAATGGTAATTGACGAAACTCGGTTCGGGGCATATATAATATATATATATATATATGTGACCCTCCCATCTCGCGTCTGATCCAATGCCCAAATGCCTTCCTGGAGATCGCATCGAGAACGCAAGTCCTCGCGGTCTGTCGAATCACCAACTCCTCGCTAACTACCAAACCCCGACTGATTACACCTTATACGGAAGGCTGACTACGTGGATCGTGTTTGTGAAGTATCTTGGATTTGCAGCAGGCCAATCCCACGATGGTCAAAGATTGGTCTTCTCTCCAAGAGGACATTAAGATGCTGTACCACGTCGAGGGACAGCCCTTGAAAGAGGTGATGCGTATTATTAAAGGACGTCACGGATTCCACGCCTCGTAAGGCTGTCCGCCTGCTTCCTGGTAGTCTGCTAATGTCACACAGCGAGCGATCATATCGAACTCAGCTCCAAAAATGGGGATATCTGAAATATAGTACCGACTCTCACCCCAAACCGATCTCCACGGCTCAGAAAGTCAGATCAAAAAGGCGCGCAAGTGTTCGAAGCACCAACCAGATTCCTCCAACGTCTTCTTCTGATGGCGTCAGCAGATCGGCCACGTGAGTATATACACCATTACTACCAGGCAGTCTTTGTTGATTCAGGAAGCTTTCAACCACATCTGCCATCCTTCTCTATCCTTGGCCATGACCCCACGGACGGGCTGTATTACAATGCAGGGTTGGCAACTGCATTTCATTCTTCCGAGGGCGCTTATCTCGGCATAAATGCCAGTATGCCGCTAGGATCCACACACGTCCCGCTCCATTATGGGTTTGGCCTAGATGAACAAGACAGCAATGGTAAAACCCAGCTCCATCGTGCTACCATTGACAAATCCCTGGACCAGGTTAGAACCATCCTGTTTGCTGGGGCATCGGTTGATATCCGGGATCACAGTGGCCACCAAGCTCTCCACTACGCTGCAATTGCAGATGACTTGGAAATCTTCAAACTATTGCTCCAATTTGGTGCCGATGTAAATGCAGAGTGCCGTCTGGGTCGCTCTCTGGTCCATCTCGCTATCTCAAATAAACAAATGATCGGCCTACTCCACCAAGCGGGCGCTATTATATTGAACCAAGACGATAGAGGAGACACAGCACTTCATCTTGCCCTAACTAAACTCACCCATCAATTCAAGAAGCGATTCGGTCGTAGATGCGCTTTTGGCTTATACGTCGGACATGAATCTCGCAAACAAGGCTGGGTCCACCCCATTCCACAAAGCTGTGGACCAGGAATACGACGCTCCCACATTGAAATACCTTGCGCGAGTCCTTGATCTCGGTGCCGACATCAATCACGCTCTGCCGGATGGAAGATTGCCCATGCAGGTTTTCTTGGCCAGGACAGTATCCTTGCCGGTTGAACTAAACATTCACATGAATGATGTCCTTAAAAGATTCTTAGCCAAGGGGCCTGATCCGCTCACCTCGTTTTCCAACGGGGTCCCTATATTTATACGACTCGGGGAAAATCAGCTCGGCGGATTTGGGCGGTCTGGCGAAGGTAAAACTCTAAAATCGCAAGGGGAGACCCCACTCCGCGTGTTAGTCATGAAGAGGGTTTTGGGCACAACAATGAAACCATTTATGGTGAGGATGATACAAAGATTACTTTGTTCCGGCGCCGATCCGCTGCTACAGGTCTTGACCGGTCGATGCATCTTCTACGAATCAGCCTCGCAAATCGATAACGAGGCTGTTCGCTTATTAATCATGACCGTCGCCGCAGAGCGAAAGGAGCCATGGCCACATCTACAGTGCATACATGTCCACGAGCGGGCTTGGTGGGAAGACTGGAGACTAGCGATGCAAGCGGACTATTGGACTGAGGCAGAAACTCCTGCCGCTGACGATGGTGGCGAACAGTTAAATCTTGTCTTCACACGGAGCGCGAAGCGGATGTTGGCAAACAAGCACCTGGAGAAGGCGAAGAAGATGTCTTATGAGGGAGGCTTGGACGAGCAGGAGACCCACAGAAAATATGTGGCAGGCATTCTCCGAGATTGCAGATTGCAGAAGGTTGACATTGACCTGAAATATTTTCACTATCTCTTAGAACTGTGTTAATAGATTTGCGGATTCTTGGTCGCAAGGTGGCTGTTTGAATGATATCGGGCGGCTCAGCGGCAAGGCCGGACGACCTAGATGCATGCACAGAACCCCTCTCTCCGACTTTACGAGATGAATCTGCGCCTCGAATCTGCCCTCGGCCTCTCAAGCAGCATCTTTAAGATAATGTGCTAAACAAGGGCGGTTTCTGACTTTCATACTCGCAACATGTTCGACAAGGGCTGTTGAGCGGCGACAACGCGAACTGTGGGTCTGGTGCTCAGGCCTTTCATACCTTGGGCCTCTCTGGCTCGGTCCATTCTTGGGCTGCTGGGCCCTAGAACCATTGCATAGATCAATAGTATCCGCAAACTGTTTATGCCGCGCCATTTCTGACTAGCACCAGAACTCTCAGACTGTGGATGGGCGTATTGTGCGGGAGGTGATCAGTCGGGTCTCTTCAAAGGAACTCTCACGACGACAGTGGCAGTTCTAACTTCAACGAGGTCTACAAGAGGGCGTCGGGGGCGAATGCTACTTCCATGAAATTCAAAGGCTAGCCGCGGATACGCGTATATTTGCATCTGGGGAAGTACGGAGTACGGGTACTCGTAGGCCAGAGGTGGTAGCCAAGAAGCAACCAAGCCCCACAGCCCCAGCCTAGTGATGTGCCTGGCGGCCCGTAGTTAAAGCATACAAGAGACGGATGGAGTGCCTGGACAGAAGGAGGAAGTCTACAGGCCTAAGATTAAGCCTGCTGAGCCTAGAGACGCCTAGAGACGCCTAGAGCTTAAGCCCCCTCGGCCCCTAGCACCCCTAGGCATGCTTGGTGGAAGGACGCCCCGCCCAGACAACCCCATCAATGACGCACCAGAATGTGCACGGTCCTTGCTTCACCCGTCTTCTGAGTCGCTCGACTGGTACATCTCGTTCCTGGAAATGAAACAGGATAGGTTGGATCGGCAATCAAATATACCCTGAAGCAATCAGCACTCTATGCACAGCATACAGGCTGCACGTCGGATAATAGCAGAGCCAATTACCTGAGTACCGACCAGGCCTTTCGGAGATGACAGTCGTGCCTATCCGCTTCCAAGATGTATTCCGCTACAGATTCGTTTCATTCAGACCTTTTTGTGCGAGACGGCTGCCCTTCCAGGTAGCCGATGAATCTCCACGTAGAATCCACCACATCGCACCTCGTACTGGAGTTGTGGTCCAAGGCACTACTAGCCTGCGAACTCTTGTCGATCTCATCCACAGCACGATGTCATGAAGCCCCGCCAAAATCACTGTTTCCCGTCAGGTACGTACAAGGTGAAGTGTGCGGTGGGTACTGTTCCGACGTGGTCCTGCCTGTTCCTGCCTGGTCCTACCTAAAGTTAGGCCGTTCCGCCGTTCCGCCGTGCCAAGTACCAACGACCCCCAATGTGTGCCTTGCATTAGGAATCCATCCTCAACCTCAACCTTCCTTCAAAAGAAACACCGTCGATCGCGTCTCGCTTTTGCGTCTTCTTTCTCTCCGTCGTATGCTTCAGTCGTTCTCGGGCGTGCTCTACATTCGTTATGGTCGCCTTCCCTCCTATCTTGCTGGCTGGATTGGTCGTCGCTCGCCTCGCCTTGAGCTCCCCTCTGCTTTCTGGACTGGAATACGCCGTCAAAGAAACTCACACTGTCCCTCCAAAATGGTCACTCGTGGGGGAACCTCATCCTCTACAGCCTTTGAAGCTCAATATTGGCCTCAGACCAAATAATGTTGAGCTCTTGAAGCAGCATCTACATGAAGGTCAGCCTGCACAGTTTCATTGCTGCTTCCCAGCTAACCCTAGTAGTCTCAAATCCCGATCACTACCGATATGGCCAGCATTTGTCTCAACAAGATGTGAAGAGCCTCATGCAACCAACGGAGGAGACCTCCCGATTGGTGCAGCTTTGGCTTGAAGAAAACTCCATCGACATCTCCAAATGCGACTACAGCTCCTCCGGGGATTGGGTCTCCGTCACTCTACCCGTCTCTGAAGTTGAAACCCTCTTGGACACCAAGTACCATGTCTACCAGCATGCTGACGGAACCAAACTCGTGCGAACTCCGAACTGGTCTCTGCCGCGCTTTCTGCTTGACCACGTCACCACGATCCAGCCAACCACCGCGTTCCTTCGAGCAAACCCAAAGGGAAAGACCGTCTTGAGCGTTCCCACGGATGTCGACATCGCGAAGCTTGTGGCTTCAGAGGCAGCAGAGGCAGCCACTAACTCCACCACCTTGACCCAGAATTGCAACTGGAACAGCATGACTCCTCGATGCCTTCGCCTTCTTTACAACACCTACACCTACACTCCTCAATCCTTGGAGAAAAACAAAATTGGCTTTACCAACTATCTAGGGGAAGCGTTCAATTCAAGTGACACCGAGATCTTCCTTGGAAACTTCCGTCCCGAAGCATTCTCCGCTGCACGCCAAGTTACACAAATCGGCATTGACGGTGGTGTGTGGGACGACGGAACAACTGGAGCAGGTGTCGAAGCTAGTCTCGACGTCCAAACCATTCTCGGTCATGTTTACCCAACCTCCATCATCTCCTACTCAACAGGTGGCGAACCACCATTCGACCCCGATCTATTAACGCCCACAAACACCAACGAACCCTATTTGACTTGGGTCCTCTTCATTTTGAGCCAAGATCCAGCATCCTGGCCTAGCGTGATCTCCACCTCCTATGGCGATGACGAACAAACCGTCCCGAGGAGTTATGCTGAGACGGTGTGCAACCAATTCGCTGCCCTGACTGCTCAGGGGATTAGCTTGATCTTCTCGTCCGGCGACTATGGTGTGGGTGAAAACGACTCGTGTATCACCAATGACGGGCAGAACCGCACCAGCTTTATTCCAGTCTTTCCAGCTTCATGTCCCTTCGTGACCTCAATTGGTGCCACCAAGGATCATCCCGAGGTTGTCGCATTTGACTCTAGGAATGGTTTCTCATCCGGTGCCGGCTTCAGCAACTACTTTCCTCGTCCCGACTGGCAGGACAGTGTTGTCAAAAGCTACATCGACGGCATGGGCAACCAATTCGAGGGCCTCTACAACCAATCGGGGCGCGCATATCCAGACATCGCAGCGCAGGGTTACCGGTACCTTGTATTCGTCAATGGGAGCGCTGTAAGTCTAGACGGCACGAGTGCATCAGCACCCACGGTCGCCAGCATCTTCTCCCTCGCCAACGATGCCTTGATCGCCAAGGGCAAACCGGTGCTGGGTTGGTTGAACCCATGGCTTTACTCCAAGGGGCACACAGCATTTACCGATGTGGTCAACGGTAGTGCCATTGGCTGCGCTGGTCCCGGGTTTGCCGCAGCTCCTGGTTGGGATGCCGCCTCTGGGTTTGGCACACCGGACTTTGAGAAGATTCGAGAAGTCCTAGGCGTCTGAAAGGTCGACGACAAAGATACAACGGTTCTTTCTTACTTCGCATTCTCCTCATGACTAGACGATAAAGGTTCACACGATGAATTCACGAAACATCAAGAAACGACTGATCAATCAGCATCACAACTTGTATTGTTACTTGCATCCCACGCATTTCCGAGGCGCGTGTCCTTCCCAACAACGCAGGAGCCTGGCACGGCATCAGCATCATCAGGGCGTCCACGAAACAGTAATGCTAATACATTCCAGGAAAGGGGAGTCAATGATTCCGAATTATGTGCAACTGCCGTCAAGCTAGACATGGTCTAAATAACTTGCACTGATTGAGTCTTCTCAGATAATAGCGCATGGCACAGCACGGCATAGCATGGTAGATATGACCATTAGACCTACTTTCCAGATGAAGGCTCAGATCCCGAGACTATTTGTACTGTTAGACAATGGAATGAAATACCGAGTATTGAATTCCGCTCCAAAGATGGCATTTTGCCCCTTGTGGAAACGAAAAGCAAAACTCCCTTCGATCCACGCAGCTTCAAGCTACATAGGTAGGTAGTTAGCTGATGGACTTCGAAGCTCGCACTCGCATAAGCCAACTCCGCCTGTCATGCGGAGAAACAGCACCCACCCAACTTGTGTATCTAGTTACATTGGCCTCGCCCAGATGGTGACAATGTCAATTCCAAGCGGGGCCGCAACTGACCCGTGGTGCCCGTGACCCCTGACCACCACAGCCGAAGACGCTTGATCATGTACGTCATGTGATCAAGAATCGACACACCAACATACCTATCCATCAATCTACAACCTTGCAACGCTTGGGGCACCACAACTATCTCCCCGGCCTCTTCCACCGATCGATCTTTCGATCCATAGGGTCTGCCGGTACGACTCGACGAGAAGCCAGGAGGCAGCTGTCGGGGCAGACGAGAGATACTTGAGTCTGACATAGGGAGAGGGCGTGAGAGCGTGAGAGAACGAGCCTGCGGACCGAGAAGGAGCGGTTGTTAGATTCGCGTGTGCTTGCTATTGCTTGCAGTTGAAGCGCGTTTCTAGTAATACTGTGTTGAGTTGAGTTGGGCTAGGTTACAATTAGAGAGAGAGAGCTATGGCTCGTACGTTGCATGCCTTTCCTGGCCTCCCCCTCTTGTCCTTGTCCCCATCCGCCCTGCCTTGCGCGATGATGAATATTTACATTTCTGGATGACGTGGCGCCGCACAAGAGATTGAGGTCATTGTCTTTCTGTCTTTCTCTTTCTTTGGCAAACACACGCCATTTCATGATAAATTTTGAGCGAGTCCCTCTGGAGCTAGGCAAGTGCTGATCATATCACAGACACCAGCTTTCCGTCAGACCTGCCAGCTCCTGAAGACGATGGGTTGTATAATCATCTTACGGATTTGGAGATCCCGAAAAGTCTTTCGCTCCCTGCAGCAACAGACCCAAGTACGAAGGTGACGCTGGCTGATTTACCGGGATTGACGATTGTGTTTGTGTATCCGAGGACAGGTGTGTCGAGTCACAGGCATGTAAGGGTCGCCCTGCTGACAGCAAAGGTGCACCGAACGAAACGGTCCCGGATTCTTGGAACGCCATCCCAGGCGCCCGTGGCTGCACCCCACAAGCGTGCTCGTTCCGCGACAACCTTCCTCAGCTGACTTTTCTTGGGGTTTCTCAGATATATGGCGTCTCAACACAGTCGACTTCATACCAGGCTGAGGTGCACGAAAGACTGCATTTGCCGTACGATTTGCTCAGCGACGAGCAATTGACCTTCCAGCAAGGCTTGAATCTGCCCACCTTCGAATGGGAGGGCACGAAGGTGCTGAGGAGATCGATGATCGCCATCGAGAAGGGCCGGGTTCTCAAGTGGTGGTATCCTGTGTTCCCTCCCGATAGAGGCGTAGAGGATGTGCTTCAGTGGCTGAAATCGAGGTAGACTGCCGGGTTGAGCACAATCTTGCAGATGCCCTCGTGGGTTCTTGGACCCGACGCCGGTACTGGTGAATGATCCCACTTTTCAAGCGAATGGGTCTAAGCAGCCGCCATCGCCAAAGGAACGGTGGTCAGGACGCCGTTCTTGTCATATCTGGCCTTGAAGAAAGTATAACTCAAGGTGATGGTATCGATATTTCTCATCGTCGGGTCTTTGACGAATTCGGGGTCGATGAAGAAGAACACTGGCATGTCTACCGTCTCTCCTGCGTTCAGTCTTTGTTCTTCGAAGCAGAAGCATTGAATCTTGCTGAAGTAGGGTGCCACCTGCGCCGGAGTCACCGAGTATGTCGCCACACCAATTATGTCTGCATCGCTCTTGTTCGTAGCTGTATAGAATGCCAAAGCTGTCTCACCCGGTAGCACTCGAACTTCGCGTTGCTGAGGTGTGAATTTCCAAGGTAGAACATCGGAAACTGAGCCGTTGAACGTAATTCGAAGACGTCGGTGGTCTTCGACGGGTTTTAATCGGAGTGCAGGGTCACCACCAGTATCGTGGGTCTTGATGGGTTGCCCAGACCAGCCCGTCTGCTGACAAATCTTTAGGAGTATTAGATATCTGTCATCCCGAGGAGGAGGTTGATTAAAGTACCATTTTATACAACGGGACCGAACCATATGCGAGGGCCAAAACTGCTATGCCCAGACTCGTTCCATATAATCTACGCAGTTTGTAAGCCTCCGTGCATCTGCTGAGCAAGTCCAAGACGCTTACAGTGCTGTTTTATTTTTGAACTTAGCGTTGGCCCTGGCAGCGGTCCATTCAGCAGACGGGCCATGCTGTTGTGACTTTCTCGTTGACTGTGAAACGGAGCGCCCCGCGACTTTTGGTGGGATCGAGTTTCTGGTCTTGTTGAACCGGGCGGGGCGTCTCGCCGCCCGGAAACACAAAGGTATCGTAGCACTGATGGTAGGGCGCATCGCTGACATAGGACGAGACGGGGAGAGTTTAGAAAAGATGTACAGAGTCCTGATGGTGGATTGAAGAGCTTCAAATTCTCAGGTGATGATTCCGGCGGGCCACACTTGCACGAAATGCAGCCTCTTGGCGAGATTCTTTCACTCAGTTCACACCAAGTGAAAGAGGATTGAGAGCTCATGTAGTTTTTGTCCCTACTAGCTTCGATCTAACAGTTGGACTTCCTTAATATTTCATCGTTGGTTCCCTCAAACCAAGCTGCTTCGAAGAAACAATCTCTGATACGCCTACAAGTACTCCATACAAGTACAGCAAAGCGCGGCTCGGAAGCAGGGCGGAGATTAAGCCTTCGGCTGCTGATCCCCGCCGCAGCCATTCAGACGCCTTGACGCCCTGGCTCACGGCTCCTTCCCACTTTCCCGACCTCGGCACTCACGTGATGCGCCAAACTCGAGCAGTCCTTCTCATCATCAAACACAGACCGATCATCTCAAAGAAGAGAGCTGCGACGGCATAGATTACGGAGACGATGACGAATCCGATAGTACTGGGTGCCAGCTTCAGCGCGGACTGATCAATTTAGGGGTAGGCAAGCATTACGTACCAGATTAGTCTAGACAAGATGCCTCCAGAGAAGCCTATCAGAATTGGTATTTTTCAACGGCCACCGCCATAGCTACACTTCAGTTTAGAATTCTCTTTCTAACCTGACATAGGAAGGACGGGATAGTTGCCTCGTTTCAACTCGAGATATCCTCGTTCAGACCCGTTTTCCAGGAAAGTGGGCGTGGGATCACAATTACGGTTCACAAGAGCCACGATCCGAGCCACGGCGAGTCTTCTCAAACCTTGGTAGGGTTCATATCATATGATAATCGCAGCGGCCGAATTCAACTCTCAAACTTTCAGGTCGGCCTCAACGCTAAGCATCTTAGCATGGAAGAGTCGAGCAAGATGTTTAGGGATGATATGGCTGGCCATCATGGTGAAGGCGTGAAGCTCGCGGCACTTGTTATGCGCCGACTGGGTCATTCCGTTCGGATCGAGTCCAGCTCCTTTTATTGGATCTTCAACTTTGGCCCCGGTGATACTCTCTGCTGCAGACTGTCGGAACCGTCGTCAACTTCCATGACCAGAAAGAAGAATGCCTACGCAGAGCAGATGACTCGGCCTGGTGCCCCCACGACAGCCCAAAGCGAACGTGTGGGAGGACGTCACTTTTGAGATAAGCAAACGAAGAGACACATTTGGCCACAAAATCGAAGAAGCCGAATTCCGCCAGTGGATGACGGTTGCTCTTGACCTTGATGTTCCAGACGGTGATGACATTATCCGCAACCAGTGCGGTGTTCTTATTCTTGGGCACACATATTCAAGATGCGTCTATCTCAAAGGCCTTCGTGTAGCTGGACATGGACCTGACGGTCGTTTGTACAGATATGGTTACAACCTTCTCGCAGGGCGGATCAATCGAGATAGGGAATGCATGGTGAATCAGCTCGAAGAAGCTCAAATGATTGCCATCATCTGGGAGCAACCAATCTTGAAAGAGGGTGACCGGATGCCTACCTGGAGTTATTTCTCGAAGACGAGAGTTGCCCTGATGTTGCTTTTGCTCATCGGGTCATTTCACGTTCCAGAGCGAGTATCATGTGGCAACGATTACTAACGAGGCAAGAGGGTTCTTTTTTCCATTGCAACGACAAGCTGACGAATCACACGTTCACAAACCAGGTATTTCACACTCGACTGTCTTCTCAACAGTGTCCGATGCTAAAATTTCTCTCGCAGACAGACATGATCCCACGGGATTTCCGAATGCAACCACGGAAACTCCCTGAAGACCTGTGGAAGTGTTTCAGGAAGTTCTCTTTAGCACGTCCTCCACAGGGACACCGGATGCATCTGTTCAACGAGTCAGCTGTCGTCGGTCTGACCAATAATAGTTTCTGGATCGGAATTACTCGCATTTTGTGGGCGTCGTTGTCATTAACCCCAATTTTGGAGACTCTTGACATCGAATTCGTTGAAGGTGGAGAGACACAGGTTGATCTAGTCTATCGGGAAGATCGACACCTTCGTATTCATCAGAAATAGATCAATTTTGAGACGATACATAAAAATTCTCCCTGTGAGGTCATTGCCTTTCCTAAAGACTCACTAGCATATGCGGACGAGTTTTTCGCGACCATGTCGCAGAAGACCTCTTAGATCTTGTCGTTAATGACGTGCGCGGTCCATTGAGAATGACGCCAGCTCAGTGCGCGTCTTTTAGACATATGACACGCTCGTCCGTACAGTCTATGCCCCGCAAGGTCACTGCGAAAGCCACCACAAATGCTGGGGAGCTCGAAATTTGCTGGATTGGAAATGAGAGTGGCGTTGTGTCCGAGAGACACGGTGCCGATATTGAGGACCTTGGGCAGCTTCATGAGTCTAGCACGTGAGGCAAAGACAAATCAACTCCTACACGTAACGAGTGAGTCATGGCCCTGCCTTTGGTCATATAGTGCTAATCGACGTGAACCACTAGGAAGCGGTACACCCTCAGAGATCTCAGATGAATCGACTGTTCCATGCGGTTGTCCAACAGATATTGTTCCTCGAACTCAGTCAAGAACGATATTTTCTGACCTCAGCCCCTCAAAGACCTAATTTCCAGTCGTCTCTCGGCGAGAACAGCTGTCGTTCTGTGGAATACCTCCAGCAGCTTGTAAGCCTAGAGCTTCTGCAGTGGAAAGTTTAAGCTCTGAGCCTGTCGTCATTGTCGCCCCCAAGCAGCAGCCCAGGTCGAGACTGATATCGGTAACGGCGACATGGAGGGGAAACCTGGGCCACCCTCCAAAATACCCACTGTCATCCGCGCAAATGATGATGTGCATTCGCCTTTGCCAAAAACATCAGGACAGAGACCGACTAAAGCTCAAAGAGAGATTGAGAAACTGCATTCAGACCAAGACGAACGAACGCGGCAGAGCTGGTATGAAGACGCAATGCCTCTTGCAATGGCTCAGGTTATTCCAGAACCTGAACCAGAGCCTCGTGTGAGTACCATTGCTTGTGATGTCTATTCTTTTCCAGTGTCATATCTGACCAACCGTAGGCACGTCAAAACTATGGCAGCTCTGGCGGAGACCTTGAACGCCCACATTTGGACCATACTTTCAAGAGGGGCGACTCAACTCGTATTGAGTTGACGACTTCTGGCCTATCCGAGATCTTTGTCGCGTATATTCACGACATTCTCTATGAGCACAAGGGATCCGAGCAGCCATCATACTGCCTTTTGGTGACAAAGTATACTGCATGCTCCGCCTCGAGTCTACTTTCACAGCACTCAGAGTCTTCCGAATTACCACCGGACAGCCGCGAACTTGTAGTTCAATTCCATAATATTCGCAAATGGGAAGTGAGGCGGATGCTGATCTCGTTGAAATAAACGATACCATCAATGCGGGAAAAGCGACTTGCGATCGCGTTGTGCATGTCATTGAATGTCCTAGGGGTAAATCAGTCACCCGATAGGCCAAACGAGACTCGCTAACCGCTGTACAGACCTTGTTGAGAGAGATTTATTCTGTCGACTTGGTGCCAGAATCTTCACGACACCTGGTACCATTTGTATAATCCCCATCACTTCCACGCTTCTGCATGGCCTCGAGGAGCGACAGCCACGAGCCTACAACGGCGCCGCTCCTCCTGTGGTCTTCGACATGACCCCTGCTATCCTTGAGCCATCGGAGGGGTTTTCGCAGCGGGGTGCGTGGTTGACAGCTCCTTCAGTTTTGATGAAGCGCTTCACGTAACTTAGAAGGTAAGCAATGTCCAACAGCAACAATGCATATTTCGACTCGTCATGTTCGACGGCTCAATCACCAATATCATGGGTGGGTTTGAATCTGGCACTCTTAGCGTGCCATCAAACAGTGCTCGATATTCTCCAAAAATCGCTCTCATTGCTGCAGAGCATTCGTGCTTCAAGCTGCGAGAGAAGAATTGTACCATGCCCTCAATTGAGGAATTCTTCTTACTACTGCAAGATCGGTAATGAAGCCTGATTCCATTGTTACGATGCTGTCACCAGCGGTCCTCCGTCCGCTAGCAGCAGAATGATTTTCAAGGAGCATACTGCAGCTTCTGGAGCAGCGGCTCCTCCTTCACGTGAAGTTTTGTCGCTTGTCAGATTTGGGTCTCCAACAAGATCGTTCAATTCTGGTCTTGATAGTATCGAACTTGGCATGTTGACTTGCTGTGGGAGCCGAGCAACGCTGATTCAGGTACAAGCCGGCCCTCTGGAGTTGAACCAGCCATCGAAGATCTCGCGGTTTCCAATCCACGTTCTCACGAGCACGATTCTACCGGGTTTATTGCTCCATCCCCAGAGCATCCAATTTCAGAACATTGGGCAACCCTGAAACGAATATCTACAATCATTGCACCGAATGGACTTTTCCGGAGAATATTTTCGCCAAAGCAAATCTCCCCCTTTCATGCTCGGACCTGGCAAGAAGATAAGACATCCAAGTTAGCCACCCGCTTCTCACAATTTTCCATTCCTAGATTTTTCTAACCTATCGACAGTGCTTGAGCGAATGCAGTGTCCGCGAAATTGCACTGTTACAAGGTCTTGATGATGACTTCGTTTTCTATGGATTGAAGGAGACACAATATCTGAACGTCCCCAATGCAATTCCACCAGCAGTGACGAAGACCATTGCTGAGACCATTATCCTGTCCATTCGAAATTCCATGACTGTGCGATTCAACGGGATTCGCCCTGCCGATTCTAGGAAGTGAGTGAGGCTCAATGACCTGGCACAAGGGTGGTGATTGTTGGCATCAATCCAAGCCGCAGACTTGTTCAATCAAAGCTCTTATCGCTTTCCCTGAAAGGCAGAGGTTAGATTTAGCACACCGCAGCATTCTCGCTTGCCACTGGAGGTTACGAAGACGAAACTGCCAGTGGTTGAATACATCGAGCGACATGAGCTTGGTTAGCGCCTCGATGAACAGACTTAGCTGGCACAGCCTGGTCGGCAGCAGGATACCTGAAAGTTTAGGGAGACAGTCTAAACATCAAGACACGTCTCAATAGTACCACTCAGTCCACCATGTGGGAATGCCATCCTGAGCCAATGCCAAAGACTAGGTAGCCAACGATTCAGAAACTGTTCTTGAAAAGTATAAATTGGTCTACGCACGATCCTTCGCATGCTTGTTATTCTCAGTCAAAAGGGAGGGTCAAGGCTTGAAGCTCGATCAAGCCCAGAAAGGTGAAACGCCTCGTTGAAGGAAAAGGCGGTTGATTCCAAGCCCCACAAGAGTCACAGCAACCAAGAAAGAGAAGGCTTCCCTGGGTAAGCAAATTAAAACAGCACCGAGCCCAGTGATTGGCATGTGTTTTAATTAATATTCATCTAACGCGGCATCTGTCGATCTGGGCTGAGGTGTCCTGCAATCAGGAACGGTCCTGTTTGTCCTGCTCCATTTTCACGTCTCACCAAATATCCGTGACGTCAAGGCTTCATCACCGAATTCAACATTCCTTCCAATAAAGGAAGACCCACATATAGGACTGCCACCACCACAGCAGCAGTTAGGCAATTGACGACTCAAGACTCGCACCCTCCACATGCTCAACATTTGGCCTGAATCTACTAGGATAATATTCAATTAGAATGCTCCGGCCCACGTCTCCGTCATCGAAGGTTTACTGACTGGTTCGATGGACTTATTCCATGCCGTCACTCAAGGCATAGAATCAGTTCTCACGTGCGACTGGTACGATTCGTTCAAAGGTTACACTCCGTCGTCATCTTCATCATCCTCTAATTCCACTTCTGCTTCCTCTTCGGCTTCAAGATCTCACAGTCCAACCAGAAGTGTGAGCGCGAGTGTAACATCTATGGCGACTCGCGAAAGGGACAGTGATAGCGAGAGTTCAGATATGGCTTCAGGCCCGGGTAACAAGACCATGGACACGGTTCCCGGTGGTGAGAGTACCCAGTAGGTTTGAGAGCCTTTGAAAATCTATGCCGACTTGACTCTCGTCAGCGTGGCGAGGAGAGGTATTGTCGTGCTGACGGAGGCCAGATATGAATCAATCCAGACTGTGACCAACCCGACCGAGAAGGAGAGAGGACAACTAGGCAGTAAGTTCCGATAGTAATTTCTCAAAGTGCCCTGTAATCGTACATGGCTATCTATATTCCGAGACCGTTGAGCATTCTGTCAAAACACTTGCTGACATGGCCTCAAATCTCAAATCAGGCGGACCCAACACGTCTGAGAAATCTGGCGTCTCTGACGAACGTGGACAGACGACGACGGAAAACATTCGATACGGTCAGAATATCTCGGAATCAGGCGTTGGAGGCATGACAACCACATCGACTGGTTCTGCAACGCAATCAGGTGGTTATGGAGGCAAGCCCGATGACTCGGAAGACCTGAAGAATACTCGGCGTGAGCAAGGGTATGGGCCGGGCTCTGGAGTTGGCGCATGAAATCGCTCATCGTCCGCCGTATTTTCTCTGTGGTTCCAGGTGACACAACAAGAAACAATACTCTTGCATGAATAGTTGATATTTTGTTACATCATGGAGATACATGGACAGTACCCTTCGCCGACGGATCCAAGTCCCTAGCCACTGTATGAGGTGGGACCTCGGCCATAGGAGGAACAATCAACTGCTGCTCATCAGCCTTGTCTTTGGGCTCCACCGGTCTTCTGGCCTCCTTCAATGATTGCAGAGTTACACCATCGCCGAGCTTCGTGATACCAACAACTGGCGGGTCTCCCTTTCTGACGAACTCCCACAGGCCAGGCAACTTGCCACCGGCCAACCTGAAAGCATCTCTGGCGACCTTCTCGTGAATCTGGCCCTTTAGCTCCAGGACGATCCGACTCACAGGGACACGGGCGGCCCAATGGTCGAATTTTCCCTTTCCTTTACCCATACGCACACCACTGCCCTTGATGTAGACGCCAATGTTGGCGCTCACGCGCGTGTACAGTTTGTAGCGCTCGCCTCTCAGCCGTCGGCGGATGGTGTCCTCCGCGACTTTAAGCTGCTTTGCAGAGATATTGCGGTCGTGGTCCTTCATCCGCAGTCCCCAATCGCCCCAGACGACCGTCGTGCCGCGTACGGACCCCCCGGTCTGCATCCGCGGCCGCCCATACATGGATTTCTTGGTTTCTGGCCGTACAGGTTGCAGCCAGTTGTGGCGTGGTGCCGTCGTGGTGAATGTGCGAGCATCGCCTTGTGAAAATGGGCGAGGGGTGGTCGCGGGCGAGTGTGAGAGCTTTGGCCGGTGGGAGAGAGATTGTGTTGAAGAGAGCAGTGACGCCCGATGGAAGAGTGAACTTGATCTCAGGTAGCGTAGGCACGCCGCTAGGCATTGAGTTAGCACATTCAGTATTCTTCGTCGAGGCGGAGGACTGCGGTGTCATACCTGAGGGCTGGACCAAAGGTGCAGCCATTACCACTGTTGATTCACTCCACGCAGGATCAAAGCAGCATTTCCAGCAAGGCTTGTGCCGGTATTCTATCTCCAAAAGATGTTTGCGAGAGGCACAAGCGATGCTGGTGGCGCGTCCAGCTTGTTCAGTTGCCTTTCCTCGATACGTAGAAAAGTAGTTGGTGCAGTCGTTCTGAATTGAGCGATGCCGCCAAGTCACGTGCCAAGCTTGCGGGACTCGGAAGAACTTTGTTCAATCTTCGAGTTGAAAAGTCTCCGACTTCATTTTTCTTCCTTGATGGATTGGTAAACCATCAACTTCTGCCTAGGCTGTCAGGATACGTGAGTCTGTCCTCCGTTGCTGCTGATCTCGTCCGCCCGACACGGCGTAATAGCGTTGGGTTCAGTACCCTTTCAACAGGACAAGGGTGGTCCTGCCGTCCCGTAACAGGACAGGTTGCGAGGTGTAGACTTAACGCAACGGTCAGCCGGACCGGGATCCGTCGCATGTTTTCCCCCATCAGATCCGTTAGATGTAACGGAACACACAGCAAGTTTACTTCATCACACAACTATACATGCTACCATAGCCTTGCGTGGGTATACAGATCTGAAAGGCTAGGTATGGACGGGCCACCAGGGCCTCCTAAATCCGCATGAATGATGTCGCTTCGCACCAGTCGCGGATGAATTCGCGGACCAGCTATGGCTACACAGCTATGACGATTCAATGAATCAATACAGCGTACGTTCTTCAGTTCATTGACTTTCGTCGGCGCAAATTCGGCTTCGCAAAATGGCTTAAATTGGTCAGGTTAGACAGGGAGAGCGAACCCTAAGTTGTGATATAAAAGACAGTGACATTGGAATGATTTCGAGAGAACAAAAATTCCGGTTTATCACCCGAGAAAACAAACTGGTCTATCAGCAACGCAATCAAAATGAGATTTTCCAACTCGCAAGCCCTGATATGGCTTCCTAGCATCGGCAGTGCGCTTGCGGATTCATCGCCAATCGCTGCTGGTATTCCCTGCGAAGCATTAGCCTTTAACCACCCTGAAATATTTGGTACACATTTGATATCTCTATCTGCGGTCCCAGTGATCAACAACAGCCTCGCCCTTGACAAACGTGATGTACCGGACAGAATTCCAACATTACCTGGGGGAGTAGATAAAGGTCTCGACTTTTGCAATGTCAGCGTCACATACACGCATCCTGGTTTGAATGACAGTATCAACGTCATGATTTGGCTGCCACTGAAGGACCAATGGAATGGACGCTTCATGGGCATCGGCGGTGGGGGGTTCAATGCAGGATATAGCGAGGACTTCGCCTACCCATACTCAGGCATCGGTGCCAACTTTTCGACCATGTGGACCAATGCTGGGACCGAATATCCTTCTCGTTCTAACCCCTGGCCGGATCCAGCATCTTGGGGTCTTGCAAGTCCAGGAGTTGTTGACTTCAATGCCTTGAACAACTTTGCATCTCTCGCTCTCTACGAAGCAACACTGTTTGGCAAAGCAATCACAGAGAACTACTACGGCCGCCCTGCTGATTACTCATATTGGAACGGCTGCTCTCAAGGTGGTCGACAGGGTCATATGCTTGCACAGAGATATCCTGAAGAGTATGATGGTATCCTCGGCACCGCGCCCGCAATCAATTGGGCGGATTTCTTCCAATTTATGCTCTGGCCACAGATTGTGATGAATCAAGAAGGACTGTTCCCATCACTTTGCGAGCTAGCTGCCATCAAGGAAGCGGCGATCGAGGCCTGTGACAAGCTAGATGGTTTGAAGGATGGAGTGATCTCCGCGGATACCAATTGCGGCTTTGACGCCAACGAAGCTGTGGGACGGCTTCACAATTGTTCCGGAGAACATGTCAAGGTCTCAGCAGGCGCAGCTCAAGTCGCCAATGCCGCGTGGGGTGGCCCCCGTAACGCGGACGGTACATTTCAGTGGTACGGGACCTCCAAGGACACAGATCTCAGCCCCATCGCGAACTCTACCTGCTCCGGAAACGGAAGCTGTGGAGGCAAGCCGTTGTGGCTCCCGCAGGACTGGGTCCGGATCTGGCTGGCCAAAGACGCCACATACAATCCGTCAGGCGCCACCTACGAAGAATTCGACAGGTTCTCTCACCTTTCACATCAAATCTACGATTCAACGATCAGCACAATCGACCCAGATTTGAGCGCCTTCAAGAACGCCGGCGGCAAGTTACTCACTTGGCACGGTCTGGCCGACGCCCTCATACCATACAACGGCACTGTAAACTACTACAACCAAGTCCTGCAGCGCGACCCTTCCGCTAACGACTATTACCGCTTCTTTTCTGCCCCTGGCGTGGCGCACTGCGGAGGAGGTCCTGGTGCAAAGCCGGATTCAAGTCTCGAGGCGCTGGTCGACTGGGTCGAGAAAGGTATTCCCCCAGAGACTCTGTTGGCCACGATAAGGTCGCCAGATGGAAGTATCATCAAGCAGCAGCCGTTGTGTAGATATCCTCTCGTTTCGGTCTATGTTGGCTCAGATCCCAGCGTTCCGGAGTCGTATGAGTGTCGGGAAGCGTTTTGATTGATATTGTTTGGCTGGCTCGCGGTGTATGCTTTCCACAGGTTGAGGTCGGTTTGTCATTGCTGGAAGGAAGAGGCCACACCGGAATCCAAGATCAATAGCCAAGCTGGTAGGAAGATGCCATCCCGTGGCAGAAAAAAGAAGTTATGAGACATTGGCAGGAGTAAGCAATTATGTAAGGATATTTCTGCTGGGAGGCGAATATCCAGATAAGGCACCGAAAAGGGGGCGACAGCCTTGCACTAACTATTTTTAGTCAGTCTCGTGTTTTGCAGTGCTTATATATTTACCACTTGGGCCAATATTCTGGGAGCTAGAACCTACTTCCGACTTCATGTTATTCTGTGACTGATTGTCAAAGATTGCGCGAATGAGGTGAGGAGTCATCGCGGGAATTAAGGGTGCAGGGATTTCGCAAACAGCGACATTAAATATTGCCCAAGTCCAACAGTTTGGAAGGGGAAAATTGAGAAACCAATCCTACACATATAATGACTCACATAGAGTCAGAAATACCTTTTCCCTTCCATCCCATCACTCGACGCCTTCAAGCCCCACCTCGACACTGTCCTCCAAGCGTATCCGGCCCGATACACCGAAGGAGTCTCAGCAACTGCTTGGCCTTAGCCACCGGCTTCACAATCGACAGATCGCGGCCTTCATTTTCTGGCGGGCTGGGGAGTTTTGCATTCTGAGGCCTTAGCGTACGCAGGAGATGGGTGATGTAGGTCCAGTTGTATGGCTCTGCGAATGCGAAGATTCCTTGGTTCTCAGCACCCCGATCAAGAAGCGCCGCGACGTGGAGGCATGCACAGTCGCGCACGTCGACGAACCATTCTGTAGAAAATATGCCGGTGGACATGGTCAGTCAGGATTGGATGCTCCCATGTACTAGCTTTGTCCACACACGTTCATTCAGAAGAGACAGCAAACTCATATGGTAGGGTGACAATCAAGATTGAAGGGTCACACTCGAGCAGTTTTCGCACCCAGCCCATCGTGCTTCCGAATGTTTCTGGTGCTAGAATCGGACCGACTATATCATTAGGTCGGTCAAATAAGACATACACAGAATGCGAGGGCCAACTCCTACTAACATTCGCGTCTGGAAGCACAGCTTTGACCACGAACTGAGGATTATTCGCCTCGGCAAATTTCCACAGGCTGTGTTCGCCCTCAGTCTTGGAGGCCGCATAAATGGTGTACTGCAACTGGTCTGGGGGAGTGTCTGGACTCCAAGCTGCTTAGACGGCTTCATCGTCCCCCGTCGCTAGGGACTATCATGTCAGGGTACAGCGCATTCTATGAGAGGAGCTCGTGAAGAACTCGCACGTACACTTATCAACGACAACCCCTTACTTGTTAGGCACAGGCACCAAAACAGAGCTCGAAGAAGACGTTAAGACGAAGCTCCTGACCGACGACTGTGCAGCCGCAGCCTTTAGTATGGCAAGGGTATGGGCTATTGTGCCATTGATGACTTTTTCCCCGGTCAAGCGTAAGAGTCAGATCCGATTCCTGAGATACGGACCGTCAGCTAGAGTCTCAGTGTCTTCCACTTATACGGGAGACATACGACGCCCGTTTGACAAACAACGGTTGCTCTGTATCTCACCCCGAATGGCCGAAACCTACCGAATGTATAACACCGGTAACCCCATCAAGCGCTCTCGCCAGGTCCTCTTGCACGGTCAAGTCTGGTATGACTACCGAACCGAACTTTCCAGTGCCGTCCTTCCTTTCGAAGAGAGTGTCTAGCCAGGGCTTTTCATTGCACACCCTCCCTCGCACGCGGTAACCTTCGTGAGCAGCGTGTCGATGATGTGGGAGGGCAAGAAGCTGCATAGATAGGCCGTTGTAGATTGGTTTCAGTTGATCTATCCGGGGGACGACGGGCTGCGGATTGAACTACGGAGGTTCGTAGGAGAACACGTGACTGACGACAGCAGAGCAACTACAAGACTTTTATTGCTTTTATCGTGTCGTGATCATATAGCAATGTACATGAGCGGACTAAACTGCTTTCTTGTAAATACTTGTTGCTTGCTGGTGCTGTTGTATGGATTGGGACATCTTCAGTCTCAGGTGTACATCACAATAAGCGGGGAATTTGTGCTAGTAGCTCGGTATAATGCAGCACGCGGATCACCCAGCAACTCCGATGGATGCTCGGCTGAGCAAGATAATTTGACATTCGTTGCATGAATGGTTGGCTTTTGCTAAACTCGCCCTTTACCTTTTCTTCCCCCTCGGTTTGCTCCACCCGCGGGCCTTTTCTTCTTTGGTTGATCATCACTCTCGTCTTCGTCGTCTTCACTATCGGCGTCTTTCTTCCGCTTATTCTTCGATACACCTTTGCCCCTCGCAGTTGCGGGTTTCTTCTTTGGGGCTTTGATATACTTGTCCTTCTTTAAATCAATCTCATCATCCTCATTGTCATCGGCATCATCGACGATTTCCTCGGCTTCGGATTCGTCTACAGCCTCCTCCAGATCAGGCTTGTCTCTCTTCGCTCCGCCCTTGGCCGTGCCCAGGACATGGCTCGCTTTGACAAAAGGCATGGGGTGGCTCTGTTGGTTGTACATTCTTGTGAAAGTTGCTTTCGTTGCAGTGTCGAGTTTTATCTTGGCTTGATCCATTGGACCAACTCCCAATTCCAGAACGGCTTCGTAATCCTCTTTGGTTAAATAGTAAGAGTCCATGAAGTCGATGACATCTTGAGTAGATTCTTTGCCTTCCTTGTTGAGCAGATTCACTGTTTTGTTCCAAATAGCTGGTAGGTACTGCTGACGAACTTCATGTCGGTCGGCGGAGGTTCGCAGACGCATGTGTCCCTGGATTTCCTTGACCATGCGGGAGAGTTTGCCTATGGCACCGGTTAGTAATTCTAGTGTCGCACCTGACAGAAGCGTGCTTACCTTGCTTGCTATTCTGTCCGAGCCAGCTGGCAAAGCCAACTTGGACATTGAAGTTGCCGTAAACATAACTAGCTGGACGAACGAAACTGAAAATTGCGTGGGTAGGCATCAAGCCCCATTGTTGTTGTGACCCATGGATCATTCTATCAACCAAATCACCGTCACTGATGCTGGAGGCGGCGTTATCGTACAATTCGAGAAGCTTCATGTTCCGCTCCCTTCCACTGTAGGAACTAGCTAGAGTTGGTTGCGTCTTGAGATAATTCTCCTGAAGCATAAGGTAACTGAATTCATGGTCATTGAAGTACAGTTCGGTTTTGTCATTCAATGTGGCGGTCGAGCTCGCTGAGAACATTTGTGGTCGGAGAATCTTGTTGACAATATCCCATGGCTTAAGAATGACGTGCTTTTCCCACGCCTTCGACATTGCTTTGGAGTCGTTGAAGTCGATGTCCTTCTTGTCAAGTTTGACGGTCGATATCATGTTGATGATCTGACGAATATCTCCATTGCATCCCTCGATGAGTGCATTCAAAACCTGACTTGGTAATTTTATACCTTCGCGGAAGCAGATTGTTGCAATGCGGCTACGGATCATGTCAGTGGTTGGTCTTCGGAATGCAAACTCGGCTGCATGGCCATCAAATGGTTTCATTTTAGGGAGTCGACGTTCGTTGCAGATCATGATAATCGGGATATTCGTCTTCTTTGCAACCGCGGCCATGGCACCAACACCACCTCGGTCGCCTGCAGACATACCATCGACCTCGTCCATGATCAAGAGAAGCTTTCTTTTCGAAGCATCAACCTTCTTGCCGTCTCCAGCAAAGTATCCCAGTAGCGAGGTGGTGTCCAGCACACCTTTCAGACCAGTCTCCAACAACTTCTTGTTTCGAGTTTCGCTGGCATTGCTTTCGACAATATCGTAGCCTTCAAGTTTCGCAACCAGGTGAGCAGCAGTTGTTTTACCTATACCAGGAGGTCCGTGTATCAACGCAGCACGGAATATACCCCTCCCACTCGCACCAGCTTTTTTGAAACCAGATTTCTGGTTGTTCGGCCAAGCTCGAAGCCAGGCTTGGAGGCCCTCGACTGTGCTCTTGTTGCCACAAACACTAGTCATCGAATCTGGTGCGTATTTATCAACCCACAATCGGTCGTCAACTTTGGGTTTTGGTTTTGCCAAAGCAGAGGCACCATTCGGTTGAGCCATTGCTGCCTTTTCTGCAACCTTTGCAGCTTCCTTCTGTTTCTTGCGTTCGCGGTCTTCCATCTCTTGTGCTTGTTGGCGAATTTTTGCCTCCTCTTTGGCTTGCTTTTCAGCATAAGCTTCACCAGCTTTGCCGTCACCACCATTCGCGGGAAGATGCTTAATCAATGCAAACAGTCCTTCTTCGTTGATGGTCGTAATACCAAGAGCTTTGATAGTCTCAAGCTTCTTCGGGCCGGCATCACTGCCGATGACCACGTAACTAGTTTTCTTGGAAGGTGCTCCTGTCACCTTGCCACCGTACTGCTTAACCAGGTTTTGGCCTTCTTCTCGACCGATGGACGTCAGGACGCCGGTGAAGACAAAAGTCAATCCAGCAAGACAATTCTCCTCACCAACAGGAATTTCCGCAGACCCCTGAGCAGGAGGCTGAGCATTCGCATTTCCTCCACCAAATTTGAACTTTCTGCTTTCATCATCCCTAGGCGGTGGAGTAGGTGCTCGAACGGTGGGTATATTATTGAGGATATCTTGGATCTCCTTGCTTTCCTCCTTTTCCTCTTTTTTGGCGGGTGCTCGAGGTTTGCGTGCTGCGGAAGTAGTCTTTTTGGTTTTCTTCTTCGGAGTATTATCATCGTCATCCAAGAAGTCAATCTCCTCATCCTCAAGGTCTTTGGACTTTCGCTTTCGAGTTGTGGTTGAAGCAGTTGCAGAACGCGGTCCCTTACGGTCACCTGGACCGTCATAGGAAGGTACTTGAGCTACGTCAAGATCAGATTCATCTTCGTGTTGTTGTCGTTTTCGAGAGTGGCCATTGACGGGTTTGGAAGACCAGGACGGTGGCGTTGCATCGGCATCATCAGTTCCCTCGTCATAATCGTCGTCCACCTTACGGCTTTTCATATCGTTGAAAATGTCGTCACGTCCTTCATCTTCGTCCTTTACTTTGCGAGGTTTATATTCAGAATGTTCTGTGTAATTTTTGACCGCAGTTCTTCTACCAGAGCGCCGACCGGTCGAAGGAGTCCCACCATTTGCCTGCTTCGGGGTCGTCTTTTCGACTTTATTTGGAGTCGTGGTAACCTTGGATCGGATTGGAGTGGATCTGGAAGGTTTTGCGTTCGAGGAAGCGAAATACGCCGAGCTTGTTGTCTCTTCTTCTACCAATTCCTTCGCTGCTTTCTTTGTGTTAGGAGTTGATGGGATGTTGGCCCTGGTATGGGCAATGTCCTCGTCTTCATCGGAGGAGGAAACGACCTTTCGGGGGCGACCACGCTGTGACTTAGCCTTTGCGGGCGCAGGCTTCTTCCTCGTTAGTACTGTCCAGCTTGGGAAGTATCCTGAGAGAATATATACATACAATGTCTTTCTTTGAAGGAGCAGCCTTCGCCCCTCCTCCGCCACCGAAAAAGCTCCTAATATCAGACGGCATGATTGGGGTAATTCAAACGTGTCGGCCGAGCAAGAAGATAAATTCACGGTGATCGAGAGAAAAAGGTCGACATTCTAGGAACGGAAGGTTCGTTCGTATGTGTTGCCAAATGGCGGACAGAGGATGGCGTATTGGATTTCTCAGACAAATGCAAGTGAATGAACGAATGACGCGCCTTTCCGTTACACGACGCGACGTGACGGGAATCAAAGTCACGTGATTTTAAGTGCCAAGGCTTTGGTGAATCCAGGGGCATTCTCGCATCTCAACGCGTTGATGCACCTTTCGAAAATAAAGACCAACTTCAACATCCTAGTTCTTTACAATTGCCGGCTCGAACGACTCAAATTTTGATGGGCATCAGTGATGATTCGACCCTACTGACCGTGGTCTGGCCCAATTCTTCGACAACACTAAACAGAACTTACATTTCTCTACTACTCACTCTCGATCTCTGCCAACGCTTAGATAAGGGACGACAATGGTAGTTAGGAATGAGCTGTTTTCTGGAGCGGGGGAGCTCCCCGGAGCTGGGTGCGTTACCCTATCAATGTAGGGACTTGGACGGAGCCTTGCGTGGAGTGTCTTTGCTTCCGCCAATTAAACAATACGTGCGGGACTCCAGGCATGCGTTGGGATATCCTGATTGTGCCCCTCAACTGGTATTAATTTGTTAAAGATGATCTCTTCATCCGATGCGTTGAGAATACCCTCGCTTCTAAGCTTATCGCCTGTCCTGCGCCATTATCTCAAACCGACTTGCTCATGAATACACCATGGGACCAACAGACCAACCTCAACTCCCCACCCTACGCTGGGGCATCATCAGTAAGTCTCCATAAAACCTCCTCTTCTCCTTTCACGTGACCTCTCTCTCAACATCTAACCACCCCTACCAGGCGCTGGCCTGATCTCCTCTTGGTTCGTAGAGGACCTCCTCATTGAGCGTCCAGGCGCGCAGGCAGAACACATAGTGCAAGCTATAGGCTGCTCCTCAGCGACCAAAGGTGCAGAATTCGTTTCCAAATACATTCCCTCGTCGGCACACCAACCCAGCGTCGGCACCTACGAGGACGTCTATAGCAACCCGAACGTAGATGTAGTCTACATAGGGACTCCACACGCATTCCACAAGAAAAATTGCCTCGATGCCATCGCCGCAGGCAAACACGTGCTGTGCGAGAAGGCGTTCACGATCACTGCCAAGGAGTCGAGGGAAGTGTGCGCCGCCGCAAAGCAAAAGGGCGTGTTCGTGATGGAGGCGATGTGGTTGCGCTTCATCCCCCTCGTGGTGGCGCTGGGCAAGAAACTGCACGAGGAGCGTGTGATCGGGGACGTGAGAAGGATGTTCTGCGACTTTGGTTTGAATATGAACCTCGCGGCACTAGGTCCGGAGTCCAGGCTCAAGAATCCGTCACTCGGCGCGGGGAGTCTGTTGGATATTGGCGTCTACTCCCTGACGTGGGGACTGTTAGGGTTGGACAGCGAGATTGGTGAGCGGGCGCAGAAGCCGAAGGTCTTGGCTGTGCAGAGTCTCTCAGACACAATTGATGTCGCGAGCACTTTTATCCTGCAGTATTCGAATGGCGCGCAGGGCGTTTTGACGTCGACAACCGAGTGTAAATCCGGCCGCGACTTTTGCCGCATCGAGGGCACAGACGGATATATAACTGTCGAGGGAGGCGCAGCATCGGTTCCAGACGCGTTCACCGTTCACAAGGAGATTCCTGGCCCGAAAAAGAGTGATGCGTCAGGTAAAGTGACTCAGTTATCGAAAGAAGTGTTCAAATTCGAGAAGCCGGGAAGGGGTTTCTACTACGAAGCTGATGCGGTTGCACTAGACATTGCATCTAAGAGGTTAGAGAATGCTGTCATGCCTCATGCAGAAACTGTGCGGGTGATGCAAATCATGGATGAGATCAGGAAGCAGGGTGGTACGAAGTTTCCACAGGATGATGAATAGTTGCGTTAGTTTATGTGATGAACGACGATTACTGTCGCCCATCGCCTTAGCAGTATCCAGCACTCCGATACGTTGATGGTGATGGAATCGCGGTCGCATCATGGAGCAGGATATGCACGCCGAGCTCCTCACGCTACAGGGGAGGTACTACTCGTATTCGAAGCTGCAGATGGTCGAATATTCAGGAAATGATACGGGAGAATCGCCGTGTGTGATTGCTGTGTACGATGCTTATCTATACTACCTGCGTTGCATCTATCCACCCCGGTGTACCCACACAGGACGAAGTCGCAACCGAGTAAAGTCCAGTTGAGCACCACAACTACGTACTTAAAATCTCACTCACATCTCCTTATTATGTTGAGAGATCTATCGGAGATCACCATTGAGACAGACCCTGAAATCAATTGGGGTAATCTTTAATATCTCTGTGTACTTCGAGTATAAGAATGGTAACACAAAATTAGTGATATGAATGCAACAGTTAAGAAGCCGATCATTAACTCTATCAAGTGAGACAGAGTAACTCTCCAAGACCACGAGACAACCATATCACCTGTTAGATCTCCATCCTCACACATTCCCGAAAACACCCTGGGGAGTCGCAAACTTGCTTGCCAGGGCGGTGAAGCCGCCTGCGATGCACGTAACGCCGCTGAAGATAGACACTTGAAGAAATCCTCCGTACCTCTCGACGAGTGCGCCATTGATAGGAGGCCCAATCAAGATAGCGATTGCTCCCACTCCGAGTCCCATGCCCATGTACGTACCGAGGTCTCTAGTATCCTCCACACACACGCTGAAAGCTGCAGCGGCTCCAGAGATGATTGTGCCGCTCCAAAACCCGAAGAAAACGGCATAAACCACCAATCCTGCAGTACTTTCCGCTGTAGTCCAGCATAAGATGATGATCCCGGTTATGACTCCTCCCAGTCCAAAGATATTTAGCCGCCCAAACTTGTCAGCCAGGATCCCTGGGATAATGCGACCAAATGTAGAGGCGCCATTCAGAATGGCGAGCAAATATGAAGCAAGGGTTGCATCCATGCCTTTTTGGACTGCGTACACTGCAAGGTAGAAAATCGGGGTGAACATCCCCAAGAAAACGAAGAAACACGAAAGGACTAAAAGAAGGTAGGTCGCTTTCTTGAAGGCTTCTCCGATAAAAAACTTTGTCTTCCTCGGTGGCCGGCGGGCCTGGACTGTAAGACAAGAGAACGCCAGGCAGGGCACCATAAGAAAGCCAGCAATGCGCACAGACCATCCAAAGCCCAAGGTAGACCCGTTTAGCATTTTCGACAGGGCAATAGGGAACACAACGCCGCCCACGGATGAGCCAGACACTGTCAGGCCCAAGGCTGCCGCTCTTCTCTTGTCGAAGTATTGGGACACTGCTGCCATCGCTGGGATGAGAAGCAGCCCTATTACTAGCCCATTTAGCACACCTTGGGCGAGCATGAACTGCCAATAGTTTTCGCAAAGACTTGTCATCATAACGGAGAAGATAAGGAGGACTGCAGCTGGTCGGATGATCTGCTCTTTGAATTAGCCAGGCTTTCTCATAGCAAATGCATGGACTATGACTATATACCCAGGCACCGTAACGGTCGAACATTGGCCCTGCAACAGCACCGACTGTGAACTGGAGAAATGCCGCAACAGATCCGATCCATGCGACATCATCTGGCGATTGACCCTTGAGCTGATGGCTCAGGTAATACTCCTGAAACACGCCCACCGAATTAGAGTATCCAAGGGAGGCAAAGGTGATGAAGGCAGCGCCGGCAGCAACAAGCCATGCTCGACGGCCACCATCCGGTGCATCTTCAGAAACGTGCAACGGTTTGTCTTCAATGTTGTCGAAAGGATGAGTGGCGATTGGGTTGTCCCCATCATGGAGAGTTCCCGATCGTGTCTCGATAGATGCCATGGGGCTATGAAGTAAGGGATGAAGTCTGGAGTATCGTAAAAGAACAGAGGAGAATTCGAGTACTGTGCCTGGTGCATCAGAAACTACAAGAGACGGATGGTCCAAGTATTTAATACCCTTGACACATGAAGATAGTGTCTTGGATTGCATTCTCGGAGATACCAACGAGGCGGGAACTGCAGTCATCCATGATACTCATCTCCGAGTTGTCTGTGAAAAATGCCGAGGCCGGTGCAATGCTGTCACAGTGGTCGGAGATAGAATTGACCAGAGCTCGCCTGGGATTAAAAATGACATCCTAGCCATACCGCGACTCATAGGAGGCATTGCGGACTAGGTCAGCCTATTCGCTTTAATTTGAAATCAAAAGTGGTAGGCAAGTCCGTCGGGCCTCGGGATATTGCGGATCGTATAGATGATAGCGCACTATTATCTCCGACGTCATCCCAGCTTTCTTTTGTGCATCACGACCGGACTCCGTACAAAGCCAGAAAGCATCAAAGAAAACTTGTCTAGACGGAGAGACGAGTTTCTCAGACCGTAAATTAAAGCCAATCTTGTCAAGGTTAGTTGCTAGTCAAAATGGCAGATTCCGAACGTCGCCGTCGAAGGCCTGCTGTGTAAGTACTAAGTACCATGCAGCCGCTTGAATTTGAATGCTAATAGAGAGAAGGTCTTGTACACTTTGCAGAAAACGCAAGATCCGGTGCAATAGAGAAATTCCCTGCAACAACTGCGTCCGGACGAAAAGGGAGATCTGTACCTATGACAGCCAGCCTCAGCAAATGCCACTGCGCAAACTTGGTGAACCGAGACCGGCATCTGGTTATGGCTCTAGCGGTGATCAGCGAGCATGCCCAGATAGTCTCAGCCAGAATCTTGACACTTCTAGCCCGTTGTCAGCATCAAGTTATATCAGGGATCCATCTGCCGCAAGTTCGACATTGGCCAGTTCTACCGATGACTCTTTACCAGCACGCTACGTGGCCAGCATGGATGTAGGGGCTCTGCAAAAAAGAATTAAAGAACTTGAAGAACAATTGTCAAAAGCAGTTGCAATTACCAGGTCTTCTGATTCAGCCTCAGGCCAGAGTACTGCAACTGCAGTAAATGAAACATATCTGGCCCATATTCATTCTAAACATGAAAGCCGCTTATTTGGATCAAGTCACATCATAAACCGTGGAGTAATGCACAAGAACAGATTGTATGGCCAGAGTCATTGGGGTAGTGGCATTGCACATGTGGTGAGTGCATATTTCATGGCTTCATTTGCACACGTTCGACATCGTCCGAATTCAAGTGGAGAGATCAGATCAGATTCCAGAAGAAACCACGGAGCTAGACTCACTAGCGAAGACTAGTCGATCAAGGAACTCATGAAGTTTTCTAGGGGCTGACAATATCATAGGCAATTGATATCCTGGAGTTGATCGAACCACATGTTCGAATCGAGTCTTCTAAGATTTTCACTGGAATGGAAAGGTGTAAGGCTTTCGGAAGGATAATAAAATGGCAGCGCGCGCCTCCGTGGCCTACACCACCAACAACTGATCTTCCTTCAAGAGATGTTGCCGATAAGCTCATAGACGGTTACTTGCGAACAATTGAGACAGTCCATCGAATACTCCACGTGCCGACCTTCAGGAAGGATTATGAAGCAATTTGGGCGGCTGATAGCACACCAGATACAGGGTTTCTGATTCAGGTGAAACTGGTGCTCGCCATAGGGAGTACTGTGTACGACGAGCAATTCTCCTTTCGACCATCAGCGTTAAAGTGGGTATATCAAGCTCAAACCTGGATTTCAGAACCTGAGTTCAAGGCCCAGCTTAGTCTCCAATATCTGCAAACCTGTATTTTGCTCATACTCGCACGAGAGTCGACTAGCATTGGCGAAGACTTTACTTGGATCACTACGGGTGCACTGATCAGAGCAGCAGTGTATATGGGTCTGCACAGAGATCCTGTACACCTACCCAAACGAACTCCCTTTGGTGCCGAAATGCGTCGCAGATTATGGAACACAATCCTGGAGATAAGCTTGCACTCAAGCATGCTCTCCGGAGGTCCTCCACTTATGTCTCTCACCAGTTTTGACACTGACCCCCCTGGAAACTTCGACGATGAACAACTAATGACCGAGAACCCCGTCCCGAAGCCAGGACATGAATTCTCTCACACAACTATTGCAAGAGCACTTCGCAGGACATGGGAAATCCGACTCGCCATCGCCAAATTTCTGAACGATTTAACATCCACTGGCACATATGACGAAGCCCTTCGTCTTGACCGCGAATTCCGAGCTTTCTACAAGGAACTCTCTCGCACGCTTCACACGACCAATTTGAAAAGCGACTGCTCGCGCTCTCAGTTTACGATGAACTACCTGGATTTTATCATGCAGCGTTACCTTATGTCAATCCACATACCATTCCTAGGCCCGGACTTCCATACTACGACATATGCATTCTCCCGCAGAGTGGTAATTGATACCTCACTCAGGCTTTGGACGGCAATCTATCCAATTTCAACTTTGCAGACTGCACAATCTGACAGCAACCGTATTCCAAAAGCTCAAAGCGACCTAGCACGCCTGACAATGTGTGGCAATGGTTTTCTTCGAACAACCGCTTTTCAGGCAAGCCTCTTGCTTGCTGGGGAGCTTCTGATGCAATTGAAAGAGGACGAAGGGCTTGGCCCGGCAACATTAAGACCCGATCTCCTAGCTGTGTTGAAAGAATCAAAAGACTGGTCTTTTGAATGCATCCAGGCGGGTGAGACTAACATAAAGGGATACCTCCTCAGTTGCTTGCTAGCTGCATATCTTGATGGGCTCATGCGCGGCCTGAGAAAGGATGAGCTCCCTGGGCTGTTGATCAAGGCCGCTGAAGATGCTGAAATTAGGTGCTCTGCCATTCTCGAGCAAATGGCGGCTCACAGCCAAAGCGGATCAAACCTAAATGCTCCACTACCGCTCTCTCCAGATTCGTTGGTAGACCCGATGAGTGAATGGGATTATATGGTGAGTTCTATTGTAGATTGTCTCCACATTTGCTAATCACAGCTTTCAGATATCTGATGACCAGTTCAACTTTGGCAGCATGGATCCCATGAACTGGTTATTGGATGATGAGCAATTGCGCCGCATGTTCTGAGGGTTTGAGCCCTTGGCTTTTACCAAAATCCTGCCCTGTTTTCGGTGGCACGAGCTGAAGGTGGACCAAAGATCCTCGGTACGAAGTCATCTTTGCACAAAAGGCACTCGTAGTGACTGATATAACTGGCTGTATCATATTGCCAGTATTGACAAGGATCGATCAAGCAGGGACCCTACAGGTGACTGACGTGATATGAACAAGAGGATGGATTTCTTAAGTCTCCTGGCCGCAGGATTCACATCATTCCGCGCTGATGATTCTGGGGAAAGCTCCGACTGACAACGGACGTGAAGGCTTGCGGTCGGGAATCTCTCTAACCCCGAGCTTCCCAATGGGGCGGCAGAAATGATTTGGCGTAGGCGGATGACTTCCCCTTTACGCCTGGAGGAATTCAAATCCTCTAACTTCTTCTCAACATCGGGTCAACATCGGATCGTTGGCTCTGAGCAGTTCACTTCCCAAGAGCAGCCGTTCATACCTTCTTTGCCGGTCAAACACCACATCCCAGCTGAGATCGACCAAGCTGATCTCAGTTGTATGCGTCCCTGCACTATAGCTCTTTAGGTGGGTTATGTTCACATTCTCTGTATGACCAACTCGGAACTCAGTGTCCATAGCGGAGTTGAGAGGCAACATCGCACTGCCACCACGGAAGTCTCAAAAACGGCGGATTTCGCTGAAGGCCTACATGGAAACGCAAAGCATCTGTGGAGAACAAGAATCAGAGCTTCCCCGATCATGACCAATGTAACGGCGAGCAAGCCCAACGGGCAAGGATCATTCAAAGGTGTAAATCATCTCAAGCTCGCCGCCAACAACATCCTGAAAACGCAAGCATTCTACACGGAGATTCTCTGCCTCACGCCAATGCCGCAGTACCACCACTACACGCCTGAGCACAAGTTCTTCGATGTCATGTTCGAGCACTCACCAACGAAGCTGATCGTCGAAGCACACTATGATCCCTACCAAGCTAGGTACAGCGAGTATGGGACCCAGTCACCTGGGGTGTTGGCACGCGAAAGGACCTGGAAAGACGGGGCCGCTGATTCGATGCGAACGGCTTCGAGAGGAGCGAGATCGTCATGGGCATCAAAGCCTAGGTCATGGCCTGCGAGGATCCGGACAGAAGGCGTGTGCGACTCTCCGTCGAGGATGAAAAGCACGAGTGGAGCGACTGCCCAAGCAAGGACGAACACTGGCTGGGACACGCTCCTGCCGATTCTAATGTGAGTGAAGAGGCTGTTGCTTGACCCATGCAATTTGCAGTTTTCAAGCAACTTCGGGAGACCTAGTCGTGCTTAGTCTAGATTTTTCGATGCAGTGGCAGTATCGAGGGAAGTAAAGTGGACACTAGAGACAACAAGCTGCCCTTCCTGATGAGAGAAATAGGGGTGACTAAAATGAAAATGAGCTTTTCGGTTTGTCAGGCCAGATCTTCAAAGCCGTTTTCTTGAAAATGTAAAATCGCTACAGTATTGCATGGGCTCGGCTCACACAATTTTTTCATAGACATCCTCCTACCTCGCTTCCATACAACCAGGAAGAAAAGTGCTGGATAGCGGAATCAAAGTGGTCTTTTTGACAAGTTCAGACTGCAACCCAGGATAGCTGGAACGTTGAGTAGCTGGGTGGTAGTCCTACTAGAGCCGAATATTAAGACGGCGCCGAAGGTGTGAAATAAGCTCACGCCTTAGGCAACACCCACGCAGAAAGAGATAACAGCGATGTTGGGGAAATGAGGCTCCTTTAGATAGGCAATTGTGTTGTATAGCGTGACTCTACTACTTTCCGTGATTTGCACATCTACGGCCATCTTCTTAACATAGTATTCCTTTTGTGCGGCCGCGAACGTAATAACATCTCAAGGAGAGTTCGGCATAATCTAGAGAGTAAACGCCCCAAAGGCGATCGTGGATAATCCTTCGAGTAGAAAAATCTATCGCCAGACTTCTAAGCCATGCTGTTTTGGTCTGCAGCTGGAACAGATGAATTGTGGCTGTTAGCGGTGAGCATGGGATTTAGGGCGGAGCGCAATGGCCACGATCCGATGAAGAGGTCGCACAGAGCCTAGCTTTGTAAGTAATTATGATGCTTCTGGTGATTTCGAGTCCTCCACAAGGTCAACATGTTGTGATCGACAAGTCTAGAAGAGTCGAAGTTACTGAATCGGGGGATGTTCCCTCGCTATTTCAATATCTCAACTTTAAACCTCAAGTGGTAGGACTCAGATGCTTGAAAGGCCCGGCTAGGAATAGAGCTTATTCAAGTCAAGTCCAGTCAAGCTTTTTGATTCAACACATGTCGTCTCACTCAGCAATGTGGATATCTGTTAGATATGTTCGGAATGCTGGGATGAAGGGATAGGCGAGGGTAACGGTGAGACTAGTTAGATATTGATCTGGGGTCCATTCGTTCGCACCGGGCGCTGGTATTCCGACATGATGTCGGCATGGGCTGTAGCGGAAGCTAGGCGTCCTTAAGCCAGATGGGCTTATCAGATGGGCTGTAATCAGCCAAGGACGGTGCGGATCGTGTGCGCGCAAGCAGCAGGTTAGGGACTTGGAAATCTTGAATAGCCCTTGAGCACTTGTTATCCCAATGACTGATCTACGCTTGAAAAAATGAGTCTCTTGGTGGTGGTAGGCATGACTGATACTGGACTCCAGACTTACGATCTCTGAAAGGTTTTACTACACAGCTGGTAGGCTCGAGCCCAGGGTGCAGTAGCTGTATAGAGATATAAGTCGAGGGATCAGAAGTTGAAGCTTAAGCGCCGCCCCCGCATCATTCTGGTGCTGAGTAGCTCCTCAGGCATTTAGAACTTCCGGGCTCATACAATGGAGTCCATCTTCTCTGCTTTCACTCGCGAGGACGAGAGAAGGATAGGTGAGTTCAGATTCAGATCCGAATGTGCTCAACCTGCACTGGGTTTGATAGGAGGAACCCTGCCTGTAGAGCATCTCTTTGAGTTTCGCTCGGGTGTATGACGGGCCTTGAACGTGGGGAGACATGAGGAGTGTTACCATCAGAGAGAATTACTTGTCAAGATACTGGATACCAAGAGCGAAGACGATTGCCCGTGCCGGAAAGTAAGCCGAGAGCTCTTCGCCGCCCGGGAAGGTGCCACGTTGCCGCCCCCAACCCAAACGGCAGCTACGTTCAAGACAATTTGGTGGCAGACCCGCGCCCCCGAGACAAACACGTGACACACGTCGTTTTGATGCCAGGCACCACTGAAAGTAATGATCCTGCGCCTTGCAAGATTCGCATCACCCTGGGAATCTCAGGCACCAGTGTTTTCTTCGAGTGTTCTCTGCGTTTACTGTATCCAAGCTGAAGTTCCAATTATAGCAAAGCCGGGCTCTAATCATGGTCGACGAAGGCACTAACCAACCGAAGTGCAAGAAATGCACGTGCCTCGTTTGTGTGAGTCTCTCCACCCCTGTTGATCGACGTGTTCTCAGACGATAACTGGGTCACTTCCCAAGCCAAAATCCGCCTTGTGGCTTTGAGCCCAGATTGCGCCAATTATTCACCTTCGCTCGGTCCCAAGGCTAACTAATAATTAGCCTGCCTCGCACCCCAATCGAGATGTGACGTATTCGGTGTCGCGGCTTTGGGAAGAAGTTTGCGATCCTCATCATCCAAGAATTTTTATATATGCGACAGGGGCTTGTCTCAATGAACATTTCTTGAGAGCAAGACAACTCGTCCACACTTGTCAGCAAGTATCAAGCTCTTTCAGATAAATGGGCCTTACAAAGACCGAGAACGCGCCGGGGCTGTCGTTCGAGCTAGATCATCCCCGGTCTCATTACTCGCCAGGAGACATTATCAGTGGCCGTGTAATCCTTCACACCGCTGAAGACAGTGCAATTGGTAGAATAATCGTCAACTTCTGGGGACGCACCAAATCAAGAATCATTCAACAGCATGGACAAGCTGTCACTTATCATCGTGGGCGGACGCAGCTCTTCAACCAGGAGAAAATCCTCTATGAGGGTCAATATACTCACAAGCCAGGCTCATTTACCTTCCCATTCGAATTCAATGTGCCAGATCGCGCAGATCCTCTGAAAATCCTGGCCTGTGAGAAATGGAAGCCGAAGGAGCATTTCCCTGGAACAACTGACGAAAACAACCTTGACTTGACGCTCCCTGCTTCTAATCATCATACGAGGATCATGTTTGGTCGCCAAGCGGAATGTTTTGTTGAATACGTTCTTTCTGCAACAGTCACTGAGCCAGACGGCCTTCACCACATCCGCAAAGCACAGTCTAAAACATCCACTGTGCCCATCACATTTCATCCTCTTTCAACCCCAGAACCAATTAATGACTGGCATCATATCACAGATAGCCGCAACCTCACTATATCAACCCTCAAACTTTTACCAGAACACGCCGGTACATCTCTGGGTATTCGCGATCGTGCACGTTCGATTTTTCAGCGTGACTCGATTCCTAGATTCTCGTTCAATGTTCAGGTTCAAGCACCATCAGTCATCCAACTTTTGCATCCAACTCCCATCCCATTTCTAATCACCATACGGCCCGACCTCTCTCCCAAAAGCACAACCATCGACGCCTCACATGGGCTTCCCCTGGTGGTCCTCCGTAGTGCAACCATTGAGCTTAAGACTTATGTGCGTTGCCGTGCTGCGGGTACTTTCTCAGACAGCAAGACATACGGGATCCCTATTCTTGCGAACAAACCAATCAACCAACGGCTATCATTTTCTGACAAGCCAAGCGACATGTCCCTCTCTGCAGAGGAAGGAACACTAGATCTTGGAAAACTATGCGACCTGAGACTGGGAAACGCAAACTTGGGCTCGAAGCTAGAAGCGCCGCTCTGCCCCAGCTTCAACACTTTCAACGTGGCCCGAGAATACCACCTCATCTGGGAATTGGAACTGGAATGTGCCGAGAAAATCGAAAAGTTTAGTTCCCAGAAAAACGGTCCTGCCTGCCAAGTTATTATGCCAGCAGCGACCTCTCAAGCCACGTTCCCTGCCATCGGTGACACGGAAATGCTTGGAGCAGAACTGATCCAGGCGCAGTCATCAGGTTCAAGTGGCTTTTGGTCTCGTCGGCGCACGTCAGGTGAATCAGGCGGAACTAGAACTCCAGTGAGAGGCGAAAAAGAGAAAGCAGGTTTCACTCCGGCAAGCAGAGCTCTAGTGTCGAACGAGAAGCGCACTCTACAGGCCAAGACCAAAGCACAGGAAGCTGCGGAAGACCGAGCACAAAGTCAAGCAGAGGACCGCGAATTCCACAATCCATACGAGAACTCCTATGCCGGCGAAGTCGGTGACGACACCGCCATGGACAGTGACGCCCCGCGAGTACATCATACCAATGCGACAGCACCCAGGGTTTCGGTCACGGATGCTGGCGGTTTGGATGACGGTAACCAGCTGCCCAAGTATGTCCCATGAGCATCCAGGGCCATGTCCATGCTTTTTTGACTTTGCCTTTCTGCCTCCCGTTGGACTTAGCAGTGTCGCGTTTCTGGTTTCCCACTACGGCATTCACACCACTTCTATAGCATGGAAACTAACCTACCTGTATTACCAATGTCGAGACGATTGTGGGTTTATTTGCCAAGCACGGTGTCCAGGTCGGGTCCGGTATTCCGGTTAACCCATTAAGAAGAGGTCAGGCCAAAGGGGCTTCTGTGGTTTACGGGCTGACGAAGATACCATGGATGAGCCCGGAGTGCGGCGGGCAAGGCTTTCCGCTGGCAGAAGCTGATAGTGTACTGTATGTATGAGGTTACCGCGAGTACATTGCTCCTTGTCTCGACCAGTATATGCTTAACGTGTGAAGGAGAAATAGGACTCTGATTCGAATTTACACCTAATACGACTCAGGAGTTCCACTAACCTAGGCGCCTAACTGGGTAGTCAGTACAGCTACAGTACTCTGTACCTGTAGTAACCAGCATTCCCGCCCCCTCGGCCCCTCCCCTTCCCCTTGTCCCCCACAATAGGTGGACTCCTGGAAGATTCCAATTTCTCTCGAGACAGTCTTGTTCTTGGCCACAACGCCCCTCAGAAGAGCAATACTACTAGGTTCCAGGTAGTAGTCCTCTGGTACCATTTTCCTTTTTTGGAGCTCTCAATACTCCGTAATTAGTAGTATCCTCGTAGGTACTGATTAAGGGTCACGTGTTTTCTTTGCCTATGCCTCTCCTTGGACATTACAGTAGCAGTAGCAGTAGCAGTAGCAGTACTCGAACAAAGGGAATTTTGGACTAGCAATACAATTATATTGCCTACATATGCTAAATTTTGATTGTCCGTGCATCAATCCTTGAAGAAGAAAAAACCTTGGTAGATAAAACAAAAATCCTGGGAATCGAAGATGTGATTGATGATGGGGAGGTGATCGGTAATGCAAGCGTTCAAAAATGATGAAGACGAAGAAGGCAAACAGCCGCACAAAGAAGCGTAGGTCCCGACCAATCGTTATCCTGGACAAAAGCCGGCCCACACAACTTCAATGCACACAGGCGCCGGATCTGGGTTGGAGGAAGACGGAAAGCATCTTTCTCACAACACACGGGCAGCAGACCTTCTTCCATGTTTAGCGAGATGGCCTAGGTGCCTGGTGATGAAGCTGGTGGATCTCTTGGTCGGGCTGCTGGCTTTGTACACGCTCAAGGCGCCAGGGCCGCCGCATTTCTCGCTGCTGTTCCCTGTGCAGGCCATGTTGCACTTGGAGTCGTCCAGTTGCTGGGTCGTAAGCTCGTTGCCGCAGAAGCACTGGCCGGCGTACTCGGTCCCTGCAATGGAGAAGCCGCGCCCGGCACAGAAGGTGATGCAGGCTTCATTCGAGACGTTGGGGCCGTTGAAATTGCTCCAATTGGGGAGAGAGCGAGGATTGACGGTGTCGACGAAGCAGCCGGCGTAAGTGAAGCCCGAGGTGGATGATGGTGCTGCGGAGGACGGCTTGCTGGAAGTCGGTTCCTAGAGTAAAAAGTGGAATATTAGTTTTCATGGGTCATAGAATGTGTGAATTTGGAGAGGCCTGGGTCGTCAGTGCTTTGATGAACGGAATGAATGGGTTTGGGGTACTGAGAGATATGGCTATTTGCTTGGGAAAGGTGGGCGTGGCACGGAAGTGTAGTGCACGTAGCGTTTGAAGGCTGTGCTGGGCGACGTAACATCTGGTTCACCCAATGAACTTGCATCGGATGGAGTAGAATCTGTCGTAGCTGGGGCATCTGAGCCCTCCAACGAACTTGCGTCGGAAGAACCAGAGTCGTCTGCAGGGGCTGTGGACTCGGAAGGTTCTGAATCAGATGAACATGTGGTAGTTACCAATGTAGATGTAGTGGCCACCACGGTTGTATCCTGAGGTACAGCAGTGGTAGTTGGCACGACTACTTCAGTAGGAGGCTTTGTGTTGCTGGGTGCCAGCGTAGTCGATGACTGAGCAGGCGCTGAAGCAGAAGGCTGAGACGGCGCTGCAGAGGTCGAGGGCTTCGTAGGAGGAGCTGCACCGCCGCCAACATTGGTGCATTCACCAGTGCATTTGGAGTAGAGGGATAGGGCACCTCCTGCGCCACAAAATTGATCACTGTTGCCAGCACATGGCATGATACAGTTACCAGCGATTCCAGAAATTGGCTTGGCTCCATCAGGTAGCGAGTTCCCGCCTGTCGAGAGGTTAGGATCGAGCTGCTTGCCATTGAGGAGTTACACTTACAATAGCATTCTCGGCCGTACTCAGTGCCAGCGATGGAGAATCCCTTGCTTTCACAGAATGCAACACAGTTCTCGTTGGTCATCTTGTCGTTAGACTGACTAGCGCCTGTCAAGGCTCGGTTGTAGTAGTTGTCCGTACCACATCCCATGTAGCCCCATCCTTTCGAAGTAAGATCGACGTAGTCTTTCTTGCCTGAGTAAGAGATCTCGGTGGGAGCACCGCAGGTTGGTGGTTGTGGCTCAGCTTGGGGACCGGGTTGGACCGGGTTACAACCTGGAAGGGCTGGGAGGATGCCACTGACAAGTTCATCGACACCCGAAGGGATTCTGCAGCCCTCAGCTTGCTTGTCTGGAATGAGATCGAAGACGGGACAATCTTCAACCCTGCCACTGTCGTTTGTGCATTGATCGATGGCATCTTGAAGGTGATCTGGATCCCATCCCATCAGGAAATCTCCGTGCCCCCCATAACCAGTTGGATCACCTTGCGACCAAACGAATGGTTGGCTATCGCCGTACCACTTGTCGGCGAATTTACCAGTATCCCAGATGATCTCGAAGAAAATTGAGATAAGGTGGACAGGGAAATCAGGTGGGCAAGCACCGGAGTTGTAAGAATTTGCAGGATATGACATGTGCGATGTATGGTCTTTCGAGTCGAGGTCTTTTCCGTTCCAGCAGGATGGGAAGAAAACTTGAGCACGAAGACCATTGGGGCAGTTGTAGTTTGGGAAGTTTTGCGTTTCTTTCTTCGCAGGGCCATTGTAATCGAGGCAAGCATAACTTCACACTCGTCAGCAATCCATCATGGCATCCAGTTCAGCTATAATTCAACGCGCACAGAAACTTACCTTATGGCTTGAGATTTAAAATCGTCTCCACCACTTCGTTTGAATGGATTACCAGCAACCATACGGAAACCAGCAGGAGGGCTCACGATCTTTTCACCCTTTCCTGATCTCTGGAGATAGTAGACCGTTGCTCCTCCAATCTGTTCGACACTCTCGAACGTTCCATCCTGATGTCTGTAGAACAGAGTGGGAGTCCAGTAGTTGCTGTTGTCACCGATCACAGTGCACGATGAACAAGTGGACTTTTGAGTATCGTTATAGTCCATGGTAAAATCAAATCCATTGCCCCCCATGATTGTGTGCAAATGGTTTGAAACTTGGCCTGGCTGAACAATTGGATCAGCTCGTTCCACAACAATGGGTGATTTGCATGGAAGTCGCCAGAATGCCGCCGCTGGGGAGGCGGCGAGCGCGGCCACGAGGCCAGCAGCCAGAAGCACAGACATTTCGATGTGCTGTTATCGTGTGGTAAAATGACTCGAGTCAAAAAGTGGACGGCTGGAGTTGCTGGGAACGATGAACAGGATCTATAAAAGAATGGCTTGACAAAGGATTGGATGTGCGATTCAACCGCACTGGAAATAAAGAACGAACGGCGAGGGTCCCCAGACTCTCGAGCCAATGAATAGCGAACGTGGTGTTGAAGCAAAACAAAGAGCGACAGGAAATACTCAAACATAGAGAGTAAACTGGTGATGTACCTGGTATCTCTTAAGTATAAATGACTTTCGATGTCTGCGCATCATGTTGCGCCATCCAGGACCCTGTCAGGGATAGATTACATGTGTATACCAAGCTTACACCCCTGGTGAACGGCCCAGGCCATTACTGCATGCGTAGAATTGGCTCCTTAGGTGGCATGGCTGTTCCACCCTGATGTTGACCGACAGAGGGGAGAAGAAAGTCATCCTTGAGCCTGCATCTCCACAAATGGACGAGAATAGACGTAGAGAAGGAACGTGGATGGTACTTTGAGTACCTGAGCAAATCCGAACCTCTAGGCCCTAGCGAGAGTGTCGATTGACATGATTGATTCAATCTAGATCAAGGTTAGTCGGCAAGTAGCGAAAGTATAAGGGATCGAGAAGAACAACGGCTCTCGGGCTAGCATCATCAATTGCGGGCCAATACTCTCATAGCTAGTTTCAGGACGGAAGTTAGGGATCGAGATGGGCGGGAGATGGGCCGAGGAGTTTCATAATCAAAGCCACAAGCAACTCGGGAGACACAATCGCAATCACACTCTGACAGCCCGCCACTCTGAAGTAGCTGCCTGTTGTGTACTCCGTACGGAATGCGTCCATGCTTGACATGTTAGTAAGTTGGAATAATGCCTTCTTGACCGTGATAAGTACAACAGATAGAGCAAACCTGTGGGCGAGTCCCAGCGACTGAGGCACGGCAACCCCTTGCCTGACACTGCAGGAAAACATGTCTTCCTGGCAGACGCGGAATGTCGGTCGAGTGCAAAGCAAAGTAACCGGTTCTAGGAAAAGGTCTCTCGGGGCCCAGCGGCATCCAAGCGCGTGTACGAGTAAAGAATCACACGGCAAGCCTTGGCTCATTTGGCGGGCGTACCCAGTCCTCCGTAGATCACAGCCCTTGATAGGGGTACGGAGTATGTAAACAACCCGACCTCCGAAGTCATGTTCATCACTCTCCGCGGATTGCGTACGGAGGACGACAGTGAACTCTTGTTAGTGCCCATCTGTCGTTCGATTCCATCCCTGCCGACTTGCGTCTTTCAAATCTAAGCCAAGGTCTGCGACATAAATATCCTAGCGGAGCTTTGGCAAGCCTAGAAAACAGCCATGCTGACACGCGTCTTCGAACCACTTGGCGATGCATCTTCGATGTCACGAGCCGCCGACATGACCAGCTTGTAAGTTCTCTCCAGTAAGCTTCTCCCGACGCGCAAAGTTGTTGCGGAATCGAATCCATTCCATGACCTTGCCTTCAAGCAAAGGGAACACTGCTGTTGACTTTGGACTGACCCGACAAGCAACATGGCAGTTAAAGATTGCGAATGCAGGTTGCCTTCCGTGACGAGTTAATTGTACAGGTATTTGTCTTTCTGGCCACCCATCACTGGCTCTCGGGGAGAGCTTCTGCTCCTTGTTGTGAGCCGTAGCATGTTCTTCGAGCCAACTTCGGTTTGTCTCGGATTGCTATGCGTTTGCCTCTCTAGTTCGTGATCAGGTTTGTCATACTCCTCCTTTCCCGTACTAGTGCCATCAATGCCGGATGAACTGCTGACGATGACGGGGCTGGACAATCAGGCCCGGCCCTACACTTGTGGGTGAGTGTACTGCTTGCGTTGGACATGATTTCTTCACTCACTGATGTGGATTGAACAAGCAATGCTTCAGCCATTGCAGAAATACATCGGCTGAACCCAACGAGGGTACATCAACAACAAATGAAACACCATTGATAAATAATCAAGCCTCGCAAGTCGCAAGTCGCAAGTCGCAAGTCGCAAGTCGCAAGTCCGGCTGTAAGTTATTCCTCGTCTGCTCCTTGCGAGAGTCCTTGGCAGGTCAGGGACAATTGCAACGGCCGCTTTACTATCATCCCCATCACCAACCGTGCATTTAGTCTTGTGTTTTCGCTTCCATTAAAAGCCTTCACAGTGCATATGGGGGTGTCTAAGCTAAGTGGGAAAGCTACCTAGGTACAGATGTTTGTTAATGTAGAAGACTAATCCTCCCAGGGAGGACCAAACCAATCCACGATATTTCACGAGGCTGTCGTCGATGGAAGGAACAAAGCAGCGGACATTACCGTATCCCTGACCGCGAATATCATTGACGTAGCCCATGGAAAAGTGTCAAGCGCCGCTGAAGCCACCACTGGTCGAAGAACACCCATCAAGATGTTCTACAAAACCCCTTCCACACAGCCGTGCATAGTTCTTCGGAGCCGAAATCCCTCTGTCCGAAGCGAGCGATGTTCGTTCCGGGGAGAATACCAAGACGCTGAGGCCTCATCGCAGCAATTTTCAAGACTCCTACTGGTGAATTAGATGCCTATGAGTTAGGTGTGCGCAGAGACTAAGGAAAAGGCCGTGCTGATGGCGTTAGACAAGTTCTAAACAGTGCTGCATACAGCTAGAAGACAATGTTACGTTCATTATTGGAGGCAGAGCAAGTGTACAGATGTTGTCTCGCTACGACGTCTACGACTATCGAATGTTCGCAGCAGACGTTAAACTTTTTCGAATCCTGAACCGGTACCCCCCTTCGGAGGCGAACAATCTGATAGGACAAGTTCTGTTTGAACCGTCAGTCTCAAGACCTCACTTACCATATGGCCGGAGCGTTTCAAGAATGGTGAGAAACTATGCTGGAAGTTGATGTTGGAGGAAGTGACTTAACTCCTTTTGGATATGGCGCTCCGCGATCAAATGAAATCTCTGTCTTCTTCAACTCTATGGACTCTGTTCTAGTTTACATAGATATTTCCTAGGCACTTGATCTCCAGGAGCCCCTTTTCCATGATTTCAAAGCATTCCAAATGCTGATATAGTGGCGGTTTCTTAGTTCAAGATAGGAGGTATTGTAGTCCGTGTAGTTTAGTACCCATATTTACTAGTTCGGTCACGTGTTACTAGCGCTAGTATGCGCTAGTTGAATCTTAGCGCCAACAGTTGAAGTCTCGGCCTTGTTTTCTACAGCCATATGCAGGCAGATCATCGACGGAATTCGTCGTGGTAGAGATGTTAATAGATCTGAGCGAAGCCCTATTACTAGTTGGGCCAACTTCTTGTGGGACAACGTGTTACAACTTACAGCATGAGGGCCGTGTCTACACCTGGCTCTCTCCGGACGATGCCTACGAGTAAACTCTGAGGATGCCTCCCACTGGATAAATTGTCGACGTTAAGGAGGCGAGAAAGTTACTAACCGCTTTGAGCTTAGAATCAATAATCAATAATCAATGACTAATATCAATATTTCAACCAAACAGCCAGACCTCCCAATTGGCCGCGCACATCTTTTCGGTCCGCCTGCAGGAGGATACATCTTACCCTAGAGGAATTTACGAGTATCACGTATGATCTTCATGCTAACTCAATTACCATAACTATTGTGATGATGGTAGGTCCGAGAGTCCGTGGGAGCAAGAAAAGGTGCAGGACCATTGCCTGCTTTCCGAAGCTTCGCACCTCGATCTTTTGGTGGGCATGCAGCGCGAATGCTGTCCGATCACCAGCTGTTCACCCAAGTTCATCTGTACGGCCAGCAGTGGTGTCAGCCCTTGGCAGCGGGTTTCAAGATGTTTGCTTCTGTCCGAAAACCCAGCAACTCGACGTGGCGAAAATCGAGCAATATCTCCTTCTACCGACTTGCTCATGGGATTGCTATTCAGAAGGTAATAGATAACATTGTCGTTGTGAACACGATCCCAAATCACCACATCTGGATGGCTATGAAGATAAGAACCCTTTCTGGTTGGAGACTGGGTAGGGCGAATACTGCAGGTATTTGCTGGCATTCCATTCTCTCCCTTTTCATGTCTGTGCGCATCACAACGCGAGAGAAGAAAGACCGAATGATGTCCTCGCAGATGCCGTTGATACACCCTAAAGGTCTCTATCAAGGTATGTTTTGGTCTGTATTCTATTCCTGGGAAGATGTTGTCCTTGTGTTGCTTCGTTGGGTTACTTGCATTTTCATTTCCGGTCACATATGCGTATGTCGACTTTGGGACCGAAACCATCATCATTTCTTCTTATTTCCACCCTACGCCGATACCGCATCAACTTCCAACCGACCTGCGTCAAGAATTACACCCATCTATGATAACGGCCGTGTCGCCTGCAGTCACAATTGCTGCCAATGGAACGCGAGAGATGCTCTACAGCCTCCACTATCATGATTTATTCAAGAGAACGAGGCAGGGCAGAGGTATCTTCAAACGAGGGGTCTTTGCCAACGATCCACCTATCTCAACATGTAAGCCCTGTGGCGGAAGTGGAAGTGGCGACGGGGCATCAAGTCCTTCAACAACCACATCCTCCTGCGTAACGAAGACGTATCTTGTGGGTTACTCAAGTCGTCTGCAACCTCCAAATATTGATTGTAACTGCAGGGCGTCTTCCAATATCCCGATCCGGCAGACCCAACGAGCTACTGTTATGACTCAAACTATTCAGGTGTTTTCAAACCCAGCTCAACCATTACTGGTCTACCCTGCTGCTTTACTTTCCCGGAATCCTGCTTAAGAAATGCAACATCGACGACCTCCTCCTCCTTTACTTTCAGCAGCGGTGTGTTCAGACCAACAAGTTCGAGCACATTTTCATCGGGCAGTAGCTCACGTTCAAGTACATCTGCAACACCATCATCAAGCTCCAGCTTGAGCACTCCCACAAATACCAGGCGCAGCTCGACTTCCTTATCTGCATCGGGTTCGAGTAGTACCAGCACCAGGACTTCTGGATCTGCAAGCACTTCCTCTCATTCTGCAATTCAGTCACCGGTCCTTCCTAGTGCAAGTACGAGTTCCAGCTCAACAATCACCACTGTGACTGTGATCAGCGGAACAACAATTATAGTGACCACTTCCTCGGGAACGTCGAGACTGACCACCACAGCTGCCATCACAGCTTCCACATCCGAGTCAAGCGAACAGTATGGATCATCATCACCATCGTCATTTTCGGCTGAGAGATCCTCTACTTCAAGCCTCAGTACAGCTACTACTGCTGTGATAACCACGCAAACGACTAGCTACTCCATCGTCGTTATATCAAGCACCACAATAACCATCACACCCACGATCTGGAGCGACGAATTTTCGACAACTCGCGGAACCACAACTGCACAGTCAACAATCACCGTAATCACTGCTACACCTAGCACGATCAGCACCTCCGCCTCTTTCCCAGTCACCGTTGCACCAAATACAATCATAGGCTGCGGGACTGCATCTGGAAGAGGGCACGTCAGTAAGTTGGTCGACTGAGCTTGCTTGATTGCTAGACTAACTGAAATTTTCTAGATGGATCTGGCACCGTGTATTTTGGCTCATACTCATCTGTAGTCTCCTCTGGAACTGCTAGTGGTAAGCTACACGATGGGAAACAACCGCGCCTAAACACAACCATGCATACTGACCCACTCTCCCATTCCAGGCGCTGCTATCAAAGTAGTTGGCTGCGGTACACTGATCGCTACGACCGGAGGCTTCAACGGCACTGCTACAATCATTGGATGTAAGCATCGTGTCCAGTTGTATCCTTTCACTTTTTTGTCGTACGATATCAATCTCAGCCGCTGACCTGATCAAAGGCGGATATGGCTCTGGCACCGGCGATATCACAGGCACAGGAACGGTCTGGCCAGCTCAGTTTGGAGGATCAGTGTCATTTGTGACATCCGGCACGGTGCATAATGTCACAGGAGCATTCTCAGGCTGTGGCACCGTGGTAAGTATATTCCACTTCACCAGGGTCTGGGCAACCGGTACAGCTACCAGAACTAATGGTCGGTATGCAGACTGGAACCGGCGGCTTCGAAGCCACGGAAGGACCAACGATCACACTGACAAGCACCACATCTCGACGCGCCGTTTCCGCCACGACCATCGAAGTTTACGTCTCCTACTGCCCAGATCCAGCCCCGGCGGGCGGAATCATGCGTCTCGGCCAGAACTTCTCGTTATCAGGCACGGGCTCCTACCCCGGCGCAAACAGGCATTCTTTCAACATCAACGACTCAGATTCAACATCCTCGACTACGAACAGTACATCTTCCTCCGACGATGGCAACGCGATCTGCACCACGTGCCCCAACAGCGTGGGCATCTGCTGTCCCCCGAACGTGCCGTGCAACGAAGACGATGGAAAATGCCCTCAGTTTGCTATCGAGTTGAGCTCTCAAACAATCAACGGCTACCTTATCGCGCAGCTCATGAATAGCACTGCGCCCGTCGCTGGCAGGAAGAAGGTGAGGGCTTTGCCGAGGAAGAAACTTAGTGAAATCTCCGAAAGGAAAAACGCTGCTGTTGACGGTGGAGGGGGAGGGGCTAAGGGTAAGAGTAGGAGGAGGCTGGAGAGGAGGGAGTTCTGAGTGTGCTGGCTGTTTTGTTCTTTCCATTGGATCGATGAGCTGGCTGAGCGTACCGCCTTACCTGAGAGCCTTCCGTTCTGAGAGAGGCGGGAGGGAGCTTTCCTTATTGTGGAGTATGGTGCGGTGCTTCAGATTCAATGGTATCTTGTTTCGTGACGGCCTTGAGGTCATGACACCAGAATTGGTTTGAAAGGTTTGACTTGTGAGGCCAAGTGTATGAAAATTCTCTTCATGAGAAGTCTATATCGTGGCGCATCGTCTATTGCAAAACTTTTTGTCTATCAGATCATGAACTCCCAGGATGAACGACGTCCCCCACCGCTGCCATAAATCATAGCGGCGTCGTGAATTAAAAGCGCCCTGAGAACGGAAAAGGGAATGATTTGCGCTCAAAGATATCCTCCGTCTATGTTTCGTCAGGTTGTCTTGTCCATGCAATGAGCTCCGTCTATTGTCTCGTACCGCTTGCAATGTGAAAAGGAAATAGTAAAACCATCCTCCCGGTAGACTTCGTATGATGCAAAGAAAGTGCGCCGCCGTGTGCCGCGATGGGCTCAACATTGGAAGTCCCACATGTCCAATAAGTGATTGATGTTCTTCTGTTCGCCCTCCTCGGCGTCACTGTCATCGGCGCTGAAGATCTTCTTGGGAATCTTGTACTCGACGACAGGTGGTTTCTTGTCTTTCTTCTTCAACTCGCTCTCAAGCAGAGTGGCGTAGCCGTGGTCGAGAAAGTCCTCGAGGTTATACTGCTGTTTGGTGAACTGCTCGGAGATGATGCGGGCGATGCTGGCGACGGTCGGGTGGTAGTGGGACTGCACGGTCTCCAGTTCCCAAAGAGAACTGTCGATGGCGTGGGTGAGTTGTGGGTCTGGTTCGGTGGGGTCGTAAGGATCATTGCCCAGGTTGTGCTTGAATTTGGTGTATGGAGGGTAGGGATGACGGTGGATCATGAAGCTTGTGGTTGGATGGGTTTTGATAAGGTTGTATATGAAAGGAATGATTGCCACGATGGCAGCTGGAGGTGCGAAGAGACAGAGGCGTGAGAGACGCTTGATGAAGCTTGCGATCGTTGCGGCGGGCAGGTGGTTAATGGGAGACAAGAACACATCTAGGTGCCGCAGGACCCGCGATCGGTACTTGCTGTGAAGAAGGTCCTTGTCCAAAAGAGCGTACAGTCTCGAGAAAAAGGCAGGATAGTCGAGATTCTTGGTGGTGATGAGGACGAAGAGACCTTGTAGCGCCGGTACAGCAAGACTCATGTCTCTCATGTCAAGGCTGTCGGTGAAGAAGTCCATGAGAATCTCTGGCCTGCGGAGACTTGATATTGCCTCGGGGGACTGCAGCTGTTTGAGAAGTGACTTCCTCTGGGTGACCGACATGGGTGCTGCGATGAGCGAGGCGTAGGAGTCCATGGCTGTTGAAGAGGGCATTTTGAGAGCAAGTGAGTCTGACTCTGACTCTGGGAGAGGGAGGCTCGAGAGCAAAAGCTCTCATATAGATGGTGGGGTCCCACTCACCACTGCCGCGATTCTTTGTCTAGCAAAGGAATCTCGCTTAAAGGGATGTTGCTGTGCTGTACTACATACTACTGTATGTCCGGGTACATTGAGATTATCCTGCATGAACATTTTTTGAGCACAATACAGATATGGGTCCACCTCGGTCCGTACACGTACGCCAAGGAAAATTGAGAACCCTTAACGTGCCCACGCGTGCATTCATCAATAACTCGAACTGACGGCGCTTGCCGGAGCAGGGCTTGAGATCACGTGTTTAGCAAGAAAGATCCTTAGGCATCGGAACATTTATTTTTCCTCAGCCGCCTGCCAAGCCAGACTTTGCAATTGGAGCTCCCTCTCGGGCAGACAAACGTCAAACAGCTCTCTCCAGCGGCGAGATCTTCTTTCCAGGCAATTTATCTCAACACAATGGCGTCTAGACTGGCGAGGAGTGCGGCCGGTGAGCTCCTCCATGTCCCACATGAGCTTCCGATGTAAAGAATGAATGGAACTGACGTGCACAACGCAATATAGGAGCCACAAGACTCCGACCCTCACTCTCGATCCGCTCTCTCCCTGCACTCACCACACCCTTGACATCTCAACGCTACGCATCGAACGTCCCTGTCGAAGACCCCAAGAAGAAGGCCCAATCCATCGTCGATGCCCTGCCAGGCAATTCCCTCGCGAGTAAGACCGCAATCCTCTCTGCTGGAGCTGGCGCCTCCATCTACGCTATCAGCAACGAGCTCTACGTTCTCAACGAAGAATCCGTCGTTGCCTTCTGCTTGTTGAGCGTCTTTTACGGAATCTTCAAGTATGGCGGCCCCATGTACAAGGAGTGGGCCGACAGCACCATCGGCAAGTATAAGGAGATTTTGAACTCGGCCCGAGAAGGTCACGTCGAGGCCGTCAAGACGAGAATCGAAGATGTCAAGCCTCTCAGCAACGTTGTCCAGATCACCCAGCAGTTGTTTGAGGTCTCAAAAGTACGTATAGCCCTACCCATATCTTCCCGCTTCCCATCCATGCGAGTTCAACTAGCTAGGAAGATCATCTTTTTCTAACTCGAGTTCTTTTATCTTACTTTAGGAAACCGCGCACCTCGAAGCCCAGGCCTTTGAACTAGAGCAAAAGACGCTCCTAGCCGCTGAGGCGAAGACTGTACTTGACTCGTGGGTCCGCTACGAAGGCCAAGTCAAGCAGCGCCAGCAGAAAGAACTCGCCGACAGCATCATCGCCAAGGTCACCAAAGAGCTCGAGAACCCCAAGGTCTTGCAACAAATCCTGACTCAGAGCGTTGCCGACGTCGAGAAGTTGGTCGCGAGCAAGGCCCAGTAGACCTCTCTCAGCTTGGTTATGTTAAACAACACGGGTTTGTGAGGGAAAGGCTTTCTCGGTTGAAAGCGAGCACGATAGATAGACGTGGAGCAGGGTGCTGGAGGAGGTGGACTGAGAAAGTCGCATTGGGGTTATCGGACGTGCCGAAGGTTGTTCACACTTGTTGTACATAAAAAAAGAAAGGGCCATTCCGTCCATCATCGTTCGATTGGCCCGGCTCTCGAATGCCACTCGCATCAATTGAGCATCAAAAATCCCTTTTGTGTAACAACTCTCAAAAACCCGCGCTTCTTGATCTCATGGTTTTACAATTCATCACTAATTACTACAGCAACGAAAGGCCAATTCGATCAGGATCTAACTAAACAACAAGATATCTTTCCGCCACGGACCTGGCCATCGCAGCGTTCCCACTCAGAGCATACATGGTCTGAATCGCATATGCAGCCTCCATAGTGTACTCTCCTGGGGGCGCGGAGAAATCTGGTTTCTCGTACTCCTCCGCTGCTTGATTACCATGGCCACCGTCATCACGGGTAGCACTCGTATTGCTAGCCTCGTCACTGGGGCTGACAGCACTACCTCTATCGCGCAGCTGGATGTCTCGTTGCAGCGTCAAAACCTTTCCGTACGCCCGCACCGCTAGATCAGCCATCCCCAGCATGTGCCAGCACCTGGCGCGGTTGAACTCGATTTCAGCCTCGATCATCGCTGTCGTCGGGGCTGCTCGTCCCGCTTTATCCGGGACGACGCCACCGACATCGGCGCCGCTATCGGCGACCGTAAAGTTGTCGATGTTCTTGTTGTTGTCGGCGTTGTCATCCTCCGTGCTCTGCGCCGATGCTCTCCTGGCATCGGCGTACTCCTCGAAGAACGACCATGCCTGCAGCAGATACAGATGGCGATTCTCGTTCTGTCGCTTCATCATCTCGTGGATGTAGCTGAGCGAGATGGTCAGCAGGATCACCGGATTCTGAGGGTCGAGGCTCAGCGCGCGGAAGAAGTATGACAGCGCGGACGGGAAGCTGCCGCCCGCGTACAGGAGGTGGCCGTATAGCGTCAAGAGCACGACGTCCATCTCCTGTAGAGTGATGCCTTCGGTTGGGCCTGCGGTTGCGGGAGGTTCGAGAGCTGCATCACCAGCTGCAGTATTGCCACCACCAGTGACTGGGTTCTCGGTGGTCGATTTTCCGTCGTCCTTCTGGATCTGGTCGCGTGTCCGTCTCATGAAGTCCGGTACGGGGCCGAATCCTTCGGCATAATAATCCGTGGGCAGGTTCAGATCCATGCTCATGATCTGCCTGAACATAAACTTCTGACTTGGACCGCTGCGAAAGACCAGGTTCGCATTGACACCCTCTTTTCCATTTTTTTCGTTGGTATAGGGAAAGACTAGGTTCATCGCCGCGAAAAGTCGATATGCGTCTGTGCAGAATTGATAAGTGCGCAAGAACCAACGAAGCACCACGTTGACCAGTGTCGCTTGGTCGCGTAGTGAGATACAGCATGCCAGGTAAGTGGTGTGGATGAGTAGCTGGGCATTCGGGTCATGATACCACACCGCACAATCGAGGCTCGCTATGATGGTGTTGTAACAGCGGGTTTTATTGCCCTTGCTGGCGAGGACCAGGGCATATTCGAGGAAGATATCGAGCCAGGCCGTGAAGGGTATCTCGCGATAGGCTGTGGGGATGTCCCTGGCGTTGAGATATGAGAATCCTTGGGATGGATCCTCCGCCTGAGTTTGTTGCATGATCTTGTGGCGGCTGTGGTAGCCCATGAATGGCAGGCTTCGTTCGTAGGGGTAGAAAAAGCGATTACTTCGGAAATCCATGATCAGGGATGTTGCACAGTTTGTCCAGGTCTCGATTGCCAGCTCGTCCCCTTCTCTCATTCCTTCTGCATTCTCGAGAAGATTGGTATACAAGCGTGTGACGGCATCCGTACGATACGCATCTTTTTCTGCTGGAGTCATCGGTTTCTTCAGGGGGGGCGGACGGGTGTTTGGTATGGAACGGGGTTGTGGTGCAGGTTTCTCCTTCCTCTGGCGTGGCTTTCTGAAGGACACAACATCTTCTTTGGCGTTCCCTCTCTGGAGCCGTGCTTCGATCCTGTCAATAGCATCGCCCTGAGCCAGTGGGCCTCTGAGTCGGTATGCTTCCTTTAGAGCATTTTCTGCAGCCTTACGGGCCAAGCGCTGTTCTTTCCTTTCATATCGGCGTTTGTCCGTTTGAGGCGTTGCCTGTTCGGCAATTCGGATGGCCTCTCGAGCATTAACCATTGCTTTTTCTTTCTCCTCAAGATCTGTGTATAATTTCGCTAGTTGGATCCTGGCTTCTCCACATTCAATATCCGCCTCTTTCGCAGCCTCGTAACAATCGACAGCTTGCAACTTGTCACCTGTAACGTAGTAGCATGTGGCAATCGCGAGCCAAAAGTCGACATCTGAATACGCATTGACGTCTCGCAGTGCCTCAAAATATCTCAGAGCCTGCTCATGTTCTTTATGGACGTATAGAGCATTGGCAGCCTCGAGAAAGAGATCTGGGAATTCGTAGATGTGTGCCTGCTCATCCCGTGCTTCAGGTTCCAACCATTCCAAGTGGTCAAGTGCTTCATCAAAATGATCTGAGCCTTGTTTGAGTCGAAGTATACCGAGTTGAACTCTCAATTCAAGCGGAAGCCCCAATCCGTATGATTCGGAGGGAAATATATCTGGAACGTGCTGTGGGACCATAATTCTCCGTGGCTCATCTTCAACATCCCACTCCCGGTCATCATCGAAATTGTCCCAGAAAAAGTCCTCCTCGCGTCCCAGCAACCAGCGACATAGTTGCCGTAGCACTACTATGGCATTTGATCTTGCCTCATCGGGTGGACCGTTGTGGGAGAGCAGCTCGATATAGGTGACCGCATGGGCCCAAGTAAATGTATCTTCGCCTTCCAGGCCAGGGCTTCTGGAATACGTGAGGAGGTCCTCATAAAGCGACATAGCCCGTCCCAGACTTTTAGTTTCAATACCAACTTCGGCTATCTGTTTCATTACATTGGCGTTGCGAGGCATTCCCTCTAGTACTGCTTCCAAGTCCTTTATTGCTTTACCATAGTTTCCGAGCTCCTTGCTGATCGCAGCTCGTTCAAGACGAGCATCATAATCTTGACGGTCGTTATGGATGATACGGGCGTAACAATAGCTGGCTTGTTGAAGTGCACGGTGGCGGTTGTTGGCGGAATGTTGTAAGCACACACTTGCTACTAGACGCCAAACCTCCGCATCCCTTGCAGCACTGTGGGCGCCGCTGAAAAGAGCGGCAATCGCCTTTTCGTCCTCACCTCTTGCGAAGTAGATCTCGGATAGGAGGGCATGAGCAGCGTATATTTCAGGATTTAGCGCGATTGCCTGCAATATCAGGTCACGCGCTTTCTCCGTGTCCTGCTCATCAATAAATGCATTCAAGGCTTGCTGGTGGAGCTCATTGAATTCAGGGCTTGGTTCGATGGCAGGGCGTGGGCCTATTTTTAGACCTTTGCTCCAACCACCTCTCCTACCCTTGCCTCTCTTTCGACGCTTTCTAGATGATTGTCCTGGTAGAATTTCTGGTTCAGGGCCACGTTTTCCCGATGTAGAGCCGGCATTCATACCGCCTGCAATCAAGGCGTGGGTAACTGCCAGGCTTTCACCTTCATCCATTGTCATTTCACCCTCGTCCGTAGACTCGGCCTGGGAATATTCGGGGACATCATAGGATGAGAGGCGTGTGCGCTCAAACGCAGATGTTTGATCATGACCCTGAAGGATTCCATGGGGTCTGATGTCGGCAAAGTGAGCACTCCCCGGGTCTTGACTGCCATGGCTGGGCGAGATTTCAGGATAGTGATAAGACGCTGCTGAAGAATCAGGTACGTAGCCTGAGTGGACTGGGGGAGGGTGAATGGCAGCAGCATATGGTGTGTAGTGCGCTCCTCGGAAGCCAAAGGCCCGAGAATCATTCTCAGAACTTGGAGTAATTCTTGGTGTTGAAGACTGAGGTCTGGTAAGGCGGACATTGGACGAGTAATCGAACGCTTGGCCCGCTAATATGTCCTGCAAATGATATGTGGCATTGCCGCTGACACTGAGATACGCACCATTCAAGGACGCGTTGGGTAGAGAGCTCGGAATATAACCTTCGTGAATCACTGGCTGACGTTCTTGTGACGTTCGAAGTTCCTCAGTAGTGATGGGCGGGATGTGAGCCAACCAAGAATAGGGCAGATGAGGTTGGATGGGGTCGGGAGCAGTATGCTCCATCTTGCATGATATCAGCTGGCGTTAATTCCTTTCACGATTGACAGGCAAAGCTTTGCTCATCCTTGCTGATGATCTGCCTTCACTGGGAGGGCCGTCCTCGGCTGCCAGAGAACAATGCCTCGTAAACTTCAAGAATGAGAAATTTCCTTCCCAACTCTCTCCTTTGCTTGGAACCTTTTCTGAAGATCCCAGAGGATTGCCGCTTGGCATGTGACTTCTTGGTTTCCAGCTGATGACTGAGGTGTGGCCCGAGCCAATGAGACGGGTTAGAACTTAACAGTAGTGTCTTCTACATACGCCACACTGTGGCGTACGGGCAAAGATGAAGAAACTTTGGCCCGAACTTGTGGTGGGATATAAGCCCCGGATGATCAGTGGCCAGGCCAGTAAAACCAAAACCTGTCAGGTGTGGCTCATGTCTGCCGTATCAACTAGAATATGGAGACTCGTACAGTCACAGAGTCAGATGTAAGAAACCAAGCTGAGCAATGAGAGTGAAGTCCTGACGAGTTTGTGGCAGTTTGTGAGCTTGTGCCCCGTTTCGAAAAGGCTTGGCAGACGCCTCGCTTAAGGCGCACGCACTCGTGACTTGTCAGGGCCCAACGCCGCCCTCGACCCTCGGCGAGCCAGGCATCGATAAGGCACAAGGCCAGAAGTTGCACCTGGAAGCCTAGAATGATGGTTCCAGGCAGGGATACTCCGTACGAGGTGCTACATGTACAATGGCTGCTAGGAACCACCAAACCTACTCGTCACAATCTCATTCAGGCCAAGGTTGTTTCGGATCCCCCACAAGGTCACCCGCTTCTAACTGAGAATTACAAGTCGCGACTCGCCAGGTCCACTTCAACCTCGTTATGTCTTACATGTTTTCAGCTGCAACCACAGTGCCCAATGCTAGTGTTAATTGCTGCTCAGATGTTCTTATCCCTATTGAGCAATACTATTAGTCTACTAGTCTATTAGTCTATTAGTATCTAGTACGGATAGAGGCCCAGGCAGGTACGTCCGGAGGAAGGAGTGATTCGCCCGTTTGTTTCCATCGCACCTGCACTTCTGTGCCTGCACCTACCTGCACTTGCCCGCACCTACCTGCACCTGCGCCTGCCAGCCAACTAACAGCCTCTATTCTCTTTTTCCCTTTCCTCTTCAGCTTTTTTCTCCCTCTCCTAATACTCCCATCAACCCACCAAACTCCATCACCACCACTTCTTTGTGCCTTTGCCGCGCGTGTTCTGTCTATCCGGTTCCGAGCGTGTCTGAGACACCTGTTGTATCCATACCGCCACCTCCATTAATTCCCACTGACCTACCACCGGTGCTTCGCCTTCGGAGTCGACCAGTCCAACTCGAACTTTCCTCCCTGGTCGATATACAGTACTGCCATTTCACTCGAGACCGTCCTTTTACTCACTGCGGCCATTGGGCTGGCTCCAATTGGCTGACTTGTACACATTGCTACCACCGAGCGACCCGGGTCTGCCTTCATGATTTGCTAGATCTGTCTGTGTTACCAGCCTGACTTTCGCAATCCCTTTGCCTCTCCTTCTTTCACTAAGCCGAGTCCCCCACGCCGCTTCGATCCGTGCAACATCAGCTTGTCTGTCACCCACCATGGCCAGCAATATCTCGGGGAACAGGAATAGTACTCCCGAAGCCTCAAAGACTACCCTGCGCCCTCCCTCCTCCAGAACTGTCGGTCCTTCGGGTACCCACAATCAGCAGGTTCGTTCTTCAGCCGACATGTCCTTCACTTCTCCCTTGTCTGCACGCCTCCGTCCTGCCTCCGAGGTTCTTTATAATCAGCAGTCCCAACAAGGAAGCTTGGACGACTCGAGCAAGCTAGGCGAGCAATGGATTCAAGACATTGAACAGTACGAGACAATGCTGGAAGAGATGGCTGCGGCGACCTTGGATCAGGATTTCAAGGATGAGTTGAGTGCGATTGAACAGTGGTTCCGTGTCTTGAGCGAGGCCGAGCGTACCGCTGCTACATATGCCTTGATTCAACAAACTACTCAGATGCAACAACGCTTCTTTGCTCAGGTCCTCAATCAGATGTCCAAGAGTCATCCTATCTCTGGCGTCTTGTCACCTGCCAACTTTGGAGAAAAGGATGCTATGTCGAGCCGCCTGAGTGACGCAATGTCAAAACTCAACGTGGAAGATCGAAGGACATCTGTCGGCCGTCCTCCTGTCTCTCCAGCGGGGAACAAACGTAATTCAGGCCTCGATCAATCTACAATTCACGCCATGTTTCCTGACGCTGTTGCTGCTATTCAGCAGCAGAAGGCTGAATATGCTCAACAGACGGGCAACCTGCCACCATCGAACAGGAATAGCACGGTTGGAGACCGCACGTCGTTGGCCGCTCCCACAATTGCTGCTCCTAGGGAGAACAAGTCGGATGCTTTGAGTTGGCGACAAGGGCCAGATTCACATCAGCCTCCCATTTCACGACCTAAGTCGTCTTCGGGTGGGCAACAGCAACCAGGGCAGGCACCAATGGGCCAGTTCAGCCAACCACCTCTATCCGCTGGTCTACGTTCTCCAAGGCCCATGGGTCCCCCATCTGCTGGTATTCAAAATACGACTTTGACAGCTCCTGACCATCTCTCTAGTGACCACCCAGTTCTCTCTCCCTATAATGTAGGCAATCAGAGCTGGGCTTCGATGAGCAACACCCCAATGGTTCCTAATTTTGGTCAAAACGCAGCCCACAGTGATATGGTAGCCAATGCGACCGCCATGAAACTTGCGGCCTTGTCGACTGTCAACAACCGTATCGCATTGGATGATGTCAAGAAGTACCGCCGGGCCAGGTCTAATGAGCCACAACCACAAGGCCAACCACCTTTGACCCCCGGATTGACTGCATCTGGTATTCCAGGAATCAACACAATCATGGTTAATGACCACGGTCAAATTCTGAATGTTCAGCAGGTTGCAGCTATCCAAGCCCACCAAATCGCCGCCGCGCAGGGTCGGCGGTCTCGTCCCAATTCCCCGGGACTGCCACTGCAAACGCCATTGGGGCAGACAAGTTTTGCATCTCCTCAGCACAATGGCTTCTTGGCGGCCTATGACGGTGCACCCCTCATGATGGGCGCGGGTGTCCCAGGTTTCATTCCACCAGTGATGGGTAGCGAGGGTTACCTATCTGACCACTCTGATATCAATCGTGGAAGGTCCCCTCGTGGTCGCCGTGGGAGTAGCAAGCCCCCGGAGGATCCCACTGATCCAACCTTGCTTCAAGATATTCCGGCATGGCTTCGATCTTTGAGATTGCACAAATACACGGACAATCTGAAAGAGTTGAAGTGGGAAGAACTAATCGAGCTAGATGATAAGGGGCTGGATGCAAGAGGGGTCAATGCACTGGGAGCCCGGAACAAAATGCTCAAGGTAAGATGCTTGACTCCCCAAATCAACTCTGAACGTGACTAATCCGATTAAGGTTTTTGAACAAGTCAAAGAAGCTCGAGAAGGGGGCAAGCTGTGAGGGAATTAATCATCTTTCGAGCTGAAGCCACTGTTACTGATGGGTGACTTTGAGTGAGAGCCTTGCCATCGACGGCTTCTGTAAGCGCAAGAGTGAAAAAGGACGGCCTGGATTGAGTGATGGTTCGTGATGATCAAGAATGAGAAATGGAAGAATGAAGCTGGAACTTCCTTCTCGACGATGACTCGAAGAATGACGCTTCAAAAGGATTCCCCCTCGGATATTTGCCAACAAAGAAATACATATTCACCACCTTGCAATCTCCATTGATTCAATACCAGCTTGATCGCTGCAATGATAAATTATGCATTCGCAGTTTGATCGGTGGCATGGGAAACACTTCCATAGCATAACGGCATTTCCTCATACGAGTTTTCTATGTGAATTCAAATGCACAACCTCTTCGAAATTTTGTTGAGATTGAAGTATTAGTGGGTAGTTCAAGTTCTGCAGACCCTACTGAACAGTGCCACATTTACATGATGGCTCGGCTGGAAATCGTGCACAACGCGCTTTTCCTCTGATATCCTACACATTTGACATCTACCTGTGTCGGTACTTGCCTAGGTAATTAGGCGAAAGGAACTAGATTAGGCTCCGCAAGCTCGACTCAGGGAGTCTCAGGGAGCCGCTCAGCTACACTCACCGTAGGCTTAGAGGCTTAGTTTAAACTGACGTTAGACATACAGACGCTCCCATAAGTCACCAAATATACTTCGACTAAATTGTTATGTCTCCAAAGGAGTGTCTAAGAGTTCAACCCTCTGTCTCCCAATCATCCTCTTCGACGGGGGGCAGTGACTTGATCACTATCATTAGTAGAAGCATCGGCCTGGGCGACTACACCGGTGTTTCCCGCAGGGGCCTCTGAACTAAAGATTGTTATCATTAACTAAAAGAGAAAGAGAGAGGTTGCTATGTAAAAGAAACGAAAGCCTAAGTGGGCGTGTAAAGGCAGTGGGACCCCCCGCACCGCCTCTACCCTTGTGACTGTACTGCGCAAGGTCAAGAGAAAGTAAGTGGTTATCCTAAATGCTACGAAATCTATCGTAATCTGTATATACGAGTCGGGACCAGCCTTGCGTTACGAGTAACGCCAAGGTGTTATCGAAGGTATTCGTAGTACGCCGAGGCTAGGCGCGATTAGAAAGAAAAGACATGAAAAATCACACTGCTAGCCTCTTTAGTGGCGATGATTGCAAACTCTGCCTATTCCGTTGGCTACTTGGGAACTAATCCTCTGTAGTAGCATTGCATGCTTTCTTGTCGTGGACAACTTGGTTTGAATCAAGAAACTAGGTGCACTTGAATTTTTTTCAATCTACGCAGGAAAGGTGAAATAGAGTGGGTAGGAACCTTCTATCCACAGTTTGATCAGGCTGAAAATGCCCGGCCACAAATCCAGGAGATGCTTGCGACCTTCACCTGCGGCTCATCCACGCCTGAGAAATACTATTTATTGCCTTCTTCCTCCCTCATCGCGCGGTCACGGTGAGGTAGTTCATTCAGAATTGTATGATATTCTCCATATCCTGTGGGCTTGCTGAACAATTTGAGCTTCAGATGCATCTTGAATACTCAATATGGAAATACGTCGAAGCTTACGCGAAGCACTCAACTCCACGGTCAACTACAAGAAACAAAACTTTGTCTCGGCTAAGTCTATTTTTGCTATTATCACTCCTGAAACAGTTGCAAGAGCCCTGGCCTCATGTGGTATCGGTCTCACATCGGAACGGATTGATCTGATCGTTTTGCGGGTACCGAGAATCTTTGCCATCCTTGTCCTAGCGGAGCAACTCCACAGCATCGAGGAGTTTCTGAACCTGGAATTACTGGATACAAACCTTCCTCTCCGACATGAGGATATGCCTAGTCATTGGCCCGAGTATTCTAAAGCAGATTTTATGCGCACTCAACATCAGTTCCCCCCTGCTTTCGATAGCGGAGCCGACCTTGAGATTTCTGATCAGACTGTCCTGAAGTTCTTGCTGAGGTGTTCAAAGAGCGACGACGGCGGATTCGGCGACTCTGGGGTCGGACAGTGAGGTGGAAGGTTGTACACGAAGCAGAACTGCGGGGGCACTTCGAAGTACCCTTTGCATTGCAGAGTCAGAGTTTCGTCGAACTGCCTCGTCGAAAGCCTCGTCGCCAACTCCTCCACCCGCGGCTCGACGAGTTCGCCCGATTCGTCCTCAGGATCTTGCCCGTATGTCTTTGGATCGATCAGGACATATTGGTCTCTGTAGAGGGTAAAACGACGCGTAGTGGTCGACGGTGAACTCTCATAGCGGTTGGTGAGTTCTTTATTGAGGACCGATCGGAGTAAGATCTTCTGCATTGCTGTGCAAGGAGGAAGCTCAGCGCGGTATCACCCGACTCACAGTGGACCCGTTACAACGGTGAGGCTGCTATCAAGTTCTACGGGCTTCCCACAAGGCGCAAACTATGGAATTGAGGAGTGAAAGCACTTTAGGGAGTGCGGGGCCAGAACAGTCTCTACAGCACAGTACAACAACCTTGTTTTTTGGTTCTGGAATTTGTGACGAGCAAGTACGGATAATGCTGCCTTGTCAAGGTTGCCCACCGTTTTGCGTGGCGCTAATGTGGAAAGCCTCTGCCCGGCCCGCCCGATCGCTGCAAGTAGCTTTTACGCCCAACTCCACTCATCACTCATCACTCATCACAGGCGCAGTCGTATGTTATAGCTTGAGATCTGGTAGACATCATCCTTCTCGAGGTCTTTGACCTGTTGCACGACAATATTTCTAGTTAGCTGGTCATATAGTGGTACACCTATGATTGTGCGACTGTGGCACTGTGGGAGACGTACGATGTAGCGATTCGCATCTTCGCTGCTGCCTCCCACGCCGACTATCTTCCCAGGTCTCCATCTCCCTGCGGTCAACACAAGCCGATGAGCATGCAAGACTAGGTGGCAGGCAGGCCATACCTACCGTTGCGAAAGAAATAGACGGACGCTTCGTTTTCGTACGACGGATTTTGCTTGCTATTGCTTGGGGGTGCTACAGGACTCGACATAGCGTTAGGTGCAAAAATTGCCCAGGAAGCCGACTTCCGACGTTACTCGTCGTTGCGATTAAGACGATTATCTATCTAGATCGTACGGACTCTGAGCTTGGGAAGAAAGTCCCTTCGAGCAGTGCGGGGGACAAGGTGTGGCGAAGCACAGCCTCAGGGGTATGATTCGAGTTAAATGATTGTCAAATAGTAGTAAATGACTCACAAGTAATATATAACAGTCGTCATAACAATAACCAGTTTTAGAGGCTGGGTACTACGCTAGGCAATAGAGATTTAGCGCTAAGTTATTTTATACTAAAGCTTACTAGTAGACCACTCTAGTATAGGTACCTTAATATGTTATAGCTATGTTCACTAAGGCGGACCTATAAACTTAAGCTCCAAGCAATAAATGACAAAACGCTGTCATTCTAGCATAAATAACAAGACATGTCACGTCCTGTCTCTTACACAAACCCTACGAGTCATGGGTGGTATTCTGCCTGTAGCACAGCCACCACCCTTTACACGTGAGTACACGTAAAGAACCAGGTGGCAGTGCCAGTACCCGGCTCTAGCACAGCCCCGTCGCATGATTTTCTGCATGGGCTGCAGTTTTTCGAGCAGACGGGCGCATGGCCAACGGGCGCTGCGAAAAACCGGCTCAAAACACCCAGTCCTGTGACCTGGCCCTTTTGGTGATTTCTCAGATGTCGAAAGAGGATCAAAGAGAATAATACATCAACAGCATCCCAGAAGACGAGTGCAAAGTGCGGGTACGAGGAGATGGCGGGTGCATTGTCTGTTACCGCCAACACCTTCGCCGTGGTGAGTTTTGCAGGGGAGTCAAGCAAGTTTTTGTTTGAATTTTTTCGTGCAGTCTCGGGAGCTCCAAAGGAGATCGAACACCAAATAATTACCCTGCGGACTCTGTGCTCTATTTTTGCTTCGATACAAGCCTTAGGACCGCTTCTGCCCCCGGAACACACCTGGACAAGCGATTTCCGGGGCCGATTGACGGCCTGCACTGAGGACTTCCACAATGCCGAATCTAAATTGAAGAAGTTACACGGCCGTCTCGAGAAAGGAGGACTGAGGAAACGTGGGCGAAGATCAAGTGGGCTGCTGATGACCACTACTGGCAACGCTTCTTTGCGCGAGTACAGATGTATCAGGCGACGTTTGCGCTGGACCTGTTGACGGTGAATATGTGGGTTCCGCTCTCGCTCCTTCGCCTCCACCCCGGGCTTCTGCCCATCTCTGCTATTTCAGTACTCAGGTCAGAGATAATTAATTGTGAAATCCAGAAAATTGGGTCTTTGGGCATCGGACAATGCTAAGGTAAATGTTCCTCTGAGCCCCCGGATCTACGCTCGTTCGCCTTCTCCGGTTCCACACTCTGCCAATGTCTCAACTGGAACTTGCCTCAATGCTCGATGTGACCTTCACACATCCATACTCTTCGCACCACACATCAGCGGAAGCCGACCATCTCGCATGACCACCTACAATTCCGGCTGTTCCTTTGATCCTTGCTGGTATGACTCGGAAGCTATCCTGGTATCTCCCACCTCATCCCCAAACACCACTACTGACTCCGACTTACCGTCTTGTCAAAACTTGCGAAGCATCAAAAGTCCACTGACTTCACCTTACGGAAGTGACATGCTCAAAGAATTCCCAGTGGGATCAACCCGGTATGTCGGTCGTCACCTTGTTTCACAGCTCAGCAGCATAAAACTCCACGTATCACATGGGCCTTTGCGACTCCAGAATCTTACGAGAAGTGACGAGCTGAGCCCTTCCCCATTGACGAAAACGAAATCTGGCTACAAATTCTCATTGATGGTGACAACCTTCCTTGGAAGGGTTTATTTGTCCCTGCACTTCTTGCGGATGTTGCGACAACTTCGGGACCCGGCCATGACGATCGGCTGGAGCCTCAGCTTCCCAACAGTCGTGTCTCAGGATTCGACAGTCATGCGGCTCGCTCGGCTTGGCGATTTGGAGAGTCTGAAAGAGTTGTTCATTCTAGGCAAGGCGAGACCGTCGGACGTGTTGGAAAATGGGAGAGGGTTGCTTCACGTACGTTCTTTCCCATTCTAACAATTTTCGGGACGCAAGAAACTGTGGAACTAACTACATTATATGGGAGAAGTTTGCCGCAAAGGCCCACAACATTGAATTGATCGGATTTTTGCTCCACAATGGAGCTGAAATCAACGCCTTTGATGACGACGGCGAGTATGTCCACTTCTGCAGGGATCCAAACTGTGACACATGGGGTTATCTAACCTGGCTGTGCGCAGAACACCTCTTCACGTGCAGCTTGCGTGCACGTTTGACGGTTTTAACGCTACGAAAACCTCACGGTTTCTCATTTCGCACGGCGCTGATGTCATGGTGCAGTCGGTATCTGGAGCAACACCTTCGCATAATTTCTACAGTCCAGCCATCGAGTCCATTTTGAGATTTCATCCTGAGTACATCGATATCGAGGCAGAAGACGAACACGGTTTGACGTTCTTCCATTACATGGCATGGTCTAGCAGAAGCTCCACTAAAATCGCACGTCTCTATGTTGAACACGGAGCTGGTGGTGCCCTACTCTCGGCCAGGGACCGCGCAGGTCGCATCCCCCTCCACCTAGTAGCTCAAAGGGGTAATATTCCTCTCGTAGCGTATATGTTAGAGATCATGGTTTCCAAGAAGATCGAACTTATGCAAGCAGATTTGATGGGGAGGACCGCAATGCATTATGCACTGGAAAGCAAAAGAAGTGGCGTGATCACTCTGCTCGCGGAAAAGGGAGTGTCCATCCATACCGCAGATTCACTAGGCAGAACTCCGCTGCACCACGCTGTGATGCAACGCCATGTGGGCTCGCTTGAGGGGCTGTTGAAGCTCGGTGCAATACATGATTTGCACGCTGTATATGAGAAAGGCAGGACTCCTTTACATCTTGCACAGAGAAGAAAAGATGCCTCGGAAGTTGTTCGCCATCTGCTGGAGTTCGGAGCTGGCCAGGAAAAGACGACTGCAGACATGCGAGGACGCACCGATAGGGTCTTTGAATATCAATACATCCAACGGGAAACCGAGGCCGACCAACTCGAGGCAGAAGGAAGATACTGTTTGTCTCCCTCGTGCAGGCAGCAGATGCAGAGTACCAATTCAGGGTATTGGCGTACTTCGAGACTAAAGGTAGACTTGGTATTGATGATTCTAGGCATTTTCCTCTGGAAGTGCTTGAAGGTACTTATACCGTCACTGTCGGTGTCACGACTACACATCGACTTCGCAAAGAAATTATAGAGGACAGCTATTTTGGTACCGTTCCATCCTGTTCCGAGTCATCTCTCACTGATTCGATGTACCGCTCTATCGTTCTGACGATTTGCCCTCTGTTGTTCCGCAATCGGACCTTTTGTTTTTCAGATAAGGTAAATTCGATCTCATCAGAAATGGGTGTTTCATGGGGGAAAAACTCCAACCACTTCTGCGCGATATCTAGCGGCGTTTCCCCTTCACCGTTCATAGACCTCAGTGAGACATTCTGGTCAAGCAAATGTCGTACGACCCTCGCGTTTCCGCGAATGATTGCTTGTTCAAGCGCCGTGTAATTTGTCGCCGAGTCTCGCCGCCTGAGCATCGAGGCGTCAGGCTTGAAATACTCTGTTATCCGCCGGAGTAGGGCTTCTTCAGCACGGCTATCTTGACGTACAAAGACATTGTTCGCCATGACGTGCAGGACCGTTTTGCCGCTCGACTGGTTGACGACAAACGCTGGTTCAAGGTGGCTTTGAGCGACGGGCGGCACTCGCGAGACAAGGTTCATCAGGAACGACAACGGGGCCAAGGTGCTAATAGAGCATTCTGAGACCAAATGCCCAAGGAGAGTCATTTTGGTGGTCTGCGAGAACCAAAGTCCCTCGTTGAACTCAGCGTTCGGGTCTGCTCCGTTCCGCCATAGAAGCTCCGCCAGTCTGAAGCAACGGTTCCGTACCGCACATGCGAAGGGCGTCTCGTAGTCCACCGGGCCATCATCGACGTTGGCGTCGAGCCCCTTGGCAATTAGCAACTCCGCAAAGGCCGGATCGTCATTCGCCCCCCAAGCACACAGGTAGAGCATGGTCACAGGCTCTGCAATCGTGGGAATCTCCTCTCGCACGCTTGCATCCGCGCCGTGCTGGAGCAGCAATTGCAGAGACTCCAGCCTTCGTGAGCTGATGGCCGCGGAAATTGGGTATCTCTGCACCCCTTGGAAATCAGGATCGTTGTCGAGATCAGCAGATAGGCCAATATGTCAGGTTCGGCCATCTGTGTTGCGTTGAAGATGGCCGTGCCCCCCGGAATGCCGGGAACGTCGTGGAGGTAGTCTCTCGCACCATGCTGGAGAATCACCTGCAGCGTCTCTCGGGCTCTGGCTTTCCAACGATAGCCGTGCCGTCGAATTCGCCCGAAGAAGCTCCCCGGGCTTTCTAGGCTTCCGCCCATGAAGGCGGACAGAAGATAACTGATTCCACTCCTCGGATCCACCATCTTGGGAGCATCCCTCGACTTTTCGAAAGCTTCGATAAGATTTCCCGGTAATGCAGCCTCGTTGCAAGCTTGATGGGGGAGTCCTGATTGTGCGAGAAATTCGGATCTGCGCCGTGCTCGAGCAGCACATCCACTATCACAAGTCGATTTCGCGATATAGCCCGCATAAGAGGCGTGCCTTGCACGTATGTATTCTCCCCACAATACAGGTACGAAAAACTCTGAGCCACCCCGTCAATGTTGGAGCCACTGCGCACAAACTTGCCGGTCAGCTCCGGGACGCACCTGTCAGGGAAGGACGGTAGCCAGTGCAAAGGCGTGTCGCCGTACAGGTTGGTGATTCGGGGATCACCCCCGGCCTCAGAAAGCATCATTGTTGTTTTGTAGTGGCCGGATCGGCAAGCCAATAGCAGGGGAGTTTCACTGCGGATATTCCTAGCATTTACCTCTGAGGCGTTAGTGTTCTTCAGCAATACCTCCAAACTCTTAACCAAGCCACAGCATGAGATAAAGTGTAACATATGGTCCCCGGCCGTACTTAAAGGTTGGGAACTTTGCAAACCCCTCAACCCGCTGATAGCCTTAGCAAGCCTCTGGTCAAACTCCTTTTTGTCGTCGATGGAGACATCACCAATCGTGAATCTGGTCTCTGGGAACCTGTCGACGCCGGTGCCTCCGTACCTGGTGCTTAGTTTTCTCTGGGCGGCAGTCAATACATCGTGGAGGACTACATCAGACAACTCCTCCTAGGCAACAAAAAACCCTCGGCTTGCGGTGTTATATAGCCACGATTGGACAATACTGGCGTCATCAAGGGGGTTCTGCTCGTTGATTGTTGCACAGACTCGAGAGTATACGGCTTGAGCCCCGTCGTTTCCAGCAACGGCCGCAAGTTTAAGCCACTTCAGGCCAGATCGGATGCGCTCAGGTTGATTCTTGTTTCCGGCCAGCCCGTTGATCGAGCACATGTACTCTAACATCTGATCATCGTTCGCTTTCATCGCCTCGACTTTGCTCCATCCCACGTCGTCACTCCACGCCGCGGAGCCTTTGAAAGGATGTTTCCCGTCAGCCAGGACCCTGTACACGAGGAAGCCAAGTGAGTAAATATCGGTTTTGAGCAGATTCGCCGGAGGTAGCGGAGTCTGCCATTCCGGAGCATTCCAAGGACGTGTTCCTGACGGCAGGGTCGACCGTTCCGGTATGTCGAACAGCACGCCGCCGAAGTCTGCAAGCTTGATGATGGTAGATCTTTGCTCCTTGCTCTCGACGTTGTGGTTGGCAAAAACAAGCGCATTTTCGGCCTTTACGTCGCCATGGAGAACACCGCAGATATGCATCGCTTTCAAGCCCAGTACAATGTCGAGCGCCAGGGATACTTTTTGCTGCAAAGGGATGTTGCTATAGTTGTATTCAAAATAGTCGGCCAACTGCCGTGCGAAGCACGCTCCATGAGAATTACAGGCCACTTCTGCGTAATATCGAACGGGTCCGTCTCCCATGCGATTCCGAGAAGCTCGACGATGTTTTCGTGTTTCCTGATGGGTTTCCTGATGGGATCGTGGGTCAAGACACGCAACTCGCGCATCAGAGCATCGACACGCTTGCGGTCCTTGAGTGCATCTTCCTTTTCTACTGTGGGGATCGTGCGCTTGAACACCAGGACGTCAGAGTCTGGGACAGCCGAGTCCTGCTTGTTTCCGCTGCATGTTACGTAGAAGGAGCTGCCGTAACCTATTATGTGCTGATGCTTGTTGAGCACACCGATGTCTTTGTGTCGGTACCGGCTAAGTGTGTTGAAGCGCGCATCGTCTTGGTACTCTTCAGTTTCGATGCTGGCGGTGAGAAATACAAAAGCGGAGAAGAGTGGTTCTTCTGAAGATGTGCTGCTGTGGCTGATCCTGTTGTGCAATGGATATACAGAGCGCGATGACTGAGATGTTATGGTAAATGTACCCAAATTCCGATCTCGGTCTTCACCAAGGCGAATTTGAGGGGAAATTGGGGCCGAGCCTAACCCTTTGAAAGAAATGTTGCGGTACTAAATCAGACTGTGTCCGACAGGTAGACAAAAGAGAAGGCGGGATGACAAAGAGAGGATAAACTTACCAGCCGACAACATCTTTGTTCATTTTAAGAGTAGAAAAGTAGAAGCGCAAGCGTACGAAGGATTGACCGTATTGATTACAAAATTCGCCCAGGGCCAGTTTTGGGTACAGGTCTACAGAGTCTTTCCCAGCTTCTTTCAAAGCCATCGAGGCATCAAGGCACCCTTCAGCAGCCCTGGTCATGCGCGTTGTCGGGTTTCCGTGTCATGTAAGGTCCGCTTGAGGTAATGATATCCACATGATCTCCTGTGTAAACTCGTGATCTTTGGGCTGTAGAGCCCAACTCGCGTTGATGGACACGTAGGAATGTCAGTCTTGGTGACAATACCACGCGAAAGAGCCGGTAGCTGCACCTAGCAATGTTAACCATGTAGACAATGTCCTACCGAAGTGGGAGGATGTGCCGCTGAATATGGTGGGCTCATATCCGACACCAACGCTGGCAGACACTTTTACAGAGCTATGGCTGTGCAATTCTGCGCTCGCCTGAGCTGACCCAAGACAACCCCAGCACTTCGACCACAGATTGTTCTGGAGCATGGTGTGTCCGCTGCTTCAATAGGTCATATCACTTTTCCTCCAGGCGCGCGAAGATGCATATGCACAGACTAGATACCGCATCCTCCGTTGAACCGCCCGACAGTTTCACTCTGCAGGTCTCGCTAACCTCCTGCACGAAGCGCTACCATCTAATCGGATATGGCAAGCGTTGACGGAAAATTCAACCCTAGACACTTTGCTGTGCATTTGGCTTAGTTGGCCGTGATCAGCTCTTTGCAGAAAAGGGGCCAAGGTTGCAGGAATTCTATGTGCCTTCGACGAAAAGCTTCTCCACAACTATTGGTCACTTTGAGGCTTACCGGTCACCACAGCCACCTCTCAGTAGGACCGGCTTTATGCCCAGCCATGGCAAGGTGAATAAGCTGTGAAAATGGTGTATGGATATGAGAGGGCCTCAATAGGTTGTGAACTCCCATCTACGAATATATGCAAGCGCATCGGATGTTTTGACCCCGTGCCACTGAACAGTACTAGCACAAAGAGCCTCACATCTATGTTGAAATTCATGGTAGAGGTTACCGCGGTAGCAGCAAGCATCTTCATGCTTGCAGGCTGTGCAAAGAGTCTGAAAAGATGTTTGGATGTTTGCAGAAATTGTCGAGAACATTTAAGAATATATCAGGGGACGCTTACAAGCATCGAGCAGGTTAGATGAGACTTTTAACTGCTTAACCTAGAGTCTAATTGCCGGTCTTGTCAGTCAATGGCTTACTTAAACTCCCTTACGAAGCGTTCTGAACTGGACCACTTTTGACTGTGATGAGAGACGCTCAAGAAATGAACCTCGTCAAGTCCTACTCAAATAATATGAACGTTATACTCGAGGATTTGAATCAACTAATAAACAACGTTAAAGAGGCAGAAAGCGCGACAGAACTCAAATTCATGCAAAGATTGAGGTTGCGCGTTAAGAAAGGTAGCCGTGCCATATGCATTTACCTAAACGAGGAGCATATCACGAACCTGATCCAGGAAGAAAACCATTTTGAATCATCGTAATCGTCGTTGCAAATGGGTCTATCGGTAGTGCTATGTATGCAGCACGATCTTAAGCACGACCTTAAGCAAGTCAACCTGAATCCATTAGCAGAGATCAAATAGCTGACTAGTTTTAAATGCCACACAGACATGAAACCCGCTGTTCAGAAGGACCATGAATTAAACATATGAAGTCTCTTCAAGAGCTAGGGGAGCTTGTAAACGCGTGATGACCCTGGTGGTATACCTTAGGCACTCTCCTGAGCGCGTTGAAGATAAAAGACAGCCGGGGCATAATGTCAACACGTCCCAGGGATCATTAGCAGTGGCTGATGTGAGCGCCTCTGTAGACACTGAAGCGGGTCTACATGTCGGCTTAAGAGCAGAATCCAGCATAAGAGGAGGCGATCGAAAAATTGGAGAAGACGATATCTAACCACACCAATACATTGCAATAATCCGCAACGACGGAACACTTGATCTGGTCGACCACGTTGTCTGCTCGGGCCAAGCACCAATTCGTAACGACCCCTATTATTCACTTCGCCATGGGTCTATAGAGACATCAGAAGATCCTCCTGACGAGACTGACAGTCAGTCCGGAATGGAAGACCATATTTTTTTTCTGAGTCGGAAGAGGCAACAGTGTCACCAGACACTAATACTCATTGCGGATATTCGCATACAGTGATATACGACAGCGCGTCACTCCGTATCCAACGACAAGGAACTATTTTCCTCGACCGAGCTATCGTAATTGAGGATTGCAGATCATCCGCATTGGAAGGCTTCCGTTTCTGCGCAAAGACCTTGATGTTGAGCGAACATGGCTCACCGACTCTTACTCTCAAGGAACCATGCCAAAATTGACCAGGATTGCGAACGTTGTTTGATCCATGCCATGGTAGATGTTAGTTTGGATCGAAATCTGCGCTTTTCCCTTCAGGTTCTTCTGGAGTAAGGATCTTCTTTAAAAGCGGCGCAATTGGAGTGAGCGCTTTGGCACATTTGGCGTTGATTATCCTTGTCTTTTGGGCGCCAAGTAAAATTTGGTCTAATTCGAGCGTTTGGGGACGGGAAACACCCCTAATTATGCCTGTGTTCATACTCAGTTCGGCGGCTCATGGGATTGTGATTAGCGATGCCAAGCGATTGTAAAGAGCGTGTTCTACTATATCGCTTCGACGCATCCGAACTAGCTCCGAGAGCTATTCTAACTCTATCCGAAGCGGACCCGAGAGCGCCTAGGCGCTAGTATAGTACGTACTTAGGATACTGTATAGTCTGACGAGCCCCCAGACCGTGTTAGGAATGACCATATCCCCTTCCCATCACAGGATAGCCGCCGGCCCCCATTGGTTGTACCTTCATTAAACGTTTCATAATATCCATCGGTCGCTCCAGTTTATCCATTGCGCACGCCGCTGCAGAATCTCTCATGCTCGGTCCTGTGTCCTTCAGTGTTCCAGGTTCCGCTAGCTGTTTTCATTGATTCGACCACAGATTTTGGCTTCACGAGGCGTCAAAGAGTCCAATCGTATTTCTGGGCGTGTGGCTTTCAGTTGGGGGCTAGCCTACATCAAATCAATGCAACAGCCGCCTGGTCTGCCGGCCCAACCAATTTCTGGTGGGCACCATGTCTAACTGCCTAACCCGCACAAAGCGTACTTTTACAAATTCACAGGGATATTGAATACCCTCACTCGCGAAAGCAACCGCTCAGTTAACTGTTACTTCAGTAACCATTTCGACTTTCTCGACATGTCCTCGCTTCATCCTCAATTAGGGTCCTCGCGCTCCCCTGTTTCAGAGTGCCGCGCGCAAAGAACCGACGACTTGCAGGCTATCGGATGTGATTAGCTCTTCCTTTCCCTTTCGCGAAGTTCGCAATAGCTGTCGTGAACTGAATTAGACAGTATTTATTCTTCGACGCCCAAAGTCGCCTGACTGCGCATGAGAATGCCGGAAGACGTTCGCTAGGAAATGGGAAATTCGTCCATGTGCTATATATCCTTTCAGCTGCCGCCTGCGCTTCTCACAGCCTTTTCATCACCCGTTAGTGAAGCCCTATTTGCTCTAGTTCCTCTAGTTATTTTGACGACCGCCTCTGAGTCGATTTTGGCTTCTGCCTGGGTACTAAATTCTCAGTCCTTGGAGCAGACAGAAATATTTCTTTTCACTGGAAGACGAGGTTAAACCTCCATGTAGCAACTTGGCTGGATTAGCTGCTAATTCGATCCACAATAGGAGTCCTCTTATGGAACAATCGCCAAAGCTTCCTCCATGCTTCGAATGTAGAGAAGGAGTTTACAATGTCGATGAAATCTCGTGCTGCGCTTTTTGCACAGCATACTATTGTGATTCGCACTGGGAAGCTTCAAGCATTCACAGGTACAACCTTCGCATTGGGAATGGACACATTAAAACCCAGCCGCATGTGCAGAATTAGGTTAAAACATTGATTCGTGGGCTCGATGAGGATTTGTTGGAAGATCTTCATGTCAAAGAGACACAGAATCATTGGTTTGGGGTGGATGAGAAGGATGGCAATGGTGCGATAAACCGCAGCCTCTACATGAAACTCATCTGCGAACCCAATTTTCAGCCGAACTCAACTGTATACCCGTCCTTGGTCTCATTCGTTGGTACTACAGGGGCAGGGAAGTCAACCATCATCGTAAGTCAGTAATTCCCTTTTTGGACCCTTAATTCTACATCAGCGTTTGGTTGTTTCTAGCCGTCTAGTATCCTGGGAAGCTTACGGAACTAACCGTTTAATACAGAAGGGGTTGATTGGCCTCGAAAGTTAAAGTCAATGGGACAACGGTGTCGCAGCCCCTGTATCAGCCAACAGAAACTCGCAAGGACCAACCAGCTCTAATGTCCACTTATTCTCTGACCCAGGTACATTGAACACATCTCGACCTTTACTCTTTGCCGACTGTGAGGGCTTTGCGGGAGAGGAAAATAACCCTAAGTTTCTCACTGGAAAAGCTCTAGCAATTCTAAAGTACAGTCTTCTCCCTGAGTAGTATTCAGAACGGCTAGACCTCTGACATCGTATTAGGAGCTTACCTAACTATATCTTCAAACCGATGAACAAAGATCTGAGTCGAAAAGTCTGCGTGGAGCAGATATATCCGCGTATTCTATATTCGATAAGTGACATCATTGCTTTGTGGTGCAATAGAGTCCCAGCGCTCTCTAGGATTTTATAACAAGAATGATCCAATGTGCTGACAATGCTCACCATAAATCTCTCAATCAGTCAGCTCTCCCTCGCACAATCATCCTTCTGAATAATGTGATCACTACAAACCGTTTATGGCTCTCGAAGGAAGAAGCTACAAAGACCGTCTTAGTCCTTATGCAAAAATGGGCCTTAGTGAATAAGGATGTAGCCAGAATTGCTGTAAAATAGAACGAAATTCTTCCTGAGAATCAACAGATCCTATCAGTAAAGGACTTGTTCTTACGATATTTCAAAGAGATTTCAGTCGTCTATATCCCGTAATACGATCTTAATAGGGCGAGAATCCATACGCAACTAAGACTTCTTCGCGACATAGTCAAAGGCATGGCAATGTCCATCCACGAGGAACGACGTCGAATTCGCTCGGAGATCGATGTAGACCAATTAGGAGTTTACTTCAATGCCTCTATTGACCACTTTATGTTAAACCTCGATGAGCCATTTGATTTCCTCAAGCATATGCTGCGGGGAAGGCCACTGCTGGAAAGAGTTTCTAAGCATGTAAACTTTCCAATGCAAAGGATGGGGGAAACTGAGGACGATCCACAAGTAATGGATAACCGACTTTCCAACCTTATCGCATCTTACATTGCTTTCAATACTCTTTCGCATCTGGAAATCTAAGGTAAGTTAATACGGGTCACATTTAGCTCTGATTCAGTTCTGATTCCAAAGAAAAAAGAAGTATAAGAGAATACTGCTAATAGCTCTTCCTCTCTCTTAGCAAAGTTTTTGGCACGGGGCCTTGTCAACGCCTATGGCGAAGCATATAAATACTTTCACGAAAATGTCTCTCGGTGGCTGGAGATGTAACAATATTGCGGAGCATTATGCCAAAGGTCACCAGGACAAATGGGGTAGTATTATTGGCATAGGCGATTTCCTCACATATCGCAATCGAGATTCTTTCCAGAAGTTTATTGTGAGAACTAGGGACCACTCCCTACGCATAATTGAGGACATTGAGAACGACGCTACTGACTTTAAGACGTCGATTGTAAGGCAGCACTTGAATATACTAGAAAGTAAGCGAGAATTCTGGAAGTATACCAGCTCGATTAGTACTTATTGTGTGTGTCTAAGTCAGCAGCCTGATTTCAAGATGCCTTGCTCCTTCGGACACGCAATATACTTACCTTGCATTAGGATTATAGGTAAGCCAAACCTGCAACCTAACAGTTTTCAAGTGAACAAATGCTATCTTTGTGGCGGCAAAAGGCTCGGTGATGGTGTGAGTATGGATATTTTATTGAAGCCTGTTGAGGCTGGCCCTCGTGTCCTCGCTGTCGATGGCGGCGGTGTCAGAGGCATGGCTTCAATTCGTATGCTTCAACTCTTGGAAGACGAGATTGGCGTCAAGTGCTCGGATGATAGCGGTGACAATCTTCCAATATTACACGTCTTTGATCTTCTCCTCGGAACAAGCTTAGGTAGATTACCTCAACCAAGAAAGCAGGTTTATGGCCCACTAATAACAAATTTATAGGTGGTATCATCACTTTAGGACTAGGAGTGAAGTCTTGGTCCGCGAGGACTGGTACTGATAAGTTTAAGACTTTTGCAAAAGACGCTTTCTACTAATATCCTAGTACCCGAATCCTAGTCGTTGGTGAGCTCTTTCATTGCATGTGGTAAAGTGCGTATAATCTAGATGCTATGGAAAAGCAGTTACAGGAAGCATTTTCGGCCCTCGTTCAAGACGAGCATCTGTTTCACAATCCGCTTCTGCCAGGTATCAGGGATGCTGGCACACCAATGCCAAATTCAGGGATCTAAAAGTTGGGGTTACAGCGGTAACCGAAGGAACCCAAAAGACGTACTTAATGGCAAATTATAATAGAGAGAGGTTTAGTATGGATGGTACAGAAGACGGTAACTACGAGAAGATATATATCTTCGTCTAGGCTCAACGCTGACTAGAACAGATGTACAGATATATCGATCAGACGATCCGGACATGGAAATTACCGTGTGGGAAGCGTAAGCAAGCCCTATTTATTAGCAGAAATCTATCTAATGGTATAAATTATCTCTAACCCATGCTTTTCCCGGACCCGATGCACATCTGCAGCCCCAGGGATATTTCCCATGTATGAGGCACCCAACGGAATGTTCTTCCAGGATGGAGCATTGAAACATAATAACCCGATTAATCTAGCCGTTGTAGAAGCACGTCGTGCTTGGGATAGCGGTCGTGATATCGACATCGCCGTCAGTGTAGGCTCTGGATGGTCAAATGACCGGGTCGCAAAGCAGAGCTTTATATTCTCCCACTTTAGTCACGGTTGGCTTAGAAGGTGCACCGACACATTCGAAAACAACCTAGATGCAGCCAAACTATGGACAAAGTACTTTAGCAGTTTGGACGAAGATCTAAGGCAAAAACACCATCGGCTTGACGTCCAATTAATGGAACTCTACCTACCTTGGTAGATACAACCAAGCTAGAAAATTTGGTCCGTGAGACTAAATAGTTTTTTCAAGAGGGTGAAGCTAGAGTCAAGCTGAAGCGTACAGCGGAAAACCTTCTCGCCTTGCTATTCTACCCTGTCAATATCAGAGCCTATAAACTTTCTAAGAGTATATATAATACCAGGTGCAGCATTCTATGTCGCCTCGAGCTGAAATACCATCGGACTCTACTGTCGAGGCTCACGGAACAAGGCTGCATCTTTCATGTCAACCGCCAGTCATTCCCGGTTGACTTCAGGCTAGTAGATAAATGTGGCTTCAAGCTGGACGTTCGTTGGACTATATCGAACAAGAACGACAAGACAAGCATCTTCCTCACATTCGGTGATACCGCTTTGGACCAAGATGGCGCAAAAGAGGATCCCCAAGCGGCTGAGGTGCGACAGTATGATATTAGTGCAAGCCCCGTCTCTGCTTGTTCAATAAGTCCTATGGTAGGCAATCGACAGGCCGCTAAGCCTAGCGGGGACTATCAGACATATCGATCTGATTGACGAGGTCGCCAACACGCGTGAAAGCCGCCAGCACACCGCCCATACAGATAGTGAACAACCAGGAGAAGTCAGGAAAGGATAACCAGGATGAGAACAGCCAGGGGAGGCCATGGTAAGATACCCGCGACAGGAATAATCTGGAGGCCTCAGCTACGAATTTGATATCCATGTATACAGCTCATTGGCGGGACCAATGACGCGGGACCAGAGACTACAATTGATTCAATTACGGCGCTAAAAGGCACTTGGCAACTAGCGATACCTTGGCTCCCACAAATGATATAGGCATAGGATAGACATGATGAACAACACTGACAGGATGCTATCTTTACAACCATTAGATATCGCTAAAAAGGGTGCTACTGGTTGTGCTAGTTACATTAGAATAGAATTTTCCATTCATTTGAATTAGGGCCATCAACGCCCTAGTAACTAGGCGAAGCTTAACGTTTGACACAGCGGCTTTGCAAGGCCCAGTTCTGGGACCTTTAAAGGCCTCAAAGTGGTCACTCCTAGAGTCATATAATGATGCCATATTCCTCGAGGAGAGACACACCAGACACAACAGCCCAATACGCAAGTGCCCAATGAGAGCAAGAGACCGACAATAAGGCTGAGCATGGCTGAGTAGTGGGGCAGTTAGCCTGTGCGCTTCTTGCTAGGACTGAGCCGAAGTTAAGCCCGGTAGGTCGCACCCCAACCCCGAGACGCCGTCAGCTAAATCTACAAGCAGCTCTTCGAGGCGATCAAGTCTCGCGTATTGCCAGCGATAGAACCCTCAGGCGCCATGCATGAGGAATTTTAGGCAGCAGTGTACGGCCAGGGACCTACGAGATTCACTGAGCAGCCAGCTGAAACGCATGTCGAGCTGAGAGAGGTAGGTTTAGCGAACCGCTGGGGAAGCCAGATTGGGCCCTCCTGGTAGCTGAATTAGTGAGCTGCTAAGGTGCCTCAGTAGTGAGGCTCAGTTAAATCTCAGTCTAAAGCGACCCTCTCTTGCCCTCATAGGATCAAACGGAATCCAGCAAAATTTATCTCGAGTAATCCAGGTAGCCAAGTGGCCAATGACCAAACCTAATCTGAAGTCGATGATACGGAACGGATCAAAGTTAGTCCTGGGTGTCCGGTGTTTCCTGCCAAGCCTTTCTCTCAGCCCGCGTAATTGATATGAGCATACGCCTCCAGTTGCGCCTTGGGCTGGACCATCCATTTCGCTCTAGAAATCCTAAATATCACTCACCAGAAACCTCCAGCCTCTTGACAGTCACAAGAACAGTATACAGGTTCAAGATGGCTCCCTCCCCGGCCGAATTGTCTCTGCTGTTGAACCCATTGGTGCCGGAGTCTCTCATGCATAACAGCAGGGTAAGCCATGCCGCATGCAATTGACCTCTCCTCTTTTCACTGACAGAGTTCGACACGAACAGACGATCTCCAACATTCGCTCCATCTCTGGCCTCCTCTTGGGCGTTGCAGCGGGCATCCTAGGCCTTGAATCCCTCTATGGCTTTGCGTTCTACCTCGCCGCAAATTTGCTCCTATCTACACTCTTCTACTTCGTCCTGGCTGGTGCCGATCCCCAGAGATACTTCGCTGGCTCATCTGGAACAAGGGGAATCGATAAGCAGGGCCGCAATCCAGGAGCTGGTGCCTGGCAGGAAATCTGGTTTGGAGGCGGCCTCTTCACAGAGGCGCTGAGCGGCTTCGTGCTTGGGTGGGCCGGTGTCGGTGGTGTTATAAGGTGACGCCATGTTGCAATATCATGTTCGAATTGGGTTGAGAATTGGAGATTTACCGGTGAACTAAAAGGTCACTCGATAAAGTTCCGGTCATGCTAGAACCCAAGCGCTCCGGGTCTCCGAGTCATTCAACATCTGAGAATTCCTACAACTCCTCTTGCACCTCCTGCGCCCAGTGTCTTATACATCTATGATCGCTCTACCAAGTCCGAGTCAATCCGCTGTGTACAAATTGGCGGCTGGCGAGAGCCCATTACCTTCTCAATGCGCTGCCATTGCTAGAAGCAATGACGTGTGAATGCCAACGAGTGCTTCCTCTGTGGGAAGTAGACGACGGGCAAAGGGCAGGCGGGACGTCTATTCCGATGGTGGTAGCTGAATACCTCGCTAGATTGAAAAGCTTCGCTAGGCGTAGATGTGCAGTCCTCGTCTGCCTAACCTGAAGTGCGGTGACTCGGACAAGGCTGAGGAGCTAAAGAGTCTCAATCACCCTGGCACTAATCTCTATTCGGTCATCAAATCACTATGACAAAACGTCCTTGAGATTTAATGTTGCCATTGGGTGTTCATTCTGACCCGTATATCTTGAGCTCTTGTTATCCTTGATAATCACTTCTCATCACTACCCAATGTGGTGAGGTAGTCGCGCCAACACCATCAAACACGCGCAGGTCGGTCGATTGGGAAGCTTCCAAGGGACTACGATAGGAATACATGGTATCTCAATTTCGAATCTCTCCTCAGCGCCGGTCGGTTAATCTCTCTACCTTGTCAAGCTATTAATGATAGTTTGATACATGGAATGCGCCACAAGTGCACCCATACCGTCGGTCCAACACGAAGATGGCTTGGTACTCCATGGACTTAGGCAACAGTCTAGTTTAGGGTGCAATACTTTCCCAGTCATGGTTCATCTGCATTTCATAATCCAGCCACCAAGCAGGTCTCCAGCTTCAGATCGCTATTGTTCCTTCACAGGATCCGAACCCAACGTCGGCCGCTTTGCCCTGATTGTCTTTGCTAACTCTAAAGATAATCCTGTCACCGTCTTTCAGCCACTCGCGATGAATGGTGGCAGTGTTATCAATTCCTGAGGGTTTCTGAAATGGCACGGTGCCGTCCCTTGTCAGCTCCAGCAGACAGCCCAGTTGGGTATTTTCAGGCCCTGATACAGTACCAGTGGCAATGAGATCCCCTGTTCGCATGGGACATCCACTGGCGGTATGATGTGCAATCATCTGAGGGAATGAAAAAAGAACGTTCTTGGTGTTACACTGTGCAATCAGATGCTGTTTGGAATCAACTAGCAGCATGTTAGTTTCTCAATTCAAGTGAAGGCACATTTCAGACCTCCGTTCAATAAGTACATCGATGTTTATATCGAAGACTGAGTTTTTTTGCCCAGACTGCAAATGTGGCTGTGGTGGATGCTAGAATGCTTTGGTCAATAGCATTGGGCAAATAGGAGTTAGGTACTGACATTGTCGAGAGGTTCTGCTCGATAATTCTCAAGCGCATCCGGCGAAACAACCCAAGGGGATATCGTCGTGGCGAAGTTCTTCCCGTTAAGAGGACCCATGAGGCCTGCTTCGGCTCTCTGGATGTCTCGGGCGGACCAGTCATTCAACAGTACGAAGCCAAATATATGCTTTTCTGCCTCGTCCACGCCGATTGACTTCCCTAGCGCATTTCCTTCTCCTATGAATGCTGCGAGTTCCACCTCAAAGTCAAGTTTCCGGCATGGCCCAAATGTCATTGCCCCATTTACGACCCTGTGGCCTCGTGGTCGGCGGATCTGGGTGCCGGACACGACAATTGATGATGCTCGCCCATGATAACCCAATGGGAAGTCCCAGAAGTTGGAAGGGAGCTGTGTCCCTGGTCTGACGATATCTGTACACTGTTGGCCAGCGACCGTCAATACAATGTTCAAGAATCAAGATGAGCAATTGTGGGATCGGGTACTGATACACACATTCTGTGCATGATATGGGCTTGTGAAAAAGTCTGTGTAGTCGCCAATGTCCATGGGGAGATGCATTTGGACGATTCTCATATCGATTAGCGATGCTTCTCGTAATTCCACATTGTCGCGAAGGACATGCCTCACAGAGGCATCGTGGGCTAAGACTTTCTGTAGATAGGCCCTGACTCTACGGTGAATATGCCTCCCCAGCGCTGCATAGGTATTCAGCGTGGTTGCTTGCAGAGTGTCGGTGTTGAAATCGAGACCTGCAAAGACCCGTCTTTGGGCAAGGAGTTTCAAGTCGAGGACATAGCTGCCAATCGCAACGCCAATCCGGGGAATGGAATCACTTTTTGTGCTGAACACACCGAATGGAAGGTTGGTCAGAGAGAACTCCGGCTGCTCGCTGGTTTCAACCCAGGAAGCCATCGCTCAAGCAGAAGAAGCGGTCTGTGAGTAGGATCGAAGATCCTATTTCGTCGTCTGTGGGCAAATTGAGTAAGGAAACACACATGTTCTTGTACTCCGTACATTAAGACTGGAGTCGCCAGCCTGCATCTCCCCAGATGTTGCCGATTTAACATTATCCCAGCTTCTGTGGAGAATCTCCTCAGGCGCTCTCGAGCATTAGTAAACACGATGTACAGCCCGCCTTAGCACAGTAGCAGCAGTCACGGGCTCCAGCTTGTCAATGACGGCCTCGCCTCGGAGTAGTCGACAAGTTATTTTAAAAGCATTGACAAAGTTGACCGCCAAGTCGGAAAATGAGGCAATTTACCGAGAACACGATAAGGTGCCGTACCTGGTGGAGATATGCAAAGCTGGGGCAGGCTGTATCATAATTACTCGTGGGTGCGGAAATGCCCCCTCCCGTGTCAGGTGACAAGCGCTGCTACGAGCGAGGCTTTGGCATAGTCACGCTCAGGTTGACATTGCAGCTGCTTGCATTATTGTTGAACCGACACTCTCCTACATTGACGGAGAAATGGTGCCCCCAATAAGCGCAGGTCGGCCGCGCACTGCCTGTCAGCAGTGTAAGCGGCTGAAGGTGAAGTACTTTCCATCTCGGACTTGATGCTATCCACTGATGGTACAATATCCAGATACGTTGTTCTGGAGACGTGCCGAAGTGTCAGCGTTGCGTACGTTTGAACAATCCATGCACATATCAAGAGGGTGTAGCCACTGCAAATTCCCATCGCTCAAAGCCACAAGGACAACGAGGCTCAAGTGCAGAAGATGTGCCATACTCTGGGTCCGTGAATTTACATCCATTGCTGCCGCAAATTAGCCCCAGTGCATTGTCAGAAAGCTACCTGGGTATACCTCAGTCTCTAGTATCTACCTTGGTCGAAATATACTTTTCACACGTATACAATGCTCAACTCTTCCTCCACAAAGGTCAATTCCTCCAAATGATGGCAGCAGGGACGTTAAAACCGTCCTTATTGTTGAGCATCTGTGCATTCGGCTCAGTGTAAGTCCCCCAGCTTCTCTACACACTAACTTGCATTGACTCGAGAAGCTTTCACAAGTCTTCGAACAGCCAAATGCTGCTCAAAGAGCATGGGTTCACTCATGCCTGGGCTGATCATGCGGGTAAGCTCGCATTACTCGCTGCTGAAACGCCACACGAGGAAAACCTGGTTACATTCGCGACCCTTAGTCTCTTCTGGTACACGCAAGGTTTCTGGAGAAGGTCTTATATATACAAAGGTTAAAACCCATATCACTCACTGTCACACATAATGTGAATTTCAATTATATTGTTGCCTGGCTGACGGTCGAGTTGTAAATGCAGGAAATGCGATGCAGATTGCACACATCCTAAATCTTGGTAGCCACAACAAAGCGAAGGGCAATCCTTTAGAGGCAGAACTCTCTCGTCGCCGTTTCTGGGCTTGCCATCTTATCAACTGTCACAGCTCAGAGTCGATGTTTGCGATCAATCCGCCGGACAAAATTGCGGCCCTGCCACTTCCCTGGTGCGACAGCCATTTTGATTGTGGGAAATCCGAAGATCAACCCGTATATCTTGATTCGGATAGCACCAATGGTGGAATATACAGCGAGTTGATCAAGGGAATGACAATCTGGTAAGTGAGAATCATCAGTGGACGAATACCCACCTTAACACTGCCTAGGTCTTCCGTAAATACTTTGATCAAGTCATCCACATTGAGCCAGGAGAACAGACAAGCCGCGATATATGAGCATGACACGGCTGTAAAGAAGTGGTGGAGAGGAGTTCCTGATAGTTTTCGCCTCACACCTACAGCACCTACGAACTTGGCAACATTTGATCGTGTGGATCTCATGAAAATTGTCATGATCAATACCATTTACCTGCAGTCTCTATGCGCCTTACATTCTTCAATTGTACCGCTGTTTTCCTGGGGACCATCCAATTTGACCTCGGAAATGGCTCAACACTTCTCAGCCCAGGTCGCGTACCATAACGCGTGCCTGCTCTCAGAACTTCTCGGAATGTATCTTGAATATTCAACTGATATGGCAGGAATTTCCAGTTACATCGGTTTTGCTGCTTATTGCAGTTTTGCCATTCAAGTGCCTTTTATCAAATGCCTGAACCCGACTGTCAAGGAAAGAGCGAAAAGAAACACTGCCATCAATCTTCGCGTTATCAGAGGCTTGAGCGAATACTGGAGGTTTATGACTTTAGTCGTAGGTCTGAATCCTTCCAAACATCTATGCAAGCTAATGATACACAGGAGAGATATGCAAGCTACCTCACAAAGACACATCTCCAGAATGATCTCAACCTGGAAGACGAGCCAAAAGGCCTTGATCCTGGAAAACTTACCGGATTTCGCATGAATGCATCAAGAGCAAGAGCCTCAATCTTGAGCCTCAATACCATTCTCTGGAAGGATGATGGGTATACGGTAGAAGGCGATGAAGTTGCGGACATTGGACCATGTGATAGTAATGAGTCTCCAGAGCAACAGTTTCCATCTGAGGTACTCAGCTATGGATCATTTGCCGAACAAAATCAAGGTGAGACTTCGGGAACTCCGTATGCCCACTTAACCGGCCAAACCCTAACATGGTGTACAGGCCAACCCTCCCTCAACCACTACAACCCATTGTATAATTCATGGGCTCCCAATATTCCTGGAGTGTCTGACATCAGTGGTCAGGAAACCTCCGACTTGTTTCAGCCGTTATTGATATCATCCGAAATGTTCGCTTCGGAAGATTTGACCTTCTTCGAAGATCCACCGCTGATGAACCCAACATTCCACACTCAAAATTTAAATTTGGATGATACGTCATTTGATCTTGGTGCTCCATTTCTGACCAGAACTTAGCCATTGTGTAAGCCATGATAGTCGAATCCGATACATGGGTGACATCCTCGTGCGTCATCTAAGCCTGGCAGAGAGACCAAAATCAATTAACCGGGACTCTGAGGAGGAAAATGTAGATCAACCATATTTAGTCGCAAGAGATGCAAGTGGACAAGCGCTTTTGGGGCTATTTATTGGGTTCCTGAGATCAAAATGGATTTGTGTACTATAGAACCTCTTTACAACGACGCTATGGCAGCGGAAAAGTCTCTCATCATCCCGCGATCTGGTCACCGTGGTAGTTGTTGAATATCAGATATATTATCACGCGCCTACTGAAAATCGGGCAGGAAACAATATCGCAATCCACGCGACTACGGCTGTGGTGTACGAGTGTATAGTAGTATCCACAAGCTTACTAGGCTCCACAGGCGCCAAATGTGAGGTTGTCTGATCCACCAATGTAGCCCAACCTCCGTTTTCCAATTTTCCTTGTTCAGATACCGGAGAATTGTAATCAGCTATGCGGATCCCGACTCTAAATGCGCAACACGTTCGATTGACCTTTGCCTGCTCTTCTTATTAGAAGATTGTCAAGGCTTTTTCTGTCATAGCCTAAGCTCATGCTTATTCATGATTGATGTTTGTCAGATTCTTTGTTCCAGTAGTCTGAATGACTGTCTCAAAAATCAAAACGACCCTAGGAGATCTCGCACCCCGATGACCGAGTGTGGAAGCGATTTCATGCCCTGGAGAGCCGGAAACATGTATAGCCAAGACGGTGTCAACCATAGGTAAGCCAATACTACATAAGCAAACCAGTCCTTGAAGGTTACCAACTACCTCCTCCAACCGCATCAGACTGCGCACAATGCAGGCGGTAGATATCAAAGGTGGCAAAGGCCCAATATCAGCCCTTTTCTTTACCAACATCCCGCGACCAATTCCTGGAGTCGGGGAAGCACTCGTCAAGATCAAAGCTTTTGGTCTCAATCGGATGGATCTTGTGCAACGGGAAGGAAGGTACCCAATGCCACCTCAAGCCGGACCGATCCTCGGAGTGGAATTCTCAGGTACGATTGAGTCATTTGGGGATGAATCGGCCGAATCTGAATTCGAAATCGGGGACAAAGTCTTCGGACTAGCATATAGCGGCGCTTACGCAGAATATGTCGCCGTAAGTATACGAATGTTGATCCGCAAGCCGGATGAGCTTAGTTGGGAGGAAGCTGCTGGCATTCCAGAAACATGGCTCACTGCTATCAAAGCACTATTTGTGGTCGGAGGCTACCGAACTGGTCAAAGTGTCCTCTGGCACGCAGGGGCCAGTAGTGTTTCTCTCGCCGGTATTCAGCTGGCGATGGCTGCAGGTGCAAGAGAAGTATATGTCACAACCAGTACCCAGGAGAAGATCGATTTCTGCAAGTCAATTGGTGCGACCGAGGGGTTTAATTACAAATTAGGCAGATGGGCAGACTCGGTCCTAGCGTACACTCAAGGCCAAGGGGTGGATATCATCCTCGATTTTGTCGGTGCGGCTCACTTTAATCAGAATATCGACGCTGTGGCTGTGGATGGATGTGTCATTAGCCTAGGAACAATGGGAGGAGGAGTGGTCCAAGAACCAGTTGATCTTGGACGAATCTTGAAAAAGCGAGTTAGATATGAAGGCACTACCTTGAGAGCCCGCAACGAAGACTACCAGGGAAAGCTACGAGACCGTCTCGTAGCCATGGCCATGCCCAGATTTATCGACGGCTCATTCAAGGTTATTGTCGAGAAGATATTTCACTGGGAGGACGTTCAAAAGGCTCAAGAATTGTTGGCATCCAACACGACCAAAGGGAAAATCATCTGCACGATATCCTAGATGTCTGAGATGCGATCTAAAGAAGTACTCAGTCGTAAACTAAATGGAAAGGAGAGCGTAGCATTCGTGCAGTGAGACTTTTTTGACATCCCAAGTGGTAGCAGACATATCAAAGACCAAAGTAGTCCTTTCTTGTCGTGGTTTCAAGCTAACCATATTCAACATGGGCATCATGGCATCATTGAGATCCAAATTATTGTACATATCAACCTGCCTTTGTGGTTAATGGTTACACATCCAATACGAGAGGGATGACTAGGAACCAGAGATTGTAGTATTGTCATGTTCATTTTCCCCTATGTCCTATAATGGCAGGAGGATCAACCATGCTTCTTTTGAAGCTGACTGAGGCTTAGAATAGTTTCGTTGATCTTGGACACCGGCGCCACTGCCCCTCGTTCCTTGATGTTGTTCGACGATTGCAACACCTCCTTCCTCACAGTTGACCAGTCGGCAACGACGAGTTTGCCGCCCTGCTTCACAATGACCCCATCGATCAAAACTGTGTCGATGTCTGAAGCGTTTGCGTAGAGAACCAATGCTGCCACCGGATCATGGATTGGTGTCAATCTTGGTGATGTGCATTTGGTCAGGAGAAGATCTGCCTTCTTTCCAACCGAAATGCTCCCAACCACGTCCTTCAAACCCATACATTCAGCACCGCCGAGAGTTGCAAACCTCAACACCTCCTCGCATTTCCGCGAGATCGTATTAGGAGGCCCTTGCATCGCCAAGTTGTCAATGTTTCGCTGGTTTTGTAGCAGTAAGCGCATCTGCTGAAACATGTCAACAGCATTGTTACATGCAACGTCAATCCCCAAGCTCATTTTGCACCCATGCTCGGCACCACGAAATGCGATCAAGGGACCCATAGCCATCTGCAGTTCAGTATCCGGAGTGCAAGAGATGCCAACATTATGCTCGTGCATAGCCTGTAGTTCGTCCTCACATAATGCACCGCAGTGACTAAAGAGAAGATCTGGGCCAAGTAGACTGTTCTGCTGGAGGTGTCGAATGAAGTGCATGCCACGATCCAACTTTTCACCCATAGATATATGGCCCGTAATGATGGCTGCACCGATCTCGCGCCCGAACTCAACTTGGTCGATTGCCTCCTTCACAGTCGACCGTTCAATCTCAGCCGGAGCGAAGCCGAAACGTAGTAAGTCGGAAGGGACATTTGCAGTAGAAAAGTACTTTTGCCGGATGCGCTGCGCATCTGCCAGTCGCCAATCTGGTTCTGTCTCCTCTTGTACTGCATCGGGAGGTACACCAGGCCACATTTTATTCTTATACAAACCGTAACAAAAGACGCCGCGTATTTTTGCCGCTTGAAGTCCTTCGACAGCTGCATCAGCATGTGCCGGGGTGTTCATGATGTGGGAATGGTCAACCAGACAGGTGATTCCAGAGTCAATGGATTCCAATGCGCCAGCTAGGTTTCCTAAATAAACGTCCTTTGAGGTGTAGCAAGAACCATAAACATTGCGTATCCAAAGAACATAGTCGCACAGTTGAGAATCTGACGTAACGTTCTTGAGCTGCGACTCCCACGTATGGCGATGCGTATCAACGAACCCGGGAGAAACAATGCACTCGCTCGCATCGATGATTGGGACTCCTGATGGCGGTTTGAGATCACTATCTATTGCCGTGATGACACCGTCCTCAACGAGGATGTCACATCCATAGCGGACGCCGACTTTGTCATCGACAGACACAACGGTGGCATTTTGGATTAGGTGACTATTGCCTGCCATTTCGCTCAATATCGATGGTGTAAAGGATTGTACAATATGTGCCAGGCTCAAACTATCATTCGATTCGATTCGATTCTAGTGCTTCTTATTGAATCGTATCCTTCTAACCTGGGATGTAAAAAGTCTCATGGTATTGGACATGAGCCGGCGTGAAGTTGTCTTGCCAACAGCCAAGGCCATCACCTGCACGTCCCGCTAAAGAGCCTTGCTTGGAGTCCGGAAAATGGAGAGTATTTTCCGTACGACAACAATATCAGGGTTTTTCAACTGGGCCCTCATTTTTTTGCGGGGTCTTGTGCCTCTGGATCCTAGTCACAAGCTTCTCCACAACCGCATAATCTTCAAGGAGCTGTGGTAACGGCAAACTTGAGGAACAAATTCTTGGAGAAGAGACCCATTGGCGAGACCTAGTGGGAGTGGTGATATCCCATCTGCTCCACGTCAAAAGACGCCACTGGCACACCATCACGAAAACTGGGCTGGAGGACTTCACCATACAGAAACGACAACTCTATCGAAACGATTATGTGTCGTGGTCTCAGCCGAATGAGCGTGTCCTGCTCCTCTTCTCTGATTGTCGAGAGACTTGCTTGGAATAATCGAAGAGCAGAGTAAAGAGAATCAACCCACAAGTTAATGAGCCATTTCTTTGTCTATGGGCTACATATATCCTGGGGATTCACCGGCTCAGTCGATTGAACTCGCAACCATTTCGTGCTGTCCAGGTGCCAAAGACTCTCCAAGCTTTTGTCCTCCGACGTCCAAGGCTTGACAATCTAACAATACAAACAACATCCTGGTCCATTGAGTCGAGCTAGGATTCCTCCATGCGTGCATTGTTCCTCGCTGTATAGCGACATCGCCTTTTTTCATGAGGTGCACCTCGCCAGAATCAAGAATAAGCTCCATCTCCCCCTCTATGACAACCCCATAGTCTAAGCTCTTCGTCCGATGCATTTGTGGGTCATTACTTGGTGAAAAGTCGCACATTCGGCAAACGCTACCTCCAGGTGAGACGAGACCAATTCGACCCCCTGTCACCTTCTCCTCGTGTTTCTTAATATCGAGATCTTGATTCAAGTTTGGCGTGGGCTCAGATGTCGTGTATATGAGGCTCATGCAGATGGCGCCTTCTCGCATTGACTGCCATTGCAAGTCATCGGCAGAGACGACCACTGCATTTCCAGCATCGTTATGCGAAGTGATCAGGCGTCGTGGTCCTCCGAAATCAGAGAGTGAAGCTTCACTCGGAGTAGTACTTGATACCGCCATAGTTACTCTAAATTCAGAGGTTCGGAATTTGCAAGAACATAGATTAATTGGGAATAGCGAAGTACAAATGGAACAGTTTCGTTTGGGGCCAAACAGGCAGGTGTGACAGAACAAAGGCAACCTCAGTACACACAACTCGGCCTTACAAGGACTGCTTAAATACTAAGACGAGCTTCCGGGATCCACTTGCCACCATTATGCTGTGCTACAAGCATCCACTACCTACTTGAACCAGCCGTTTCCTGGCCTTTTGCCACCTACTACCCAGAAGCAGTATTCTAGCCTTAATTAGCCCCATGGACGAGCAATGGTCCAGCGTCCGAAAATGAGTGTCCTAGACAAGCAAAGAGTAAGAACTGGCCAGTAGGAGGGAGGCCCATGAATGGTTGGAAGCGCTGGAAGGCCAAGATTGCTGCTCAAGAATTCTCCACCAATGACATGATTTGCCGTATTTATTGAGAGCAAGTTCAAATGAGTCTCGTCCCGGGCTCGAGAATTTTGCGTATGTTTGGCAGGAAAAAGGCGGGGACAATGGAACGCAATACACTTAGATATGATGATTCTAGACCAGCTAGCTCCCCCCCCCCCAGGAAATAGCGCTCTGTAGGATGTGGCCCCTGACAGCTTGATCGAGATCCCGCTTCAGAAATAGGATTACAGGAATAATCATCCGAGATCCAAACGTGGCGAGCTGTTTTTATATAAAGGGAACAAATTCGCCAAAGTCTGCACTCGCTCTTTTCAACCAGTACATTAACCGTGAATCGACTAAAAGCACCCATCATGGGCAACACCAACACCGTGAAAGAAGAGAAGGTTAATCTCTCTGAGATAGAAGGGTCAGAACACAACGCCGATATTCCAGACGAACAATCCGATACAGAATGGGCTTCCTTTGATAAGAAGCTCGACTTCAAACTCGACTGTCTCGTCGTTCCCCTCGTCACAATGGTTTACTTGTTAGCGTTCCTTGACAGGGCTAATATTGGGAATGCTCGTGTGGTACGCACTTGGAGGCTGTGGTTATAGGCCATGAGATGCTAATTTTCATTTTCAGGCTGGACTGCAAACAGATTTGCGATTGACCGACCACCAATACCAGATTGGTAAGTACCGATCCAGAGTCTTCCTCTGTGAGACCATTTCTAACAATGTATAGCTATCACGGTCACATATATTCCCTATGTGCTGGCAGAAATCCCTTCCAACCTGGTCATCAAGAAAATCGGTCCACGTTTTTACATCCCAGCTCTGTGCTTCGTCTGGGGCGTTGTCTCTACTCTCCAATGTTTGATACAGGGGTACCCAGGGCTCCTAGCTTGCCGGTTCTTTCTTGGTCTCGCCGAAGGCGGTCTCTTTCCAGGAATTATACTCTATCTCAGTAACTTCTACCGCCGAAAGCAATTGTCCCTTCGCATTGCCATGTTCTGGTCTGCTGCTTCCTTGAGCGGGGCATTTTCCGGCCTCTTGGCGGCTGCGATTGGGAACATGGACGGCGTTGGCGGCCTTCGAGGCTGGCGATGGATCTTCTGCCTTGAAGGAATCTTCACCGTCCTTTTCGCAGTCTTGGTCTTCATTCTTCTTCCCAACGATCCATCACACGTTAGGTTCTTGACGCCAGCTCAAGCAACCCGCTGTGTTGAGAGACTGAAGCTTGATTCGAGCATCATGGACCACGACAAGATCACTGTCCGACAGGTCCTGTCCGTATTTGTGGATCCTCGAATTGTCCTTGTCTGGACCGCATCTTTAGCCTCGGGGGTTATCATCTTTGGCCTCGCCTATTTCACGCCTTCCATCGTCCGGGGCATGGGGTACAGCCCGATCCGCACACAACTCATGAGTGTGCCTCCGTTCGCGGTGGCTGTAGTCACAACATTGTGCACAGCCTATCTCTCGGATAAATACAACGCCAGAGGGTTTGCCATGATCGTGACCTATTTCCTCTCCCTTGTTGGAAGCATTATATTCTATGTCGGCCGATCTGTTCCTGTCCGCTATACTGGACTGTTTATTCTACTTGGAGGCGTCTATGCTAATGTTCCTTGCCTAGTCGCATGGATACCAAACAATACAGCAGGGCACTCACGTCGAGCAACTGCCATTGCTATGACATGCATTGTCAATAATGTTGGTGGTATCATCAGTACCTGGATCTACCCGACCAAAGATGCCCCGTACTACCTGCCGGCGGCAAGAGCAATGCTGAGTTTAACCGTGGTGGGAATTGTGTCGACAAGCCTTGCGATGTGGTTGTATGCTCGCGGCAATAAACAGAAGGCCGACCCAACGATCAGAGAGAAGAGATTGAGAGGGCTCGAAGGCCTTAGCTTTGACCAGCAACTGAGCAAACTTGGTGATTCACATCCTGATTACAAATACATGCTGTGAGCCTACAGAGTATGGGTTGCTTGAGAGCACGACTGTATACTAGTCCTTTACATGAATTCATCCAAGTGCTCTATAGATAGATGGTGCGGCTTCAAGGACCTGATTTAGAGCACGAGGAAAGGCCAATCAATACTCTACGTCCATATCGAGTACATCATCAAATGGAAATTCTTTTGACCCCTCGCTCATTCATGCCCGCAACCCTTCTTCTGCTCACTACTTGACAAAAGGTCTCTGAAGATTAACGTATGTGATCCGTGCGAATGTTGATACCAACGGCCTATTGTGCCCTGTAGCAGCCGGAGATGCACCTACATTGTCGAGAGAAATTCAACATAGGCCAGCCGCCAGAGTCAAGTCAATGCCAAGAATGCACCAATCTCACTGTGCCTCTGACTGTGGCTGATCCTCAGGCTGTGTCTCAGGCAACTTTCTTAATTACCTTGCCCGCTGACCAGGGCAACCTTTTTGGCAATCTCTTCACCCCACGCATTGCCGCTCACTTTGTTGTCAGTGCAGGAATATGGAGACGTGCCACTACGAGTACGTTCCAAGTATTTCTATGATGTGAGGCATCTTCTCGTTCGAAGGCAAACTCATCTCGTGAGGTCGTCCTGTAAATTGTTTCCGACAAGTTCAGCTGGCCATATCCGCTATGGAGATTGCTGGTCTCGCACTACGAAGTACTGCGCTTGTCTCCATGTCAAGGACTGCATCGAACTGTTCGAGTATATTTCAGCAGCCCGTGAGCTTGGGCATGATGCGGTACTTCTGGACGCCCAGCTAGACATTGAGAAGACTCTTCTCCTACAGTGGTGCCAAAGAGTGCGCGTTCTGCAAGAAGGTTATGATGACCGGCTCAAGGACTCATCGCTGTGGAAAACAATTTTCCGCGCACTTGCCAGCATAGCAACACTTCTCGGCGAAGCATCTCCCCTCAGCCGGCGGTATGGTTTGCGGCAGGTATCGGAGGATGACGCTCCTCGGCCGCAGTCTTCCCTTCTCAGCAGCCACCGCATGAGTGATTTCCTTGATGAATATCAAACTCTTCAGATCCGCTCCAAGCGTGTACAGGTCGGGCTGACCACGGCCAAGAAGGCTCGCTGGGTGGCTAGGGACAAAGCTAGACTCGAGGAATTCGTACAGAAATTGGTTAGTTTGGTTGCAAAGCTCAATGATCTCCTCCCGAGCTCCGAAGGGGTTCTCGAGGGGATGACGCACGAGAATTTCACTAGCTTGGGAGCGCTTCATGTTGGTACTATTTGCGAGGCCTCAGAACACATGAACAGCAGAATGTATACATTTGCGAAGTCGTTTCCGAATGAGAGATGCCAGGAGAGGATTGTAGACCTCATGTGGTTTAGGACGATGGACGAGAGAAAAGAACTCATCAATGCGCCCGAGAATGGAACCTATGGACAGATTCTGGAGCCACCTTCGCGAGATGACAATTGGGATGGTCTCTCACAATGGCCGTGTCAAGGCCAGGGTCCATATTGGATCTCTGGAAGGCAAGTTCTGGAAAACCAACCCTCATAGAGGCCATCTATGTACATCGGCGAACGCATGATCTACTGCAGGAATGGGCGGGAAATCTCATTCTGCACGCGCCAAACTTCTTCTTCTGGCATCTCGGTACCGACGAGCAAATGTCCCAGGGCGGCCTCTGCACAGCGTTACTGTACCAGATTCTGCAAGTCAATCGTCCCCTCATCAAAAGAATTTTGCCAGATATGTGGCGCCACTTGTACCGCTCAGAGGCAGCAGCTTACCCCATCCCATCACCCGCCCAAATGCCCAAGGTATTTGATCTCTTCTGTGACCCTGCCGATGCATTCCAGTCTTCCAAATATTGTTTTTATGTCGATGGACTGGTTGAGTACTCTGGGCGCTACCAGGCAGCGGTTCAGTTCATCGAGTTGCTGTCAAAGCTTCCGAATGTGAAAACTCTCGCGTCCACTAGGCCAGAACCTGGTTTCGCCGATGGCTTTTGCGGCTGCCCAATGCTTAAGCTTAAAGTCCTCACCAGAACAGATATCAAGAACTACGTCGAACATAAAATCGAGGACCACCCGCATATGGCACGCCTGCTAGCACAGGGCCCAGCAGAAGCTCGAGGAATTATTACAAAACTCGTCGATAAGGCTTCTGGAGTTTCCTCTGGGTGTTCTTGCACGTCGATCCGTGCTCAAAGGGTTCGTTGCGTCTGGTCGGATGTCTGAACTTCGTGTTAGAGCAGACAGACTGCCACCCGAGCTTGCAGAGCTGTCTCAGACATCTGCTCGGGAAAACCCACCCAAGATACAGAGCGTACGCAGCGAAACTACTCAAGCAGTGCCACGTCAACAGTCTGACTCAACCAGATTATACATTCCCAGCACTTGGTATCGGGATGCTTGGCCAATACGACCTAGATATACTCAGAGTCCGCTCCTTTTCAAAACTCGAGGCTATGCCTTCAGCACCTGGAACAGTGAATGCGGACCTGGAGGGCCGACCTAGGAGTCGATGCTGGGGTCTCGTAGGACTGCGGCTACCATACCTCAGCTATGACGACGACGAGACTCCAGCAATTGCGTCTGTGCATTTATGCACAAAACGAGCTAAGGACTTTTGTCCCAGCTGGCAAAGAATCTGAGGTCCCTTGAATTGAAGCGAACTCTGAGGCCATGCCCGCAACACAGCGTTGCGGAGGTACCAGTATGCCGTTGCAGAAAGATTCTTCCCGGCCCTTGGAGTAACGAAATCACTGACGTACTCGGTCTCATTGCACACTCCTTGGAAGCTTTTGTTGTGACACATTGTCACCACGTTTCTCCTCACGATCTCGAGCCATCGCGCATGCAATCATTGCGGGATTTTGAAAGTCTGACGGAGCTGAAGATTAGTGCATCGATGATTTCAGGCACTCGAGTCTGCCCCGCGCTACATCCTGACAGTGCTCCGGCAGATGACCGATTGCACGGTCGAAGCTTCGCCAAATGGATGCCACCAAATCTTCAGGAGTTGCACGTGGAAGTCGCTCGAGAGCAGTTGGACTGAGACGAAGACTACTGTCGGGATATTGTTGAGTTCGTGGTCCAGCACAGGAAACACCTTCATGAGTTGAGCTCGTTTGTTACGAAGGAAGTGCAGCCACGTTGCGCTTCAGCATGCCGTTGCCAGTTCGCAGACTATTGCTACATTTCCAAAAACCCAGTCCATTCGTTATCCCCCGCGGAAAGAGTTTTGGACGTGCAGCGAGATTGTCTCGAAGCTGGACTTGAGCTTTCATACCTGTCGCAGGGAGGACCCCTAGTGGGTGTGTCAGAACGCTTTTTATCCTCGTACAGGACCCGCAGGAGCTCAATTTTGACGAGTGTTGCAATGTAATGTCTGGATGGGGCGACATGGATCTCACTGTGTAAATCAATCCTCCTCGTGAGATTTTCTCATTCGCAAGTGGGTCGCGGGGCGCGGGCGCACTTACATCTGGGGCAGCATAGAGTCTTGGTATGAGAGAACCAACGGACGGTTTGGAGAATGGCTTTTATGGAATGGATAGCTGTGCAGTAATTGTCGCTGCTGGGAGATTCACGGCGTGGGCTCGATGGAAGCAGAGAAATACTGCTTCTTGGTCGACCGCCTTCTCGTCTAGACTGGTGGTGGTGAGTGCTTCCCATCGACACCGATGGACGGAAGGAACGCTCTGTGAACAGCAACAGACGGTGGAGGTGGACCGGAGGTGGGCCGCAGCCGTCCAAGCCTTCGTTGGAATCTCGATCGTGCCAGGGGCGTCCGCGGTGCTGTGCTGAGGGGAGGCGTGAATGCCGTGCACGTAGGAACTGAATGTGTGGGCGACGATGGGCTGCATGGGTCTCAAGATGGTGTGTATCGAAAGTGCTCGAAAGTTCTACCGCGTGGGAATGACACTCACAGTAACTAGAGGTATCGGATGAATCTCAGAGGTCCATGATAGATAAGGCGCCGGCGCGACAGTCAGACAACAGCACACCTGCACGAAACCGCGATTCATAAAATCACTGACTAGACGAGGTTAAAGTCTCAAAGCCGCCCGTGCTCAGAGAGAGAATATCCACGGAAAAGAAAAGGGCAATTAATATTGATGAATTAGTTAGTGCGGACTGGATAGTGAGTGATAACTACGATGGATGCTCATAAGCTCCTGTTGTCCTTTTGTTTACCCTGTTTGAAACAACTGCTGATCCATGGGTAATAAGCCATTTGTGCCGGGAAACCAATCATACAGAAATAAACTCATCATCCCTCCCAATGTAATAGTCTGTACTCAACATGCTGTCAAATTAAAAGTAGGCATTCCGATCAATCCCGAGAGAGCCCGAACCCAAGCCCATTGCGGTATTACCTGAAGTCGAGGATACCACCGATTGACCTCACCTTGGTCTCAGATCTCGCAATGCACAATAAAATCGATCGTGTGTATGTGCAACCCCTGCTCACCATTGCGATTGCACAACCGACTTCCAACCATCTGACAGAGATACTCGAAGCCAGAAAAGAACCATCTTGAGTAGAATTTCCCATAGTATGTCGTGTGGTATCATGAATCCGGCGATTTCCTCCCAGGTCCCTTCTGCCTTTCAATCTGCTCCAGGTCACTGGACATCTCTCGGCTCGGACCTCTAGACTCGGCCACGCCTCAAAACGCGACCACTTGCAAAGCGACGCTGTGGAGTCTTTTCTCTCTCGTCCTTGCTATCCTTGTCATCCTTGTCATCGGTTTCTCCATTAGTGCTTGTCGTGACTCGGTTTTCCTTTGCATAAGCAGGGTCCCCGTCACCGTCGACCGATTTTCGAGCCACACTAAGGCGTCTACTCGGGCGTCTTGCACTACCAGGGGCACTCGCTGGAAGAGCCTTGGCCATTATCGTCGGTGACTGAAGATTAGATTTCTTGGTCCCAGAAGTCTCGTTGTTTGCCTTGCCTGTTTCACCATCGATGACAATCGTCTCCGACTGGTCTTCGCCGTTGTCTTCTGGTGTATTAGATGTTGGATTTGATGAGGTTTGTGCGGTTTTTCCATCTCCATTCGGCACAGAGTTTGGCTTATCAGCCTGGCGGTGATCTGTGCCGGTCATAGGCGTGTCTTTATCCGCTTCCTGCGCCGGAGCTTCATTCTGCTTAATACCATTCGACTCTTCTTGTTCATATTTGGGTTGAATTTGTTTCGTCTCGCTTGTAACCAATGGAGCATCAGGAGCCAGGGGTGCAGTAACGGGAATACCAGCCACTGGGACAGTGGCTGGTGCAATTTTGGCCTCTGCTACAGCGGGTTTTGGCGGTTCAGGGGCAGTCGGAGTTGCAGGTATTGTGGCTGGAATGGCAGCATGCACTACAGGGGACCGAGTAGACAGCGCTGGTCTATCCACTGGTCCAGGTCGAGTAGTAGAGGGGCCATTCGGATGGGTCGGAGATGGCAAACTCGATGCGCCGAAATCTCCTTGCAGCTTCTTTTGATCGGGCTCCAGTCTCGAAGGTGTCTGCATTTGAATGGGACGGCCGATCCAGTCCGGTCGGTAATCGGACCTCATTTGCGGAGCAGGGACGGAAGAAAAGGAGGTCATACTCGATGGACCTGTAACGGTTGGAGGGCCTTGAGTTGGTCGAATCGGAGGCTGATTGATTGGGGCATCTTTTGGAGCTCCATTCGTCAACCCAGTTACCGGGCTACGTTTGAGTTCGTCGGACAGGGTTGGGCTATCGCTGGTCGGTGTTAGGCTTGGTCTATACCCTGCAGGCCGTGCTTGAGGATCGACTCCATAAGAACCCGGAGTCCCTGTACGGGCGTAGGGTCTGGCGGTCAAGGCTTCTTTCGTCTTCACCTTGATTTTGTGATTCTTTGGATCGGCCACTGTACCTGCAGAGCCTCGTCCATGCTCACGTTCGTAATCTTCAACGTCCTTGACTGGCACACCGTACTTTTCCAGGGCTTTATCCAGGCTTCCAATGGTTCCCTTCGGTTGCTCATGATTCTTGACAATGTGGCATTGCAGCCCATGAACGGTACGCCAATCAATGCGGGAACAACCATCGTGGTTGCATCGAAGATACATCTCGGTTGCTGGACCAGTGGGATTCTCTTGAGTTCCTCCGACGCCATAAGATGTCCAGATACCACGATTCAGACCATCAACGCGCTCACAATGATGATGTCTGTTGGCGAATGCCTCGGACATTTGATATGGGTGGGTCGTGGAGGGCGTTCTCTTGCTTGCTGTGTTGGCAGCCAGTGTTGGGGTGGTGGAAGGTGTACTTGTGTAGGAATGGAATCGCGTGCTATCCATGCCATTACTACCAACTGGCTGATTTGGAGTCTTGTGATCCGAATCCTGCAGCGGGCGGGCTAGGCCAGTGTGAGCTGCTGGAGGAGTGGCGGCACTACGGGGATTGATTGGAGCGAACCCAGTGGTCACTGGGGCATTGACGGATGCGAACCCGGAGGAAGTGGTTGTCGGAGGGGGTCTCGTGTCGTAACTTGACGAAGTAACGCGTGGAGGAGGGTTTGCATGGGTCACGGGCGTGGCCGGAGAGTGAGCACTTGACGGAGGTCTGGAACGTGGCGAACCCGGATGTCCCAAAGGATTGAGAGAGGACCGATCCGGTGGAGGCTGGGAAGGGTGATTCAATCCATTCGTATTGGCCACCGGCGAAGCGGTGTTGGGGGATGTTGAATAGGGTCCTTGATGATAAGGTCTATTGTAGGTAGAGTTCATACTACGGTAAAACGAATATGGTGGTTCGGTGGTTTTGGCGGGTGGCACAGGCCGCTGTTCGACAGGTCGTGATTGTGCAGGATTGACGGCGTCTGGTTGGCCTGGAGGCCCAACTTGGTGACGCTTGGGCGGTGGAGGGATTGTGGACAGTCCTGGCACTGGGGGAGACATGGATGCAGAAGATATTCGAGCAGCACCAGGCCGAGGTGACTCGTCAGGTGGCAATCCACGTTTGAGTCTCTTCAAACGACGGCGAAGATTCTGGTACTCGTTAGTGGGGGAATGCGAGTGTAGCTGGCGGGAAGCGCTACTTACGTGTTCTTCCTCCTCAAGCTCATGATCAAATGAAGCGAATGCGGCATCCTCTCGCTTGCGCCGAGCCTCGATTCTAGCATCGCGCCGTTGTCGGCCTTCCATGATAGCAGCCATTTTCTTATCCTGAGCTTCTCGTTTTCGCCGGATCTTGTCGTCTTTCCGATTCCGCTTTGCTTTGAGAAGATCATATTTCTTGATGTTATGTTCCTCGACTCGCAACAACTCGTCTAGACGAGCAGAGACGGCGTCGGAGGATTCAAGAGCGTGCTTTGACGGTGGAGCTGGCAACGGCACCGGAGCGGTCAATGGACTTGCAAATCTATACTCATCGCCGCCTCCGACAGAAACATCGCTATCTGAAGATTCCGGATCCATGGGATCTCTGGTAACTACTGGCGAGCGATGAGGCTGTGGTTGATAGCTACGCATCGGTGCTGTGAATGAAGACTCCCATGTTGACCGAGATCGCTAGCAAGGGTTGGTCAGTGGGAAGGTCAGGATGAAACATGGACGAATCAAGGCTGGAGAGGTTAAACCAAGGGGCAAGGGTAGGTGATACGAGGGCAAGAAAAGGGGGGCCAAAAGTTATTGGTGGCTAGTGGAGACCGAGGGAAAGTAGAGAGCAGGGGTCAGGTGTCCAGGTGTCCAGGTGCCCAGGTGGGGGAAGTGGTGGTCCGAAGATGGTCATCAGCTGTGAGGGAGCAGCCGATGTTGTGGCGCAGCGCAACTGTGCAATGGGAGGGGCCGTAAAGCCAAGTTCAGGCGCAGGTTGTGGGTTGTGAGTTGTGACCAGGAAATGTGAGTGACGGGTGCGCTTGGATCATAGTTGGAATCGGACCAAAGGGGCAATAGGGAAATAGACGCATGAGGCCAATAGTTCGGAAGTGGGAGTGGTGAATAGAATAGAGGGGGTTGCAGAAAGTCGGCTGGTGCGATTGGTGCAGGCGACAAGGTGGCTAGTGGCGATAGGGTTGAGAACTTGAAAGAGCGGCGCCAAGATAAGGAAGAAAGAGGCTCGAGGTTCGCCAATTGTGGATTGTTGATGGTGTTGCGGATGGTGGAGACGGCAATGGAGTGGTGTTTCGTGGCGGGACCCAGTTCTAAGTCTTGGGTCAGGTCAATCCGAGGGATGCCAAAGGGAGTCCAATGGACCAAGGGGACCCAAGGAGGCCCAAGGAGCCCCCAAGGGAGCCCAAGGGAGCCCAAAGGAGCCTAAGATCGAAGCCACTGCATGAGACCAACACGCGGTCAAGCGAAGATTGGATTCTGGCCAGGGTTTATCCGGATTGCGATCCAGTCCAGCACTTTGGCGCAGGTGTCGGCTGCCGAGGGCGAGGCATTGGTCTGGCCTCCATGCTCGGCGGTGATGGGCTCTGGTGGCAGTTGATTCCAAGTGCAGTGTCATCATGCTACGACACAGATGACACTTTGCCTCGCATGACGGTTGAATAGACATGGTTTGGTATCCAAGTTGGCCGGTGCCCGATGTCCGGCGGTCAGGTTGTGGCCGCAAAAAGCAAACACGAGGGGGAACACACGAGCTGAAGACAAAACCAAAAAAAGGATAGTAACTCACCTCTGCAGAAGCTATGTCAGACACCTTCCGGAGGTCGGAAGATGTCCGGGAATACATAGCGAGAGATGGCGATCAAGCCAGCAGGTGTAGTCCTTATACGCAGGTTGCAGGTATGACGGGTGGAATGCAACACACAGCGCAGTGTGAGATAAAGCGCGGGTATGTGGTGGCTAGAGAGAGGGAGTGTGAAGTGTGTGTGGTACAAAATAGTGTCGAAGGGGGGAGTCAACCAAGATGCCAGAAAATGGAAGACAAATTAAGCAAGGAAGGAGGGCGAGGGAGAGAAAGAAAGAAAGGGAAAGTGTGTATGGATGAATAGACGAAAGGGAGAATAAGGACGAGAATGAAAACGAGAACGAGAACGAGAAGCACCTCAAAAAAGCCACCGTACAAGCGATAGAGTTGTGCGGTGCGGTGCGAGTGTCAAATGATGCTGAATGGAAAATGGATACGTGGTGGATGGAGATGGATTAGGAAAAGTGAAAGTCAAATTGGCTGAGAGCCTGAGACGAAAGACTGAGGAAGCGACTGCCATTCACTACGACCTACGACCGACGAGTACGACCGACGACCAACGGCCTCCTACTGTGCGGCTTGAATACATTGGCCTAAAAAAAGGGAAAAACTAAAAACTAAAAGCGAAAAGGGAAAAGCGGAACACGATCGAATAGAAACAGCCGCTGCGGGTGCTCGCTTGATTGTGGCACACTTGGACGACCCGATTGATGGAGGCCTGCAGTGGCCAATCGTGATAAGCAGAACCGAAATGATTGTCGGTATTTTAGCTTTGAATAGTGAAGGCGGCTTGAGCATTACGAGTACTGTACAGGTGAGTGGTACGGAGCACTCGTAAGTTTAACAGCAGAGTGACAGTCCTCCGTACTCCGTACCCCGTACAGCATACACCAAACACCAGTAGTGAAAGAGGCGCCCGGAGGACAGCCGAGCCCTAAACGCACGGTCTGCTTAGTCGGATTAGTGCCGCAGCGACCGTGGGTGCTGGGCGTATCAGGACTCCGCGCCAGGCACACCTCGTAGTATATCGGTATTACAGTTCATACGCCGTACAGTGCATACCATGATACAGATGCAGTGGGTGATAATGCACCAGCTAGTCCACTCGGTACACCTGCACCCTCAATCCCAATCCCAATCTCAGGCATCCACGTAGGATTGTCAATGTGGCTCAGTGATGGTGTTAAAAAGTAACAGTGACCGGACCCCTAACGTTTAGGAAAGGGGCCTGACGCAAGATCTCTGTGTACGGAGTATGACCTACAGTACATCAATTGCCTGTATATGGCACATCTCCGAACCCCAGGAGCCATATGGGACCTGTAACGCTGAGGAGCAGTACCCTGTTGTGGAAGGTCCGCGTGGATCGCCGCACAATGGAGATTGAGATTGATTCAAGTACTGCGTATACTAGTGACTACTACATACTACTGTAGTAGGTGCTGTCGTAGCCCCAGTTACGGAGCACTGGTAGGCCATTGATGACCCAGGGAAGGGCTGTGACGAGAGTCCGTAGGCCCCTTGTTTGTTGTTTCAGGTGTTTCCATGACCAAATCCAATGGTTCAGCCTGGTAGGGGCTGAGTGCTGGGACTGGGACTGGGACTGGGGCTGGTACTGTGCCCGATATTAAGCTTGAAGGACTGAACCCTAAGGCAGCTATAGGTCTGTGAGGGGACCGTCCAGTACCTAGCCAGGGCAGATATTGGCGGCCATGTGCCTCAGCTCCAGCTCATCCATCCCGTAAACGCGTAAAGATTGCAACTGGAGCGGGCGTGCGTGGCAAGAATCTTCGTCATCATGATGGTGCGTAGAATGGAATTGGCCCCAACTAACCCTGTTTACGTCAACGCTTGAAACCATTGACCAGATCTTTGCCGACGCAATCAAAAGCCTTGACCATTGGCTTTTGGTATACGGAGTACGTACTTGGGGCTAGGGACTATTTTACACTGTCTACGCTGATAGGCTGCGGGCACCCCCAATCTGAGACGGGCTGAGCCTGGAGCCTGGAGCTTGGAGCCCATACGAGTCCAAACACGAGGAAGCAGCAGACGAAGCCGACGAGGTACCCAAGGAGCCCGCAAGCCCGCAAGCCCGCAAGAGCGCAAGCCTGGTATCCGTATCTTGCTCCTTCTCCTCCTTTGCAGTCCTGGTTCGATCTGATGGGCTACCGAGAAAGATCACTCGTTCCACCCTGCTGCGCTTAGCAGTGAGCAGTGAGCACCCAAGGTAACGGGGGAGGGACGAGGGACGAGGGACGAGAGAGTGACCCTTTTCGGTTTCTCTAGATGGTGTTTCCTCGCGCATAACGCGGGGCCGCTGGGCCTCGCCTGTGGGTGGCCACTGGCCAGTGGTCCTAGAGTCTTGAGCCTTGAGTATTGAGTCTCAACGCTGAGCCCCAACTCAATATTGGTCGGTCTCGTGATGGCAGTTGCTACTCCTACTAACTACTAGTAGTGATGGCAGCGATGGCACGAGGTTCTGTCTTGGATCGGCCATCGCCATCGCCATCGCCATCGCCATCGCCATCTCGTCCTCATCCTCATTCCCGCTCCACAATCGCCCTCTGTGCGTCTCCGTTGGCTGCTTGGTGCATTTCGGTCTGTCACTTCTCGCTTGTTGATGCTTGGTACCCTCATATCCTCGCACGCTAGCAAGCATAAGTCGTCCCGAAGCTCCACCCTGTCATACTTTTTCACCCTCTTGATACTCGTCCGAGTACTTGGATCCAAGCTCCTCGTTGTCTCATGTCTGGCTCAGCGGCTGCCCACTAAGTCCCTCATCAATTGGGCTCTGGGACCGTCACCAAAACAGCTTATGCTCTTGGCCCACCTGGTCCAACTCTTGACTCGGGCGTCGTCTGAATCTGAATCTTAATTCTTGGGTCGACATCTGCATCTGCATCTGCGTCTACGTCTCCTATCTGGCCATCTACATAGCTGTTCTAGCTCTGTCCACTGGCGTCCCAAGCTTGAACTTTCGTCAACATAATCTCCCAAACTCCTTGCATGCGCCGCCTCTGCCGCCAGCTCGCATAATGCATTCCATTCTAACCCAAACGATTCCCTCAGATCCGCGGCTCCAAGCTATTTTCCCGACCCTCGCATCCTGCCCTCCCCTGTCTTCCACGCGATAAGTAGCCTCCCTCGCCCTGGGCCCCCCCCCAGCTAGCACCGTAAAGGGTAAAGCAACTTCCTCGCCGTGCCGATTACACAACCAAATATTATCACTCCTCCTTAAATCTCTCATTGGCGGTCGCAACGCCATTAGACAATCTCGATTGAATTCGAACGCCCTTACGAATCGAAACTGAACGGTCCCAACGAGCCGGCTGATTGGGTCTGATGGTTTTTCGCCACAGCGCCGTCCCCACCATCTCGCATTCTGTTAACGTATTGACCACGGAGTTTTACCTCTTCACGTCTATCCATATGGGGCAGTCACTCGATCCTCTGCTCGCCTACTGTATGTACTGTAACATATGCTGAAACTGGTCGGCACACTATTCCCCCCGGGACTCGGATGACACATCGATTAATTTCGTTCCGTTATCTAGCAATGCTACGAGTCATCCTCAATCAATTGCCCTCATTTTCGGTGCTACTATGTGCTCCTTCCGACAACCGTGCACTCGCACACCCACCTCTCGTTCCCCGTGTGCGAATGGCAAACCCTCTTATTTCTCTAGTTCAGCCACCAAGATGCACACATCATCACTTCAACCCACTACTTTCGTCTCTTGGTGTAGACCTCTGACAAGTGGCAAACTCGTATACTCCCGGACCCGGGTTGATCGGTTCTGCCCACGTACCACAAATCCACTGCCACTTGTTCATACCGATCCTTGCCCGGAGCTATATCTCAACGCGGACAGTAATGTTCGAGTATACATGATGACAGAAGGATCCGCGCCAGCGGGTGCTACCAATTTGCAAATCATCCATGATGCTCACTGGCGCCGTGTTGCATTATCTGTATCCACAGAGGGGCTGCACACGCAGCCATTGTGTGCACATCCATACGAGCTAACTCCCGAGGCACCCTGGGTAGCACTCGTAGTACTTCCATACGGTATAGCCGTGTTCCCATTCCCGCTATCCGTTCCAGAAAACGTCAGCCTCCTTTTTGCATGGACGATCAATTTCTCAACCCCCAAAAAGCCACTAATCCAACGACCTGATTCCATCCCCATCCTGCGCGATCCCACAATTAATTTGGCAACATGTCGCATTCGCATCGAATCGTCAAACGCTCCATCTGCATCCTCTTCCAACCGATCCCGGTCGGCCGATCTCCAGGTACTGGTATCGAACATAACTCATGTGAACTCACTTGAGTGATCACGACACCTTACGAGTAGCAATCCACACCGGAAGGAAGATTTGTCTGCATCCAGTAAAATATGCGGATACTGACTTGCACTTGCTTAGCCTCGACAAGGCCAAGGGCAAATTGAAACATCGCACTGCCGGGGGGGTTGTGACATTGTAATGAGAGCCACAGCCATATGCGCCATTCTGGTACGCTGACTGATACTCCGAGCATTCAACTAATTAATCAGTACTGTCGCGTCATCCTTCCACTAACTCCACGGGGCCTTGGTATAAGCGATACTCCGTATATGAATACTGAACCCTAAACCCTACAGACTGATTCGGGTGCAACCCTACGACGTCCGTGTCATATTAGTGGCGCACTGTCACCTGTTTTGTTCACACTACGCCCAGGCTAGATTATGCTAACATAGACGGTCTGGCTGCATCAATAATTCAGCTTCTATGTACTGACGTATCCGGTAATCACTTTCGTGAAGCACTCTCCGTGTGGTACGAAGGAACAAGCTCCAACCCAACAGTAGCGGCTGTTTCTTCCTCTCCATGTGTTCAATAATTATTCCTTCCATGTCTCGTGGCACTAGATCGCCTAGAATCCATTCACGATATAACTTCAAAGCCTGAAGTACAAAGCCTACATCTTGCTCTCAGACTTCATGAGCAGCCGCCCATCATGCCACTAACACTATCTGAGGCCCCGGTCCAGCCTACACTATCGCCCAGTATAATTTTCGCTTCATACCCCAACAGGCATTTTCCGCCCCACAGTTTGTTGTGTGATCACATCGCTTCGTCCCACGGCTGGGTACCTGATCGACTCACTATTAATATCACCTAGATTGGCTCCATGCCTGGGCATTAGCTGGACAGATAGCACTATGAGGTAATGTACTTACTGGACTTCTGGCTACTATCCATTAGAAGCCTTGAAACCTGGAAACCAATCGGCCGGTAGGATCCTGCCCCGCTCACCAGCATACACACCATCAGGAAGAACTTGTACACATGTACTCGGTCCCCTTTGAGAATCTCAGCATGAGTCCGAACCATCCGACTGGCACAGTCAGACGAAGCGCGAACCACGACGAGGTCAGGCCTGACGCTTTCTTTCACTGACTCTTAATCGTATGAGATGCTCAATCATGTATGTCGCTGTAAACACGCTAGGGAACTCCCCGGTACAGCCTAGGTGGCAGGAGCAACGATACAGAGACATCCCAGTGCCAGAAGAAAATGAAGGGGACATACCTAATGCCGACTCGCCAGCCCCTTTGACCTTATTCTATTTCGGTCCATACGAAGGATAAGATAGCTCCGCCGGCCCCCAAAAGTGCAACCGTCTCAGGGGAAAGGATAAGCGGTGAAGAACGAGGTATTCCAAACGCAACAAAGTATCAACGACTACTATCCCGGGCATCCCCAAAAATGATTCATGCTTGCATCGACCATGCCTTTCTCGAGATGAGCATACTCGATATGGTTAGACTGGACTGGGAAAAGCACACCACCCAGCGCCGCCCAACACTATTCACCACTCTAGCTAGCTAGGTGGCCTGGATGTATCCCTACAATCAACCTATCTAGTCGCCTACGCAAGGTTAAATGAAATGCGCTCTAGTCACATTAAGAAGATCTACATACAGTAAGTGCGGAGCATTCCCTCCTATCCAATGTTCGAGAAAATGGTACGCCTAAGGCTAGATAGAGTCCGAATGATTCTTAACACCGCCGTCGCATCGCATCGCGTCGCGTCTCACCTGCAGCAGGCCCCCTTGCATCCCTCGAATTTCCGTCTCCATAGCCGGAACAGGTAGTCGCAGGCCTCAGCCAAAGGTCCACCTATACACACCCCCGATATGAGAGCGAGCCATACCGGCGTCCGGATCACGGAGCACACTGCACTCTGTTCCTGCCAATACTTGCACATTCCAAGACTGGGAGAATCTCGTTCCCTCCAGCATGAACGCGAGGGAATCGGGAAACCGGGGGCGGTGGGGACGACCCGAGATCGTCAGCCCTATACGCTCGCCTGACGACAGATGGATCGATGTCTATAAATGGATGGCTCAGCCACGTATGAGCTAACCACTATCCAGACATCCATCCTCAGGGAGGGAGACAGACGAGGTATTACGTACGCTGCACGTTTGACCGGTTCCTTAGTCGCTCTTGCGTATTGAAACTCCAACGCACCAGCTAGCCTCGTAGACGGATGAGGTACCTCAGTCCCTAGCTGCCGAGCCAGGTAGGCAAGGGCGTCGACGGCGCTGGACAGACAGACAGACAGACACAGACAGAAGCACAATGGAACGCGAAGAGAATGGAAATCAGATGAGAGAGGAGATTGTGCTTGGTTGTTTTCTATTTATTCTTCTTGATGCACCTCACGAAGGACACCCCATCTGTGATCAAGGACCTTTTTGCAGGTAATCCATGACCATTGAGAATGAGAGCAGGATTGAGAACGTTGTTGCGGTACACTTCTCTTGCTTGCTCTCCAGCTCGCCATAATTGCAGTCCTTCCTGTTCACAACGGGTTACCCGAGTCCATTCCCCCCTTTCCTCCTGATCCCATCAGCACCAACTTTTGATTTCAGACATCCACGTGCAATCTTACACTTTCAATATCGCCTAACATGCATAACAAGAACAAGGTAAAAGAAAACAAGTGTTCGTTGTGATTAATTAGAGTCATGGTTGGAGTTCGTAACCCAGCAAACTAGAGCAGTCCAAACTAGCTCTGCACACATGAAAGAAGTTGTGCGGCCAGTGACAGCAAGAAACGTGCCGGGTCAAAGACGCTTCCGAGGCATCTCGTCGATGTTCCGACGTAGCAAGGCTCCGTGAACCATACATTGACTTTTGAGGAATCTGTTGTGTGATCAAAAGGCTGCATGTGCCTGGGCCGCCATATTTGGAGGAGATTCAAGACGATAAAAAGAAATGGGTCGAGTACAGGTGGGATATCATTAAAATACAATGGTGCCCTCTTGTCACCGTCTGCCTTATTACATCCTCTCAGGGCTTCTGCTCACCACCTTGTTGGGCGCCAGCGTCACCACCTGGTGGAGGGGTTGATTGGGAGGATTCCTCGCGAGCCTTGTGCATCTTGTCAAAGAGGGTCAGAGCACTGGTCTGTAGCTCGTCGATCTTGGCCTTGAGTTCCTCCGCAGTTGCCGAGCCTTCGCCAGATTGGTTCTTGGCAACAAATTCTCTGAGAGTAGCAATCTTCTCCTTGATAGTGTCAGCTTCGGTCTTGTCGAGCTTGTCTTCGAACTCTTTCAGTGCCTTCTCAGTGTCATTGAGAACACTGTCAGCCCTGTTGGCAGCTTCGATTGCAGCCTTGCGCTCCTTGTCCTGCGCACCATACTTCTCAGCATCATCAACCATGTTCTGGATCTCGTTGTCAGATAGACCGGATCCAGAGGCAATAGTGATTGACTGGTCTTTGTTGGTAGACTTGTCCTTGGCGTGAACGTGGACGATAGAATCGGCATCAATGTCGAAGGTGACCTCAATTTGAGGGACACCACGGTGAGCAGGGGGAATTCCGACAAGCTGGAAGTTGCCCAACAGCTTATTGTCTCGGACCAGTTCACGCTCGCCTTGGTAGACCTTGATTTCGACGGCGGTTTGGAAATCAGCGGCAGTAGAGAAAATTTGTGATTTCTTTGTAGGAATAGTGGTGTTGCGGTTGATCAATCGAGTGAAGACACCGCCGAGAGTCTCGATACCGAGGGATAGGGGAGTAACATCAAGGAGCAAGACGTCCATGACTTCACCAGCAAGAACAGCACCCTGGATGGCGGCACCAATAGCAACGGCTTCATCTGGGTTGACAGCCTTGGCAGGGTCGCGACCGAAGATGCTCTTGACAGATTCAGTGACCTTGGGCATACGGGTCATGCCACCGACGAGGATGACTTCTTGGATATCTTTGGCCTGTAGGTTTGCGTCCTTCAAGGCCTTTCGTACTGGGTCGATAGTCCTGGTGATTAGGGGGTCAACGAGGGTCTCGAGTTGAGCACGTGTCATTTTGGAGTTGATGTGTTTAGGACCAGAGGCATCGGCAGTGATGAAAGGCAGGTTGATATCGGTCTGCAGCGAAGAGGACAATTCAATCTTGGCCTTCTCAGCTGCTTCACGGATTCGCTGAATGGCCATGCGGTCGTTAGATAGATCAATACCGGACTCCTTCTTGAACTGTTGGACAAGGTGTCGGACAAGGGTAATGTCGAAATCCTCACCACCCAAGTGAGTATCGCCATTGGTTGATTTGACTTCGAACACACCCTTTTGAATTTCCAGGATAGAGATATCGAATGTACCACCACCAAGATCATAGACTGCGATCACGCGATCAGCTTCCTTCTCTAGACCATAGGCCAGCGCAGCTGCGGTAGGCTCGTTGACGACACGGAGAACGTTAAGACCGGCGATCTGACCGGCATCCTTGGTGGCTTGTCGCTGCATATCATTGAAATAGGCAGGAACAGTGACGACACCGTTCTTGATAGGCTTGCCGAGGTACGCTTCAGCCGTTTCTTTCATCTTTTGCAGAACCATACCACCGATTTGCGATGGCGAGTACTTTTGGCCACGGGCTTCTAGCCAAGCGTCGCCGTTGGTGTGTTGTACAATCTTATAAGGAACTTCTTTGATATCTCTTTGGCATTCAGGGTCGGAGAATTTGCGGCCGATCAGACGCTTGGTCGCAAATAGGGTATTCTCAGGGTTGACCACCGCTTGACGCTTAGCAGAGACACCGACGAGTCGTTCGCCACTCTCAGTGAAGGCAACAACCGAAGGCGTCGTTCGAGTACCCTCCGAGTTTTCTATTATACGAGGCTGCTTGCCTTCCATGATGGCAACGGCGGAATTTGTGGTTCCCAAATCAATGCCGATGACCTGACCCTTGACCTTCTCGGTACTCTCGGGAGCGTCGGTGGAAGCATATCTGGAGATTATTGACGAGCGAGGAGCTCGAATTTGAGAGAAACGGGAGATGGGAGATGAGCGTGGAAGCTGTTGTTGGTTAGAAGGTGCATTCAGATGACCGGAGAAAGGATGCAACTTACAGCTCTAGACAACCGTGAGGCAATCATGGTGAGGAAAATAGTAATGGTACAGCAAATAAAAGACAAGAAGAAGTAGGTGGAGATTAAGAAGACTGCAGCGAGGCGCAGAGATTGATGGAGGGTGGTGATGTAAAGAGTCGAAGAGTTGAGCTCAAGAACAGAAATGTATACGTCGAGAGAAAAATCCTCAGTGCTTTCCTGCCTCCGAAGAAGGGAACGGAAAAAAAGGGAAGGAAGCTTGTCCGAGAGTTGTTAGCGGCAACTCGTTAGCGTCTTAGGCCTGGCCTATGGGCTTCCGCGCGATTCTTTCCTGAAGGAGCTACGCGAGCCTGTGTCATAACAGACGTATTTCAATGCGCACAGGACAAATCTCGCATGGATACAGCTAAGCCACCCGTCATTTCAAACAGGCCTGGAATTGTTCGACTCAGGAATCCCCATAATACCAACTGCTCCACCATCTGCCACACCATCCAACCAGACATCCTCGCTCCAGCTGAGAGGCACGCGCATCCAAGTAGCCGATATCAGCCTCACTCCTGTGGCTTGCTCACCCAATTGACGTCAAGCAACCTGGCTACCGCTCGCCCTGCTCCGCCATTGTTTCTTTGATGCGCAGTGTGAGCATTGTCAACGAAGTACACCTATTTTTCCAACACAATATCTCTTTTGGCATCGATCCAAGTCTGCCTCTGCAGGCTCATGACCTCACTTTCCCTCATCCCTTACTAGCACTCCTTGCATTCCGGACAGCCTTCATCCGGGAGATGAGCCTCGCTCGTTCGTCAAATCCTCACTCTCCCCGACATGACCAGGACCGACAGAGAAATATGCCTTACTCCCACACAAGGACTTGCAAATCATCATAAATTCTACCCTGCTAAGATTCCAGTCTCACACCATCAATTAAGGCACCATATCAGCACGCAAGAGGGAGAGTTTATATACTACGTCTCTCACTACGACATCTGCGTTCTTGACCTTCAAACCCAGCAGAACTCGCTTCTAGCCACCATTCCCTTTGAAGCAAGATGTCTAGCGGCTGATCTCGGATGGGTGGGGGTCGGTGGAGAAGTCAATGGAGATTGTGCTTTTGTCAAGATCGAGAAGGATGAACATGGGCATCCTAAATGCTTCGGCCACGATCTCGTGGTGGATTTACTGGGTGGGGAAATCGTGAATTCCATGAACATACATAACATGATGGGCGAAGGTCAGGCTCCAGACGAACCCGTTGTGCTGATCTCCAACAACGACAAGACTGTCAAGGTCTACTCCTTAGCCCAACGTCAGGTTCTCAACACGTTGGTGCACCCAGTCCCGATGAACTTTTCTGCCATGTCACCGGATTCCACCATACTTGCAGCTGTGGGAGATTCTGACAAAGTCTATTTCTATCGCCGCAAAGTGGATGAGACTTCTGATCCGAACAACGAACTGCCAGGAAAATTCCTCAAGTATGATTGGATCCCTTTCGCCCGTCCAACTGTTCCGACAGGAGATCCTGTTTTCGACGACTATAGTTTTGCCGTTACATTCTCTCCCACTGGGCATTTATGTGCCGCTTCAGCACAAGGCGGGTCGATATCGGTTTTCGATATGAATCAACTGGATCGACATCCTGAGTCCTCCATAATATGCACGTTCCGCTCGTCGAGACCTACGCTGCTTGGATGTGTCAGGGCTATGGCATTCTCACCCGCTCCGTGGGATATATTGGCATGGGCTGAAGACCACGGTAGGGTAGGGCTGGCTGATGTCAGAAGACATTTCATAAGGCGACAAATATTGGAGCTTGATCGTCGGAAAGCTCAGATTATAGAGCTAGAAGACGGCACCCCTGTCGCCTACCGTAACCTCGGTGTCAAAGAAAGATTGAAACAGCAACATGTTGCAAGACTCCGGGCCTTAAGGCGACGATCGAGTAGAGATCAAGACCTAGACATTAGCATGGAAGACACTCCCACCGAAACTGGCAGACAGCGTCATTCTAGACAGGATCTACTCTCATATCATCAGGGGTTAGATCTTGATGCCCGTGAAAGGTCGGTCGTTGAAGCGCTCGAGACCACGATGGATAACGTCGAGCAGAGTAGCCCTCGCCCCTTCAGCATTAACTACACTTCGTCGCCACGCTTGCGATCGTCACTGCTAGCATCGGAGCCTGGAAGGGAATACGGCATGCAATTGCCAGACTCTAACACAAGGCCAACAAGGGCAGGCCATCATCAGCCTCGGAGAAGATCTTCAGTAATTTTGTCAGAGTCAACTGCGGCCGCGGATCTTTATCTCAGTCCCCCTGACGGACAAAGGGCCAGAATCTCGGCCTCGCCAGGACGAATTAGTGATGATGAGGACATCCCAATCATGTCAACTAATGACCTGACACCATCTGCCTCCAGATCTAACAATCAACTAAGGCCATCTCGTATACCACCTTCGGATCCGTGGCACGTGATACAAGCCGCTCTGGAATCCGCAAGAGAGTCCGATGAAGGCAATAGAGCTCAGCTAGCACGCATAGAGGCAGCCTTGGATGATGAACGCCAGTTGGCCCATCAACTGGAACGTCAACTAAGCGAGGAGAGGCAACTTGCCACACTTCTTCGCGAACAGCTTGACTCCCAACAACGCCTCCTCGCTGAAAATTCATCTGAGCTAGATCAACTGCGAGCAGCCGCAGGAGATGCGAATTCTCGAGTCAATGCTTCATTCGAGAGGGTTCTACACCGTCAGCTTGCTAATGAAGAACTCTTTCTTCAACAGAGATCACAGGAGCTCCAAGCAGAGCGGAGACTCGGGACTGATCTTGCACGTCGACTTGAAACAGAAAGAGCTAGGATTCTGACCGGGGAACCACCGCAAGCGGAAAGCTCGAGGGCAAGTAGTCAAGCAGACGATCATGCCAGTTCCGCCCAGACTTCAGCACTACCGACCACAAATGTGCGATCTTCACAGTCTCGTGAGAACCCCGCAAACATTCTCGAAAACTATTCTGAAACTCGGACTCAAAGACGAGCACACGTTGATAACCTGCAACGTCAAGTCCGCCAGGCGGAGACCCGTATTGCACAGGCCACGTCTGACATTCAGACTCTCGAAACTATCGTACGCCGCGAAACTGCTGTCGATGATGCAGTGGGGTCAAGGCCTCGCAGGCGCTACTTCGATGAAAGTCAATCTAGCAGGCCGGTGAGCGGTGCGGGCAACCCTTCGACCAGAGGAGTGGGAACGACACCGCGTTCAGCAACACGACGGCGCCCTTCAATATCCATGGACGATGTTCGTGCCTCGAGGGATGCTCGTGCAGCTCTGGTTGGGCGGGTTAACGATCTCACCGCCTCCACTGCAAATACCGCTCGTATTGTCCAAGATGCAGATCTGCGATTGGCGCGGATGATGTTCATCTCGAGCAATTCTGGTAATCGTGGACTCGATGCCAATGGCAACTGGTTACCAGGTTCCTCCGTCCATCGGCTACTTGCTGGTGGCTCAGCATTGTCTACAGGCAATGTAGGGCCTGGTAGTACAAGTGGAAACACAGCCTCCAGCACGGTCGATGTAGTTAGAGAGATGGGACTCGGGACTGCAGGCATCGGCTTCAGTCCTGACGGTCGATATCTGTAAGTGGGACCCCTCGGAGATCACGCTCCCAATGCGAATGGGCAAGAAAACAGCGAAATGATTGTACTGACGTGTAAATCTTCCAGCTATGCTGGCACCGAGGCAGGCATTTTCGAGTTCCACATCAACCTCCGCGATCGAATGATGTTCCCGGCTTTCGAGATGAGGTGAACGCCCCGCTCCGAGGAGCACTATCGATCAGATCACAAGCTCCAGGCACTACCCATAAACAGCGACCATACACATGATTCTCGAACCGTTTTCCCCATGAAACGCCCTCCTACACAGCAGTCCTGACGAAAATGACGCATGAAGCAAGAAGAATGAGGAGGAACGAACGGTACCAGATATTTGAATGCATGTCGGAAGGAGCGTGGGCGCAGGATTCTACCTGGCCTTTTTTGGCCTTTGTCGACGATTGTTCTGAACATTTCTTGGTCTACGGGTTTGGGGAAAATTGGAGGTGACCTGTATTTTCTATCATGACTTCTACTACCTAGTAACCCACACACAGAGAGAAACGAAGCTTCGATGGTCTACCCTGCGAGCCCAGTGAGGCTTTTCGAAATTGCCATATACGTGTAAGCTCTCATGGGAAACCCATTTCAGATTGCTACATGACGACGCATTCTTTGCTCTTTGCGGGTAGCGTTTTCTTTGATAACGTAGGTTCTTGTCGAGCATTCTTCCCGGATGTACATACAGCGACGCTTACACACGACCACCGAGCAGAGCAGAGCAACCCAGAGGGTGGATCGATCGATTCTACAAAAGACACTTCCAGACACTACCTGTGGGTACGACCACTGTCCTAGCATGCCCGCTCCTGGCCGAGGCCATTTCGAGGCCTCAATGTGCAGCTCGGCCTTGCGTGCGACTCGTACCGCTGGGTTGATCCAAAGAGCATTACGCGAGCATTAGAGGAGGGAATAAGACAGTAGATTTATATATTTTTCCCATTTAAATTACACTCTGGAGGGTAGTAAGTGGGTCGGATTAGAGGGACAAGAGATCTCATACCACGGCAGAGATTCTGGCACCCCCCGTCATCCAGAATCGTCCCCAGACCTCAGACCTCCTGTTTTCTCCAAATGGAAGATGCATGTTTTTGCAAGGGGCTACAAAGACAAAAAAGCCCTTGAACATAAAATAAAATACAAGCTAGTTAGGACTCCAACAACAAGGTGCCCTTCTCGCTCCTCAACTCGTCGAGCGACTTGACTTTGATCTGCATGACGCGCAGCATGGTGTATTTGTGTTTACTGTGGACGACTTTGCGGTGCCTGTTCCTGCGCTTTTTCTTCTCCATCTCCATCATCGGGCCGGTCTCGAGACCCATGACGCGCAGGCGCAGCTCGAAGAGTCGCTCGTCGAGGTAGTTGGGTTCGCCCGTGCGCTTGGTGTCGTATGACTCGGTGCTGCTCAGGCCGGCCTTCAGCGTGTAGTCTCGCGACCCGATGATGCTGGCCCGGTTCAACCGCAGGACGTCGCCTGGATGCACGTCTTTCATGTGGAATGGGAGCCGAAGAATGTCTCCTTCCGTCAGCAGGTACGGGAACCGATGCACGTGTGCGGTGATGTAGTGTGGCTTCTGGGCGTGGAGCTTGGGTAGCAGCTCTTGTAGTGATTTGGACAGGACGAGCGGCCGGGAGGTGCTTTGGGATGATGATTTGCTCATGGTCGTGCTTTGGGATGATTCGGGGTTGGTGGTCGCGGGTGAAGATTCACCGGCTGGTTGCAGAAGGGTCGGCGGAATCTCTAGGTTGGCGTCTTCAAAGTCGACATGCGAGCTCCTTGCTGGCTGGCTGCTGGCTTGATGTAGCTTTGCACGGAAGGGGAGGAGGAAGGTTGGTGGTTGAGACGCCGGTTTTGAAATGTTCAAGGCCCTGTGGACGAGTGACTGCGCTGAAACATGATGCGATCTGGTCTGCGATCGGTGCCGCAGAGTTCTGTGAAGCGTAGCAGGTTAGTGTTCGATCGAGGACTTGGAAATGCCATACTCACTGCCTGGTGACTTGTGATGGGACTCTCGACGGCATTGAGTCAAAGATGCATTTTACCATGCGGCCACAGATGCGACACATCTTGAAGGTAGAATTGGAGCGACTATGGCTTGACAAACAGCTGTAAATAATGCCAGGTGAGTCGGCAAGCGGGAGAGCGATTGTTGGTTGTGCTACCGACACTTCGTCTGTCAACCAGGTCCTGAGTCCTGAGTCCTGACATCCAACTTCGAAGACATTTACCGCAGGCTTGGCGACACGGTTGGGTGGAAAGAAAAGACGGCGTCAGACGCGAGTCAGATGAAGGACCAAAGACTTGGGCACTATTGTCAACTTACTCAGCTCTAGTTGTCAGACACTGATTTAAAATGTGTAGACATTGGGTTCATCCCACGCCTTTTACTGTCGAGACTGGTGAAACTTACGGTCTTGATCCATTTCTACGATATTGATGAGCTCGAGACCCCTTTGGACATACAATTAAGACAGTACTGGCGTAGAATGAACACTAGATGGTGCTTAGCCGTGCTGCAGGTTGCGCCTGGTGGGATTGATATTTGATTGGCCTTGCACCAAAGGCCGGCTAGATCATTTCATAGTAGCCATTTTCCAGCTATTGCTTATCAAAGCCAGTACGGAGTCCGAAATAGTGACAATTGGCAAAACGAGCTGTCCAACTTGACTGAGCTGAACAAGGCCTGCAGATTGAGATTTCCTTCGTCTTGCATACAGCAACGAACCCTGCACATCGGAGTCTCAACTTATCATGGAGGCATTCATGTGTAGTCAATCCTAGTGATGAATGGCAGGCGAGAAGTACCATGAACACCATCGGCATCGGAATAATACCGTTTCAGCCAGGAGGTTTGAGCAGGTGGCTTGTTAGCTGACAACAGTGATGTCGATCTGCCGGCTAGCACTGCACCATGCCCTGCTTGTCTCAAAATTGCATGTCCTGGAGGCCAGTGAATGTGCACAGGTCCATGGACGCAGACGCCTCCAGAATTTGTGAAACAAGGCGAAGAGAAACGACGTGGTAAGCGGGTCTCGCATACTTGGCAGTGGGCATAGAAAGTGCTGTGTGCCTCAGACCCAAGATAACATGTGAAAAGGTTTGGACTCAGGGGCACGGCTCAAGGGTTGCAGGCTTGCAGCCTGGTGCAGGGAGAATGACCAGAGATAGCCAGCCCGCCAGCGACCGCTTATTAGTTGTCCAATCTTATACGAGAGACTGTGTATCCGTAATCAAACGATCAGAATCATGGCACTCAGCATGGTGTGTGGCCAGCCAGGCACAATTTCCTTGTGCGTGGCATCAAGAAAAAGACGGAGTCCCCCTCGGCTCATGATGTGACTGCGGGTACCTTGATCTACGAGTCAGGAACTGGATCTGTCATACAAGACACGAGCCTTGCACTGCACACGACGACAATCCATCAGAGTTTTTTTGGAGGACGTCTGTTGTTGAACGGGCAAGACGTATGTAGCACCCCGTAATTACCTATTGTACGAGTAAGAGTAATTGCCCAAATTGTGGACTCGTGCATAAGTCTTCTGTCTTGGTACTCATAGGTTGGCAGCTCTGGATAAGCGTCTCACCAGATGCAGGCAATCGGGCGCCGAGAAATAGAAGAGGAACCGCCTAGTGCGTCACCGGAACCCACCCAGCGGTTTGGGGCTCCCGGGCCTCTCGTGCCTCCAACGTGAATGTTGAGAATTTGAGACTCCCGGTTAAGCCTCCGATGCCAATAGACGGGCCAGGGCCACCTGCAGCGCCCAAACAGGCGCTACAGTTTAACGGGCCCAGCGGTTCTTAACCGACGCTCGCCCCGATTAAAAAACCCGCAGTGGTGCCTATCGGCGCCTTTCACCCATCTCCATTCGCCCCACTCCGATCCATGCCTCAAGCCACCCCTGGTCCTCTGCGTCCATCAGAAACCCCACCCCAAATCCACATTTGGTCAGTATCCCTACTCCGGACTGCATCTTTTATATTCCCAGCAGCTGTCCCTGAGTGGGCACTGTTCTTCTCCCCGGTTGTATCACTTCCTCTTCATCATGGCGACCCCGGTGAAGGAAATCCCGCGTTTCGAATTCGACGCACCGACTATGCGTTCATCTGATGAGGAGCAAACCGTCATCGGCCAGAATGACCATCTCAACGGCAATGCTCCTGTCGACAGCAAGGCGCTGAAGGAGAGACTGCACGTGGAAGCCCTCAGAGAGTCTTCTCCTACTCGCCACGAGGATCAGCTGCTTTCCCCATCGCGTGGTCGTGAGGAAGCCAACCGTCTCACCGATGAAATCGCCCTGCAGAGAGCAGAACGTCTCGTAACCACTGCTTCGGAAGTTGAAGGCCGCAATTCTACCACTATACATCGCTCGAGATCGAGAGTCCCCGAGCCCATCGACGACTTCGACGCTGCCACCAATCCTCTCCACGAGCGGACTGCCGTCTACAAGCCTCCCGAGAACCCCACCACAAAAGTTGCAAAGTTCTTCAAGTATGTCCACGAGTCAAGTTGGCTCGTTCGATATTTTACCTACATCGTCCCCGTTACCGTAATCCTCCTCACACCAATCCTCATTGGTGCCTTGACTGCCCCGGGTCAGAATGCCAACGTTGGCAGTGTCAAATTGTTATGGTTCGGTGTCTGGCTAGAGATCGTCTGGTTGACCCTCTGGGCTGGTCGTATTGTGGCCAAATGCCTCCCTTGGCCCCTCGGTCTTGTCTCCAGTCTGTTCACAAACAATTCGAAGAAATGGCGCGATTTTGGCAAGCAGCTCGAGGTTCCCCTCACTCTGTTCCTCTGGTGGCTGGCCATCGAGATCTCATTCCTCCCAATCATGTCCAACCGCCGCATCAACGGTGAATCTGGCACGACTTCGTGGATGCGAACCATGAACAAAGTTATTATCGCTGTCTTTGTTGGGACTTCTCTGAATCTCGGCGAAAAGATCATTATTCAACTCATTGCCATATCCTTCCATCTTCGAACCTACGCCGACCGAATCGAGCTCAACAAATTTCAGATTGGGAGCTTGACCAAGCTCTACATCTTTTCCAAAGCCAAGATACATATGGATGATCGTGAATTCAAAGAGAAGGCAAGTGGTCCTCCCTCTGGTGCTCGCACTCCAGCTGCCTACGTCGGAATAGCCAGTCATGCAGTCAACAAGGCCATGGCAAAAGTTGGCGATGTTGCCGGAGCCGTCGCAGGTGACTTTACTGGCCAAGAAGTTGCCAGGAGCGGTTCGCCTGCTCAGGTCATTCTAGAGCTTCTCAGATCGACAGCTGGATCCCAGGTTTTGGCCCGACGACTCTACAGGACTTTTGCGAGAGAGGGAGAGGAAACCGTCTCTTCTGAGGAACTCAAGGTGGCTTTCGACAACAACGACGAGGCCGAAGCGGCATTCAGCATGTTCGATAAGGACATGAATGGCGATATCTCCATGGAAGAACTCGAAGCTGTCTGCGTGGAAATCGGCAGGGAAAGGAAGTCCATCACAGCTTCCTTGAAGGATTTGGACTCCGTCGTCAGCAAACTCGATGATGTCCTCTCGTTTGTGGTATTCATCATCGTCGTCCTAGTCCTGATCTCACTTCTCTCGACATCTGCGGCCGGTGTGCTGACGTCTGCCGGTTCTGCCGTGCTCGCTTTGTCATGGTTGTTCTCCGCAACAGCGCAAGAGTTCCTCCAATCAGTTGTCTTCGTCTTCGTCAAACATCCGTTTGATGTTGGTGATCGAGTATCGATCTATGGTAACACTGGAGCACAGCTGAAGGGTGATGACTACTTTGTCAAAGAGATCGCCTTGCTGTACACCGAATTCAAGAAAATGGAAGGTCAAATCGTTCAGGCGCCTAATTCCTACCTTAATACCTTGTTCATTCTCAACATGCGCCGGTCTGGAGGTTTGGCCGAGGCCGTGCCGATCGTCATTCGCTTTGGAACGACAATCGATCAAATCGATGCTCTAAGGAGTTCGCTACTTGAGTTCGTCCGCGACCAGAAGCGTGAATATCAATCTAACATCCTCACGGAACTCCGGGAAGTAACAGAGGCATATTCATTAACGCTCAACGTGGTCTTCTTTTACAAAACTAATTGGCAGAACGAGTTGGTTCGATTGACGAGGCGGAATAAGTTTATTTCTGCGCTGATGTTAGCCATGCAACAGCACGGCATTGAGGGCCCACGCCGCAATCAAGCAGGCTGGAGAGATGATATTCCTCTACATCTCAATTACCCACCTGGGGCTCTTCCTTCACAAGACCTCCGTACGAGCGACAACGACATTGGAGCTTCAGGTCCTGCCGCTGCTGGAGAAGCTCCTGTGCGTGCAAACCCGTCAATTCTTCGAAGAAGACCCAGCACCGGTCAACTTGGCCGCCCTCGAGCGGAATCAATCTCTTCCATGGCCAAACGGGTCGACTTCTCCCTCGGCATGAGAGACGCCGGTTCAATGGCAGATCCATATGAAGACAGATCACCATCACAAGCACAATACCGCAACGTCATCCGCGAGAGCAACAGAATCGACGAGGAGCGCCGTTCGAGTGAACAAGGAAGAGACTCTGCAGAAGCTGTCCGCGCTTCTGGCCGCTCGGCGTCTCGCCGAGACCGATCGGGGTCTGGTTCTCATCATCACATGAGCAGTGGCTTCATGCGTCGATCGACAGAGCCGTTCAATTCACATCGAAACAGCGTCAGCAGTGTCGGAACGCACCGTAATCGATTCATGGGCTGGACGCGTGGTAATCAGAGCTTGGACCGAGCACGAGATGCCGAAGAAGGCAACCACGGTCCAATTGACGCTAGAACGGGGCAAGTGTCTAGCGAAGCTGTTCGCCTCGACTCTTTCACATCATCTATACCAGAGGAACACGGTGCCGCGTTGGCGCCAGCGGCCTCGCACAGCGAGGATTGGGAGCTGAGAAGGCTTGGCGAGCAAGCATCCTCTGCCAGAAAGGCCCAATAAATAAGCCTGATGTATTATCGCGCAGCTAGGCAAGAGTTATTCTTTTTACAGTGTTATTGGGAACCATCCAAAGTGGCTAGTGCAGCAGCTTCGGAATTATTGGACAATGGGACTTTTATTTGCGATCTCATCGTGGAGATTTGAGGCCATGGAGTTGTGTGATACGATTATAGACGACGAGAATTAGACACAGGGGATCCTGGGGTGGAAAAGCACCACTTTCACAGTGAACTGTGAGACCTGCAAATACCTAGTGTTATTCTACGGGGTTGGATATATTAATGATGAGATGAACCATACGATCCATCAATCAAAGAAGGCCATCTTCTCTATTTTGAGCCCATTAAATGCTATCTCATACAAATTATAAGATATTTTATCCCCTGAGGGGCTCCTCCACAGCGCCTTTGCCCGTGCACCGAATCATCCTCATGGTCTTGGCGCACATCCACTCTGTCTTGCTTCCCAAAGGGTCAATTGTCTTACCTGGTTCGTAACTCAACCTCAGGCATTTACATAATTCTTGTAGCATGCCATCCGCATCCGTCGCTCAGACTTCTCTGAGGAGGATACTCTAGTCGCGCTGCGGTGTTCTGTTCTGTTCACGCAAGAAACTCCGCCTAAAGCTTAAGAAAAACCTATAGGAAACCTGCGCCCCTCCTCCGTGCGACATGAGAGTTTGACCCCACAAGGCTCCGAGCCTGATTGAGGTCCGAGTCCAATCAGGGCTCCTCGTCGATACCACTGGTATGGTAAGTTTGAGGGACAGACACAGGAACAAAGAATATCGAGGCTCGAGGATGCCTGACCGATAGTTTGTTATTTGAAATTGGTCTTTTAGACCTCTCGCGCTCTCTGTTTTCGAGTGGTCGCAACGCACAAATTCGAAGTCCTGGTGATTGATCAATAGGTGGGTTCGCCATTTGCTGTTCTGGTCTTTGTTTCCCTGCTGGAAGGAAATCTGCTGTCTCCAGCAATTCAAGAAGGAGCTTCTTATTGCTCTCTTTTCAAATCTTCAGTGTCCTCTGAAATACTAACAGGCATTTGATCAACCCCCGTTTCTTCTTCACAGTCTACCTAGCATCGCCATTCCTAGTATCAGCACCGCCTTACGTGCCCAAAAAAAGAGAGGATGAGGGGCGGCGATGTTCTCGCCCTGGTATTGGGGCTCGTACTTGCCCTAGGGATTATCATCGGGTACATCTGGTCATTGTTCAAGATGCGGGCGCAGTGTCGCAGCATGTCGCGGCGAGTGAGAATCAGTAATGCCGCACCGTATCGGTACTGCATGCAACAGGCCATTAGAGCAAATGAGGGAGAGGGGAGACGGTGGAGACAGAGAGCGAGTCAGGACAGAACACGACCGCGGGCACGCGAGATCCGGGGCGTTCTTCCTGTCGCTCCTCCTGCCTTAGTCGAAGAACAACAGCAACAGACCGAGCGACCACCCGCGATAATGCCGCCATCAATCACAATAACCCCGCCGGCGCTCGAGTCAGATCCTCCTTCGTATTGTCCGATTACTCGTCCTGAGCGATCGCAACCTCCACCACCACGATACACGCTCGAAGACGAAGAGGCCTACGCCAACGGCCACGTCCAAACAATGCACGAACCAAGAACGTCCCTAGAGGTCCTGCTTCCCGTGCACCTGCGTGCCAGGACATATATGTCGTTGCTTGCGGCCGACGAGGAGGACGCCTATCCTCTGCCTCCCCCGTACGGCTACAGCACTGAAGGCGAGGGGCCGCCGCCAGCCTATGACTATCTCGCACAGGGTGGAAATTGGAACACATCCGAGGAGGAGCAGGGACAGGGCACGGTCGCCACCTCGATCCTTGGGACCATGGTCGGTTGGGTTGGCAGGCGGATAGTACGTACTCGAGGTGCGCAGCAGGAAGAGGCCGTTCTTGCGCGTGGTGGTGATGAGGAGGAAGTGATTCCGTCCGGGTGGAGAGAGACAGCGGCTGCAGCGGCAGGAGGGTCTGGACCATGGCCTTCTGACCCGTAAGTCTTGAGTCGTGCAAGCGAGGGAACTTCGACATCGATTTCGACATGCAACAGTATGGATTGCTCGACTATTCCCATCTTGGTCTCGGCAGATGTTGCGGGTAGAGAGATAGCGCAGCCCTTTGGATAATTTTATGTGTTGCGTCTACTTTGGGTTCCATTCCATTCCAATCCTCATTCAGCTTGATTTTCTATCTTCTTGGTGTGAAATGTGCCCTTTGTGTGAGTAGGGGCAATCCCGTGAGTACACGATCTCGTTCCCCCTCCCAACCCCTTAAGGTACTGGACTGGCTGATGGGTATGCAGCTCCCAACCCGGTTCTCCTTCATCGCCCAACATCTATCACCATAGGACGCAGCCGTACCTACATACCAATTACCTACATAGATGAACATGTCCCAACTAAAATCACGGAACACACCACTCCACCGAAACAACTGCTCCACGCCAAGCATGTAGTCAGACTCTCTTATCAAAACCTCATGTTCGCGCCTCCCCACCTCCGAGACAAGGCTGAAACCTCCTGGCTCAATGTATCAGGTGTACATTCCCATCCAGTCTGGCAAATTGGGCTGGAGTATTGATTCCCGTGCTTGTCGTGTGCTTGTACGAGATCCTGAATGGACTGTTTTCAATTTGCGGAGATTGGAATACAAGAGAAATAAACAGATTTCATTTTGGGTGGATGGTGGGGGAATTGGGTGTTCGGGAAAGTAGTTTATTTTGTATCTAGTTTATTATTGCTTCGGATTCCACACACCTCTCTTGCTCTTGCTCTCGCTCTCAGGGTGCTAGCTTCTTGATCGTCCAATAGTTTCACGTTCATCTGCAGAGAAAAGTCAGGCTTCAACAGAGACTTTTCTTTTGAGACCCCCATTACACCATAGTTCTCAAGTCGCGACTTGTGTCTGTCGCCATTTGCAGCAAACTTGCACAACATGTACTCCCCAGGCACAATTGCATTCTGGACGCTGGAATCGGTCTTGATCTTGATTGCAGTGGCCCAGTGCTGCATAATGTGGCATCTGTACGCACAGCGAAAGAAGCAGCGCATGAACGATGGCTTGAGGAATAGTGTCAGGACTGCCAGCACGACGCTAGATCTGGAAAACAATGGAGGACGGGAAGAAGCTTTGAGTCGGCCGGGGAATGAACAGAGTGGAGACCAGCCAGAGAGAAGGCTTGAGTTGAGTCTGCCATCTGCTTGGAGTGCCAACGCAGAAAGAAGGCCCGGGAGTGGTTATGAAGGTCTTGAAGTGGTATCACAGGAGATGGTTCAGATGAAGGACTTTGCTGTGGCATCCAGTAGACCCCAAGTCCAGCAGTGGTCAGGTGAAAACTGGACTAGCTGTGCCAACGGCACCCCAGATACCAAGCAAGGTCAATCGGCAGTGCCCGAGCAGTTCCACCATCAAGCTCCAGCGCAGCACGAGAGCTCTGGCTTCCTCCGACCATCACCGATAGCAGCATCTCGAAGTCCTTCTCCCGTATCTGCATTCCACATCCCAGATCAATTCCACCTCGGGCGCTCGATGCAGTATGAAGTTCAGAGAACAGAAGGCCCAGTAAGCATACACTCTGGGCATTCCTCTGTAGAGATAGCCTCACCGCCTCCGGTTGTCCATCGGCCACGGGATCATCAAGGTGACCCGCTGCTATTGAGAGCCTTTTCAACATCACTTCAAGCAATCCAAAGTAGTGGTAATGCTGAGGAAGAAAAATCGACGATTCAGGAACTCGAGAGTCCTTTGCAATCAGTGAGTGTCTGTTCGGACCCTCCGCGCACGGGTACTCAGCACCAATATCGAGCGTACAGTCCTCAGCTGAGCATCGAAAACCAGGAGCGAGGCACCCACCATGCCCAATTCCAGCAAGGAAAAGAAAGGCAGTTGGACTCCCTCCAATCGGCACCAATTCATTCCCGTTCCTCGTCTTTACCGACTACCGGAGGGCAGCAAGGAAAAATACCAAGTCGCACAGACGACCAACAACGTAGCCATCGGGCGAGTCCGGGACGATTTAGCCTCAATGCGTTCACCATGGTGAGGGTTGAGTCGCCTAAGGGCACAACGGAGACTGAATGAGGAAGAGTGAAAGTCGCAGCTTCTCAACGGCCAGCATTTGTCCAATTATTGAATTGCGTAATCTAATCATTAATCTCAGGCAATACGGCCTTGCCTTGTGTTGAGTCGTCTTAAGTCTTCGTCAGAGTCAACGAGCACCTGCAGAATTTGGGAAAGCGAGAGGCACTTGCTCTTCACTGTATTGGAAGAGCTCGAGAAGGCGCTGGCTTGGAGCGAGATTGGGCGGTTGTCTCTGTTTTTTTTTAGCTTGGATTCTGCCGCTCGTAATAATCTGTGCCGTAGAGGGAGAGATTTAATTGAACCCAACTTTAAGCAATTTTCAGCAGAAGCGACGATTGTCCTGGACATATTGGTTGATGTAGATCGCTGGGATCATATTCTGGTTACCTCAGCAACGTGTCATTTGCGCGAATATGAGCCGCCATCATGTAACGGGGATCGAGAGAAGATTCTCTGATAGTTGACACAGCCTGTGTAATTCTAATATGGCGTGTACGGCCGACTAAGACCGAAGTGTGGGATGTGAAAGGATCAGCAGGTGCGCTGGTCCATACCTTCTTCACAATCACGGAATGGCTCAAAGAGAATCTTTCAAGCTCTCATGGCTGGCAGGGCCGTCCAGCAACGAATAAGACTCTCGGTGCGCCGACGCATGATGGTGGAATTCGTCCCAAGTGAACAGTTGGGGCTTAAGACTTGTGGTTGCATCCTCATCTCTTGTTGCCAACTGCAGCCCACCGTTCGCGGCTTCTCACACCAACCCCTTCATCCACGGTTGAGCCACTTGTCCCTGTGCTCGCCCATGCTTCGCCCACCTCGCCTATGACCCTTCCTGGCCGGCCGGCAATAACGGACCCTCCAGCCCAAACCGTATTTGCTGGTAGGACGGTTCCATCCAAGATCTTAACGTTGTCCTTGATCATAACCATATTCCCTATGGTGCAATTGGCCCCAATATAGACATTGCTCTTGATCTCTGCCGCTCTCACATGGGTGTTGGGACCGATATAGACATAGTCCGATATTCTAAGCACAAAATAGGTCATGATTTGTTTTGGTTGCCCGCCATTTGGGTCTGCAACCGTGGTTAATCGCGAGGGCGGATGAAGCGTGGCGCCAGGACTAATGAAGACATAACGGCCAAGGTGGATGGAGGTATGCTCTTGGTTTGCAGGCTTCGGATCTGTTGATTGCGCGGGGGACTTTACTTGGGGTGGCCGGACAAGATCACCATGGATGACAACGTCTTGTTGAATCACACATTTCCCTGCCAAAATGATATGCTTGGGACCGAGAATGGCGGCACGGCGACTGATTTTATTTCCCGTTTCCTAGGACAAACAAGTTAGCTATTTCGAGGATCGAAGTCATGAAAAGGGCGGATCTAATCAAACCGTCTCAATATACTCTCCACGGACCGAAGGTTTGGGAGGCATTTTGCCCACATCGGAAAACCGACAAGGCGAGAACTGGTTGACTGGAGTGAAGTTTCGACGCGGATGTGAATCTGATATCAGACCCGTCAACTGCGACATCTGACGCGTGATTATTGTTCCGCTTCCGGATTTTGCACCACGTTCAGGGGATGACGTCAAAATAAACATGGGAAAGCATTGACCCCGCCAGCCTCGAGGGAAGGAACCACTGAGCATTTACAGTATGTGACCGACCTCGACATGATCGCACCTTCTATTCCTCTTCAGAAGCCACATGTGAATTTCCAAACTTATCTGAACATCCTCTCAGCCTGGATTGGGAGTACCCTTGTGACATTCTCAGAGTCAAGATGACTATTGATCGGATGTTTGAGAGGAAGCACATGCTTCCTAGTAATGACAATACCCTGGAAGCTCAGGGTGAAGAGGCCATGTTCAGCATGAAGAAAAGGTGGCGCCACATGTCTGCTTGTTCACTCTTGGAGAGGCAGTCAGGAAGTATCACCTGCAGCCATACTATTACTCAGGCTCTAGTTTCACTTCAACTGTCTTCCTTCATCCTTCAACCACTTTGACCTCGGACTCTTATGCCGTATCCTATTTTCTTCAAGAAGTTCCATGCTTACCTAGGTCTCATAATCTAACGAAGCAATCATGCAACAAGACACCACAGACACTGACAACAACCATGGAACTGCGCAGATGGTATTGGACAAAGCCCCTTCGAGTACATCGTCCCAGGCCGGCAACACAACAGTAGCCTTCGACGCTCAAGATTATGACAGTTACCCTCGGCGGACGACCAGTCTATCTCGAAAAGACCCAAGGGCTACTTCAGAATCTGTCAACGGTGCCGATGCTAAAGCGACCATCACTGGTCGGATCAAAGTCATTGTGACTGCCAAAAAAGGAGTCACCGTTTCTGCTGATAATCATTCTATGGACAAAATTAAGGTGTTTGCTCTCAGACAAATTAAAAACACTGGAGTCAACTTGAATGCCATAGAAGTCACTTTACCGACCGCAGAGCAAACCCACAGCTCACTCTTTCTGATGGGTACAGAGCTAGGAGTTTATGGTAAGCATTCACCACTTCCATCCTTGATGAAGACAAATCTGACCACACCCCAAGAGAATATGAGGTTCCGGATACATCCAGTAGATGCTCTTATCACCCACTTCAAGGCCAGAGCAGCAGAAGGGACATGGCAGCGTAAGATTGAAGCAAAATCTCAGCCCGAGCCTGATGAAGCCTTTCTTCCCTTGGGACAGCTGATCAATGATCTAGCAGAAGAACAGGTCAAAGAGGACACCGAACCCCGTCCAGCATGCCATGGAAGCTAAATCCTGACGGCCCATTACCGGAACTCCAGCTTGCGCTTCGTGGTCGCCGTGGTCATGGTCGAGGACGGCCACTTATCGAGACCCTCTCTGGCAAGCAGAAGAAGGCTCTCCGACAAGAAGAGAAACTGTGTCGAGCCAAACTAGCAAGAGATGGAGTTGCCAACGAAATCTCTAACGTGCTCAGAGTGGACAAGTCTCTGGAAAAGTCTCTGCGAGCGAACATGAGGCGGTGTGTGGTTACGAAACGGGTTGGCGGTAGGTTCATGATATGTGGGAAATTTACATTGATGCATTTGACCAATCAAAACCCTCAACATGTAGGAGAAGGAATAAGGCCAGTCATGCAAGACTCTCAGTCTCAGCAATCACGCTTCATTCGTAGACAACTGGAAGAAGCAGAGAAGACTAGATGGACAGGCCTCGGAAAGAAATCAAGTCATGCAAAGAAAATGGAAGCTATCATCAAAGGTATGTATTTGTGATCAATTATACCTGACCGTGTGGGGAAGTTGCCAAGATCACCGGAGTCGAATATTTGGCATTCAAATGAACTGACCGTCGTGGCGTTTACAGAATTGGAAGAAAAGATCTAGTTGAATTTTTCACGTCTATTCATCAGGGTCAGGGCCACCATCCATTCGGCACTGTCCACAATTTCTTATACCTCCCATCATGTGAAGGTCGACACCAATCGTCCCTGAGCAGACGACAGGCGCATTGCATCAATCATCCGTCCGATAGCACCCAGCCCAACTGGAAGGACGATGGCTGTTAGCTTCGGGGTCGTTGACTGGATAGTACCTTGCACAGTCCTCCCACATCGCTAGTCCAAATCCTTCTAAAAGAGCCACGTAGATGAGCATCTCAGAGAGCTAAACCGTTCAAGTTTGCTGCATCTCCGTTCTCCTTCGCTGAAGTAACATCCTTCTTTTGCCCCTGTTGCTCAACCTCACAAGAGTCCTCTGCCTTCGCAATCCCGTAGCGTTCACAAATGTCAGTAGCAACTCCCTCGCCACTCCAATACGCACCGGTCGTTGTCCCCAACGCAATGAACGGCGCCGTATGCTCGCCTGCCAACCACAGGCCCTTTTCAGCGCCCATTCCACATGACCACCGCATCGCCAATATATCTTTATCCCCATGTTCCAGATCGACTTGGAAGTTACAGTAGCTGCCGTTCCCCGCGAATTTGTCGTTCTGCCACTGCGTCATCAGGAACGATTTCGGTATGCACGCCGCATTCGTGCTGGGAGAGTAATTCGGCAAACGACTGTAGAATGGTTCCGCGAACTTCGCAAGCACAGCATTGTAGGTGTCAGAATGCGGCGTGAGATTCGTGACCTGCTCGACCACCCATGTCGCGCAAGGCCCGTAGATATAAAACAACAGCGTCGGATGCGCGTTGGGACCGGGCAGATGAGCAAGTGACACAATCTCTTGGTTCCATGACGCACCTTCTGGGTGCTCTACGTAGTTCGGGCTGTGAAACTGCGTGAAGATAGGGTGACGTGATGTGTCGCGCCCACCCTCACCGAGCCAGAACGCGGATGGAAATGTGACGTACAGCTTCTCAAGGCGACCGTAGTTGATGTTATCGATCGCCTGGGACAGCCCCGACGGGAGGGCCGGTGTAAATGCCGAATCTTTGTTTCTCTTCAGCCACCCCAGCGGCGCCGTGAGAACGATGTCGTTGAAGGACAGCTTGTCCCCAGCCGCCGTGGTAACTGTGACTTTGTCCTCGTCATTACGGTCGGTACCGTCGCGAGCCAGTTCGAAATGCACGGCTTCGGTGTCGAGCCTCAGGTCCACGTTGTCCCGCTGCTCGTGCTCGAGCGCCAGCCTCGCGACCTCGGCGAGGATATTGCGATAGGTGCCCGCCACAATGACATTCTCGCCCTCGATGCACTGCTCGAGCCAGAAGAACCTCATGCTCTGGGTCTGGATCGGGTCGCCGATGAACGGGCCCCACATCTCCGCATGACGGAGGAGATCTCTCCTGTCGAGCTTCAGCCTGTTGACGCGGTTTCTTGTCTCCAGCTTGTCATCCTCGTCCAGCCTCGCCTTGATATAGTCAAACAGGCTCATTTGCGGATCGAGCCAGTTCTCATCCGAGTACTTGAACGCATCGGCAATCAACCCCCAAATTTTCGCGGATAGTGCCTTGGCTTCGGCCTCTGGACGCCTCAGCCCATCCGAGCCAAACAGCGCGCTGTCCTCCTCGGGCTCCAGGACAGCCGTGTGCGTCTTCTCCGCCAGCGTCAGGATCGGATTGCCCTTAGTGCCGTGGATCCAGTTTGGTCCCATGTCAACCAGATGCCCTCCTGAGCTCTGCTGGTGGACACGCCCGCCGATGCGGTTGCGCGCCTCCAGGATGGTGACCTTAAATCCGCTGCGTGCGAGCACTGTCGAGCAGCGCAGACCCGCCATTCCGGCGCCGATCACGGCGACATGCGGTATTATATGCGGCGGTGACATTGACGACGACGATGACGACGACGAGCCCCTGCCTGCGTATCGCCTGAGAGGATTGCATTCGACTGGTCAGCTGTTGCCGTTGGTAGATTTGATTAAGCAGACTTGTTGCATCGTACCTATCGTACCTTTGTCCCGGTTGGCTGGCCGGGTCCTCGGCTATGTTGGAGGTTTTGTTGGACATGGAAAAACACTCACAGACTGATGCAGTATGCGTTTCTAACTCCCTGGCTCCTGGTGGGCTTTGATGAACAGAAGTGCTGAACCCGGGGGACGCCGCTTGCCAACGTGAATACGAACTACTGCCAAATGGCTCGCAGCGCTTAATGTAGGCTCCAAAACAGTTAACGCAAGAAATGCATGATGTTTATCCTCATTTCCCAATGCTGTGACTTTATGATCAAGCTTGCAAGTTCAAAGCAAGGAAGTTCGATCTCCAGATTTCGGCGGAGGGTGGTTCGAGGATTTTAGCCTTTTCGGCATCTCGAGTCTAGGCTAGAGACATCAAACTTTGGCGTGTCTGAGCTTCAAATGGAAACGTTCTTATTCAGAGCACCGGAGAGATGTGGGCTCCGAAATTGATATGTAAGGTTAAGAAAACATAGACGAGGAATCAGGAATATCCTTTGAATACATGTTCACAAAGTCATTCAACATTTCTTATTTATTAAATGTGGACATGCTTTCCTCTCGACTGACTGGGATCAGTTGTGGAGGCGTACAGGTCGCAGACATCTCATGGGAACAATTCGGATGCGTACTGTCAGTTCGTGGCAGTTTAATTTAATGATACAGGTCGGGCACAAGGGGGTATCCTGTTCTTTAGCTTTCCGTCATCTTAGACTATTGCAGCAACTGATATTGTGAAATTCATCTCCATGCTCCTTGGCTGAGGGAGAGCAAACCTTGAACGCAATCAAATTCCTCACCCTTGGCCTTCTCTTTGCTTGGTGAGGGTTGAGCGCTTCCGGCCCGTTTGCCGCGCAGGTGTGATAGTTGGTTAACCGGGGTTGCATCACGGAAGATCACACTTTCGTTCGCTTGAAGAACTGAACGGGCATTGATGCTCGGTTCGGTTCGTCGCAGGGGATTAATAGAAGCTCGAGTTCCTGGCGCCCAATTCTCCTTGTCTGAATCTCCAGATGGTGATCGAACATGATGAGATCTGGACCCACCAGCTTGGTTTTCCAATCCACTGTCAAATCCTTGCAGACGTCCCATCGAGGATTTTGTTCTTGACAATTTTGACTTGCCATTCTTCGAAGCCAGTGCAGTGCGCACATTACTCTTGGACAAAGCAGGGCTCAATGCTTGGGTACGCGATTTAAAGCTATTTGACCTCACAAGGTTGATAGCACTAACAGCAGATCCAGCATTTTCCGCCTCTGCTTGAATTGACAAAGCGTCTTTAGCAGTACTGTCACAGTAGAACTCCCAGGTTCTAGAATCACGAGAACGACCAAATCCTGCACTGACGGCTTTCGATTGTCCTTGTGCGGATTGACGAAAGGCTTCAGCATCAGTCGTAGCACTTTGGCTTCGAGAGAGATTTGCTCTCATTGGTGCTTGGGACGTGGGGGGCGGTGGTACTCGTGCCTTTTCTGGCGAGGGTGTCGGTTCATTGTCGGTTCGGATTTTGACAGCCCCGTCAACAGTCATGGCCAACCGAACCATGCTCGAGGTGCGGGCAAGGGGCTCCTTTGCTCGGGGCTCCTCCCGAGCCAATTCACTGACCGAAGTGGCGGGGGCACTGTCCTTCATTCCAGACATCTCATCATGACCTCTCTTTCTCGCACTGCTCTGCTCACTCGTACTTTCATTGCCATCGGACTCAACTACTCCCTCCTTGATCCCAAGTGACGTAGCTACCTTGACCTCGCCCTCAAAGGTTGAAGGTGGTGTCAGCGGAGCACCTGCTACTTGCGAGGAGTCAGTGCTGGCAACCGTTTCCGCTGACGAAGAAGGGTTGAGTAGGCCGTGGATGCTCGAGGCTCGAGAAGCAGGACGGTTTGGAGTCTCAACTGGAGCGAGCGATTGAACTGTGCCTATTTGTTGACTAGACAGTGCATCCCTTGGGGACGATGAAGGCAAATAATGCAGGTTGGGACTTGAGGAATGAGTGCGCAGATGTGCGACGAGTTCGTGAGGTTGCAAGGGCTTTGACTTGCGACGATCATTCTGGCGCCTGTTCTGGAACCAGATCTATGAGGATCAACAGTCAATATGTGTGTGCTTTCAAGACCAGCGCATTTCGGGGGCACTGACTTGTACTTCTTTCTCGCCTAGATCAACTTGACTGACGATCAAAGCTCGTTCAGCCTTGTCTGGTTTGGAATTCTTCTGGTAGGCAGCTGCAAGGATGGCATTATCTTTAGGGCTGCGGGAGACTCAGTAATCTGTTGTACTGTCTGACTGAAATTATTCGTACCTTGTTCGTCGTCGCCTGCCCTTATTCAGAGACGCGGAGTCCGATGCCGGGGTAGCAGGTGGGAGGAGCTGAAAGGAATATTGTGTACATAGATGGCCGTGGAACTGATCAGGCTCAGTTGCGTCTGGACTGTTGGCAGCCATCTTTGCTAAGAATATGCGAAGAAATGGTGACGAGGGAGAAGAAGCTGGGGCAATGTGAAATAGAGGAGGTGAAGCTGAGGTGTCAAGCCTGGACTCTGGAGGGGACCATCACAGTCACGATCACGGGCAAGATCACAACGCGTGCGCCCCAAACTCCCCATTTACCGCACCAAAAAAACGCGTCGTGTCATTGTCACGTGCGCCGACAGATTGATTCCACGCCAGTAGGGCTTGGCATGCTGCTTTGCACTCACCATGTTGTGATCGAATTTCAGATAGTCCATCTACGTGTCTGGCCGAGATGATCTTGGAACGTCACTCTTTTTTTGACTCTGCATTGGAAAAATTGCCGTTGAGGCTCTTGTTCCACCACCGTGTGGTCTTATTTTCGCGGACTTCGTCGTTTGCTGAGTTCGATAGGATGGTGCAACTCGGCAATGTTCTTTGATAACAGCTAGATATGATAAGTTGTAACCCGGCACTTGCCTACCCTTGCGCAGTCGATGGTGACGGCCTTACATGGCAAAGCCATCCAACGTAATGCCCATACTCCGTGCTGCGGAGTATGACCGGTGGTCAATAGGTGAAACCTTGTGGGATGAGCCACCACCCCGAAGCAGGGCCGACTCCAGAGACCACAGAAGGACAGTCTTACGGAGGGGCACCGAAAGTACTTGGGTCCAGAACTCGGGATCGTACATGGTATCCCTGTTCAGGCCATTCCTCATAAAGCAGGGTACCGTCTCCATGAAATCATTATCCACCCACTTTTACATATCCATATCTAACATATGTCGGCTCTGTTGGCCAGATCACCATCCAGATGACCTTCAGCTGGACAAAATGTCATTTTGGGATATGGGACAACTGTGCAGGAATCGACGGAGGATAGATCCTCGGACAATGCTGTTTGCGTTTCGGAGACTTTGGGCATGGTACATAAATTATACGTAAGCAATCCGCCGGACGAAGCCGGCTGAGTAATTTGCATTTGCACCCGCGCCCGCGCGACATCAACGCGCCAGCACGTGACTCGAAAGCGTCACGTCCTTCGTCGACATTATCTCAAGCACATACAGTATGCACACACCACATATTGGCACTAGAAAACAGCCCCAGTACCGAATAATGCGTTGAGATGTGGCGAAAACAAGAACAGCGAAATCCCTGTGAGTCTGTGACCGAACCTACGGGTTCCTTTCCAGGACCGCAGTCTCGGACAAACACGTTTCATGACTGTCCCGGTACTCCGTACTGTCGGGAGAGACGTTGTGGCTCTCGGCGGCCCCAACGTTCCAAAGTGCCGTGCGAGGCTCCCTAGTTAGGCTCCACTACGGAATACATCCAGGCAGCACGATCCCTGTTCTTCAGAGGTACGAGTCAACAAGTCACAGTCGCCACGAGGCTTTTCCATTGCGCCATGGATTTTTTCCACTGGCCGCCTAATAGGGCTGACCACTAACATCGTTGTTCCTTGAACTTGTACACCTCTGTACCACTAGGGGCGGTCGTATCGTCACACTCGATCAGTCAAAGTACCCTTGGTGCAGCATCTGACTCCAGTCGTTCAATCTCCAAACTCCCTTCAAAGTACCACCGATCGACCTCTCGTGGCTATTCCAACCGAATGTCCCGCAAAGACCTTCCTTTCTTTGGAGATTTGCTCGCGCTCTCAAATCTCCTGCCACATATTTCCCCGTTCTCAGAAAATCGTTCTGTCCCCGACACCGGTTTCGTTATTGTATCCAACCAGAATCTGCCAGGGCATGAATCAGTCGGTAGTCAGTACCGGATCGCTGCTGATTGCGGGTTCGACTCACAGAACCAAGCATTCGAGTTGCGTGCTGCCTAACATCAAGCAGAGCAGGGTCAATGTAATTGGCAATCAAGAGTCGGGAGCTTGCGTTCCTCCCGCCTCGTGTTGCAAACCTATTATCAACATTCAAAAGTCCAGGTCCCATTCGTCAATTTCTACGCTTTCCAGGCCCACAAGACCAAACTAAAGATCTCCTTCAACCCTATCCCATGAAAGATGGCCGGTTCAAATGGAATGCAATTCATCATATCTAGCCATGGACAGGCAGGTCACGCAGCATGAACCTATTCTTCTCTCTCGCTTGTCTGCAAGGTGGTGACGCTGCCACGATATTGTTGACTCATGTAAAGTGTGTGATTCTTGCACGATGACAGTTCTTGATAGGTATAATACCAAGCATGTTCGATAGAAGCCGTTCCGTTCGGGACCAACCTGCAACAATGATCAAGGTCGCAATAGTTGGAACCAACGGGCTTGCCCAATACATTGCAAATAGCATTGCCACTACCACCTCTCATCAGTTTGTGATGCTGTCCAGACGTGTATGTTGAGTTACTTTTGTAACAACTAGAGGCTGACAAGACTACAGCCTAGTCCAGGTCTTCAAGCAAGAGGTTGGCAAGTTATGCAGGTGAGTCGTGCTGTTCATCTTGTCTGTCTGTCATTCCGGGTGCCACCACCATTAGACTCCCCTATACAAGCCCTCGTCCTCACCAATACCGGGATCTTGACTAACCTGCATCTTTACCAGGTAGACTACTCGAACGCATCAGACCTCCGCTTCAAACTCGCTGGTGTTGATACTGTGATTTCAACAATAAGCGGAAATCCACAGATAGCTCTCATCGACGCGGCTGCTAGCGCTCATGTTCGTCGTTTCGTGCCTTCTGAATTCAGTGGCCCCCCATCCTTGCGCCCCCCCAATGACATCCTGGACAATGGAAGACGCGCAGCCATTCTGAGACTTCACCAACTTGAATCTACGGGCATGAGATTTACCGTTTTCAGCTGTGGGATCTTCTACGAACGATTTGCCCCTGGCGGAATGGCAAGCTCACAGATTGGACTGCACAGCCCTGTTGGTCGAGAAGGAGACTACTTGATGGATTTTCGGAACGGAAGAGCACAGATTCCCTTCCAGACCACTTCAACAACACCTGCATCTATCTGCATGACCTCTGCCCGAGATGTCGCTAGGTTTCTCGTTGAAGCTTTGGACCTTCCTTCGTGGCCGAGAGAGTTTAGGCTGCGTGGAGAACGAATGAATGTTAGAGAAGTCATTGCTATTGCAGAGCAAGTCCGAGGTAAGTTGATTTCTTTGACCCATGCTGCTGTTATGTATCTGCTCCTGCAGATTCTCTCATCTAATAGAGCTGCAGGCAGAGCCTTCGAGATTTCTGGGCATACTCGAAGTTCGTTGCAAGATGCCTTGACGTATGCTCGTGCAGTGGGCGATCAATCAAGGGAAATACGCATGCATCATCTCATCGCTACAGCTGAAGGGCGTTTTGACTTTGTCAACACGAATCTCAACCAGTTGGTCAGTTTTCGCCCCGAAGGATTCCGAGAATGGCTCGTTCGCTCTTGGTCATCTGGGGCCTGAGTGAGCCCCAACGGAGAAGTAGCGCTGCTGCTCACTCGGCGCTCGATGCAGATCCCATAACCAATCGTTCGATACGGTATAAGTACAGACGAAAGTGAACAGTAATAAACTGTACTGCGACCATCAGAGTGCGTCACAATTGCAGGACACTGTCGCTCGGCCAGCTCCCACTGTGGTCCATCAGCATGCACGACTATTTCGGCCTAAGCCCGATTCGACTCGCTGCCTCTTCACGAGTCCAAGCGAAGCAACTAGCCAGTCGAGATGGTTCTAATTTTATCCATGCTCGTATTTCTCCTAGCATTCTATCTCATGAATCATCGCCAGATTGACGACAGACAAGCATCCACCTATTTCTTTTCTAGCCGAAGCCGAGCTTGGTATTGACAACCTGTCCATCAGAAGCCAGACTGAATCATCTTCCAATCTTTTCACCTCAAATTTCGAAAGAAGCCTGAGATTTCCGCTCACCTGTCTTAACACCAACGTACTGCCATGATCTATCAATATGTACTATTTTTAGATCGCTTTAACAATGACATGTCTTGACCTCTCCCACTCCCATGAATAGTTTTGACATTTCTCCCTATTGTTTCACTTCGCCGTCACCGTGCCCCCCCCACGGCTAGGGAAGAGAGGATGAGCTCTCCACCAGAACACCAGAATGCAAGACGTAGATGTCATACTGCACCTCGCATGAACCCTTGGGTGACTGGAGTGCCTCTTTTCTCTCTGCCAGACCTTCGCATATCGGATATCCGGCCCCGTCAAGTCACAAGTGTGCATTTGCCAAAGGAATAGTATGATGGGAACTTGGAAAGGTAGGCACTCCCCACGAACTCAGCGCCTAGTCAGGCAGCCGGGGTATTTTCCGGAGAAAAAGTAAAAATGGCACAGCACTGCTGCACATAACACAGTAAAGACATCCACCAATCCTTGACTGAGGCTTCGAAAAGACAAAATCCTATTGCCCCACCACTGTCTGCATGCGCTGAATACCTGGGTCTGTTCACAGAGTGAGTGGAGTCTCAAAGGCAGCTTCTGCTTGCAGCCCGCGCTGTATCAGCTGTGGAAGGGCGTGAGGAGAGCAGGAATGTTTGAGTTGACGACAGGCATCTAGCCACGCGGGATAGCTCCGCGGAACACTATCAAGCATACCTACGTTGATCGTCTGCTCAAATCTCCTTCCCTTGTGCCCAGTACTTGCAGACATGTCTGCCTAGCCAGCCTACTGTCGTCGCTGTAGCCTGAGTGGCTCCCTCACGTGCGACGAGGCTGGTCCAATCGCAAATTGAAGGCCACTTCTGGCAGGAAGCCTTGATCATCGGTCTTATCTTTGAATGAAAAGGTGACGGACCACTCACCGTCTTAGTCCAGTAACTTGACAGGGCACGAGTATACCTAAGCTAGCTACCGAGAAGTCCGCGAAGGAAAGACGAAGGGCGACCACCAATCCCCATGCCCAGCGTCTACGAAAGCTTTCCTGGTCGAGGCTAGCAAGGAATGGGCGCCTTGCTGGGATTGCAGTGCAGGCAATCCGGCCGGTCAGCGACAAATGATAAAGTATTGAAACTCGAATACCTCGGTACTTCGAAACAACATAGCACCACCTTTACAGCGAACGATACCCTAGGTCTGTTGCCTTGGCGCGTATTCAGCTTCGTCGAAGACGGCACAGTTGGGTAGTAACGCAGAGCCTTGCCCGCTCCCACGAAAACAAAAAAAAAGCAATGAGTGATAGATAGGCTTCTGAGGGGGCTCGAACCCCCCATCATACCGGCCTTTTTTCTTGAATGCTCATCACATTCGGAATATATGTGAACAACCCTGACTTAAAATATATTCAAGGCGGGCCGGGCCCGCCAACCAACCACTGCTGTAACTATCCGCCATACGACAGGTTGTTCTGCCAGGGCCTTGAGAATCGCTTCCGACGGATGTTGAGAGCAATTCGGGCATTGCAATATATTAACGTGTCTTTTTGAAGGGCCTAAGGGACCTTGGATACCCGGTGGTAGGCGCTATAGGGCGAGGCAGTGAATTATGGTACTGGTCACGAGTGTTGTTGTGCCAGGTGCTCGATGCTGTTGGGGTTTGACGGGCACCCAAGCAAGCTAAGCAAGCACCCGCCAGGGAGCTTTATTAACATGTCCTACCTACCTAGTATGCTTTCATGCAGGCTTGCTGCTAGCCAGTGGCTCGGATCATCGCCTTCTGTATGCCGTCCGCCACTCAGTCCCAGCCCCAGAATCTTCCGTGCAAGCAGACACGGACTGGAGGCCAAGACGAAATCCCGGGGATCCATAACTTTGGATCATGAGCGGTTCCTAAGAGTCTCGGTAGCAGGGCCGTTGAGGTCATTTCTTGAACCATCTGTGCCTGCAGAGAGCAACTCCGTACTCTGAATCAATGCCCTTATCGAGAAGATTAGGACTCTGCCTCACCAAATCATGCCAATAAACCCGAGCGATAGCTGTCTGAAACTCAGTATCGGCGGCGCCCAAATGTACAACAAAGGGGGTCGTCACAAGTGATACATGGTCAATCATCGATGGAAAATTACGTTGACAGTCTACCCCATGGCCTGCCTGTCATGTTTACACAAGGATCTGCCTGGAGCATGCTGGATCCGAAGAACAAACAGGCAAGAAGGACACTTTTGGTCCTCCTTGTTGGAAGAATAAGCAACAAACTCGCCTTATTCGTTATGAGCTGTATGCGAGGATTCAGGTTTCTGCGCTGACATGGGCCTTTGGAAGCGACAAAGGCTACGCGGCTGCAGGGGTCGACTGTCCAATTCCCCCATGGTGTCCTTATAGGGACAAGACTTAAGCGATCTCTCGTTGGAGCGATGGGCTTTGTCGGGTATAGGAAAATATTCAAAGGTTATTCGGCTGAAAGGGCGGGTATCCCTTTATGAAGATGGGTTTCGAGGAAGCGACCAGCATTGGTAGGTGTTCGGTACAAGGAAGCTCGTACAGTGTCCCTGTTCCTGTTCCTGTTGCTGTCGCTGGACTATCTGTACCGACGGATCTTGCGGGGGAAGCGATTCCAAAATAATCTCGTAACTTGGTGAGTGAGTCGCCCCCTCCCCAACGCACCGAGGAGGAAACAAGTGAGCAACCTGGCCGACTGCGACGACGATCAAGCTAGTGTTCGGCAGATGCACCAAGTGCCTCACCTGTTCCATCGACTGCGATCTGGAGGAACGAGGTAGCCCCGGTACTTACACTAAAAAGGATCTCACCCAGCCCTGTCAAAAAGCAGCCGTCGGATTTACTCCATACTAGAAGGGAGAGTCAGACTAGATTAGAAGAGGCACGTAAATGAGCCCCATCCCCATCCCCGTCCTTGTCAGTAAAGGTCCAGGTCACGAATGAAACATGGTTGAACGCCCGCCGTCGCGTCCACACGGAGGGCAGGGTCTTCTGTACAGAAGGACGGAGCATGGATACTCCAGAAGGCAAATTCTCCGGATGATCGACGCTCCTTGTGAGGTATTATCGATAATAGCAAAAGGGGACCAAAAGAATCTCGCTTAGGCGGGCCCCCCTTCTATCCACTCAAAGTGTCTGACCGTACGCCGTAAGTGCGACAAGATGATTTCATTCAGGGTGTTGATGGAAAGCACTACTGTCGGGAGAGGAGTGATGGATGATAGTAACTTGTCTCGGTTTCTTCCCTTCCTCCTCGGTGGCCAGATAGTGACCGTTGCACGACCCCGGTATGATTCAGAGCCTCCAAGGCAGAGAGACGCGCAAGGCTTGCTACGCATCAGGGATCTGATCGTCCTGGCTCGGCTTGGGACTATCCCGAAATGGCGGGGCTCAACCTTTTCTATCTGAAAAGACCGAGGACCGCGTAGTGTACATGTAGTCAACGAAGGACGAGATTCTTTGATCGAAAAGCGACAATGGTAATGGCGAGCCGAGTGGGCTGAAGATACCTCATGGCTACTAGGTCCCTGAATATCATGTACCTCGAGGTTCGTTATGTCACAGTAGCTTGTTAAACACTATGGATTCGCAGGACATCCGCAGCGACTCCCACCGAAATCCTGTGTATGCCGAAAGCTTCGTCTGTATGTACTAGATAGCGGGTACCCAGTCCAGCCTTGAAGAGGCGAATCAGTTCGTTCACTGGCTGCATACCTTGACTCTGGATTCTTTGTCTAGAATGATGGCTCTCTTCGTGCTTCCCTTTCTACGTTTAGCGGTACTGTTCAAGAAAGTAAACTGACACATGGTCGTTGATATTAGAAAGTCGCGCGTATTTTGGAGTTCTGCTTGGGCCCTGCCTTTTTTTTTTGGTGAGTGACACTAGTATGTACTCGTACATCTTTGGTGTGAGGAGGCCAAACCTCTTTCGTCTCCACACAGAAAAAGGTGGCAAATTTTTTCGTAATAATTAATCTTTCGGCTTGGCCCGCTTGCAAGCCCTTCGCGCCGTAGCCGATCCTGACCATCAGCCCACAAGCCTATGCGGGAAGTATAAACCCCGTTTTTCTTGGGGATCTACATACAACTCGCTGTTGGTCACAATCATGATTGGATTAATTTCATTCCTGTCACATTTTAGAGGTAGAAGAGGTCGCCGATGATACGGGATGACTGAAAGCACTCGCAAACTATCCGTAATTACTTCCATTCGAAAATCCTTGGCCGAGGGACTGTCCTCGGCAGGGTGCCAGGTGCGATCCTGTCTGCGTGTGAAATTGGCGTCGTCAAACAAGGGCCAGTAACAATCAGGACATGACAGGTAGCTCATGGCGACAGATAACGAGGACCAAGAAGTCCAAACTTGATCACAAGGTTCCAATTCTCATCCCGCTGCCGATGAACGCGGGAGGTCTGGATACTATGACAGAGGACGGAGTACTAGTAGTAGTCTGCTCGTTTGGCACGGTTGGCACGGTTGACCTGCTGACAATGACCAGTACGGAGGACTGGTCGCGTGGGGGTGTTGCATAGATAACGACGCTGACGCTAAGCAATCCTGGGCTGCTCTGCTGAAAGGAATGGAGCTGATATCGGGTAGGGCGGCATCATTATTCAAAGTTGCCAGTCGACCCAGAGCAAGGCATCTCTGAAGAAACACTAAGCAGCTGCCCGTACGCTGTATCACATTGAGGGAACACGCTCATGAAAAAGGCACGACGTCCATTGATGCCGTTATGGTGGGTTGAAATGGCACGGATAACAGAGCGATCAGGTGCAAACATGCAACATCGCAAACTTGGAATAGCGTGCCTGTCTGAGATGCGCCTATTGTGGCTGATGCCCGTTGGTCGACCTGCTTACCTAGGCACTATCGAGGAGTTGGTTAGTGTATTTCCACAACCAGACTGATTCCTCGTCGACATACGAGTATGTACTCCGTACCGTCGTCCCTCGTGGTCTCTTCGATTCTTCGCGTCGAGCAGTTGGGCCCCGTTTCCGTAGGAAGTTGGGGTGCAATCTAGGGCCATAATTTGTTTGATTAAAGCGGGGTATTTGGAGATGCTGGATGAGAGCTAACCATTCGGGGTTAGTCGTACCCCCGTGTCACCGATCAGGCTGGCACGGGCCAGTCTTGACTCTTGACACCTGAAACATTGCATTATCGAGAGCGGCACGAAGGAGGAATCGCACCAGCACTGACCACTTTGTGTAATGATAGTTACGCGGGGTTGCAAGTTAGCTTGTCCAATAGCTCACTCCAGAGTCAAGCCTAGCACGACATGCCCTCTCTTTTGTCGTGGTTGTGATTGGAAGACCTGATTATTGCGTATGCAGTTTGACCATTCAGATGGCCTAGGAGACTAGCGAGATTTGCATCGTAAGTGTTTGCATCAAGTAAAAGTGGGCACTGTCAACGACATACTGCGTGGCGAGAAGCAGGATAGTTATGAGGAACACAAAGTAGTCGAGCCTATCGAGTCTGTCAACCGCCATGACTGGGGAAAAAAGAAATGCGTCAACTAACCCAAAGAAACCAAGGCCCTGAGCTGATCCTGGACAGGGGGTTGCTGTATCGTCGGCGTGGTTGAAGGGTGCAGTCAATTGATCAATGGCGACAGCGAGGATCTGTCAAAGACTCAACACTTATGAATACTTGGCAGGCCTGCAGATATGGGAGCGATCATCAGGCAAGAGTCAAGAGTCAAGATTCTCGGCTTACTCGTAGTTGGTCGGTGCCCGAGGCACACAAACCTCCACCCTCCAAGCTGGATGGAGCCCAGTGGTGGAGCTGGAGACGCTACCCCACTGACAATGCGCAAGGAACGTGGCGCTATGCAGCAAAGCGAGTCGCCAGGCGGCCCTTTCCTTGTGATAGCGGGCGATCATTCGTCGTGAAATAGCAACATCCTGACTAGGTACAGGAAGGCAAAGCGAGGTTGTTTAACGCAGGCTAGAGGGCTAAGTCTCCATGGCAATTCTTGAAAGAAAAGGGTTCGGCAGGCTGACGTCGTGGTCAAGGATCGAGAGTTGGGAGAAACTGATCCCTTGCATGATTGAACGGGTGTCAGCATTCCAGAAAGTCCCTTCGAAAACGTGTGATAATTGTTTTTGGCGAGCGAAATTGGCGAACGAAAATTGCCACCCGGACAAGATTGATGATCAACTTGCGTCGTGAAGAAAGCGAACGCTCCACGAAGTGGACAGACATCTTCTGACCTGTGCGTTTTTCTCTCTGTGTGAGAGAAGGAGGAGGGCGGGAAGAGGGCAATGTGCAAGAATGGGCAAGCGTCGTGTGTCCCGGAACGGAGAAACTATGATTGGGAAATGGGAAATGGGAAATGGGAGCTCTGAGCAGTCCCGTGTAGTGCAGTGAGCCTGTGAGTCTGGCCTGAGCCATACAGAATCAGCAAACATCCCACGCAGCTTCAGCGATTGATCAGGGCTAGCGGCAAGACCATGCTCAAGACCTGCAAGCCCTGAAGGTAAAATTTGCTGGTGTGGGCGTGCATGCAGTAGTGGACAGGTAGCACGTACGTACAAGCCAGTGCTTTGCCTGGGCTGGCTACGCAACCATGTCAGCTGCTCGTACAGCATGAGAGTCTGAAGCTCGGCCACAGGAGATTAAAGAGGGATGTAGATGCAGCCTTGGTGGCCATCGAGAACCAGATGATACAGTAGGAAGACTCTCCACACGAGTACAGCATGGATTACAGACCAAAGTCATTGCAAAATCAGCTCAGAGAAGAGTAATCGGAGAGTTGCCTATAAGACGTGGTCAGCGAGATGGCGAGGGATCATCACAACAATAATACCTAACGGGTTACTGGCGGGCTGGGGTCGTTAGGATGTCTCGTGGCGAGTATGAATGGTTCTCGTTATCGCTGATCAGCTCTAAACGAGTACCTCGTAGAGCGCGGAGTACTGTTTGTTCGACTTCTTAGATGCTCAGACCAAGAAGGTTATCTACCTGGACACCCAAGTATATGGAATTACGCTACACGGTCCTCCGTACTCTGTAAGATGGTTGTAACGAGGGTCTGGTCAAGGCGGTTCTTGTACCGCCTGGCCCGTTCCCGTGCAGCGTAAGAGTGCCTCGCCGGGAGGAGGGATCGTGCCTTAGGCATGACCGATGACTAGTACGACCAATAGTGAGCGCCAGTGGCCAGATAGCAGTCAAGGTTTTTGACAATTGGACTTTCAGACAGGAATGGTGCACATGGATAGGATGAGCCGGATTGGATGGTGCCTTGATTGCGTGGGAGGGACCGCGAAGCGAGAATTTTGAAAGACAGGCCTTTCGTTGGAGGAGTGACTTGGCGCTCTGTTGCGTTCTGTGGTGTATGAGTAAGAGAAAGTGAGTGCGGATTTGTACGGAGCACGGTGCCTCCATAGGGACTCGTAAGAGCGAAAGTGGTGCCAAATCCCATGAGCGCCTGGGGGAGAGATTTCCCTCAGTGGAGCGACACCCCCAACTGCTCTCAGTTACGGCCTACGAGGAAGTGCTGCATCAATTGACACCTGATGCCAAGGGCGGACGGGGGGCGTCTTTAGGCCCTGCTCCCCCTGGCACATCCTCGTAGGCTTGGACGGAGTAGCACTGTGTGAGTCCCCAGCACCTAACATTAGCAAGTGTGGAGGAGTGGGGACTCATTACCCTGCTTAACTGTTAGGTCGCAAGTCACAGGCCGTGCAACACCTAACCGTGGGTGGGTCAACCCTCTTCTTCTCAGGCTTGCATTGCATCAGCCAACACCCAGCTTGCAGCTTGAATGGCCACCACCACGCCGTGCTTCCCCTCTTTTCTGGCTGTTCTGCTCGTCGTGCAGCTGCAGCCACTTTTCCAATTGTCGCCCACACCCTGGGCGCCCCTCATAGCACTGCGTCCCCTGGAGGAGGTCCCTTGCTGCCCTGGCGCTGGTCACGTCCTGTTCTGTCTTTGGCCCTTGTCCATGCCTGCCTGTTCCTTCTGGCGGCCTACCCTGCTCGTACGGCACCTTTCCTCTTGCGGATGGTGCTTGGTTCATCGCTGCCCATCTTTGCCTCTCCACCATCTTCATCTTCATCTTGTCCCAATGCCAATGCCAATGCCATTCCACTCAATTTTCTTTATCTAACATGCCTCCTCCCCCATGACCACACTCATACGTCCTCTCGAGCCACCACCGACTACTTCCATCCATCATCACTTAGTCGTACTTCTCTTCTTACCACTACTCTGTCCTTACTCCACCTGCACACCCTCTCTCTTCATACCAGACGTCAGCCCTGTCCGAGGATGAGAGACAGGCCTGCCTGCGTGACCACCCATTAACTCGACGTTCCCGTCACTGCCACACTACATATCTTGCAAAGCAGGTCACACTGCCGCCTTCTTTCCCAGGATCTATAAAGTGGCACCCACAAACACCTGCTCGTCCTTCCTCGTTTGCAGCCTACTTCACTCCATCGGCTGTGATACAAACATGGATTTCCTTCTCGGAGACTTCTGCTTGTCCTGCGACAGACAAACCAACGGCACAGCCTTCTGTTCTTCGGCATGCCGTCTTACACAACTCGACCACTTCACTCTGGGCTCTGAATCCACCCCATCGTCGTTCAGTGACACCCGGTCCTATTCTTCGGTCACACAGCGCCCTTCCCTGTCCGTGTCCCCAGGCTTCTACCTGCCCCCAGCGTACGACTTCTCTATCCACCGGACACCCTCATCGAATTCTCTCTCCATGTCTTTGACCTCAAGGCCTCACAGTCCAAAATTGTCTGAACAGGCCCAGAATGATCTCAAAGACTATGTGGGCTCCTTTGACCAAACCCGAACTTTACGACGAAGAGTCTCGATGCAAAGCAGCGAGGACACCAAGACCTCATCCAAAGCTTGAGCCATTGTTTCGTACCGGACTATGACCTTTCAAAAATCACCGATTTTAGTCTTTTAATTGTTTTTTATCTACATTGCATAGCCTTGAGGGTCACCAAAAAGCATTGGGGGCGTACTCTTTCTATGGACAGACAGCTACAAAAGACGGCGGGCCTATGGAAGCATGTGCTTGGAGAGTCGGGCATATTTGTCGAAGCATGAGCCCGATGGGAAAGATGAGCCTCACTTGGCCGTGCATCGTGGTGTTGACGAGTGACCGGGTCATTGCTGCTATACCACCATGTGACATTATGATACTGGGACTATTTGGTGTTGCAACTTATTTGGGTATGGAGCAATGAATGAGCGAGTTGAGCAAGCCAGCGAGCGATATTGGAAATTCTTGGGTGAATACCAGACACGGATTACGGGATTATGGGAAGGTGTGGGAATACTCTCCACGATGGGATCGGGACAACAGAACAGCACTACTCATTATTACACGTCTTCTTTCGTTTTGTTTGGCTTTCGTCATCAACCTCTTGATCCGTCAAGGCGGGTGTCATCTCATCCATCAATAGCATCGAGGCTATCTCATCACGATACCACTTTGACTGAAACATGTCAATTCATACAGGATTACAATACAAGTTTATTGCCTGTGGATTCGGAATCACTATTCTCTTGTCGTTCCACTCTGTCCACCGATCTTCGAGTCGTAGAGGCAGAACAAAGTAACAGTACAGGGTACAGTGCTGGCTACCCCGTACTTCGTACCTCCACTTTACTACTAAAGTTTCTCCACAAGTCGTTGCTTTTTTCTTCTTTGTTTTGCATCTACAGGGTGCCCCATTCACGAGCCCCAGTATCATTTTCCTTTAGACTCCAGGTAGATCCGGACTAGCCTGTGGAAGGCCACAGATACGGAGTACACAGATACAAAGTCATGATGTATTTGAATTTCTTGTTCTTTTTCGCTCTCCAGCTCCCATAGAACTACTTACTAAGATACAACAATCTCAGGTACAAGGTACAGGACGGGATCTAGAATCTATTACGCGCGCTCAGTATTCGGTACTTTGATATACAGGCTTTTGGGGGGGGGGGGAGGGGGATGTCATTAGTTCTGAGGCACCGAGGGAGGGAGGTCATCATGTTAGTCGAGTGTCACTTTTTCCCCAGGAAAATCCACTTTTTTCCACGGCCAACTCCCTGAGCTTGAGCACGGGTACGACTCAGTATTACGGAGAACGGAGTACATAATTTATCTAGGCACAAACTCAAGAGCTCCAAGGGCTTCTCGCGGGCAGCAGGCACAGAATGTGTGGATGAGACGTGCTGCAGCATCTCTTCAGATCCGACGCTTACGATACATGTCCGTCCTCTGCTGTGCTGGTGCATCCATCGAAATGCACAAAAGCATGGCTTCGGCAGGCACGGGACACTGGTGAAACCCTGCCCGTCCCACTACATGCTTGCATACATTATACATTCCACGGTGGCCGCAGGTTGGGTCAGGATCAGTGCTCCGGGCTCCCCCAAGATGATTCCTTCTTAGCGCCCATTGTGTCCCGTGTGCTTGGGCCACCTTCTGCCATTCACCAGTCTGTACGGAGTATCCGTACTCTGTATCAAAGAAAAACCCATGGGCGCAAAAAGCATCATCCAGAGTCCAGCGCTAGCACGACGGAATTGTGATTCGATCTGAACTGAACTCCGCCTGGGATTCTGGGGCCCAGGGGAGAAGAGGTAGAGGTCAAGAGACGCTTTCTACGGAGGACCACGGCAGCCGCCGTCGGATGGCTCTCTTGCGATCCTATTGCTAATTACTAAGTGCTCGTAGTAAGCTTAACATGATCTAAGGGCGTGCCGAGTGTCTTGATATTGGTCAAGGTTGTAAACTCCATAGTCGTACTTGGACGTTGCGTTGCGACCGCTGGAAGTCCGGGATTAGCATTGGCAATTAGTCCCCAAGGGACCTTTGCCCTGATTGTTTACAGGTTTCGGCTCTTTCTGCCTCAGTATGCCATCATCGCTCCCTGCGGCGCAAGCTGACCTCGTCCAAAAAGTACAGGTGGCCTACCGAAAGTGCGTGCTGACGTGAGGCCTTGCACCTCGAATCGAGATACAAGCTCCGTTCGAAAGTCGGTAGAGCCCGAGCTCGTGGGTATGTGTGCATCATGGGACGCCTTGCGCCTTATAAGGAGGTCTTTGTACCACACCACCGGTGATCAAGGAGGGCAGAGATAAAACTCCATCCACCTCCCTCCTGTGTGCAGTGTGGTAAGCAAGGTCCAGGGGTTACCGTACATCCGTCTGGCTTTATCTGTGTCTCGTGCCGGGACGGATGGACAAGGAAAACAGGGTACTTTCGACTCGCTTCTATAGGGTTAACAGGAGGCCTTCCTACCAAGTACCCAGGCGCAGTCATGAGGGTGGGATTGGACATCAGGTGACTTGTCAAAGCCGCCAGAACGCGAATACGCTCGCGTTGAATACCTAATCAACCGCATGACAGCTGCAGAACTTCCCATCCGAGATGGACCAGGTAATTATATTGCGTATGCGATTTCTTGTTGCCCACACGGCACTCATGTGTCTCTTCGCAACCTTGGCACTAGGTGGGACGAAATCGGGTAGACTGGTTCTCAATCCCAACCACCCTCATGTGACCAGGCTGCCAGGAGGGAGGGAGGCAAGGCGCAAGCAAAGGGCTCGACAGGACAGCGGCACAAAGGTACCTCATTCCTCCTACCGTGTTGAAGGGAGCCATGCAACTACTCCTGACGCCTGCTTGCTCTTCTTAGAGGGGGTGCTCGAGGGAGTTGGTCACGCCGCAGTCGAATTTCACCTCACGCCAATGGATTCTGGATAGGCACCGGCTTGCCCCCGCTGCAGGTCATCCTTTCTGTCAGGCTGAAGAGCGATCTTTTCTCCCAGATCCTCGGCTTTTCCCCTGACATAATTTCCCAGATGGCCCAGGCGGTAAGCGCCCATCCTCTGGTTCACTCCAGGGTTTCCTACCTGGAGCCTGTCTAAGGTGTCTCGGCTGGAGACAAAACCATGTGGCCTCTTGTGACACCTTGCCAACCCATGCGGGGTACGGAGGACTTGGTGTCACTCACTTTTCAAGAAAAGCCACCGTGTGTTTAGGCTGGTATTGAAAGCGCCAGAGCCCCCAAGGTGACCCGCGACCCGATTTTGAGATGGAGGCTCATCTGACCGCTGTCGACTTGCACATCAGGGTAAACGGCCAAGACCCTTTGTTTGCGTATGTGTGTGTGCGTGTGTGTCTACCCTGTCATTACCCCAGAAGCCCTCCCACTAGACTATCCGAACTCCGTGCTCACTGCGAAAGGACTCGAGTTGGTTCAATTAGACTGCGCCAAAAAAACATGTGTTTACCTAAGGGTATCCGTTCTTTGGTGGCCCCAAGCCAGAAGATGAATTACAATACCTACTCGTAGGCTAGTGCCGAAGCGATCCGATTGAACTCCCTCTTTTCTGACGATCTTGCACGCTCTGGGGATGGACGATGGAGACCGGAGCAGTCAACGCCCGGCTTTCTTTCCCCCTAAACCACTGGTTTGATGTGTTCGGCGGGGGCTTTTTCTGGGGTTGCGTTTCGCTAAGCGGGGTTGGATGCAGCTCCTCAGAGTGCTTACAGGTTTCCCCTGTTGTTCGCGATCTGCTAGTTGTGTTCTCCTCCGTACCATGCAGGCAATGGGGTGTTCCATGTCAATCTTATCCTTGGCTCTTCCCTCACGGCAGAGGAGGACTCCGAGGAATCCTTTTTTTAAGTACCCGTAGCTACCGACCACTACAACTCACTGTAGCTAGTGGCCATCATGCACCATGCGAGGTACTCTACCTATTTCATGTCGCCCGTGTGGCCGATTCAAACAAGGAGCGAGGTCGGCCCAGCAGATTAAACTCCTCCTGGCTGGGTCGGACATTCCTAAGGTCCGGTTCTTCGAACAAGGACGCCCTCCTTTTCTTTTGCTGCTGCTTGAGTGAGCGGTTGCATGGAACTTCGGACCGGCCGACATCAATACGATTGCGTCTGGGTGCACAGTTCTGAGCGGTTCGTCCGCCACAGCTCCTGGATTGATGGTGGTTGGCTGGACTCTGAATGCCAACCGAGTGTTCTCGCATTCTCGCACCATTCTACATATTAGGCTCACGGTTCCAGCTGGACTGTCGCCAACTCTAGATTCTGGAGTTGCAGCGCATCGAGATTGCATCTGATGGCCATGGCGCTTGCTCCGCAGATAGCACACGCTGCTCTTCTCAACCCTCGACTGTCGTTCAGATTTAGTCAATCAAAGAGTGTGCGATGCATACCAACCTAGCAGGGATGCGATCTGGGCGTGATTAGTGAGGTTCTTGCTCCATACAATTAATTCGAACCCCATTTCCAGCGCGAATTCGGTTCAGCCGACCAGATATGGCCATAGCCTCTTGGGTCTTCACCCAGGCTAGTCTGCCACCCCACCGACGCGAATGGCAAAACGCCATTCCCAATGCGTTTGCTGCTGCTGCTGTCCTCTGCACTTTGCGATCGCGATGCCGTGGGCTAGTCATTTTGAGACCCCACACTATGCCATAAAGGCGTTAGAAGAAGCCACGAAAAGGCAGAAAGAACCCCCTCAGACTACCTTGATTCAGCTCGGATGGTTCAAACACGGTAAGTCTCGTGCTGCTTTGGCGGGATCTGGATTGACAAAAAAGAAATGAGAGGGTGTAGTGGCTGTATACGCAGTATGGTGGTCACGTACGAGGCACACCCTCGCCGGACACGCCAGGCTTCATTTCGTTCACGAGCGAGCCTCTAGACCGCACGCTTTGCAACGCCTATGTAGGAGCTCGTCAAATCCTTCACCAACAACCGGGTGAAATTCGCCTATATCTTCAATGCGTCAACCAAACACCCACTCCGACCAGCCCTCAGCCTGGTTTCCCCACAGTTTCACGTCAATCTAACCCCCGTCTTAGTCGTAATCTCTGGGTGCTTGAACCGATCTCGCAGAGCCTTGCCCGGTCGCACCCCGTTTGCCTGACTTGATAACAGTGGGATTGGGTCCGTCCCTGCACTTTTGATCTAGAGAAATGACGTTTGGCATGTAGAGTCTTTGTTGATCAAGGCTTAGATTTAGGCATCAATACCGAGGCTCAGGCGAGTCCATGAGTCGGATGTTGACCACCGTTCTTCACCATGCATTGTTTCGTCGACTTATGTCGACTGATGATATCTATTGGAGGGCTAGTCACAAAGCGCTGCTCCCATGGTTCCTCGCCCGAAGTGAGTGACTCGGCAGCTGCGCCAAGATGGTTTCTACGGCCTCCATTGAAAGAACGACAACGTAGAGATCGTCTTACTGGCAATGATCCTCGTGGCCAAGACCTACTTCAGCATCTCAGAAGAACTTGAAATGTGCTAACGAAGAGCGATGGACATGCCACGATATCTTGCATTCATGTCAACTGCTCAACAATCAGCATCAATCCGGCCACAGGCTTGCTCGGCGAAAATCTCCCCGTCATTGGCTCATCAACTGCTAGCCATCAAGACGGCAAGAGGCAAGTTGTCCCCTGACGATGTTCTTGATGATTCCAAATGGGACATACACCTGGTAGTGCCACCAGAAAGGCACAGGATCGTTTATGCTGTATGAGTCATCTGTCCAAAGAAAGAGACGATTGACCAGCAGGACTAAATTCCTCGAAAAGGCCTTCGGCGTATTCCTCAACGTGAGCAGTCCTGTTAGAGGCCCAACTGCCAATCGAGACACCAGTTCGCCGAAGTTGTACACGCTGACAATCTTGGACTCTGGCATGAATGGATCCTCCAGTGCATCGTGGTGTGGATGTAATGACGTGAGGCCTTCCTCCTTCTTGCCTAGCGAACCGACTGGCTGCAGACATGCAAGATATGCCCGTGTCAGTTGAACCGATCCCGACATACCTTGAAATAGTAAGGTGTTTTTGTGGGCCTGGTTAGAAATCTCTACTGGTAGAATTGTTTTCACAACCCCAGTTACCGTCACCCAATCCTCAACGCAGAAATCAATGCCGAGATGAATGCTGAAGCCGGAGCCCTGGCTCTCTGCGAATGAAGAAACGAACCGAAGCATGGATTGGCTCAAGGCCGATTGCGGATCAAGCAGGTGGATGGATGAGTCCGCGGTTGAGAAGCTGGCTGCGAAGGCTTTGACTTGTCCATGGACGATGATTCCAAAGGTTGAGTATTTCTCCAATTCTCCAGTGTCTTGCTCCAGTCTCCAAGGTGAGCTCTGACTGATATCAATCCGTGATACCAAGTTGTAAGTCTGGCTGAGCGTACGCCTTGGTAAAGGAGTCCTCGCCCGGCAATGATTTGGTTCTTTCGGAGCATGAAGTAAGTACTTTCGTCGACCAAGGGATTTGTTTAGCACTTTGTGCAGTTCATCCCGTGATCTGACCTGGTGCACTTCTGGGACTGGGAGCCCAAGGCTGTGCATGTACGAGAGGAAGGTCTCACGAGTGGTAAAGCGAGAAGCGTTATCAGGGCTGAGAGCAAAACAACGGCACTTTGTTGTTTGCTCAATTTTTGCCTTGACTTGGGCTTCGAGGGAGGGGTTGGCACCAGTGGCACAGTTTACCCACAAGTCCACGCCCTCGTTTTCGATGGTTTCCGTCAAGCGTCTGACATACTCATTTGTCATCCCATCGGCCAAAGTCATGTTCAGCACGTAAAATTTGTGTACGGTCTTGGAGAAGCGAGGAGGAACGGGAATACCGCCAGGTTCACCGTCCACGCCTATAACATTGTGGCCGGTGTCATAAAAGGCCCTTGCCAAACATAAACCTTGGGGAGTGTTGATACCGCTTAGCAGGATGGTTTTGGGTTCAAACCCTGGGGTCTTTCTCAGACGGCGGCGAACAGAAGAACGGGGAAAGCAACAAAGATAGAAATAATTGGCGGCTAGGAGAAATGTTGAGATGGGTGCAAATGAGATAATTATGGCCACAAGGACAAGATTCTTGGTGACATTGCGCACAATCATGGCAGGTATCATGTTGAAGAAACAGCAATTATGGCCCGGGTGATTTCTTCTATCAGAATGGGTGAATAGAACGCGAATGTCAGCAGAGCATGTTTGATTTACTCGTCCATGGTGAAACTACCCAGGCACCCAGCTCAGTGAAAGTGCGATGATCAGTCACTGAAAAGAACAAATATATAATGTGTGCCTCTTTCCAGCGATGACGTTTGGAGTGTACCGTATGCAGTGCAGGGAAGTCACTGGCATCACGGTTCACAGTACGGAGTACGGAGGACCAAGGAAGGTGCTGGAGGCCCATATTAAGACCAACAATGACGAGGTCAGACCCGAGTGTCAATTGGTACAGGCGGTTCGTCGCTTGGAGGCTCCTTCCCAAGATCTGAGTTCTACTCGGCGGCTTCTCGGTTAGTGTTCTGCCCACGGCTTTTAACTGGAGCGCAAGGCGATACTAACGTTTTAAGCATTTAGTGGCGCTTCTCAGCTGCTCGTCAAGCGGGAAGACCATCCCGAATTTGATTGTCTGTGCCTCGAAACTTCCTCCAGGTCCTCCCAGGTCCACCAAGTCCCTCCAATGGTGATGGTGTCTGCCGCCTTCGAGAAACCGTGCCCAGCTGAGCGACGCGCAAGAATCACCAGGTTGCCCAGGAATTACTGTTTGACATCTGTACCCACCCGGCTCAGGCTTTTTACTGTTGTCCCTGATATCATCGTTTTTCCTTTCGGTAACTGCGCATCCATCATCTCGTTCACTCCTTGAGCTTCGGCAGTATTGCCAGCAGCGACAATCATACTCTTGGTTCTGTGACGCGGAGCGACGCGATACCCGTGTCCCTTGCGGTGTCTTCAGCCATGGCGCATCAAGGTCAAGCCGCTGACTATTACAGTACTAATTACCAACACCAGAATATGGGTGGTGTTCCATCTGAGCAGGCTGGCTATCAATCCTATCCTCCTCCATCAACCGCGCCGCCTCCCCAGCAGTATCAGCAGCATCAACCGCCGCCGCCGCAGCCATATCAATATCAGCAACCGAACGAACCCAAGTATAACCAGCAACCTCCGACCTATGGTCAGAACTTCACTCCACCTCGGGATAATAAGCAGACCTTTCAGGAAACTTTCAAGATCCAAAAGCCCAAATACAACGATATATGGGCAGGTCTACTGGTAAGCAACAAGCGCATGTATCCGTGTGTTGTGTTCCGCGGGCGCTCTGGATTAACCCACTATAGTTCATCGCAACCTTCCTTGGATTTGTCGCGGTCTCAGGTCTCACGCTTTACCGGTATTCCAGGTACCACTCGTTCAATGGTGGAGGAATATATGATTCGAGGAATGACTTCTCCTTGGACACAAACACTGTAGTCCTGTTCATCTTCGTGATAGCGGTCGGCTTCGTTGTGTCGTGGGCATATTTCCTAGCATGCCGCGCCTTCACAAAGCAATTCGTGTGGATAACTGGAATTCTCAACTGTGTCCTGGCAGTCGGAACAGCTGCCTATTACTTGTATCTTCGACTTTGGGCTGCTGGAATAGTCTTTGCCATCTTTGCCATCTTCGCCATCTTCTGCTTCATCAGCTGGATCCCCAGGATCCCTTTCACTGTCGTCATGATGCAACAAACCATGGACATTGCTCGCATGAAGAAAGTACATGTCTTTCTCATCAGTCTGATCGGCGGCATCATCAGCGTCGCGTTAAGCGCTTGGTTCTCAATCACCCTAGTCGCCGTCTATGTTTCCTACATGCCAGGCAACTCCGATAGCAATGCAAATCCGGCCTGTGCAAGCGGCGGCTGTTCGAGCGGGAAAGTCATCGGGATAGTCGTGTTTGTGACGTTCGCTGGATACTGGATCTCAGAATGGCTCAAAGCCACTATCCATACAACTGTTGCCGGCACATATGGAAGTTGGTATTTCTGCGCGAGGAAACCGGGGGGCATTCCCAGAGGTGCCACAGCCGGAGCTCTAAGGCGTGCGACAACCTACTCATTTGGGTCCCTTTCACTCGGCAGCCTTCTGGTTGCATTGATCAACATGCTTCGTCAAGCCTGCAGCATTGCTCAACAACAAGAATCTACAGACGGCAACATCATTGGCACCATCATGTTTTGTGTCCTGGGATGCCTCATCTCAATGCTGCAATGGTTAGTCGAATTCATTAACCGGTATGCATTCTGTCATATTGCACTCTATGGAAAGGCATACATTGCTGCCGCAAAAGATACGTGGAAGATGATGAAGGATCGAGGTTTCGATGCAATGGCTACTGATTGCTTGGTTGGTCCCGTCATTTCGATGGGTGCATTGTTCGTTGCCTACCTCACTGCCTTACTGGCATACCTGTATCTGGAATTCACCAAGCCGGCATACAATGATGGCCGGACATTCACACCAGTCATTATGGCGTTCGCCTTCCTGATTGGCCTTCAAATCTGCAAGGTGTTCATGACGCCCGTTCTGTCAGGGGTCGAGACGATCTTCGTCGCCATGGCCTGGGATCCTCAGGTCCTCATGACTGATCATCCTGAATTCTTTGATCGATTGGTGCATGTGTATCCTCGAGTTCAGCAAATGATCCAAACGGCCTAGGACCGAGTATTGTCGTACTATCATTTTGCTGGTTTGGTTGGATCTACTACAGGACTCGGCTGTCCGTCCCTGTTGATGGTAGGTCGTTTTACGAGACCGTCGCGGGGCTGTGGCGCCTTGATTTGGGGTTAGCGCAAATATTCTTCTTTTGTATAGACACTTTTCATCCAACCTTTAGTGAATGTTTCCAAGCTTTTCAAGCCTTGAAAATGTGGCCTCTCTCATAAGTCGGCATGCGAACTTTCCACGCACACTCCGTCCACCACCCCGTCCACTCTCGGCGTGCACTATGACTCATTGGGTGGGGAGCCCTGCCAGGCCTCACCAGTGACTGCAGGCGTCCAGACCGCTACTCATCACGTGGCACTCCATCTCAACCACCACCTGTTTTGCGAAGTAGCAGGTGCCTTAGCTCTCGTCTGCAATGATTGAGACGGCACCAATTCCAATCACAATCTCGTGTCCTTTGAGGCGTCGAGATGATTGACCATCGCAAGGTCGGACCATTGCCTGGCATTTTGGGCAGCTTTTGATCACGGGTCCGTCCGGAAGGGTCTGGGTAGGACACGGACTGACTGCGAAGATTCCGACAGATTGCACATGTCTGTGACGTGTTGTGTCGTTACGTAGATATTCAGACTCAGTACCGCCTATCGAACCACCGGCCCTGCCCAGATCCTGAATGGTCAGGCGGACAGAGCTCGACAACACCAAGCCAATGTCTATTGTTCAACCATGTGCTGGCTTCGAGAGTTTCAACCAGTATCCCTGGTGCCTGCGATGGATCTTGGGACTCCGAGTGGCAACCGAAGCTACGTGTGAGTGCACCTCTTTCCCGAAAGGCCGTTCGTTGCCTCATCATGGCCGTCAAGACATCGGGGCAAAACTGCCTGATCCTGGGGTATGTCCAAAGCTCATGGGTACTTTGCGCCGGCGATCCCGCTCAGCGCTGTTCTTTTCCTTGATTGTCTAGGGCGGCACTCTGGAAGCCTGAAGCCTGAAGCCTGAAGCCTTGCCCGCACGGCCAGACAAAGGGTTAGATCAAGATGCCGCCTAGCGTCCGATAAGTAAGTGCCAAATGTCAACAAATCAGCCACTTAGCATATCCCGAGATCTTCCTCAAGCGGATCTTTGCACATCATTGCACAGCTGTTTTGAACATGTCGCTGAGCTGGAAGGCGCAAATGGTGCCTATGACCCAATGAAGTCGCAAACTATCCTCGACGGCCCATGGCTAGCTGACACCTGTTTAAACCCATTCTTTCCAGCAGCAGTGCATATGACTGGGAATTACATGCGCCTGCGCTTTACCTTCGCAACTGCAAGGATCTTTCTGGAGGTACCTCTGCCCAAGCGAGCAGTCCGGAGACCCTATGGCGTAATCCAGTCATTTTGCCGAATATCTTGAAAGAGCTGTCCGGAGGGAAAGTTTACAGATAGCATGGCAACTCGCACCAAAGCCACAACGCAGTATGCAACGAGCACGTCGTCAGCTTCCTCTCTCCCGCCTTTCATGTGGAGAAATTCGCTTCCTGATCAGTGATCATCCCCATACAGCCGCGTCAACACCCGCCTTAACACCCATTGAACGCATGATCTTGGGCCGTGAAATGAGGCGTAGTCATCAAACTAGGGAGTTCTTCCAACCAAAACAATGTCTTTTCTGACGTTCAAATTATGAGATGGTGAGTATTGTGTATGACATCCTCCACAGCCAATGCCTCGAGCAGAGGATGAATCCGCTGCAACAAGTTACCCCTCGAATTGTTTTACAAGAGCAGAAAAGGCTATGTATGCTTGTGTGCTTGTGTGCTTGTATGCTTGTATACGTCACTAGTTCCAGTTAGACTCACTAAGTATCGCTCGGACAATGTAACGCGTTCTGGCCCTGGACTGGGATCTGGCGTCAGCCACCCCCAACAAGCTCACCATCAAATGCCCGATGTGAACACTTCGCAACGATGATGCAGTCTGGCTACGTAATACAGTAATTGGCATATTGCTTTATACATATTGTAGACCGCTTTGTCGAACATTTATTGCATTTATTGTGCAGAGCAGCTCCGTGATAGCCGCAGCGTGGCGACTGGGGCGTCGCAAACATGCAGCTAAGATATGTAAGCAAGGATTGTCGGAAGTGGCTGCATATCTTCCACAACTGTACGACCACGACCGAACGTCCTCGACATCAGACGATGAAGCTGGGTGACTATGGCTCAATGCTTTGAAACGTTGCTGATGTGCGGAACATCAGCGTTCCGATCCTGATGGAGTACATATTCCCCGTGTTTACGACGTCCTCAGGATGTCCCCAGGTATTGGTGAACACCCGCCTGCGGACGAACTGCGCCTCATTTCCTCTGACAAGAGGGGCTCTAAGTTCTTAGGTGCTGCATTCCAAATCCCAGAGCTCTGCCGAGTCGACCACAAATAGCTGGAACGTCATCTGTAAGACTTCCCATCTTGATTACGCCTCGGTGTACTCGCGCGAGGCATCTCGACGTGGCGGAATCCATGTCCTAGCTATTCTTGGGTGGTACTTCGCACCCGATGATGGGGGCTAGAGGGATGTTCCTTTTCCGCCGTCCCGCCTGGTTGATGCCTGAATTTCCAGCCAACCTAAGCTGAGCTGCGGATCGTATTCCTGGAGGACTAGTATCCAGACCCAAATCAGCTTCGGAGGAAGATAATAACATGAAACACAAGCAGGGGTTGATCAGGCACAATGCACGTTGTTGGTGCTGAAGTGCCTATGGCTCTATGGGTCCGTTGGCTCGCTGATGCTGCGGCGCTGCGGTGCATTAAGAAATCGCAAGCCAAGGCCCAACCTTACACCGGAACCCTGGTGGCACTTCTGCTCATTTTCACTTAGTACAAACTGAAGGATGCGTTCCTTTTGGTGGCTTTGGAAACCCGCAAAACCGGTCGTGCCATCCATCCACGGACGTGGCCCCATATCTTTTCTAGGCGAGGAGCGACCCTGTCCACCCAATAAGTGTCGAGTGACTCACGGGCTCATGGGGGTCTTGTGGCCTAGAGGACGCGGCAGGCGCTGATCATGTGTGCCTTGGCGGAAGCGCACGAGAAGAGGGCTCATCCAGCACGAGGTCCTCTCGACCTGCTAGACACTTGGTTCTTGTCCATGCTCGGACCAAGTCAATTGGGTACCTCCCTAGAGTCATGTAGGCTTCCAACTCACTTCCTGTTTGGTGTCAGGCAGAAGGCCCCCGTCGGTCCGTCATTCCCAAAGTATATATCCATCTAGACTAGCACTCAATGGCAATGGATATGTGCTCGACCTTCTGGCGTTTTGACTCGCCTCATGTGGCGTCGTGACTGCCTGCTCGTGCTCGACTACGATCTGGCTATCATCTTCTGTGGCTTATCTTCGACTGGGAGGCTGCCCAGCCGGTCTGATGAGTCTTTCTCCGTCAACAGTGAAGACCTGCTCTTACACAGCCTTGCCTTAGTTCAGGCATCCCTGTAGACCAGCACCTGACTAAATATCCACCTGCCTGCCCCAGGAAAAGAAGTGTCTCTATTCTACTCTCTCCCTTCAACATACTAGAAAGCCTTAACCTCGTATATCGGTCCCAGTCCCATCGGTGACTCGGCTCGAATTCAGAGCGGCCGCCCCCTCATCATCCATCCCAATATCTACCACTACAATGATCGTACGGAACAACGACTATCCATTTTCACCACCCAGTGAAAGTGATCTAGCATCTACACACGCATCGCCAGAGACCAAGACGTCGCATATCACCATGGCGGACGACGAGGACGCGCCATCACTGATCAATACGAAATTCAACCGAGTGCAAAGTGCCGTGCGACGGGCCCGTTCGCCTCCCCGCAACGAACACAATCAAATGTACTGCGACCATGTCAACTGCACGGGAAAGAACCAGACATTCAAGCGAGTCTGCGAATGGAACAAGCATATGGACCGCCACGAGCGGCCGTACAAGTGTCGCGAAGCCGGCTGTGAGCTCAACCCAGGGTTTACCTACTCAGGCGGCCTCCTCAGGCATCAGCGCGAGGTGCACAAGATGCACCTGTCGACGAAGCAGCCATTATACTGCCCCTTCCCCAATTGCAACCGGAGTTCCGGAACGGGGTTTACGAGGAAGGAGAATCTTGAGGAGCATAAGCGTCGTCGCCACCTGGAGGAGATGTCGGATCGAGCCTCGTCGTCACGTCGAGGCTCCTCAAATCCTCCTCCAGCCACGCTCTTGAGTCAGCACCAGCAGGCAGGGGAGGGAGAGCCGCAGTTCAAACGAAGACGAATCTCCTCGACGGCGACGATAGACGACCCTCCCCAGTATCGTGCTCATCACCATCGCCGGCTGGAGCCTGGAAACACCGCTACTGGGACGGCCATCAATTCGATTCCCTCTGGCTCCTCGGTGGCGATGGATGCGTCTGGACCTGTGGCCGTGCTACCCGAGAGCGAACTGGTGCGGTGGCTCCGAGCAGAGATCCAGCGCAAAGATGAAATCATCGTCCGCCACGCCACAGAGCTGCACAGGCTGCAGAACCTCCTCCGCGCCTTGCCACCCCAGACCGTCTACGGTGTCAACGTCATGCAACCGAGGCTGCAGTCTGGAGGAGGCACTGGATGAAAGTTGGAGCTAAACGAGACAACCAGAAAACAAGAGAAATACGAACAACCAAAACAAACCACGCAAGGAAGTAAAGCCAATGACTTAAACGACATGATACGGATGCATGGCGTCATTTTTAGACATAGGCGCGCGGCGTTAAGACTGGACAGAACTTGAACCGGACCCGAAGCGATGCGACAGCAATTCCCGCCGCTCTCCATCTATCAACCCCACTCCCCTCTCTCAGTGTTTTCTTATGTCTTGATGAATTTGTTTTTATTATTATTATTATTATTATGACCATGGGAGTCAGGCAGGGCCGGGAACAGGCAGGGGGAGGGGGTTTTCAGCGCGGGCGCCAAGTCACGACATCAACAACAACAACAACAACAACAACAGGCTGCTATTCATGACAATTCTCCTACGTTTACCACCCATGTACTTAAGAATCGATCACTCACTTACTCATTCATCTAAATGGCAAAGGAACAAACTTGTATGTACCTGATACTGTGTCAAGAAAGGACAGGAGGCGGAGGAAGGAACTCCACTATAGTATCATGACAAGACTGCCGCGGGCCAATTGCCGGGCAGGACGCAAAGACAATTATGACTCCTTGATCGCTTGTTTCGTTTTCCTTGCCTCGTTCTCGCTTCCTTTGCGACGCACAGGCACAGGCACAGGCACAGGCAGACAGGCAGCAAGAATTCTTTGACTCGTTGTACTTAGAGAGGTGTGCCTACAGCCGATTGCGATGACGGAGATAGGACGAGGAGGAAAAAGAGTTTCAGACCAAGGTGGCAATCGGGCCGCTTTGGGTCAAGTATACGAGGGAGAGGCGAGATTCAAGCGCACCGGCTGCGGGTTTTGCGTGTAAAGAGCGGGAGAAATCAAGACATCGCTTGTACATAATACCCACGTACGCGTACTCCGTATCCCTCGTTGGCCCATTCGATGGCTACCTCACCTCACGAGGTATGTACCTTCTCGCCGCCTGCGGCGAATAAAGTGTGAGAAGGCTCCCCTCGGGGGTGGTGGTTTTCGCCACCCAATCGTTGCGTCTGGAAGGTCCGAGATCCCCAACTCTCTCTATCCGGCTTGGCGTGGATAAATCCTCGTAACTTGGCCAAAATGACGCGTTTTGCATTGTCATGTGACGACCTTCTTGCTAAGGCAAGGCGCAGCAAGCGGGAGGCCCCTTACATGGTGCTGCAATGTACAACCAATCTTTACGAGTATATGCTGCCCTTGCCTTTCTGGCGTTTACAGTAGGCGTGCGTAAACATCTCTGCTGCCCGTGTTTCCTCAAAGTTTCACATTGCCATTCCGTGCTCGTGCCAGTCACCGCGACTCATCGAAATGGCTGGATGGCCTTGCCTGAGCGCCGGACGCCTTTCCTCGTAAATCGCCCAGCAGGAGGCTCACGCGACCATCTTCTGACCCTTTGTTGGGCCATGGCGATTGTGAATTTGTGGCTGTGCGTGCCAGATGGTGTACTCTGTCTCTCTCAGCGCAGAAGAGGAAGAGGGTGCTGGGTTGCCAACTCGGAGCAGCTTTCCTTTCTCTCGTGGTCGCTTCATTGGGCCCGTGTCAGTGACTTGTTCCCTTTCCATCTAAACATGTTATTTGTGAGACACGCTCCGTTTCCCTTGGTTTCAAGCTGGTATGGTCGTTAATCGAACAATCTCGGACAGGCGTGGTGGCTTTCCTTCTCTTCGCCATTCTGATTTGAAAGCATCAATCGTGGACCCGGATTCGCCCAGTGAGTTCGGGAAAAGCGTGCAGAAATTGGCGACTGACGCTCCAGTTTCCGTAGTCACTGATATGCTCGATGAACTTGGCCGCTAGCTTTCTGGTGTTCGTCACGGGATCTTGCTCGATGGCGGCGTTCTGGTCGAATGGCCAGTTGACCGACCACGTGTCCTTTCTGACAAATGATAGCCAGTCACGCATGTGGTATATTAGGGCATCTCGTAGAGGACCCCTAGTCAGGTTTGATCAGAACTGAATCGTAATTCTACCAACTGAGTTCGGCGGTGGGGGAAACTTACAAGGGCAGCATTTCAATTGCGCCAATATGAGGAATCATCCGTTGAGAAGGTGTCGGCTTCATGATGTCTGGCAGTTTTGCATAATTCTCTTGCGTGGGCGCTAATAGCCACTTTTTGAAGACGAGGTCAGTCCGCATTCACTACCTTTCCTAGTAAGAATACAATCTAGCTTACCCGCATCATGCATGTGAGCAAGTATGCCGTCGCAATACGTACAGAATCATCCAATACTGCAAGAGCTCGACAAACTTCACATGCCCAAGAAGCGCAGTCGAACTTATCGGTCTCAGCACGGGCCCGGAAGAACAATTCCAAAGAGAAGTCGCCGCCAGTTCCCAGGACCTCCGAGGGGGTGTGTCCTGTCGCTAGCATGTGTCTTGCGCCCTCGACGTAATTGCTATACATATTACTGAGCAGTGAATCATCGGGAATAATTAATGGAAGAACGAGATGAATCGGTATCCTAAGTCTGGTCATTTGAGCTTCCTGGGCGACACTCAAGTCCCAGACGTAGGCCACTGGAGGTTTCGACGGTGGTATGCCAGTAAAGTCAACATAGGGTGTGATAGGAGATTGTAAAGATGGTGGCCACGGGTGCGATGCCTTCAGTGATGGAAGAGGTCCAGTGTGAGATGCTGGTGATTGGAATCCCGAGGAACTGGCCCAGGACAAGAAATCTGTGCTGCCAACGACAGAGCGTCGTTGAAAAGGACCATTGTGTGCGTTCTAATAGTAGACGCGTCAGCCAATACCCAATCTCTTCGTTTACGCAAGTAATCAAGCAAGTGGAAGTTCCGGACGCGTTAGCAGCTCCCATCCAGTACGAGGATATGTTCACTGCTCAGCTGAGAAACCCTGTGTCAGTGCCATGAGGCCTAGACATACCTGTTGTTGTTCTAGAGACCAGGCCGACTCTGAACGGACATGTAAGGCGGGGTGCCATATTGAGCGCTCCGCATTTGACGCAGCAACCACACCTCGACCAAAGCCATCAAGTGAATACTGCGCAGCAGCATAGCCGGCATCATAGTGGGCTCTGCCATCGTTTGATGCCAAGACTTGGTGAAGTAGCTGCTCACCATCGGATTGGGGCAAGACCTTTAGCTTGGATACGAGAGCTGATATCTCTCCTGCTGACTCCAACCCCTGGCTTTTTCCAAACCAGGAGGAACCTCCACTACCCGAAACATCTTGTTCGCTCACATGATTTTCACTGCCGTCAGGGAATACATCTCTAGCGGTCTGGCTTTGCACTCCGCTTGAGCCATCTACCGGTTCACTCGGCGGTGACGGCATTTCCTGTGTACTATTGTGCAAGATTGACATGTTGTCGCTGTCATCTTCGAGATTTCCAGGCCAATGTTGCACTGCATCGATGACATCTTGATTGGATGCTCCACTTCGAACATATTCAAGAAGAGTTTCGAATCGGAGTGATGATTCGTCGCGGATGCAATCGATCAATTTGTCCAGGGTTTCCTGGAATGACTTGGACTCGTCGACTGTCCGTTGAAGAGCTGCGCGCCGCCGCATATCAAGCGTCAGGTCTATCACACATTCGGTTCCAAGTGATTGGCAAAGTTGGCAAGGAGGAGGTCCTCCAGTACATTTTGTTTTGCGCTTCTTGCATGCCTCACATGCTGCTGATATTCGAGCACTGGACTGCCGTTTTCGCGTGGTCGAGGCTTTGGATGGTTGCCCCTCTTCGACCGGCTTAATCGGCCGACTTTTCCCAGACGACGGCATTTTTGCAGCCTTGGTGGCATTTTACTAAAAAGTCATGTAGCCATGGAACGCTACAAATATCAATTACACACGTTTAAACTGTCTGGGGTGCTTGTTTGAGTGTGGCGTGAGTCGGCGACTCGATGGGCATGAGAGAAGTATGTGGAGGATAAAGGAAGTGCTTGTCTGGAAAGCCATCCACCTGAAGTGTAAAGAACGCACGCCGCTGAGTGCGAGGCATGGGAGGGGGAACCAACCTGGGGTGGGACTTGGGAGACGAGACTCGAGATTTGAGACTCACTCAGATGGCCTTACTTATGCCCCTCCGCTGAGGCCGTGGCTCCCAGAACCAACTAGAGGAACAGATCTCCGGTGCACTCTGATTGGTTGATCCGAAGCATATCCCAAGATTGATGGTTGTCGAGACCCCAGCAAGAGCGGAACAGTTTTCCTCATCAGTTGATTGGCGAGCCTTCGTCGACTTTGCCCACATGTGCCCTACGATTTCTTTGTCACAAAAATCACAGAATATCCTGAGCGATGATGTGCAATCCACTTGTGGGAAGCATGGAAGACCTGCCAATACAGTCTGTCGTGCAATCAACGACTGTTCCCAGATACTCTTAACAATTGGGCTCATCTCGCTGTCAAGTCCTCGCTTAAGACTCGCTCCCGGACATTCCAATATGCATTACAGTATGGCTATTCGATAGTATTGCAAATATCACCGTGTGCTTCCATACATAGAGGCATGAAGACATAACTAGCAGCGTTCGCCAACGGGGCCCACTTGGCTCGGGGCAGCAGTCCACCGGAATCTCAAATGCTGTATTTAGGATTTGCGCCTTTAACCAGAGCCAGACTGCGATAACATCGTATGTAACGGTCTTTGTTGTCAGATACATGATCATCTAGTAGAAGCCATCAACACGTCATCAACTGAAATAGATCTTTGGGACCGGCCCCCAATCTCGCGCATATCGAATCACTAAGATGTCGGGGAATAAGAGGGCAGAGGGGACTCTTTCATCGCCACCTATGTCGTTAAAGGGCCTTTTGGCGGTAGTTGATCCGGATTGCGGAGCCACAATCCGGTGCGTTCGCCACTGTATGTCCAGTATCCCTTGAGGATTCTGTTCAGCGTGAATTCCAAGGATTCGCGGACTCCTTCTATCTGCACATCTTTCATGTGCAGTTCTCGGAGGACACCCACACTAGTCAATGCTGCAACATGGTGGGCGATTAGTCTCCACGAGGTTTCACATTCATTCCAAGGATCGTTAATATCGAGGTGACTACCTGCAGCTATGATCTCGTCATGCAAGATTGTACTGCCGGCATCTGGGCATAGTTTGAGTGACAACTTTTGAAGACGGGTCATTTTTTGTATGCATTTGAGAACCTCATCGACGTGATTATAAAAAGGGAATATCGCCACATATTGGAAAGCTGTCAAGCTTGCGAACAATGAATCCCCTGAAGTCGAGCCGCTTGGGGACAGTGCAGAAAGCAAGGATGGAGTTCTTCTGAAAAAGTACTCGTACGTGGTGTATGCCAGTACACTCGATCCTTCGTTGACAGTCAAGCTTGTCCATGGACGAGCATCGAGAAAGTTGGGGAGATCTTCATAGTCGATTTTATCCCTCGTAGATTCGGGCGACTGATCAAAACAAAGAATCTGATATGGTATGTCAAAAGCCCAGGCATCTGTGCTCCATGCAGAGACCGCAGTAAGTTCGGCGAGTATATGTGGTGCAGCAATTATGCTCAAGCGAGTGGTGGGCACCTCATTGAGCAGTCGAGCCCACCATGCAGGGTGAACGTGGTTATAGTGGCCTGAAACCACGGCCACGATACTAGATACTCGCTGTTGCAGGTCATTCTGCCCCAGGAAGGTTATAAAGTCGCTCAGGCTGACAGGATCCAAGATAACGTGTTTGAACAAAAAGGGCAATGTGAGGGAACGGAGTAACCGGCTCAAAGACGAGAGACTCTTAAGTGCCGTTCTCCGCGGTTCGGTCTCTGAAAATTGCATCTGAAATTCATCTTTTGGCCGCTCCAAGACAGGCTTCTGGAGTAAGTTGTCATCGAAGGGACTGGGAGTATCAAGAAATGAGATGATTCGCGACAGAACCTCGTTTGGGAGTTCGAGAAACTCCATGTTGAACCAGAACTGGCGATGGGCTGCAAGTCCGCTTCTGAAACTTGTTGTTTCTTGTTTATCAAGCGGTTCAATGTAGGCTATCTGGGAGGATCGAGAAAGTGGTATACATGTCGAAAGGGTCACGATTCGAAGATGAATTTTATGTCTAGAGAGACTTGCGCGAGGTCGTTTGGTCCTTTGTATGAGGGTAGTCAAAACGTCATGCAGTCCGTCGAATCACTTATGTCTGAGTGAACTGCCTCCGAGATTCAGAAATGAGAGTCTATGGCTGAGGCTGCCACTGGGATGCCTAGCATCGCCACAAAATGTCTCAGAACGTTCGCACCCACGAGGGACGGGGCGCGGGATGGCGGGGTAAAACGCAGTTGTGCTGTCCTCATTGGACCGAGGCAACAGCGATGGGTGGCGTCCGAGTCGCGTCTACGGAATTACCCCTCTTTGACGCCCGCTCCCAAGACGAGCTTCTGCCGCTGCAAGCACACACCACCCTATCAACGCATTCCTCCCACTGCGCACGAAGCCCTGCAGAAAGCAGTAGCTCCAGTCATGAATTGGCAGACTTATGAGTGCCCTTGTACACTGGCATCGCTCTGTAGCGTCCGTTTAAGTTTCAGTCCACATGGCCTCGTCAATGCTGTGGAGATCGAGTGCAAATTTGCAAAACGAGGGGTACGGGCACTTGCATATGTTCTACGAGTGTATTTCTTGTCCTTCCCCATAACTGCTCAGCTGTCTCCTTGATCTCCTTGACCGTGGACAAGAAGGTTGGACAGCTCTATTTCTCGGTCTGAAGCACATCGACCCCCTCCTGTTGCCCGGATTGTCGCACTTCGTGAAACACTACTCCAGCATGTCGCCTCGTCACTGTCAGCCCCCTTTCCGCGCTGAGCACCTGGGCTCACTCCTGCGCACCTCGAAATTACTCGACACGCGTCATGCGTGGGAAGCAGGTAAGGAAACAGAAGAGGGTCTCAGGAAGGTCGAAGACACGGACGTGCAGGACATTGTGAAGACACAGCTAGACTTGGGCTTCCACGGCATTACCGATGGCGAGTACCGTCGCCATATGTTCTGGGGCTCCTTCTGGCCCGGTCTCGAAGGCATGACTGAGATTGCGACCCCAGATCCAGATCTGTTCAGGATGTACATCCCAGATATCGCTGCATTCACGGAAGAGGGCTATAAGCCTGGCGAGACGGTTCTGTGCACCGGCAAGATCAAGCACAAGGGCAGCACATATACTGATCAATTCGACTACCTAAAGGGCTTAGTACCCGAGTCCAAGTGGAAGGACTTAAAGTTGACGCTTGCGGCCCCGAACTGGTACCATCTTAGATACAAGGAGGGCAAGGCATATCCCAAGGATGTTTATAAGAACGACGATGAATACTTTGCCGACATTGCAAAGGCATACCAGGAGGAATTGAAAATTCTATACGAGCACGGATTGAGAAACGTGCAATTTGATGATCCCAACCTTGCGTGTTAGTTACACTTAAGAAAAAGCCCTCCCTTTCCTGATAGCCAGCGATTCAGATCCCTCAAGCTAATCATATCTCTCACCGTCTAGACTTCTGCTCAGAGGCAATGATCACCGGTTGGGAGAAGGACCCGTTGAACAAATACTCGACCGACGAGCTCCTAGTTAAATACATTGATCTTTACAACGCTTGCGTGGCCAAGATCCCCGCTAACATGCACGTTGGCGTCCACCTCTGTCGAGGCAATTTCGTCAACTCACGACATTTCTCCGAAGGCGGCTACGACCGGATTGCGACCATCCTCTTCCAGAAACTCAACATGCACACCTACTATCTCGAGTACGACACCGCTCGGGCCGGCGGCTTTGAGCCATTGCAATATCTTCCTAAGGATAAGAATGTGATCCTGGGCGTCGTGACCAGCAAGTTCCCCAAAATGGAGGATGAGGCTGAGATGGTTGGACGAGTCAAGGAGGCAGCGAAATGGATGGCCAAGGGGACTGGGGAATCTGAAGAGGAGGCTTTGAAGCGGTGCGGTGTCAGTCCTCAGTGTGGCTTTGCCAGCCATAGCAGTGGGAATGCAGTCAAGCATGATGACATGATCAATAAGTTGAAGCTGGTGAGGAAACTTGCAGACAGTATCTGGCCTGGAGAGCCTTGAGCAGTAGTTTAGGACTGGAAAGGCGAAAGACATGAACATGATAATGGTTCATGTCCTTCTCGATCACCCGAGGAGGTTTGGTGAGTTGGAAGCTAAAGCATTCCACAGCGTGGCTGCCTGTAGCACGGACGCTAGGAATATCACATGTGTCAATGCGAAGTGGAAAAGGCGATTTAAAAAATGAGTGAAATGATAAAGGATTCACGCCAAATCCAATTAGAAGAAACCTCTAGGCTCATAGGAAACTATTATTGTTATTGTTATTGTTAGCCCTGTTGGTACTCGCTCCACTTCTCTTAAGATGCTGTTCACCAAACATGCAATCGATGGCTTGTAAACGAATATGCAGTAAGTACCACCACGGCCATGTCACCCACACTTCGTGCGAAGCTCCTAGAGACCAGTTGCTGCGCGTGAAAAGACTTCAAGCTCTCACACCCGAGCCTTCGAAGACATAACCAATTTGATTCGTGAACGTCATCTCGGGGAAAGGGTATTCGCCGCGGCGGCGCCAGCTCAGCATCCCATTAACGAATAACGTGAGGCCTCGTGCGAGCCCGTAGTCATGCGACCCTTCCATATGCTGGAGCAAGAAGCGGGCGACCTCGTCGGCGTTGTTGCGCACCGCCCACGTCGTCAAGACCACGTCGTCGAGCGGGATACTGTCGATGCCTTCTCGGATCAAGAGAGACATCAGCTGCGAAGAGGCCGGATACGGCTGTGCGCATGCCAGGTGGAACAGACTGAGCGGGATCGGGCTCGTGAATGGGCGCGCGAGATATCGCTGTGCCGGGGTGTGCGCGGGCGGAGGTGGCTGCATCATCAGCGTGCGGTCCGAGGCTTGCATGCTGGCGAAGTGGAGCTCGAGCAGGACGAGCAATGCTTTTGAATTCTGCGTCTTGATAGCCGATGCCATCCCCTCGTAGAGCACGTCCGCCGAGAACTCCAGCCTTCCTTCCCCCGTGCTGACGAAGCGGGCGCCTTGGCGCAGCAGCATCAGGAGCTCCAGTTGCGATTCCGTCCACGTTGGCTTGCCCTCCAGGATGTGATCTGGTAGGGCCCGTGTCGCGAGGATACTCACGCCGCGATGGACAGTCTTGTGTAGCTGTTTGTTCTTGTCCACGACGCTGTTCCATTGCATGATGCGGGGAAGATAGTTTCCATCGCCCGTTGGCCCGATGATGTTGGTGCTCCGACGCGGGTTCTGGTCGATCGCTAGCAGGTCGACACCGATCGAAAGAAGATCGCCGTTGGCCGGGGGCTGGAGTTTGGCCAAGAAGTGGCTTTCGAGTTCCTCTGTGTTGGCGGCAGACTGGGGTAGTGGGGCGAGGCTGAGGAGGGTTGGGTTTGCAACTTGTGGAATGCGTCGTTCCTTGGGCTGTTCGGGGATGTTGAGCTCTGCTTCTGCTTTTTTCTCACGGTGCCAGGCCTGCGTCATCTGGAGGTGGCTGAGGGTTCGCATGGATGATTTCAGAAAGGCGAGCGTGCACCACCGACAGCTCAACACACCCTGCTGTAGGCGGATCTTGTCCTCCAGGTTGACTTGCCAGTACTGAGCAGGTAGGAAAAGCTGCATCTCGACCGGACTCTCACCGTCAGGGTCAAAGTAAGCGAATGAAACCAAAGCCGAGTAGATGGATGGATTTGATAGGACGTTGGCGATGTGTGGTGAAGCTCGCGGCATGTTCACCTCCAAAGACCAGAAAAAGATCTGTTGAAGCAACTCCACGGGCAGGGCTTCCAGGTCCGAGAGCTGGTATGGCTGTCGAGTATCAGCCATCTCGGCCATCATATTCTCTCGTATGAGCTTTTCCTGCTGTCTCTGAATGCTCGAATGGGGCTTGAGCTCAGATGCCCTTTTCATGGGTCGCCCACGTGAACGCTTGAGGTTGGGAACATCAGAAGCGTTGTTGCGCTCACCGACTTTCTTCAAGGTGCGCCGACTGCGACTGCGCGGTGGCATCAACATGCTCTGAGGTGATTGATTAAAACGATCATCACAGCAATCGATTGGGCTGCTAGATGTTGAGCCGGCTCCGACCCGGGGGTTCCACGTCCTTGCTCGGTGGATGTGCGGGAAGGTCAGAATGGGTGCTCGTAGACTTGGCAAGCCGTTCGCCACAATAGGCCTCGGTTCATATCGATATCAATATACAAGGTATCATGCCAATTCCTGAATCGGGGAGAGAGAAAGTTCCAGTCAAAGAGGAGTCGAAGAGCTTTCAGCCGTTGTACCACACGAGATGAGGAGAATGGAGCTGCATATGAATACAAGCAAAGGACTGTCTGACGACCATGTCTGACAGTGAGGTTTAATTATCACTTGTCCTGAAGGCTGTTTGACAATTTGCCTGTTTGACGCACTGGTCTGATACCTTCGTCAATGGCCCAGCTTAACAGCACAATTGTTGGGGTTTCTCAAGTCACATCGTTCAACAGCTTTGTCTGACGGAAGTGTTTTGACAATATGGCCTGAAAAGCCCCGGAATTCTCAGGAGGGTCGCTCCCCAACTTCCTCGAACGCTTAAGATTCACCTACAATTCATTCCTTCGTCAACACGACATGATTCAAGCTTGATTAAATCGCTCTATTCTCCTTGATTAGCAGACTGTCAATCAAGGGACTCACCCTGACGAGCAGAATTCCCTCCAAGACTAGGACCATCGGACAGATGATTGCGCATTGTTCATAGTCCAACTAAAAATAATAATTGAAAATGCCTTGAGATATATATTTCTGTCTCTAGACACGATTTACACTTCATGATCTGTAACTGTGTCGAGATCTGGCAAACTCGATTCCTTTTGAGGTTATCATTCACCCAACCCAGCAAACGACAGCATGACTCGCTTGTCGAGCGAGGTGGGAGGTGAGCTCTGTAAATCCATCGGCTGTACAGCTGTGATTGCGACTGGAGCTCTGGATCTCGGTGAAACCTGAGGCGCAGAGAACGACGGGCGAGTCGACGAGGAGGACAAGGAGGATAAGAATGACCATCCTCCCTTGACGCCTCGCATGAAGTGTCCCACTGCATCTTGCACCGAAACGGCACTGCTGGCCGCAACGCTGACATCCGCCATATCGCTCTCGGCACTGCCAGGTCTTCGAGTCTTCGCACCCGGAGCCGTGGGCGAAGGCGCAGCTTCATCGTCACCCGTTTCACATGGACCGCTCGATTCACCCGTAATATCCATCGGTCTCGGAGGAGACGCACTGGTGGCTCGAAACTGGCGCCCTCTCCAGCCCTGGACGTGATTGAAGCTGGTCAGCCTCGAGCTCATCCGGCGACTCATATCATTGCGCATCCGCTCTTGAAATGATCTCTGCCGCGCCTCGCGATCGTCTCTGCACTCCGTGCAGAGATCTTCGATGCTCAGCGTGTGCATTGCGTGCACGAGCTTCTCCTTGCATCCGGACTGTGCTGCTTCAGCCTCGGATGATAGGAGTCGGAATGGCTCTACCAAATCAGGAGTGGTTGAGAGTGGTCGCTCAGCTGTCGACTCCGGCACGTATCTCTCTGTCTCATTCGGAGGAGGGAGAGATTTCGGTCGTCGCTGGGGGCTGCACCCGTGAATCAACACTCTCTTCCGACATAGTGAGTTGTGTACCGGAAATTCGGATATTGAAACATGTCCGCACACTGTGTACAGATACGCGGTGTAGTAGCACATACCTGCCGTGTTCTGGGGGATGGGTTTCTGCCTATCTTTATTCAACGCTTGAAATGCCGCAAGCCCCCAATCCGGAAAATCCAAGTGTTGCTTAGACTGGACGATATCTTTGCAGCTTCGTCGAAACAAAGTTGACCGAGGCCGAGGCCGAGATCGAGGTCAAGAAAGCAGGGATTTTGTAACACTCGACATCACCTTTCCTTTCCTTTGCTCATTCGGGCCCTGCATTGTTCACCTCAGAGACTTATTTGACAAATGGGCATCAGCGACATTGTGTCCATTGTTGTGACGGCAACGAAGCCTGCAACCAGCGAACAAAGAAACGACTGTGAAGCTTTTAGTAGGGCACGGAAAACCCCTCAATGCATTTGCACTCCTTGTCACGCTCTCTTTCCCTCTGACGACGCTGACAAGCCAAAGGGACTGATGACCGGGGGTCTCACGTGGTGGAGTGAGATACGCAAATGCTATTTCTTTAGCGAGTGGCTAGTTACGCATAGGCCTTGATTTGGGGCCGAAGAGTGTTCGCGAATTCACTTCAAGGTGAACGGATGATATGCATCCGTACAATTTCATGTAGACCCTTGCTCGAGGTGTTCGTAACCAGCACAACGGAGGAGACGCAGCTTTCTCAGAAATTCACATAACGATAAGCTCTGCTTCGAATCGACCCAGTGTCGGCCATCGTCGGCCCTGCAACTACGTGCCGGGAGTTTATGAGTCTGTGAATTGATTTTACATCGGTAAAATAGATAGAGAGCGACCCATTCTAATATCTGGGCACGACTCCTGGGAGGGCCGACGCGTGGCATGTCCTCTAGCCCCAGATGACCCATCGCTCTCTCTTCAAACTCCAGCTTCCTAGATACGGCAATCCAGTCCCATCAACCATCGTCCTCAGCTGCCAACCCAAACAAATCAGTTCGAGTTAATGCTTACTCCTCAGCAGCGAGAACGACAGGAGGGCGCTGGTGGTCTTCCTGGCCTAGCGCCTCCGCGATATCAGCCTTCTTGCCTGTCCAGTCTTCGTGTTCTTCCTCATCCAACTCCTTGCCCGTCGGCTCTCCACGCTCGTGCAGCGCCTGGGCATGTTCCTTCTCCTGCCGGTTGATATCTCCCGTCAAACTCCCTTCTTCCGCGTGGCCGCCGCCCCCGCCTGAACGTACCGCTCGCGCCACTTCACCCTCGCCTGCCATGCGCATCTGCTCGCCCTCCAAGTTGCTGTCGCCCTTGGAGTAGTTCTGAGCATCGGATTCGGGTATCCGCTTCTCTTCCAGCGGGCCCGTGTCGCCTGCGCCAAGGGCTGATGGTCTCGCGGTCTCGCCATGCTGTGAGGGGATATCGTGCGGGCTTCGGTGGTCCATGGTTGTAGAGGAAGTATTGGATGTGTCCCGGGCGGTGGTCTCTTCCTTGTCAGTCTTGGATGCCGGGTTCTGCAATTGATTCAGACCCGTCTGTTGGCCAGGCTGCGAGGGTGCTGTGGGGTCGAGTGCGGACATTTTTAATGTATCAGTGGTCTTGGATGAGGATCAAGATCGGTTGCTAAAATCGGCAGAACAAGGAGGGTAATGTTCGCAGGATCCGAGGTTGGAGGGAACTGAGAGAACTCTTTTGCCTGTGTAAGCTGTCTGTAGAGATTCAACCGAGCAGGTGCACAAGGTCTAGTCCGTGACGTTTACGGAGGGAGTAGAAAAGGATACCGTGAAAGGAAGTCTTGCAAGGGAATACATAGATATGCTCTGAGATGGGGCCAAACGTCGAAAGATAGCAACCGTTGTACGAATCATTTTGTGTCACAAGTATTGTATGCTGTCATACCTAAGGCAGCTTGATTGTTCTGGTCGCGATCATCGTCACCTCTTAAATTTGGCAGGTGGTGGCTTGAAAGAAAATTTGTGACGTCATTGTCGATATCGAGCACCAAAACGCCCGTTAGAAGCACGTGCAATCGCAAGCCTTGCACGTGATTAGACATGTATAGAGGAAAGACTATCGTAACCTTGGGCAATATACTCACTATCGTAACCCCTAAGCAGACGTACATTCCCATGAACAATTGGATGGAGAAGATATGGTTGCAAATACCACATACTCCAGTTCAGAGATCGCCTGTCGACGCCGAAGTCGTCAAGACCTCAATCGCCATCCAGCGGATTCAGTCACAACCACGACCCAGACTCCCAAGTGAGAGGAAGGTGAAAGATGATATCCTGGACCCTTAGATGTGCCATTCAGTTCTGCTCTTCACCGTGGAGCGCGTAAGGAATATCATCTCTGCGTTCGTTGTTCATCGTTCATTATTCATCGTTCATCGTTGCTCTTTCGATTTCATTTTTCTTTTCATCTTCTGGTTCGCGTACCAATTACATCTTCGACAAGGAGAGTCCGATATCCTGACCGCGTATCCGCACTCGCACGTATAGTGCCCAGCTAAGGAGAGATGCCGTCGCCAGCAGAGGAAGTCTGTCACTCGTTTCGGAGAATGTTAGCTGACTTAGGGTCAGAACCCTTGCGGCTGAAGCTGTCCTCAAGAAAGAGGTGGCCAGCCTTTGCACTGCCATGGAGACAATTCGTGAACATGGGATCATTCAACATGGTCGCAGAGTTGCTTTGAAAGAGACCCAAATTCCCGACGAGGTTTGTGCAACTCCGCGGCGTGGGACAGGATGATTAACATGGTGCAAGATGCTATCGACCATCACCCGAGGTTCTGATGGTATCTCACAACTTCCATCGGAAATTCAGGAGATGATCTGGAAACTTATCGACCCGACAGACCGTGCAGCCCTTGCACTGACTTGTAAGAGTCATGCGGCCACGTATGAGGAACTCAAAGACAAGAAAGTCAAACAAGCTGGCACCGTTCGTCCTCGTCTTCCGCGCCCACTCCAAATCAGTAAACCTGCTCGACTCAAAGTCCTAGTGCGCCTCCGGGACTGGATGCCAAGGAAATACCGCCTCTGTTACTCTTGCGGCATCTATCTCGATATCAAGAAGACTAATAGGATGGGGGGTCAATGGGGAGGAGACAAGCGATTGGTGGAGAAAGGGTTGGCAACCAAGACAGCTATTGAGAAGGGTCCTCGATGCCCGCTCTGTGTCCGGCGTGAACATATCGCCATGGCACAGCACAAGCAAGAGTGGAAGAAGTACGTCGCACTTGGCCGTCAACTCAACTTGAAGTAGCCTGGTTTATTCCTCGCAAGTCCTCCTGAGGAGTAGTGCTGTCGCAGCATTGACCGCGACGAAGGCCATGATGGAGCTTGTGGGTTTGGAAGGGCGATGACCTTCTGATAGGCTTCTGATGATCTGGGGGTGGAGAAGCTGGCTGGCAGAGTCGAGACATCTAGATAGAGTGAGCTCAGTCGAGGTGCTTCCAGTTCAATTGGAGTTCCATCTTGACTCAGGACGCTGGCCTTTTGGAGCTAGACTGACTCTGATCAATGCGATCTATGAATGGCCGATATGGAGCTGCGATTTCGTGAGGCTGGTGTGCATCCACTGGTGTGTGTGAACTTTCCGTGAAGCCCGGATAGTGCTGCTGAACTTCGTGAAGTCGATCTAGCGGTTCGCCAACAATGTGATATTTGGCCCACTCGACAGGGGGAGCACGAACTACACTCTGTGCGGCTGGGAAAGTTCCGAACTTTGAGGGGTCTTGATGACTTGGCACGATTTCTGGAGAGGCTGAATCAGGGTTCTCGATGCCAGTACGTGAAGAGTGCGAGAGTTTGCCATGTTCTAGGTCCTTGACGAATTGCTCTGGATCGTTCAAGGCGGCTTCTTTCATCTTATCCAAGTCTCTCATATCGCGCAAAGCCTGCTGGCGTTGGATTTGCAGAATTGAAAGGGCTGCCCGTAGGGCAATGGCGTCCGGGTTCTCGTCCAGACTGAGAGGCAAGGGATCCGGTTCTTCCATCCATTGAGATGGTGGCAATCCTACCGGAGCATCGTCTTGAGCACCCAAACTGGCCTGTGACAAGGTCGGGGTGACAGGTGAATACGAAGGTCGCTGTGGGCTACCGGTGGATTCCTGAGAGTGAGAAAGTGAAAGCGAAAGTGAGTCGCGTGGTTGTGGTAGATTGGGAGGGTGCTGGGATTGCTCGTCGTATGAATTGGCCCTGTCGTCGTCAGGCATGGCTAACTTCAGTCGCACTGCGGACTGGATGGGAGCTTCAAGCTGGTCAATTGAGTCTCCGGCCGGCATCAATAGGGCGGATGTGATGGGGAACTAAGAAAGGGTTATGCTGAAACAAGAAATCAAAGGAATGCCATTGTTCGAGTCGGGTAGTCGAAAATGGAGGTGGTTCGAAATCTCGGAAAGGCGCCTGCCAGTCAATACGGCTACGCTGCCGATCTAGGGAGCGAGGGCCTGGGTCAGCCAGACACAAGGCAGTCCAAGCGCCTCTGGCCAACGCTGGGCTGAGGACCAAGGACCGAGGGGCGCCTAGGGGACGGGTTGAGAGGGGCCCAGGGCTTAGTTACTCGCAGTCGTAGAGTTGTAGGGGTCTTAGGCATGGCCTAGTCCGATGTGGTGGCAGCAAACGCCCGAAGCCGACAATGCAACCACAAGGACCTCGGATAGTGGCTGTACGCGTCAGTCTGTATCCGTACAGTAGTCGTACGACCGAGTAATTATTGATCGCGCTTCAGCTACTCCGTACTCCCGAACACACCGAACCGCCCTATAGTAATTATGTACACTGCATCTCCCAGTTGGGCCAACATTCCTTGTACATCCAGTGTGCATCTGCATCAGTAACATTTGCTAGATCAAGTTACTGCCATCACACAAGAATCGGCACAAAGTAGGTGCATCCGACGTCCTACATGCGCGGTCCCTGACTCCCTGATACCTGGAATATGGATACCTAGGTACGGAGTATGGCTGTCTATCTGGTCTCGTTTGCTCATCTGCAGGAGGCTCCAACAGTGCAGAGCACACTGTATCCGTCCCGCGTGCTCCCCTCCAGGTCGAGGTACCACCGTCGGGTCCGCAGTCAACCCTTAAGGAGATGTATCTCCAATCGCGGTTCGCGACCATCGAGCGTCAATCGGCGCGTCCTGCTCGTGTTGACGGCGCACAACTACCCTTTGGACTGCCATAATGTGATCGATGGCATGGATTTCCTCCGCGCGAGGGCCGGAGGACGAGTCAAGATATGAACCTACTGGAAAAGGGCGTTTGTGCACCCCTAGTGTGTTTATCGCAACAGGCTCACCACGTGCTCGGTTGCGAGCACTTTCAACCTCGTCAGGAACTATGAGTACGGAGTACTACCAATCTAGCGAATAGGCAGAGTTCCATAGCAGCCCACCGCACACGGGGCACCGAGGACGGATACAGAACAAACTCTCGTCAAACCCTCGCTGTCGAAGACTTCGTTGGACAGCTGTGCTTCCCTAGCCGAATTTCGAACTAAGGTCATAAACTCCCACTAAAAAAGAGTACGGAGTATGGGGTTCGTGCAAGCGGCTTTTTCCAACGCAATCGAATCGGTGCCGGACAATCGATAGGAAATTAACATTAACCTGCGCCACTGCACCCTTCCCCGTCACCGGACGCGGCTTTGTCCACATCACGACCGCGACACGGAAATGCTGGTCAGTATTGCCAGATGGTTGTATGGCTTGATGATTTCTCCGGGCAGATTCCTGTTGCTATATGGAATACTCTGTCCGAGGTACTTCATGCCCTGTGCTAGTTCTCTGAACGCAGTTCTACTCGTACAGTACATCAGTCAAGGGTCAAGATTCTTGTGTTGCCCAATGTCAAATTTGTCGTGGCGGAAATGGTCCGTGCGGATCGCGAATGTGAGGAGTGGAAACGCGCTCATCCTGGCTGTGTGGCAGGGATCCTTGAGAGCCTCCATCTCTTGGTCACCACTCAGTGTCACCACTGACCCGCCCACCATGGCTGTCAGGCCCTGACTACCTTCACTTTTGGCGTTGAGGCGTTTGCTGCTGATAGCTTTCTTTTACGTATGTTCCGGCCAATCCCGAGCGCACAATGCCGCCAGACACACCACAGGTACCACTCTCCAAGCCGCCAGACATCTCACCTCCCCTACTCAGGCATTCCAGCTCCCAAGCTTCCAACGCCCTGATCTGGTCGATCAACCGCTACAGATTATTCAGAATCACACCCATCTCCCGCACTCCGTACTCCGTAGTTCGCAAACCTAAAGTCTCCCAGCCCGAGGACAGACCCAGGTTAGCTATCTGCTCAGCCTCTACTCTAGTTGTCCAACAGCAACTGGAATCCTGCATGCCCCTCCCCTTTCGGACTGGCTTCGAACCTTGCAAGGGCCGATCTACCCAATTTCTGGACGTGTCATTGACACGAAAGGCCATGCAAGCAATCAGCGATCGTCCCGGGCTCACAATCACTCTCCAGTTCAACCTAATATGACAGCACGACTTCCCATGGCCATGTGCGCGCTCTATCAACACCTGCTCGAACCTTCTTCGCATGTCGCCAGCACATACACATCCTCACTGCAAGCCACCAACTCTTTTGCATCTCGCTGTGAGCTAGCAATGAACTATCCCAGATGATGCGCGAACAGTGACGATTGCTCCTCTCAGTCCGTCAGTCATAGCCTACATCTTGTCCGCTGCAAAACCCAATTCTGAAGATTCATATTCGACAGCATCGACTCTGTTCGCGCGCCGAACCAGCAACCCTTTCTTTAGATCCATTACATCTGCCACGATGAACCGTTAAGTCATCAGTTCTGTTCCCTTCTGACAAGAACCGGAATAATTCTCGAGATGCCCGCACCAAACGGGACCCTTGAACGGCCCAATGTACAACCAGAGTCCAGCAGAGCCATTCAAGCAAAGGAGCATACTCCGTTAGGGGAGTTAAGTAACTTGAATGCTTCCACCAGTCAACAGGAACAGAAGCCGCCGCTATCCATTAAGCAGTTACGAGAAGCAGCCCAGGAAGCAGCTCAGAACAATGCCAATCAAAATGCCACCAAAAAGAAGAAGCCCGAGTTTGTCAATATGGCTATGCCCGTTCCACAGAAGAAAAAAACGTCTTTATTTGGAGGACTCTTCCAAATGAAAGAGCCTACGCAAGTAGCCTTAAATCAGGTTGCCGCCCAAATGATCGCTCAGCATGGCTCCATCAGCCCCGCAAAAGTCCCCAATGTCCGACTAGAGAAGATGCCGGAACACGTTCCCAAGGTCAACTCCAAGTGGGATGGAGTCCCTGATAGTGTCAAGCAAAGAGAGAAGCACGAAAGAGAGGCCGCCAAAACACCGAAGAAAGAGTTATTTTCTGTCAATGCGTCCCGCTCCCTGAGCAGTGGGACCGGCGAGGATAGTAGGAGGAGACTAAACAGCAGAAATTCGAGTTCAACGACTGGATCCTTCAGCAGTCATGGACGATCTGTAGCCTCGAACGGAACGTCGGCGCGAGGGCGCTTTTACGCCCAGTCAGTCAACTCATCCGGAGATCTTGCTTCCCAACAACGCCCAGACTCCCAAAGACCACCAGTCACACACGGACACGCCCGTGCGACGTCTACGTCAAGCCTGCCTGACAATGTTACAGAGGCCATTCCAGAATTTCCTCGCTATTTACGAGGAGCCATTGCGGGACCTGGACACATGGCCGGCCCTCGCAATCAGAACGTCCCTGATGAGAACCCGCCACCACCTGTGATAAATATTCGGTCGGCAAGCGATCAAACGCCAGCCCGTAAGGTTGAGCAAGCGCCTAGTATTGAAGACGTCCCAACACATTCTGCATCACCCCTGCCATCTCCCCGCGACGTTGTTCCTGCTACGCCTTCCCCTCTTCGTCCAAGCGATGAATACGTATTCCAAACCAGAAGCCCAACCACCGAAATACCATCATCGCTGTCGACAGGACCTGGTCCTGATATTATAACAACAACTACCATTCCGAAGAAGAAGCCCCCACCAATCATGACTCCTGGCTTTCTTGCCGGAGAAGCTCAAGAACTGGTTCTTCCCAACGATACGGAAGGCCAATCGAGCGCAGACTTGCCTTTACGAAGCTGGGAATCTGGCCGCATGACCGCAGGCACATCTTCCTCGACCCATTCTCGAGTCCAGCAAGACCTGGAAAGGCGCCCAGACAGTTCTCGAGCGCGGCTTGGTCTTCGTGCAAGTATACTTCTCAGAGATGATGAAAATCCATGGGAGCGCATGGAGCAGGACGCGCCAGCACTCCCAAGTCCCAAATCACCAAGAACACCTACCAGTCCCCGGCTTGTCTCTAGCCCACGTACAAAGTTCTCCACTGGTTTCGGTCTGTTCAATAAGGACAAAGATAGACCTTGACGACATCACTCAACATTCGTAAGCGTCCTATCGATTTCTCACTGACTTTAGCGCTTGTCACATTTTGCAACTGTCCAGACGTTAAGCGACATTCCACATTTAGCATGGCGCAAGGATATTCACACAGGCTTTCAGTAGTTATGAGAGGTTTAGAGCAGGTTTGGGTTTGGCACCGTGCCTAATCGTAAATACCCCTGAGGCGAAAGCTGCCTCGAAGAGATATCGGCATTGCACAAATGGTATATAGGCGAGAAAAATAGTCCACTACAATCAGAATATACATATACACACTGGAGGTGATTCGTACTCCATACTCTACACTCCACTATTGCTGTCCTTTTTTTAGTGGGTTGTGTGAGCAGTACCATGAGTGGTGTGATCCCTGTAATCTGGCAAAATCGACACTCCACCGAGTCGACTTTTTTTGGGCCCAATTTCTGCCTCAACTCCGCATCTTGTATTTGAGACGAGAATAAAATCCAGTTCAATGGCCTACTACCAAGCTTCCTGTCAGATCATTTTACATTCTTCGAACTCCCCACCATGAAGCGTCATTTTTTAGAAGGAGAAGAACCTCCTCCCAAAAAACGTAATTTGTCACCAGATGCACAGGCAGGGAATCAAGGAACCGCCTTTCGCAGTGATCTCTTCGAAGACGCAACCCGAGACTCGTTCCGCAAATCCTACGAGCAATCGGGCCCATATCCTCATGCGGTAGTACCGTCCCTCATTCAGGAGCAGTTGCTGCGATCCGTCAGACGCGAAGTCACTAGCCATGTCCACTTCACACCGAAAGAGACGGACATCTACCGCATTCATCAGTCGGGCGACCTTGCGAACCTATCGAACCTCCCTGCCGAGGCTTTGAAACATCTACCGAGCCTGGTTGAGCTGCGAGATGCACTCTACAGCACAGAGTTCCGAGAATGGGTCTCCTTCGTCACAGGCGCAGGCAAGGTCTCGGGCAAGAAGACAGACATGGCGGTCAATGTCTACACACCCGGCAGCTACTTGCTATGTCACGACGATGTCATTGGCAGTAGAAGGGTCAGCTATATTCTGTATTTGACTGATCCTGATCACCCGTGGCAAGCTGAATGGGGTGGTGGACTGCGGCTTTTCCCCACCGAGGTTAAGACGAACAAAGCCGGCGAGGACATCAAGGTTCCGTTGCCCGAGCACAGTCTGAACATCCCTCCCTCGTTTGGCCAACTCAGCTTCTTCGCCGTTCGCCCTGGCGAGAGCTATCACGATGTACAGGAAGTATATCATGGGAATGACCCCGATGCAGATGGAGGGAGAATCCGAATGGCAATCAGTGGGTGGTTCCATATTCCGCAAGAAGGTGAGGACGGCTTTGAGGAAGGCATTGAACAGGCGCAAGCTCAAAGGTCGAGTCTTGCACAACTCAAGGGCGCCGCAAATGAGTTTGACGAGCCCCAATTGGTATTCCGTCATTTTGACGAGCCGCGGAGCGTCATGGGTAGCAATGCCTCGAAGCGTGAAATCGACCCAGGCGACGACCAAGATACCGAGGACAATGTGCTCACTGAACAAGATCTGACTTTCCTTCTGCATTACCTTGCCCCCAGCTATCTCACACCGGACATGATTGACGACTTCCGGTCGTTCTTTGAGAATACATCTAGTCTGCAGTTGGAACATTTTTTTAACGCAAAATTTGCCGCCGAGTTGAAAGACTATGTATCCGCGGCAGATGGGCTGGAGGAGGCACCTGCCGAGTTACTTGCACATCCTTCGAATTGGAAGGTTGCCCGCCCACCGCAAAAACAGCGTTTCACATATCTCCAGGGATCAGAGGAGCTACACGACGACGGCACACCAATCTCACGAATCCTTACCGATCTGCTCCATTCACACGCCTTCAAAAAATGGCTGGCTCTGGTGACTGGGCTTGGCACCAAGAGCTTGGTTCGACAGAACGCGATTGCAAGGAGATTTCGCAGAGGGAAGGATTATGCCCTTGCCAGCCCTTTCCAGGGTGGACAACCGCAATTGGAATTCACAATCTCAATCACCCCTACCGAGGGCTGGGAGCCACGAGAGGACGATGCTGATGCAGATCGTCAGACAAACATCCCCACCTCGAACGGCATGCATGCAAAGGAGGTCGTCAACGGTGATCTGGGCAAGGGCAAGGGCAAAGCCAGAGAAACCGAGCAGGTACAAGTAACACAACCCGCCGAGATCGAATTCGGCGGTGAGGAGGCGTACATGGCGGGCGACGACGACGATGACGACAACGTGTCGGTGCACTCGAAATCCCTTCCCAATGTGGGTAGAAAGGCCGATCCGGCCGTGTACAAATCATCCAACGGCGCAGAGGACGAAGACGACGGGATTTTGTTTGCAAATTGCCCCGCATGGAACCGTTTCTCCATTGTCCTGAGAGATCAGGGTACGCTTCGATTCGTCAAGTACGTCAGCCACGCGGCGAAGGGCGATCGGTGGGATATCAAAGGTGAAGTGGAGCTGGCTGAGGATGCTTTCGCTAATGATGGGGACGGGGTGGATGAGGATGAAGACGAATTGGGGGACCAGAGCCACGACGATGACGAAGATGATGACGATGATGAAGGGGAGCAGGGCTCGGAAGAAGAGGAGCTGGCTGACGATGAGAAGTGACGGCAATGATGAAATATTTGGATCCAAAATGGCGGTCCTCGCGAAGGATTCGGTCGCATTCTGTCAAAGCGAACCTTCCATCACCATTTCCTCTTCCTTCGGTCCTGCCCGCCCCCCGTTCCTCCCGGTCCTCCACTCTCCCTGATCTCCTCCTACTCCTCTCCGCCTTTACTCTAAGCTTCTTTGCTCAACTCACACCACCTTTCCACCCCAGCCCTCCAAATTAACTGTCTCGGGCGCTCCGCCAGGGGCCCGCACAATGACCCAAACCAACTCATCCTCGCCATCGTTGACCTCCTGGTGCTCACGATACGCGGGAATCAACGCCCAGTCGCCCGGCTGCAGCGTGACCTTTGTATCACCGCGGTGTTCCGGCGCTGGCGAAGTCGAACTCACCAGCGACCCGTGGCCCGACACCGCGTACACGATCGTGTCCTGCCCGCCGTGGTGGTGTACCGCCGAGGCCGTGCCGGGCCCGGCGCGTGCGAGAATCCCGCAGAGGGACGGGGAGAGGTTGACGATCGCGGCCTGTGGTGGTGAGTGCAGTTTTAAGAATGTGGGGTGTCAGAGGCGAGGCACGAGGAATGACGGGCGAAGGGGCTCCCTTCTTGAAAATGGAAAATAGAACACCACCACCAATGCGATGGACCAGGAAAACAGGCATTCCTTGAAAATCCCACATAGAAACAATCCGCTGCAGACTGATACTCCATTTTCATCGCTCACCTCAACACGCATAAATCAAAACCAAAATCAGACTTGCAGAACCTAAACGCCTCACTGATTGCCAGTATCAATCTAATCTGACTCACCTGTCTAATCAACCCAGTCGTCTCACCACCGCCGCCCTCCTTGACGTCAGCCGCACGGGTAACACACACGGGTCGTGGATTTTCCGACTCGTTTTGCGCCGTACTGGTAGGAATTGTGCTTGACATATCGTTCTGTCAGGGAGGGAGAATGTGGATAACTTGTCGGAATCTCTGGTGGAATTATCTGAAACTGATCAATGCATCTATCATGTAGCTGACTACTATCCTGAATGTATTAATACGTATTGAGTTGTAGTAAGAGGAGGGGAAGGAAGGCTCGAGTGGGGCTGGAGTGCGTGGAGCTGCCCAACATGGTGCTCGATAGATGGTATCTAGCAAGAATAGACGACACAGGGTATCGGAAGAAGTATTCGCACATGATCAAACCTGCTATTGTAAATTACTCTGAATGCTTCGCCCTGAGACCGATGTCTCACTTGCATCACATATTCATTTGCACACACTCATTGGTCTAGCAGCAGACCGGGGGGCTTAAGTTGGGAGGAATGATTTTTCCGACAAAGTTTTTCCGGTGCAGACCTTGGCATCCACTCTAGAGTGCATCTGGCCACAGGTGGTGACTCAAAAGGAAAGACGATCGGCTGAGCTACCAAATTCTTGACAGTATTCATAACCAAGCTACGTCTGCATGAGCTCAAGATCGATGACCTCTTCTCAAGTCTAAAACTACTCGCTGCAAGTAGAGACCATCAAATTGCCTTGGAGCGTGAAAACCGCTTGAATACCTTTTTCCTAATGGCGCCAGCAACCTCACAAGAAAAGAAGAAGGTGGCGGTGCTTGGGGCTACAGGTAGAATGCTCCAATACAAATGCTCTGACATGACTAAGCATGGATTCAGGATCCGTCGGTCAACGCTTTATTCTGCTTCTTGCTGATCATCCATTGCTACATCTGCAAGCAGTGGGGGCTTCTTCCAGATCGGCAGGCAAACTATACAAAGATGCTGTTCGTTGGAAGCAGGCCAGGCCAATGTCAGAGCAACTGGCGAATCTTGAGGTCAGGGAGTGCAAAGCGAGCAATTTTCCAGATGTTGATCTCGTCTTCTCGGGTCTAGATAGTGATGTGGCGGGGGACGTTGGTAGGATAACGATCCTCTGAGCGGCTCCGGTCCCTGCTAATGAGGCTACAGAAATGGAATTCCTAAAAGCAGAAATTCCCGTTTTCTCAAATGCAAAGAACTACAGGAGAGATCCAGTCGTCCCTTTGGTGGTCCCTACGGTCAATATCTCACATCTAGGTCTGATCCCACACCAACGGAAACACTTCGGTCTCAAAAAAGGATTTCTGGTTTGTAATTCAAATTGCGCTGTCATCGGTATTGTTATTCCCTTTGCAGCGTTGCAAGTCAAGTTTGGACCGGTGGAGGACGTCGAGGTCTTCACGGAGCAAGCAGTGTCGGGTGCTGGATATCCAGGAGTGTCGAGCATGGATATCATGGATAATGTTATTCCATACATCGCTGGTGAAGAGGACAAGCTCGAGACAGAGGCACAAAAGATCCTGGGAGCTATGAACTCGGACGCCACGGCATTCGAAGAACAATCGGGGCTTACAGTTGGCGCTACCTGCACCAGAGTGGGCGTCACTGATGGGCATATGGCCTTCGTCTCTCTCAGATTCAAGCAGAGGCCCCCCCCGAGTGCAGACCAAGTCAAACAAGCAATGCGAGAATATGTCGCTGAGGCGCAGAAGCTGGGGTGCCCTTCCGCTCCGGAGAAGGCCATCGTTGTATTTGACGAGCCAGACAGGCCACAGCCAAGACTAGATCGAGATATTTCGGGCGGCTATGCCGTGAGTGTTGGTCGAGTTCGAGAGGCGGCAAAAGGATCACATTTCGATATCAGATTCGCTGCATTAAGCCACAACACGGTCATTGGGGCGGCTGGATCATCTATACTGAATGCGGAGGCGGCTATCATTCAAGGCCTCCTATGATGATCTGGATCACCCAAACTTGAATAGACATTGGATAGATTAAACAGCACCACAAAAGCATATTTGCCGATTATGATAATTGAAGCAGTCAAACGGGGGTTGGTTTGTGCCAGTAGAGTGGACCCTTGTAGTTCGCTCTCTAACTTGACTGGGCCACAACCGTACGCCAAGCCTGGCTCAGCCAGGCTCTTGGCATAACCGCACCTTTGCACTTTCTCAAAATTATCGTCTCCAACTCGAATTTCGTCCACCAGATCAACTTCTCTCAACCACAATTCAAGATGGGTAGAGGCCCGAAGAAACATCAGAAGCGCCTCAGCGCACCGTCACACTGGCTGTTGGACAAGCTCTCGGGTGCCTATGCCCCAAAGGCATCCCCGGGTCCTCACGTTCGTCTCGATCCCAATGTTGAACGCTCCGTCAATGCTAATGCGACAATAGAAAGGCCGTGACAGCTTGCCTCTGATTGTCTTCATTCGTAACCGCCTCAAGTATGCCCTGAACGGCCGCGAGACCACTGCCATTCTTATGCAGCGCCTCATCAAAGTCGACGGCAAGGTTCGAACTGACCATACCTATCCCGCTGGCTTCATGGATGTCATCTCTATTGAGAAGACTGGCGAGCACTTCCGTCTGATCTACGATACAAAAGGTCGCTTCGCAGTGCACCGCATTGAACAAGCTGAGGCAGAATACAAACTTGGCAAGGTCAAGAGAGTTCAGGTTGGCAAGGGTGGAATCCCATACTTGGTTACGCATGATGCTCGCACGTAAGTCGCCTGCACCTATCAGCCGTTGGATCAAGCTGTGGTTGGAAACATTGTAGAATACTGATGGGATTATAGTATCCGATACCCCGATCCCGCTATCAAAGTCAACGACACCGTTAAAATCGACCTCAGCACCGGAAAAGTCACCGAATTTATCAAGTTCGACACTGGTGTGATCGCCATGGTTACTGGTGGTCGTAACATGGGTCGTGTTGGTGTTGTTACTCACCGCGAGCGCCACGATGGTGGTTTCAATATCATACACATCAAAGATGCAATTGACAACTCATTCGCTACCCGAGAATCCAACGTCTTCGTCATCGGAAAGGAGAAACCATGGATCAGTCTGCCCAAGGGCAAAGGTGTCAAAGTACGTGTCATCCCTCATTTCTCACTCCTATACATACTAACAAACCTTTCAGTTGTCCATTGCCGAAGAGAGAGATCGTCGTCGTGCTGTTGCCCTTGCCGGACAATCGTGAAGCAAATAAATGAACCTGGCATGACAGCAGTTTCATCACTTCCGGGGATGACATATTTGAGCAAGCCTCTAGCTGATAAAAGATTCCATAGTCAAGTAATATGGTGATTCAGACCTCGAGGGCTCTCAAATTGCAGAGGGAGAGAAGACTCAAAACTCCTCCACAACAAGAATTAGTGGAAAGATGAGATACCCAAAAATCCCATGCAAATTCAACCATTTCCTTCCGCCTCCAGCATACACGTTCTCTCGTACTATTTATTCTTCTTCGTCACATTCGCATTAGAGACAACCTTTCCAAAGAGACCTGCAACCGTGGCCAGCCTGTTTACATGGAGAAATGCACTAACGAAAATATTTCCCCAAGCCATATCGTTCCATTGTGTGATATCCCAGAAGATGTTAGTTTCCAGGGTGCGATAACACGCGTATATATGACCCAAGTCTCCCAAAGCGATCGCAAGCAGATACTTTTTGATGATATCGGTGTGGGTGGTATGTGTACAAATGATGGCAACGGCAGCCAGCACGATGAAGACGTTGCCAAGTTGATATGTAAGGGCGAGTCCATGCACAGGGACGAGATGCCCAGCAACGCTCGCGAGCGTAGTATTGGGAACTTGGTCCAGGAAATAACTCTCAGGGTTGAGAAGAGTTACAGAATATCCCCAAATGCTGGTTGAATAGATATGTCAGCCATAATTAAAGATGGACGCGTTTGTACATCATAGAATAGTCTTACAGAGCCACTGGTTCCAAGATGCCGAAGAGAATGAGCGGCCATGTTGGGAGGGCCGTATATGCCATGGTGTTCGCGAACGATGTAGCAATATCTGTTCTTTCCCGTGAACAATATTTAGTGTTTGACTGATTGGCAGATGGCTAATGTCTATCTCAATGAGCGGTCTGAGGATTACGGATGCTCTTATAGATATGCAGTAAGATGTCTCTGTTTTAAGGTCAGCAGCCGAAGCTGATACAATTGAGAGAGGTCTCCCCTCTTCTGGCTCGGAGGAATTAGTATGCATGGTCTGTCTATTCGCCTGTTCATGGCAGGAACGCTTCGGCAAAACAATGCTCCGGTGCCAAGCGATCTGTTTGTTGACATTGCCATTTCCAGATGTGCCCAACGCCAACCCATGTTTGTTCTATGCACTTCTTGCTTACTTGTCGCAGACCTCCTTTCGCATTTTAACGACACAGGGATAGTGGCAGCAGTCTGTAATTCAGTATGGCTGCATCTTCTGCAGATAATGACCTCATAAACTTCGACATCATAGAGATACACAAAGAAAACATCCAATCGCTGCCCGGTGGACGATCAGCACGACAACTAGCATCCATTCTGTCACCTTTGTCTTCCGGAAGCACGGCTGGCAGCTTGAAGTTGAAGAATGCTCCAACTTTGGATGAGACAAAGACTCTGAACGACGCCATTCGACAGGAGTACGAAGTTGAGCTGCAATCAATAGCAGACTCCGATGACCCTCTAGACATCTACGATCGATACGTCAAATGGACACTCAATGCATATCCTTCCGCCCAAGCAACACCGCAGTCGCAATTACTTCCTCTACTCGAGCGTGCGACGAAAGCATTTCTCACCTCCTCACATTACAAGAACGATCCCCGATATCTGAAGCTTTGGTTGCACTACATTCGACTATTCTCCGACACTCCTAGAGAGACTTTTGCATTTCTTGCTCGACATAGCATCGGCGAAGGACTTGGTCTATTCTATGAAGAGTTTGCCTCCTGGCTAGAAGGCGCCGACAGATGGCTTCAAGCGGACGAAGTCTACAAGTTGGGCATTCAACGAGAAGCCAGACCTGCAGAGCGGTTACTGCGAAAGTACAATCAGTTCCAACAGAGATATGAGACGCGTCCTCATTCAGCGGATGAACCAAGCTCTCCAGCGCTTCCAACGGTCCGTCCAGCTCTGGCAGCTAAAATTGATCCATTCGCATCTGCACATCGGGACGAAGAGCCTCACGCACAACGTCAGCAAAGTGGGGCAAGCGGAACTGGTGCATCCTCGCGATCAGGCAAGCCTAAAATGGCAATCTTTTCAGATGCTGATAGTGCGGCATCGGCTGCTGCACCATCAACCTCTAGAACCACCAAAGGCTGGGACTCAATCGGCTCGATGAAGGAGCGGAAGAAAGAAAACACTGTTGAAGCGCGGCCTTGGGCAGGAGAGACACTGAAGGCTGGCAAGAAGGTGGGCGCAGCAGCAAAGATGGATATTTTCAAAGATCCGGTATGATATTCTATATTGCTATGGTCTGCAGCGTTGCTTTCCATTTTGTTTTGGTTTCCATCTGGGATGTGCTCGACTAATGATGCTGGATGTTCCTGTATTTAGTCATCGCGAGGCAAGAATGAATCACATTCGAGAAGAAACCCCTCCCAAGCTGTTCCGAAAGATTCTAGACAGGGTACCGCGACAATTAATCCTCGTACGGGACGTTCAGAACAAGTATTCGTGGATATCGATGCGGTTTATCCGGCCGATAGCAACACCGAGTTCAGTTTCGAAGAGCTCCGCGCCATTTCACGAGGATGGTTTCAGAAATCCTGGAGGGACCGACCACGGCCCTCATCAAAGCACATGGAGCCCTTAAAAGAATCGATGCGGAATCTGACTATTGCAGAGTCACCAGCCCCTAAGTCCACGGAAACGGAAGACATTGAAAATCGGAGCCAATCTCCTCAACAGGAAGATTTGACCAGTCAAGACGCCACGAATATCAGCATCCATGATGTGTCGACCCAATCAATGGTGGGAATGCCGGAACCAACGCAGAATCCTCATCCCAGGTCTCAGACCCCGAAGCAGAAAGAAAAGAAACTGAAGGTCAGAGAGGTAAAACAAGAGACCCAAACAGTCAAGACCCGCCTCGAGTCTCCAACAAAGAGCAAGAAGATGACAAGGAAGAACTCGGCTGCCGCTGAGCCAACCATGACATTCCACTCGAAAGCGGCGACGAACGAGATATACGATATGTTCAACCAACCTCTTCGTATACAAGACGGAGCAAGAGATGATACTCAAAGTGGAGACGATGGTGACTTCACTGAGGGTGACTTGGATGATGGCTATAGTACTGCGGGTGATGGTGAGAGCACCGGTACGGGCAGAGCGTCTATTCATGGAAGTGAATATGGCGACGACACGCTCTCTTCTCTTCAACGCGACAGCCAATCCCACACTCAGCCTGAAAGTGTGTCACCCTGGTCTGACTTCACTGCCAGCAAGCATGTGCCTTCTCTTCCGATAGATGGTTCCGGAAAGAAGGCGTCCAGAAAACATCCACGAAGTAAGACTTCTCGCAAACCGCCGCGTTCCATCAGTGATGACATGGCTGAGAGCATGGATTCTTCAAGTCAAAATCCCACGCAAACATCGGGCTTAGGTGGTTTTGACACTCAGGCTATTGCCGCCATCGCCAACGCAGACTTTGAAGACATGGACACAAAGGCCATTGCTTTGCTTGCAGGAGACGTTTTTGAGGATGAAGTTGAGACCGGCCCCACCGATGAGGTCGCCAACCCACCTGAGACTGCAGGCATCCCCTCGCAGACTGCCTTGGAAACACAGAATCAGGGAGATGACGCTGATACCTCGTCCTCCAAAGACGCTGTCTTCACACCTGTTGACGAAGATTTAGCTGAGCGCTATGAAATCCAGAACCCGCCGCGATTTGTTCCCATCCCACCCGTCGACTATGACCCAATGCCGATGCGTTCATACCGCGATCCGAACCTCGTGGCCCAGAACAAGCTCCCTTTCATGACCCCGATAGTAGAGAGGACAGAAAGCTCATTTGCGCCGTCAACAGTTTTCAATGATCCAGACTATTTCGACTCAAAGACACCAAGCCGTTCAGCCCGCGACCTCTATGACAGCCCGTCCAGGCCTCATGTCGAAAACTTGCTGCTGAGCAGTCCCGCACAACCGCATGGCAGCCCTCGATCTTCAGCTAAGAGACAGATCAGTCTGAACAATGCTGGTGCCGATGAGGAGTTCAATGGTTCCCCGAGGAAGAAAGGGCCCCTATTGCGGGCGGCAACTGACGCCGATTCTGACCTTGATCTTCAATCATCTAGACTCAGTCCAGTGAAGGTAGCGGCCGGCCTCAAGAGCCCAATATTGCCAACTGAAACAAAGAAACGTGGTGCTCTCCAACAAACCAAAATCCACAAAGGGCCAGTGGTGTTGGACTTGCAGTGTAATCCTTGCGATGATGCAGTCCGGCAGCAGATCCTGTCCACAATTTACCCGCCGCTGTCCTCCTATACTGGCTACAATGACTACTCGGAGCAGATGAACAGTCAATACCAGGCGCTGAAGACTTATGCGGAGAAGACAGCCAAGCATAAGACCAAAGGAAGTCCAAGAAAGAATCAGGGTGACAAGACACCTAACAAAGTAGGAGCACCAGTTCTTAGACTTCAGGGTACAGCCCAGGTGTATGCCGTGAGGCGACAGCTGGGAGAGGGTGCCTTTGCTCCAGTTTATCTTGTCGAAAGCTGCAACTCAGGCGAGACAGCTGGTGCTGATGATGACAAGGAGAATGTCACCCCGGGCCCTTCTCAACCATCTGGCCGCGGTGACCTGGAGGCAGTCAAGACTGAAGCACCTCCCGGAACGCTTGTGTGGGAGTTTCACATCTTGCGTCTTCTGCGGCAACGGCTTGGCCCAGCCTCGCGAACCATGCAGTCCATCATCCTGGCCCACGAATGCCATCTGTATCGCGATGAAGCCTACCTTGTTCTGTCTTACAGTCCTCAAGGCACACTGCTTGACTTGGTCAACCTGGCTAGGAATGAGAATATCAAAGCGGGAAAGATTGCTGAAGGACTTGATGAAGTCCTTGCCATGTTCTTCAGTATTGAGCTGCTCAGGACATTAGAGGATTTGCATCGTGTTGGGATTCTACACGGTGACCTAAAGGGTGACAACTGTCTTGTCAGATTCGAGCCAAATGTCGAGATTGAGGGAGTGTTCGATGCTGAAGGCAAAGACGGCTGGAGCGCCAAAGGACTGACGTTGATTGACTTTGGCCGAGGTATTGATGTTCGAATGTTCAAGCCTCAAGCTCAATTCATCGCCGATTGGGCGTCAACTCCTCAAGACTGTGCCGAGATTCGAGAATGTCGACCTTGGAAATACCAGATCGACTATCATGGTGCGGCAGGTGTCATCCACAGCTTGCTATTCGGAAAATACATTGAAACCGTCCCGGCTGCTGGCGGTGGACTGGGGCAAAAGAAGGAATGGAAGCTCAAGGACAATGTCAAACGATACTGGGAGAAGGACCTGTGGACCGAGCTGTTTACGATGTTGCTGAATCCGGGCATTGCCTCTGGAGAGGAAATGCCAATCCAGAACAGCTTGAAGAGTATCCGGACGAAGCTGGAGAAGTGGCTTCATGAAGAGGGGGAGCGTGGTGGAAGAGATCTGAGAGGAAGTCTACGGAAGATGGAGCGACTGGTTCTTGTCAAATAATACCGTGGCTCTGGATGATTGTGATTTATGTTTGCTAGCAGGGCGCTGGGTGGCGTTGGACATCCTTGATAATCTTCTCGGTCTTGACGTGCCCACTACCAGGAGAAAAGCAGTACCAGGCTGGTGTTGTTGGATAGATATTGAATCTTGGACAGAGACACAGATCGAACAAATCATGAATGGGATGGAATGGTATCCTCCTCAACGAGACTAAGTCAGCCACTTTGACGTTGTGTACGTACTTGCAGCGGCAATATCCATCTTGGTGCATCGATTCTGCGGCCAAGTGCGGCTTAACCACCACGACCACAGATACAGCTCTGGCTATGTCAGCTTCCAACCGTTACCGATCCGATGGCGTAATAGTCAATAGTTTCCCCAAACTCTACCATCGCATCCTTATTTTATTATTTCCAGTTACCATTACTCAACCGTCCAACGTCTCCTACCACCCATTCTGTCGCAGACTCTCTGAAGATGTGTGCTGCATCTATCGTCAATTGTTGTCGCTGGTGACATTCACACTGTATTTCTCCATTCGATCTGTTCTCTTCAAATCTGGACCAAGTCTGCCCGCCTCTCTCCCGGACTTTTGCCTGTGTGGTTCATTTACCGATAACCGACCGAGGAAGAGGAAGTCGGAGGAAGAGGAAGTCGGTGGCAGACGAGGAGTGGGTTGCCCTGCCACTGTCTCTACAACCACACTCTTCACACACACCCGGTTTCACACCACTCTTGCAGACGACAACGAATCTGTCCTCTTACGACTCTGCCGCTGACGAGCCATTTATTTCCTGGGTAGACATCGCCAATAGTCCATCGCCACCGAGGTAGTGGTTCAAAAGCAAGTGGTCTCAGTACCCACTTCCTTATCGACAGCTATCTTTCTCCGCCGTCATCGTCATCCTAATTCACACGGCCCACCCTCTCCACAACTACACGTGTACGTAGTCAGCACCGTACCAGACCTTTCAGTCGTCGCCGATTACAAAGTTTAGCGAGGACATTTTAACGCATGCACATAATATAATACCGCTTGTACATACCCAAATACATCTAACGATCGAGCCAAACAAGATATGGGCGACGCTGGACCACCAACCCCTCCACCGGTCTTGGCACCAGATGCTGGAGGGTTGGGTGATATCGATGAGACGCATAGTTCGTCCTTGCGGGAAATCAAGGTGCTTGTTACGGGATTCGGGGTAGGTCCATTCTGTTCTCTGAAGAATTTGGTTATTTCTGCGTGTTGTGCTGCTTCGTTATCTTTGTTATTTCAATCAGTGGAAATGTCAGTTGGAGGTGGGATTGTATGTGCACCCGCTGGCTGCGCAGAGGAGGAGCAAGCCAGGCTCTTGTTATTCACCTAGAGCCTCCCGATGTTGGACGAGGCCACGCGCTGCCAGCTGCTGTGTCACAGGCGATTTGCTCTTCGCTCAGATCGAAACAATCATCGGGCCACTCGGGGGTGACAATCTCATGTTCCCGGGGCACTCGTGTCTCTCATTCTGAAGATGCAGCATCACTCCGGAGTGGAGAAGAAATATTGTGCGACACTATACTGACCTGACATTCTCAACCTTCTAGCCCTTCAAATCGTTTCTAATCAACCCCTCCTGGCTCATAACGTCGGCGCTCCCGGAAGAGATCTACCCACACAGTTCCTCCTCGACCGACCCGTTGATCACTTCCTACAAGATCCAAATAGTTATCAACCCGTCGCCCGTTCGAGTCGCATACAACACCGTCAGCTCCACATTCCCGGACCTTCTCGCCCAACATGACCCAGACTTCGTCCTGCACATCGGCATGGCAGGAGGCCGCGATTGCTACTCACTAGAAACCCGTGCACATCGCGACGGATACCGGATCAAAGATGTCGATGACAGCGACGGCTTCTCATGCGGTGAGCTCGTCTGGAAGCGCGAGGGCGTCCCGGACTGCCTACTTGTGCATTGGGATGAGGACGATGTGCTGCGCCGGTGGGAGCAGGGGGTCGAACGAGGCCTGGTGGAGCGCGGCTTTCTAACCAGTGGCCCCGTGCCAGCAGGTGCAGTTGCATCTTCAAAGGGACCCACAGGCCCGATCAAATCAATCTGGGGAACAGTCAATACGCAGCATGCGCCGTCCCGTGCTGAGGAGAACAAGAAGAAAGGCGTTGTCAAGCTCTCCCGCGATGCTGGCCGCTTTCTCTGCGAGTTCGCCCTGTTTGAGAGCCTGAGTTGCAGGTGGGCGGATGCGATGCGCTATCAACGCCCTGTTACCACCGACGCAGCCCCGCCACAGTCGCCCACTTCGAGTGCACCGCCCACAGAATCCGGTGGAACTGCTCCATCTTCCGTCGCGAGCGAGGAAGAAGCACAAGACTCGAGCGAGCGCACAACGCCCCACCATCATCACCGCCGCCGCCGCCGTGACTTGGCACTCGACCGGCTCGGAAAAGTCGCATTCCTACACGTACCCGGCTGGACGGGCGTGGAGGACGTCAAACGCGGAGCCATGATCGCAGAGGAAGCGATCCTCGCGCTCGTCGCCAGCTGGGAAGACGGGTACCGACGGGATCGTAAAGCGAAGCTCGCAGTGCAGCTTTCCGCGCCGCTGAGGGATGATGCGAGGAAGTTCACGAGTCAGAATTCCGAGATTGACACTGGGACTGAGACCGCGACCGCGACCGCGACCCCTGCCGCGATCGAAGCGGAGGTTGATGCCGCGCCGACCGTGGCGGTCGTCAGGGGTGAGGTCACCCTCATGAATGGTGTCGGTGTTGGGATCGAGGACCTAGGAAGGGTCAAGTGGCGGAGTTGATTGGGATTGTATTGTGATGAGTCTGTTGATGGAGCAGTGGTGGCGGTGATGAACGCGGGAGACTGTGGATGGGAAAGGATATGGTCTGGAAATGAAATGACATGGCTGACATTAGATGTTACATACGAGTGGCCGGCCTGAATGGTTGGATGGATGGATTGCTCTAGTGAAGATGCAGGATGCAGGATGCACTTGTATTTACATTTGCATGATCATTGATGGTCAGGTTACGTAAATTGCGTGGCTACGATTAGCATGGGCGTGTTCGAACCCATCAGCTATATAGAAACAGGCTAGGTCCCACAGTCCAATTTCAGAAACAAAGTACTACACACGCGAGCCTTGTTTACGGGTTGAGACTCCTGCCTCCCTACCCGGCGGATGATGCGTGCGCATTTTCTCCCGATATTATCACCTGTTAAAGATAGGGACGGCACACACACTGACACACAGGCGCGAACGGCTAGTATGGGCGCTGTGGTCCAGAATATCTCTAGTGAGATGGTCAAACGACCTCCCATCTCTCGCCTCTGATCCCCAGCTCCTCTCGATTTGCGGTGTGAGAGGATCAACAAACTTAACGGCCAAAGGGGAGTAGAATGCATCGCCCACCGTCCGCGGAGGAGGTATCTGAGCTGAGTATATAGGTACCTAGGTCCCGCACGTGTCCATAACCATGGGTTCAATGATGCGCTGCTCAAGCTCGCTAGACTGTGCTCGCGCGTGGAAGGTCTATCTCTACCAGTAGCGTAGGTAACCACCCGTAGCAGCTAGCCTAGTGTTCATGGGCCTGAGTTCATTGTCTTTACATTCCAGATTTCGAATGCTGAGGTCAAGCATCATCTGAGATGCCAATCTGACCCCACGAGCTTTCGAGCGAAGATCCCTGGAAGACAATCGTCTTTGCACATGTCTTTGGGTGGCGGGAGCAAATTCACGGAGCGAAGCCTTGGCTGGTTCACGATGTATGCCATGGGTTGAGCTCCATTGTTTTGGGAGGCGTACCCGGAATGTGACCTGGCTCTCCAGGTGTAAATAGACGGGTGCTCGGGACTAGGTAGGTTGGTATGAGCGAGTATTGGCAGAGTATGGGTTTCAGATAGTTATTAATTCCCAGAACTTGGCTTGACATGTGAGGGTCCTGTGTTTCTCCGCTGCATGTAATCCATAGGTTTCCAATATCGACGCTTGGACTATACTCCGATCTGGGCTAATCGATACACAAGCTTGGATATGGAGATGGGGTGTTCAGATAAGCGAAATCGGTCAAATCGCATTGACCCCCTTCCCCAGCCAGTGCTAGGGCCATGTCCATGGCCCGGATTCAAGGTCCACAAAACCGGCTCGGGAAAGCAAGACTCGATGTAAGGATACTCAGACACAGGGAACAATTGAATTGTTCGTTTGATTTGCAAGTAAGGAGGATGAAGGTGAGGTGGAGTCTCCTTACATAGAACGTGGCAGTGCTTGTTGTTTGACTGTTTGTTTGTTTTGATACTTCCACGACAACAACCGCACTGGGGTGTTTCATGTATCGGGGGACAATTTCAAATGCGTGTATTCGGAGTAATGTGGGCAATATTTGGAGACAGTGGATGTGTTCATAAAAGATGGTTTGTGTGGAGTGACTGAGAGGTTTAACGGAAGATGGATGTTGAGGATGTTGAAACAAGTGATCCCAGCTGGACTGTCGATTGAGTGTGGCTTTTTACCCTTGTGGCTTTCTGGAGAGGGCAGGTGCACGGAGCCTTCCACTGGTGGGAGTGAACGCGACTCGGGGAAAAGACGCTAGCTGGGGTTCACCCAATCGGAAATCAGGCGCCTTCAGAGCGCGTGGTCTTCGCGTTTGAAGCTTGACGCGCTGTCGAGAGGACACACGATCGATGCACGCTTCTGACCTTGGGATTTGGTGCATTCGTACGGATTCAAGGTTAAGACATTTCAAGAAGGGTTCAGTAGAGGATTTCCCGGTGGGCCATGACGCTCAGGTCAGAACATGTGTCCTTCTGACAGCTGCAGAACAAAGAACGCGCCAGTCTGTGCTTGCTTTGTCGTGTCATCGTTTGCATGGAGCCGGAGCTGGAGTGCATACATAGTCTGTCGATGGGCATCTCCATTGTGAGCCTGCACTAGAATTTACCGAGGGTATTATGGGAGAGCATTGGCCGCGAGAGGACTGTGCTTTCACAGTGTTGATGAGGACTCGAGGAGGAGCAGCAGCGGCTTGAAGATGAGTATGCAGGAGCAAATACCTAGGCCGTTGCTAGTATCGATTGAGAAGGAAGTGCATTGCCGATGAGGTGGGATAGCTACTATCTATCAGCTTCTCCCCACTTGATTGCAGTATGCAGGTGAGACAAGGAAGTCAGTTACTCCGTATGTGCAGTGTGGTTCAGGATCCCTGGTGTTAGTCTCGTCTTTCAACGGTTGAGTGGGTTTGGCGTATGATGGAGGACTCTTGGATCATCGATAGCCCAAGCTCCCCCTCCTCGTGCAATACTAATGCCGTGCGGCGGTGACACCACTGGCGATGAGTATGAACACTCACAGTCCTGCTAATGTCCTCCGTGCATGTCATTAATATAAGTCGATGATGCGAGGAGCCGATCAATCTCTCCCTCTTCTTTCACTCTGCCTCGAATTCTTTTCCAATCGATGCTCCCATCTGTTTGTTGTATCGACACTTCTCGCACGGCGCGTGTAGATGTCACTGTTTGTTGTGACTCCGCCTGTCACCCAAGCCCCAGCGGATCTTCCGACACACCGCTGTACCTTAGGCGCCTCGCGACTCGGGTTGTAGGCACGTCACCCCTAACCTGAGCTCCACCTGCGGGCGTTAGGGGCCCGAGCAAGCCCAGCTGTTTTGTCCGAAGGGACCCATGCCCAAAGTCCAACGCCCAACGCCTAATGCTTGCTGCCCGCTATAGTTTACCAACCCACGGAGCGCGAAAGAAGGACTACGGAGTGCCTGGCTGCCCCAGTGGTTAGTGGTAAGTGGGGAGTCGCTGGGTGGGCTTGCACAATAGGCGAGCAGATCTCTTGTTCTGGCCGCCCCCTCTCCTCGGGTCTTTGGATGCTTGGGTGCTTGGGTGCTTCTGTCTCTGGGCACTCTGGCGTGGCAGTCGGCTTCAACTTCACTCGCACCTCACGCTGACTTCACTTCCACCTTTTCGCCTCCCGCTCGCGCCCTCCACCCACTTTTTCACCACCACGCACCAAACCAAGCCAACATTCCAATCCTCTTCCGCCCAAGAAAAGGTCTCTTCTCTCATTCCTTTGTCTCGCCTTATGTTAACTCCAAACCACCTTCTGTAAACAACCATCTATCTATCCTCCTCTCCCACCATCTCTTTTACACCCAATCTTCATGGTTCGCCCATCCTCCCCACGGGCATTTCGCTAAATCGTACCCTGGTCCCCCAATTTATCCCCCTGCAGTCGCCTGCAATCGCCTCTTCGCTCCCAGCCACCAGCATTTTCCCGACGACTTTCCTCCCTGCGACTTGCCGCAGTCTATTCTTTCGCGCACCGCACCGGACACGTTCACCATTGTCGCAACTGAGCATTCCATTTTGCTCGACTTCCACCTTGTATGAGACGCGCCTCTATCTGGCCGTGTGTTGGCTCTCGCAGACCTGCTACATTTTGCTGTTTCGATCTTACGACCTTGCAGTCGGCACCCAAGTCACATCGATTCCCACCCGGTCGACCGCATACCCGAGTCCACACGCGTACACAGCATGAACCCTTGAAGCGCTCCAATCTTCAACTGGCCTGCATCCTTTGGGTCTCTGCGCCTATATCGATCGTCGCGTCATTGTCTCAAATCATCCAACCCGGTACCTTCGCTCTCTGGCACCGCCATGGCAGCCCACGAACTCTCTCCAACCCTCCTGGCATCTTCTGCCCAGCGAAAACCTCAGATGTCTATCACCCTTCCTCGGAACTTTGCTCCTTTTCGACTTGATGGCGGCGATGACCCCAAGACACCAGATCAGACCTTCGCTGAGCTTAAGCTGCCTCCTCCGCCCCAGCACTCGACCTGTCGCGTCCGTCGTTCACGAGTCAACATGGACAACTTCCAAGCGCGTAATAATGCACTCCCTTCGACCTTATTTGCCTCTGAGATCCCAGTGCCTTCCAGTCCTCAATCAGCCCGCACAGAATTTGGTTTGGAGCCCGACATGGCCCTTCCGTCCGTGGAGATTCCGCTTGATCAATCTCGGCCGACCTTCGTACATTCTCTTACAGAACCCTCACCGAGCGAGAGACTGAAGTTGTCCTCATCCAGAGACCAACCGCTCCCACGGACCCCGTTGGCCCAGACAAAAGGCGTACCTGCCGATTACAAAACGAACGCCTGGGACATGCATCGATCATCTTCAGAGTGCTCCATTCACTCTGAGTCGTCCTATTCTTCAGCTGAAGCTTTCACAACTCGACCTACATCGTTTGACGGTAGTGCAACAAGTCCTGATCTAGACTCCCATGATCCTTTCTCTCCAGGCAAGGTCAACATCATCCCAGACACTCCATCACGGAGGAGTAAGAAGCTGCGAGTCCACGCCTTTATTTCAAAGGCCAATGTTCAATGGAGCATTGAGATGGACAATCATTTGTTCAACGTCTACCAAATGTACCTGGCAGATCCGACAGTCACACCCTTTAAGACTGTTCCAGGAAGCATTCCACCCACGGGAGTTTGTCATCGTGTCGCTCGACGAGCCAAGGAAACCTGGCCAAGAGCCAGTAGATTCTCCAAACCGATCGTCAAGCGATACAGGATGCGGAACGTGATGGAATATCGGAATTTGGCCAGAGACAGAACACCTGAACCAAATGACTTTCTCAAGACCGACAATGCGGATGTGAGAGGAGCTTGGCCTTCTGAGTCGGCTACCCGAAAGCGACTGAAGCAATTGTGCAAAGAAAAATTCACCATTACGGCACACTACCAACGACTACGCGAATCCAGAAGTCCTTCTCCATTCCATGACCAGTTCTTGAAACGTCCATCCTCTCGTCTGAGTCGCGCCGGGTCTCGCCCGGCCGATTCAGAAGCATCCACCGCCTACACAACTAGAGAGCTTGGTATTTCACTAGTTGCGAGTGGCGCCACGGCTCCACTTGCACAATTAGTCACTGGCGACTCCCCACCGATCCAGCAAATGTCTGATAACTGGTTTAATACGCCCATTATCAAGGATTGCGATGCCATGTCCATTTCCACACCCGCAGGACTCGGCATTTGTACAGATACTGACAAACTCCATGTTGCCAGCAGTATACCACGACTTGCTTCTCCATTCACCTACAGTACCTGGAATGGCTCAAGCACATCTGGCCAATACGACAGCAGACGCAGCAGCCACAATCAGTTTGACACTATCCACGCTACTGGGACAAGATTGCTCTCTCCATTTAAGCCGGAGCCAGATGTCTCACTCAATGTTAACAAGCGACGTGCACAGAATAACTTGGAAGATGAGCTGAGTCCAAGTGGAAGCAACATCGACAAACCAATTTCGACCTTGAGCTTGGAGATTCCTACACAGGCTACGTTTGAGCCCGCTCCGGAGCTTCGACCTGAGTTGGTCTTCACTGGCATTGGTGATTTGAATCAACGGCGGATACGCCTGAGGAACCGAGGCGCGACTTTGGGTGCGGTCAACAATCGGGAGCACATTGAAAGACTTTTCACTCCCCCAACCATCCACGCACCCACTTTGGATGGCATTCCCCCAGTTGCAGCTTTACCACCTTCTCTCGCTGCTTTGGCCGCCAGTACCTCAGTATCAACATCCTCTGCTCTTGCTCCACCGGAAATTGATCCTGCCCAGAAGCGTCTCGGAAGCCCCTTCGAACTGGATCCGAACAAACGAAGCTACCGAGCCAAAAACCCACGACATGTGCCAAGCTTGAGTGATCCATTTATCAACACAAGTGCATTTGCCACTACACCCAGTCACGGCCACGGTCACAATAGCAGTATTAGCATTGGAGAAAGACTGGCCATGTTTCATACTTTTCATCCAGGTCGCTATCCACGTCCACCACTGCCCACGCCGCAAATGAGAGATGACCCATTCACCTAAACCTTTCTAAATGTATACCTTTGATGTGCAGTGCCAATGGATCGGAAAGACCTTGGAATATTGTTTTGAAGACATTATTTTTGAATTCGAACGTGTTAGTTCAACTAATCATTTGGTTGAATCATGGTCACGGTACAGTATTAGGTTGCACTTTTCGACCTATCTTCCAACCACGGGATGGACGGAGTTGAGGCAATTGATATCTTGAGAAGGAGGAAGCGACTATTCTCGACTGCACGAATCATCATTTTTGCATAGCCATGATGCGGATGTTGGTATGATCTCCAACGCAAAAACAATTGGATACTTCAAAGGCAAGACGAACAGACTTGAATAAACACAAGAAAACAGCAGATGGGAGAGTTGGGAAGATTGGGGCGCCCATCACTACTATTCTGATGAGGACTCAGATTCTACGGCATGTGACGGCGGGGCGCCAGCGGCGTTTTTCGAACTACTCTTTTTTATGAAGTTCTCCTCGGTGTATTGCTTAAAACATGCACAGACTGGGATATCGCCGATGATTGACAACACCAGACATTTTGCTCGTCCGAGCGGGATTTAATTCTATGTCAAGCTGTTGAAAAGATCTGGGAGCTGATTTATGGTTTGTTGCGAGGATCGTTTTTATTTTCCCCACACTGTCATATCCGGACGGGTTTTTGGGCTGGCCAAAACTGTTTCGTTTGCGAGCCCTCGCTATTGCATTACGAGATGATGAACGAACCTTGACATATGAGAATTGAGAATGAATACAATGACTCTTTGATATTTCACTATGTTTGTTTCCTGTCCCTGCTCTTGTCTCCTTTCTTTCCCGACCTTATCAACCGCAAAATGCTGCTGAGTTGCGTTGCGGTGTCCACTCTGCACCCATTTTATTAGTCTCGTTGGCTAATTCCGGATCAGAGGCATGCTGATAAGGGTCTGCTAGGTGAAGACCAATAGGGCGTGGAAGGAGGATCATGGTGAGTAGTTGGAGGAGCGATAATATGTCGCCGCGACTCCATTTGAGCTCCATGTTCTGATAGGTGCGGTAGCCTTGCAGATGAATTGGGTTGCATTGAACTAATGTGGGCAATGATATGACAAAATGTTCAAGATGGAAGAAGTGGTCAAGATTGATATAAACGACACTTGACTCTGAAAGATTCAGATCTTCATGTTCTTATGCTACTGCTGCTGGTTCTGAAGTGGCGGTAAAAAATGTGCACACCTTCCAGCCTTGTATACCTACCCCTAGTATTCAAAGTGTATGATGACCCTAGTGTCGCTATTTCACTCTCTATCAAGTCCTTGACACGGGGGATTCGCCAACGATTTATGGCTTTCCTTTTGCGAAGACTGCAGGAAAATTCTTCAGCCAACACACGGTGCACTGTGGGTATTCCCCCACAGCCGTCTGTTGGAGAGAGTAAGTTCTGGCCGTGAAGTCACGGGAGAGGGAAACGTTTGGCCTTATTTGTGCTTGCAAAGACAGCCAGCATTATCTCTCATGCTATTTGTCTTGGCGATGCAAGGGTGTTCAATTCAATTGTTCATGCTAAGGCTGTATTTGCCGTGTTCTAATTCTGTAATTAACATCCTCATTTGAGCCCGATCAGTAGATTTGCATTTTACGCCCTTGCCAATGGGCAGGACAGCCTTACTCTGGTCCTTACTTGGAAAGACCAGGAGCTGATCTGTCCCGAGAGAATTCAGTCTATAGAACGTTTAAATCTACCAAGGACAATTGTGTTAACATTTTGAATGCTTCGATCAGAAACTCAAACGTGGTCACTCGGTCTCTTTGGTGTGATCTTAGAAAAACAGAGTCTTTCAGGATCCTTCAGTGCCATTGTTCTTCCACACGACTGAAAATCTTCAGTTATGACCACGAGAATCGGTTCCAAGGAGGTTGACGAAGAGAGGCTCGACATAGTCCGCTCAAGAAGAAGATTAGGAGCTTAAATGTAGGGAGCATAGTGAAGGCTAAGGAGTGGTTCTTGCAACCTGAACTTGATTTGGTTCTCTCTTCGAAGGAGAGAGACTCTGACACAAGGATTGTGCACCTGTTACTTGGGTATACATGAGACAATAACAACACTGGCTACCATCAAACCACACATTCGTGGTATTTCCCCCCCACAACATTAGCAGTACTTGCGAGCTTCCCTTGTCATCACATTGTAAATTTGATTAGATCAATCCTGCCGCCACAACAAGAGCTCCGACGCCGGCGACAACGATCTTGTCAACAGCGGCTGTGGGAGCGGCCACGCCAGGAAAGGACGATGCAAGCCCACTTCCAGAAACGACAGTGGAAGATCCTGCTAGAGTTGAAGCTACCGTCTCAGCCGTAGTGGATGGAAGCGTGTACGTGAAGGTCTGGAGATCTGAAGGACAAGATGGTAGTGTCATTGTGCTGGCACCTGAAGTCGCGCCCGGAATACTTGAATAGAACTGGCATAAAGTGTATGAGGAAGCACTGGCGGAGGGGAATGTGCTGGTGAGTGTGATCGCATCGGTCGTGGCCGTTGGAAGGAGATCTGTGTACGAGAACGTTATGATGCTAGATGGGCAAGGAGGAAGAGTAAGCGTGGTGACTGTCGCACTCGACCCTCCTGTGGCTCCGGGAATACTGGAGTAGAACTGGCAAAGCGTATAAGAGCCTGTAGTGGCCGTCGAACTCTGAGCGCTGGAGACAAGGGTAGAAGTTATGATGGCGGCCGTACTGTCCGACGCGGCAGCGATGGCGCCAAATATTACGGCTGTCGCTGCAACGAGCATCGGGAATCTTGTTCGAGAAGCCATGGTATGTAAATCCGAAGCTGCAATTGTTGGTGGTGTAGAGAGTGAGGCGTTGTGGGCGATGAATCAGCAGCAGTAGCCGTGGATGTTATCTAATGTAGGTAGGGGTTATTTAATACTTGATACGAGTTACACCGTCCTTATTTACGAGAAATAGGCACCAAGCATTCTGGAGGCTACGTGATATTTCTCGTTAAGTAGTGGTGTGTTATTGGCTTCTTTTGCTCTAGTTGCTAAGCCAACGCTGTAAGTCTGAGACATAGTCTTCACACTTTGGATCCCTTGGATTTGACCAGTTTCCTCATCGGGAGGATCGCTTTCTCGCTCCACTGATGTCAACCCAGGCTATCGCGGAGCTATGACGAAACAATTTGTTAAGAGGCCAAAGACCAAAAGCAAAGTTGCGACGCCTTCTGCTAAGGATAGATCTATGCTGGTTCCCAGTGAAGGTCCAACGAACCCAGGCATCAGCTCTTGCACTCCATACGAGATAAAGGGGTGGCTTTCTCGTGATCGGGTAGGATTTCAAGAAAACGTCTTAGTACTAGAGCTTAGGCATTCCTGACTAGTATTTTATAATGCCATCTGGCTCAAGATGCATCGGCGGTGTTCTGCTAAACGTCCACTGTATCGATGGGGAGAACGAGGTATCCGTACCTTGTCCCACTCTTGCATTGTGGTCGGGTGCCGGAAAATTAAAGGTACATCTAACGCTAATCGCTTGCTATTTTTGGGCTCGGCTCCACTCATCGAGCTTGATCTGAGTCCTGGGAAACACCGCCGTATGGTTGTCTGACTATGCTAAGAAGAACTAAAACTGGGGATGCCATGACGAGGAAATTATGAAAACATGGAGCTGCAAATTTGCCCTCCCAGAATACCCTTAATTCAGTCAGAAACTGAGGAGGTCGGAATGTATCTCGATTCTCGACCAGCAAACTGAGTTTGAGCAAGGTTTGATCCAATACAGAAAAGGTAAGTATCTTCTGATTGGTGTTCAGTCTTGCCAAATGTGATACAATTTCAATTCTAACACTCTCTCCGTCACTTCAATCGATTTCACGTCCAGCTTCGTGGAAAGCCTATCATGATCTGTGGTTACTAGCGGCTTCGCCTGAGCACCGAGCACCGAGCACCTGTTGGAGAGCAGACACTGGAGGAAATTGCTAGTATCTAGCCTGGCCCTCCTCCTTGGACTCGTAAGTCCTTAGACGGATTGCTGGTTGATGCATCGATAGCAAGCCCTTCTTCTCCACTTGGACGACTCCGTGATACGCTGTCCTGGCCTCCGCCAATTGAAGATTTTCATCAAGAATGGAGCCGGCCAGCTGCCAGATTACTAAAACTAGTCGAAGGAAACCGGATTCTCAACCGAGGATCTGAGACACAACGGTAGAAAGAGGCAATGTCTGTTGACAAGCAACGGTCAAACCCACTGAGACTGACTGACTTTGTATGTAGCTATGCGCGGTGAGTCGAACCCCGCGGGTTGATTACGCGGCGTCCATGCCGAGAGCAGAGTCCCACTACGTCCTCTGGTAAACGGCTTGCAATTGAAAGGGGCCGTCTTTTTTGAAGACTAATCGTAGTTTGTAAATTACCACATTTCGACAGTCGCTCAGATGCAACTTCAAAACATCAGGTTCGCCCTGCTGCTTGGAGACACTCAGCTTCCGCTAATCCGCTGGTCTTTAACCATGACAACGAGGTGAACACCTGCTGTGGAATAGGTAGAAAACTCTGATGTTTTTGGAGGCAGAATACTCCAGTGCAATGGTCCAGGTATCATGCTCATCTGGCTCGCTTGCATACTTCCCGCCTACCACTCAATGTTCTAGACAGCTTTTCAGTGCCGCTACACCCTACAGGAGCCTAAATGAAGTAGTAAAGAAGAAAACTAGGCTTGAAACCACTACTATTTGTACTTCCGCGTGGAAACGCAATTTCTATTGCATGCTTCGTGTCCCTTTCACCTTTCCTTGGCTCCAAGGAGTCCACTCTGCAACGCGATCACCAAGGGTAGTATAAGTTCGCTACCTACCTCCTCACGCTTGGTCCTTGATATTGCGAGTGACAGGTATAAGTTGTTCAGTGGCCTCTGAAACATACATGGCTCGCAGTACTTAGCAACCGCCCAATGAAACGTTGCCAGAATTCCGCATTGCTCGAAACCCACCAGAAGGTCTCATTCAACTCAAAAATCATGAGAGCTTGTAGCACCTCTTCGTCAGCAGCTCCCACAAATCCTCAAAAACGAGTGTGAATACGAAAGACGTAGATAAACAGACAGCGACAACTTTAATGCATTGTTGCAAACCACAGTCTGCCAGCGCCGCCAACTCCCAAGTCATCGAGTCCCCGAGTCCGAGTCTGTGGCGTTATCGCAGGACTCGAATTCCAGTCCTGATCCGACTCCGAGTCCTAGCTATCTATAGTGCACCATACTAGCGAATTGTCCTCTAGTTTAAGCCTCGTTGAGCAGCGCTTCAAGTGGTCCCTATATTATCTAAGGATTCTTCTTGTTCTGAAATACTGATGCAAGCGTAATCCACGCCATTCTCCTAGTTGCGAGGTGGTAGATCCTGCATATTGGTTAGCTAGGGGAGGTAGCAGGAGCCATAAACATCCAGCAACTTGGCGATTCTTGCATCGTTTACTCAACGGCAGAGACATAGGCGCCGGTGTAGAACCAAGCAGGACAGCAGTGAATAAGGAGTCAATATCGATATCGATATTCTCGATATTAAAGAAAGGCATGCTGTAGGACGACATTATTAATAGGGTAAGGTAAGTTTAGATAACTAGATCAGGCGATTAGAAGTGCTCCTTTTTACGGTCTTCTGTGTAATTCAATGGTAAAATAGTGAAAGACAGAGGAAACGGAGCTTAGAAACCCTTCTAAGCCTATCGACTATAAGCGAGACTAATAGGCTAGATATAGTAAACGACTTGAGTCCCTGCTAACCTTTAGGACTCGTGAGATGACTTGGTGGTTGGCGGCACAGCAATCAGCCTTATTGGGTGGAGACATGTGGGCGAAATGCTCAGGCTAAGCTGGCTACTGGCAAATTAAATGCGAACGATCGGTAGATGGTCAGAATTGTCTATGAATAGTAGGACTTAATTCTATCTAACATGCTCTGTTGTTATATAGGTCAGGCAACGGTCAGGTTATGCATCGCTAGGACGTTGAGAAGACAGTCCGACATATTCGGCAGGCTGAAGCTTAACGCCAAAGTTGCTGTAGTGCCAGTCTCCTTATTTGACTGCACGGTTCCTTTTACCCACCAATGTTCTCAAGTTGTAGGTGAGCATTAGGAAGTCTTGGGAGGAGTACAAGCACCTCCAAATCCGAGGTCCCAGGTCGCAGAATTAAACTCGCTGAAGATGGTCTGGATCTGGTAGCCCTTTGGCCCAACGACATTTGCATCCGAGCCGGTCTTGGCGGTATAGAGAACATTGATGCCCTTCGCGATGGTTCTCGGGAATGTTGCCTGCCATCTGAAGGTAATGATGCCATCGCAGGTAACCGAGTCAATCTTGATAAGTGTGACATTGACGGGTGGCTGAGCACCCTGACCGGAGATGAAAGCCGTCTTATCAGCGAAGGTGAAGCCATCAAGAGGCGCTCCTGTGAAGAAATTGATGGAGGATGACGTATCGCTGAAATGGGCGTCGGTGAGGAGATTTTTGGCATTGTCTCCGGTGAAGTTAGTCAGGGTGAGAATGAAGTCGTCCACGATCTTGTGTGCTGTCACGGCGGGAATGCAGTCATCCTTCTTGGCCAGAGGAAGAGTGCTGGCGGAGGCAAGAGAGAGGAGGGCAGCGGGAGCCAAAATACTTGAAAAAAGCATGTTGATGAAGGTTTCTTGGGGCTTGCTATGAATTGGGTACACGTCACAAAAGAACGAATGTAGCGGGGTCTTGAGAGAGTCTGATACAGACGCTATAAGAGGTCGGCTGGTAGAGTGAGTGTCAGCTTGAAGTTGAAGGAGTCCCTAACGCCAGGGAAATCTTGCCATTTTATACAATAGCCGTCTCACCCTCTGAGGGCCGCTTGTCCCGTCTAGAGTCATGTTTTCTGCTTCGAGCTTACCAATAGGCAACCCCTGTCAGGGGCGAGGCTGTTATTGAGTCGGTGACAATCCAAATACTTTCAGAAGGGGCAAAGCTAAAGCGAGAGTCAGATGGTCTGACGGAAGCATCGGTGCTGGCGTTGAAGGAAATGCTGCTCATTCCCACAAATTTACAATCCGAACAGCGAGGTCCGAGGCGGTGGGGGTCAAAGGGGCCGGCTGTAGGGCAAGTAGGTAACGTAAAACGAATGCTCGATACAATTACTGACGGCTTTTCGTTTGTAGGCTTGTCCTGAACACCCACCGTAGCCGTCCAGTACTGTTAATAGTTCTTTTAAGTCGGAAGTGCGAACCTCAGTTGAAGTTTCTCATGCAGCCCACCTAGTCTGTATCAGAGCCTGGACGCTGCCTTACTACTAAGTGCTCCGTACGGAGTCAGCATGGCAAACCTTGTCCAAACGTTTCGAACTCTCCACCCATGGTAGATACACAAGCGCAAGGCTGTACTCAGCATTTGGTATGGTTCTAGCCCAGAAGCACAGGCCATACCCAATACGTGGCAATGGCCAATTCTCCAGCATTACTGATTACTGCCATATATTGATTACGGCCGGGATGACTGTACCCATGGAGGACTGCAGGTTGGCGTACCGAACATTCTTGGCCAGCGACCTGAGTAAGGCTTGAACGGTAGCTTAAATCAACATCACTCACCATTACTGGTTCCTCGCCGTTTTAAGTCTGACGACCTACATTTGTTGTGCTCTGCTCATTCTCCGCAAATAGTACTGTAGTAAGCAGATATTCTCCAGCTGAAGACCTAACAGTATTGGGAAGGCTGTACCTACTTGACGAAGCCTTTCGTGTTGGAAATACATTCAGCATTGCGCATAAGCAGGTTGTGACTGTCCAGAACTATTATGTGCATTGTCAAATCTTCGATTGGTGGCAAGACGTCTAATCGGTGGTCGGTGGATCCCCTTATACCAGCCCAGAAGCTTTGCTTAGAGATCGGAACTCCGGCTCCGCAAGCTCATGAGCTCGGGCTGCGATATCTGTGGGGCTCCGAAAGGCCCCTGTTTATTTACTGTCTAGATGGGACGGGGTGAGGCACCATGCGATAAGGAGGGAGAGCCAGTGAGTGATTTTTCTTTTTGAATCCGGCTCGAGAAACATGACTTGGAATAAACAATGACCCCGCAACAAGGTGGCCACATGAGGTTATGTTGGATAGAATGATTTGACAACCATGAAAGACAGCCAGTTCGAGGCACGCACCGCTGATTCTGCGCCTCCCCCCAAGACTCCCTCGGATCTTCAAGAAGTGACATTTCGAAGCCTCAATGTTAGTGATGATAAGTTATTTCTATCAAGGTTAAACATAACTCGCTTCCCGCCGTCCATCGGCTCGGGTCGCGGTTAAGCCAACAGGCTTATTGCTCATGCGCAAATTATAATCACTCCTCCTTTTTGGACGCGCGGATGGCTGAAGGTACCGAATTTGAGCCGACATGCTTCTCGTAGTCTTCTTGTACGATATCAAGGTTGAATTCGGCCTCGCCAACGAGGAGCTTCGTGTCCTCTAGAAGCGCTGCCAGGTCCAATGCCAGCATCGTCGTGCTCAGTTGCATGACTGCAAAGGCAGAGTATCCTGGTTCACAGACATGCTTGGTGTTTAGAATGTCGGTATCGACGCCGTTCAAGGCTTCCCCGAGGTGGTAAGGATCTGGTACTCGAAGATATGGGGGAACAGGGCGCCCAGATGTTATTGCTCCAGAGAGTATCGCAAGGAGAGATGTAACGCCGTGAGATGTAAGCTCAAGTGTGGACATGGTCTCTCCAAAATCTTTGGCCCAGGTGCTTTCATTAGAGAGGGTGGTCGCAACTATACTATCCGCGTGTGTATCTTCCGGAAGTTCCTTGAAAGTCTTAGTGGCAAAGGCAATCATTGCAGTGAAACGGAGTATACTAGAAAGATTCAGTGAACCGATAAAAAGTTACACATTTTGTGGTAGACTCACTTCTGGGTCCGGTCGAGGAGTCGTTCATATGTAGCCCTCGGGAATTTTCCTCCAAACGTTGGTTCCCATCGCATAAACTGCAGATGATTCTTCATGCCCTGAATGAGGATAAGCTGCTTCGCGAAAAGTTTGCTCCGTGCCTTTTCAATTTTCCTAAGGGGGCTATTCTTGTTTTTGTGGTCTCCTCCCAAGTCTTTCAGACGTAGTGAAACTGCTTTGTGCGTGGAACTGTAATAGTGGCCAAGCAAGTATTCGGTTTTCCCAAGATCTTTCCTCATCTCGGCTCGCGCAGTAGACACCGTTGGGAAATAGCTTAGAAATGAGGCGATTCCTACACCTCCGAGAACAGCAGCCAATCTGTACGGGGCTAGCTCGTAAACTGGATGGAAGACTTGTCCATTGGACACCGAGAGAGCTATTCCCACTTGCTTCACCTGGAGTTCGTACCCAATGATTAGCATAATAGTGATCATCCCGATCATCGGTATCACCGGGTCGTCTGGCTTCGTCACCAACAAGTAGTGATAGAAAAACATACTGATACCAACAAAGACGATGACTCCAGCCGTATGACCGTCAACAATGTACCAATCGACATAGGAGAATACCATGGCCAGGAAAGTTCCAAATAGTCGGACAAACTGGCCATAGAGGCCAGATCCAGCTGTTTGGGTCATGCTGATGGCAACCATGACCGCGCCCCATATGATGCGTTGCTTGATGTAGAATTCTTGTGAGTTCCTGAGATAGCAAGTAATGGCAATGAACATAGTTCCCGAAGCCACCTTGAAGCCGAACCACGACTCAGTGGATCCAACGACCTTTGGAATAAAACGGAATTTATCGGTCACCCGCTCGTAGAGATTGACAGGTGGCAGATGTTCGGGATCTCTCGTGACGCCTAGTGCGTCTCCCAAGTGCACAGTCGGAGTTCCGCTACGATAGCTGTACGTTTGATAATCTAGATTACTGTCTTCGCGAGTGAATAATGATTTCCCCCATTTCTTGAGCTGCTTCCTTGTTGGAAGTATAAGTCGTTTCTTGGACATCGTTCCGTCGTTAATTTTTAGATCGGCAAATCGTACCAAGTCAAGGATGGCTTTAGCTGTAGTCACGAGACAGAACTCAACCTGTATACGGGTTAGTAATTGCCTGTCGTAAATGCAATGGTCTTTCCCTTACGTTTAGAATCAAGTAGAGCTGAGACTGGTGCCGTTGGCTCAGAGGGTCCTTTGATGTTGCGCCCAGTACGTCCTCTTGTCCGGTTAGGCGACACCACTGTTTCAATGGCTCTTCCCTAGCGGTCAGAAAGTCCTGAATTGTCTGCTCCAAGAAGCCTGCAAGCCCTCCTTGTGACGAAGCCCTCGCGAGAAGTTCTTCCTTGGTGAAGAATGCTGGCTTTCGCGTTATCTGAAGAGTAAAGAACGCATAGTCTAGCCCTTGGAGCATAGCGTCCCACAACCCGAATGCTGAATTTTGCAGCTTTTCGAAAAGTTGTTTCCAGAGTTCCTCTTCACTTCTGATGGGCGTGCCATCAGAAGTGGCTTCAGGGCCTAGCGCCACCGTACTTGCTTCCATCGAGCTCCAGCCGCCTGATTTCTCAACTCTGACAGCTAGTTGGACTGCTGTCTCCATTCCGGCAACGGGTGCAAGGATATTTTTCATGAGTTTCATAATGGATACGAAATCATCTGCTCTCAACTTTGACCATGTGAACTCGCGCTTCACGTAGCGAATCTGTGAGTGTATCTTGACCTGATCCTCTGTTGCCTCCGCGGTTGCAGATTTCCATGCTTCTGCTTCTGGCCATGATGCCTTTTTACCTCCACTGCTCTCAATCTGGGTATCGCTACAGCTAGATGTCTCACGCCTGTCCCAATCACGGGCGTGTAGCGAGATGATGAAATCCCGTTGGGCATCCAGAACAGACTTAAGGTGATGAAGATACTCATTCAATATTATTGTTACCAGATCCCTTGTGGTAACTGGTAGTACCAAAAAGTGAACAGCGAAGGCAAGCCCGAAGCCGACGAAAAAGGTGTCGAGAAGTCGTCTTACTAGACTTTGTGTTAGTCTAATTACGTCTAGACGTTGGTGAACCTTACTGAGTGACTCCACATGCTCTATGGTCGGTAAGATGCAGCCATATGTTGCGGTGACGTTTATAAAAATCCCAAACACTATCAGCGGCAGGAAGTATTGCGGTCGGAATGCACGAAAACTGTTCTAGTTAATGCGTACAAGGTGTGCGATGACCTTTTTTGACCTACGTGTTGTATGCCCATAATAGAAAGAAAAACCAAACTGCTTGATTTGCACTGGCCGCTGCATTGTATGGTACAACCATGGTTTTTGGGACCGGACCCTGGCTCATCGCTTCTTGTTCAATATGAGTCGTATTCTGCCTGGCCTTTGTGGATATCCACATAAAGAGGAGTGATATGGCCGCAGCGAGGCAGGTCAGGAACTACAAGGGGTCGAATTAGATATAGCCCAGAGCGAGGGAAGGGAGGCATCATTGTACATACACCAGTGATCAACAATCCTGAAACGAATCTGGCTCTGGGAAGGATAGGAACGACCAGCAACGACATGATCGGGATAAGGTAACCAATGGTTGAGTAGTGTTCGGCAACACTTGCATTTTGATATCTGCTGATGGTAAGCGTTGGAACTGGTCAGAATGAGGATTGCAGACATTGCTAGGCCGATAGTCGGTGCAACAGCTCCTCTAAAAGTTGTCAGCATCGAGCCCACCATTATACACTTACTGTCAACATTGTCATTCAACAGTTGAAGCAGGCCCGGAACTCCTAAACAGCCAGGGACAAGGTTCATACGTACTTGAACATCACTAGAATGATAGGAAGATTGAGCTTCAATCCTAAAGAGTCAAGGATTTTCTTCACCCCAGAAGGTTGCTGTGGCTTCGCCATCGTGTGAGGAGCAGTTCCAGCTGGATGAGAGCTATTGAGTAAACGAAACCTGCACGAACGCGCTGGTGCGTCACGCGTTGTAATTAAAAGCTCAACCTGACATAAAAATCAATAGAACTTGTAGCACTGTAGATAACAGGGTACAGATCACGGTTCTACTGACAACAAGCAAATAACATAGAAAAAGAGAAAACATCAGGTGAGAAAACAAAAGAATTGTTAATGCCCGTCGCAATTGCCCTCGAAAGCGAGTGACCCTTTACGGAAAGACTGAGTGTTGTGAAACCATGGGACCACTGAAAGCACGCTCATGTAAGCCATTGACTCAGCGGTCATGATACCGGATTCAGCAGGAGTTCGTTCATAATGCTAGGACACTCTATCTTTACGTTGTTGTGAACAGCCAGCATTAGGAAATCTGTTTGAGATTTTGTGCCCCTAAAATGCAAACAGCGTCTGATAATATATATGGAGTTTATCTTTATTTGTGGCGGCTTATGTTCCCGCCACACGCGTGCAAACAGTGTTGTCTCGTGAATTTCACTGGTGCAGGGACCATGAAATGGTGAGCCACGTAAGGGTTTAGACATTTCCTCACCTCAGGAGATCGACAGCTAGCCTTCTGCCCGTAGCTGGAGTACTCACCAGCTCAGCGAATGGATGCAGTGGTGAAGGGCCTGGATGTGGCATTGCATTTATATCAGTACCGACTGCTTGCGATCTTGGGCACAAATTTAAGCACCAAGTAGGCGGAAACAAGGAGTCAAGGAGCCCGATCCCCGATTGAAACTACCTCGTGGTGCTTCAAGAAATGTGCTTTGTCCTTCCCGGGCGGAGAAGTAATGACGACTGAGGAGGGGATTCAACACGACGGGTAAGAATGAAACTGAGATGGTGGACGTGGATCTGTGCCCGGCATGGCTCGTGCAATTGAATTGTTAGGTAAGCTGGCGGTAAATTGGAAGCGTCCTTACCTCATCATATTAGTGATGACAAAATGAAGGCCTGATTCCTGAACTGGAATGGGGGAGGTAATCTTCATTAGTGCTTCAAAATGCACAACCGTAGAAGAGTCCGGCGGAGCATACAGGCAGGTTCGCAGGGCCACCCTGCCATACCCTCACTCATTATCGAAAAGTAACTTCGTGGGAAGTCTAGCCTTCAATTTCAGCTTGTTTTTATACTCCGTACTATCCGAGGACTTCGCTCCAACACCCATGGGACAAAGGTTCTGTTGGACAGAAGACTAATAGGCGAAATCCAGCGAGACCTGCTCGTCCCCCTTCGCCGCGACAGGAAGACAAGCAAGGCCGAAATCCCAAGCACATTGAGAGCTTCACTTCAATGGCTTATGTCAAAGAAAGTGTAGATAGCGTCGACTCTCTTTGGGTGACCTACCTTCGGAAAACTCCGATCAACTCTCAGATCTCGGAAGACGAGGGCCAGGGAAAGAGCTCGGCGCCAGGCTATGAGCATATACAACCCATCTTTTTGCTCATCCCGATGGACCGAGGGGCTCATTTGTGAGATTCTAATCCGAAGCTACAACGATATCGCAGCCAAGCCTGCGAGCTCGCGACGCAACTGAAAGAACGTACCAACAACTTGGGCTGATCGACGGTTTGATGGCAATTTACTGTACGAGTAATTCCACATGGAACGAGAAGTATGGGGCATCGACTTGCGCCATGAATCGCCTGTCAACGGGGTATTCCGGTCAAGGATGAAAACGGCCGTCAAAGTTTAACCTACTTGAACACCAAAGTTGGCGTGGGAGCGGAATGGGTGCCTCGTGTTCGGGCCTCAAAGCTAAGGACTTGCAGAGACGTATTCTCGCGTTCTTGGGCCTCCTGTGTTGGGAGCCTTTTTTGCGTATCGTTGCACATCCACTTTCTCTCAGAAACCTTCACGCATCCCTAAATTGTGTCATCGAATTTCTGGTCTATGACTGAGGATGACAGCGGCCTTGAGTCCCTGGGAGCCCAAGCATGGTTGACGACCATGCAATGCACCATTACACTCACACTATACCGCCCTTGGCTATGGATCTCGAATGCACCCGCTCGTGATTCTCGGGCTTGCCAAGTGATGCGTTCGTGTTCTGTAATTATGTGAACTGGGAAAGGGGAATAACTTCGAATTGCGCGAGAGACCAATGTTCCCAAGCTGAATCGAAGCTGCGCCCATTGGTAGCTAGACCCTGGAGATGATCAACAATTTCCTGCCTCCAAACATGCCTGACAATCGAAGTCTGAGCTTCGTAACAGGAGCCGTACGGGGTAGATGTATCCTTGGTACTTGGATTGTCGAAGCCCCGTGAGAAAAGTCAACTTGATCGCTAAGCGACTCTTCCTGCTGTTGCAGCCCAAACACACACGGCATCTCGCTGTAAACCTTATCTTTCAGCGACAGGAATGGTGGAATAATAGCCAAGCCAGTTTCGCCCCTTCCCTTCGCCTGGGACTCGAACAACTTCAGACGCTAAAGCTGCGGGCACCAAGGGAGCTTCCCCGACTACCATCATAGAATAGTCAACGCCAGATCCATGCACAGGTGTGCTTAGGCCACAGTCGAGGCTGCCCGTTGAGCTTTGGCAATCAGGGGTGTGCCTGACGACGAGTCTTCTCAATCATGCATCGCAGCCACTAAACCAACAGGGTGGAACTAGACAAGCACCAACAACCCGAGGCCGCATCTAGGGGAAGAATTGGATTAGAAGGCGTTTCCTCAACACCTCCACCATCCCCGCGAATCACTTGGTGGTCTGCATTGCAGCCCAAGCAAGCCCCCTGCCCAGAGTGATCAGAGCGCCCTACACTGTTGATCTACTTTCGCTTCTTGAAATCGATGAAGAAACACATGTGGGCCGCTTCCCGTACGCCGAGGTCCCCACCTCGCTTCCGACCCCAGGATTCTGGGTGGCTCTGACAAGCCTGGCGTTTTTCGTGCAGGAAAGTCTGGCCCAACCTCAAATTCTCGTGTCTGTCCCAGAAATATGAGAAAGGGGTCTTCGGAGCTTGATGTCCATTATTTGCTTCCTCGGCTATGTTTTGATATCCCAATGACGATTAGGAAGCAGCCTTTCAGTCAACCTAGCACCCGTTTCCCGTCCCATGTAATGATATTCGGGGTCTGTTGTAGCTTATCGTCCTACACAAATTTCCAGAAGGATTGTTGGTCCTCGGTAACCCCAAGGTACACTAGGCAAAGTTGTCCAATCGCGGAAGTTAAGTGCCAGTGGAGTTGCGGGTGCTGCAGCATCTCATGTCAGTCCACCACGACGCAAGACTGGGTCAGTAAAAAAAAGCTGGAGTGATACCCACAAGGCACCACGATCTGCCTGGCTGCAGCAGCTCCCGTTAGCTGGGCCACTTTTCACCTCTGCCCGCCCATGTAAGTGTGATGGCTGGTGACGAATGCATGGCATGGCCATATGGCCAGGACTACACTAATTCAGGAACCGGATTTGGCATTCCCCTTCATTCTTGCCTTTAGCAGCGCCTCAAACAGTGTTAGCAGTGGTACAGCCTGCTTTAGACTCAGTCTAGAGAGGACGATCATCAGCCTAACGCAGAATACACGGCTCGTGGAACAGCCTTGGTGCACTGCCACTAGCTTCCTAATCTATACGATGTTGCTACGGGGGTTGTTCGGAGCTCTATCCCCTTTCAACTCATTTCACCCATTTCGCCGTACTTGGCCATGGAATCTCGACGTTTGCTAGCAAAGGTATCTATATCAGTGACGAAGCCGTCTTAATCCACCGAAGACCACCACACCATTCTTCCATCCTGAAATTGCCTGAACATGGCCATGCTTATTCCATTATCATTTCTGTTTGTTTTTGCACTGGCAGTACAGTCACAAGATTTGCTGCAACAATTACCGTCATGTGCTGTATGTTCAGTCAAGCGAGTGCTGTAGTCGAATCCCGCTGACATCTACACACAGCAAAACTGCTCTCGACAAGTACTCGAGCAATTATCATGCTCCGCCACAGACAAGCTCTGTCTTTGCACAGATCCTCAAGCCCTCATGCAAGGCGTGGTTGGATGTTCGATGGCCACATGCACAGTCAGCAACTTATTGTGTAAGTTTTCCTCCCCGTCAGTCTCCCAAGTCGCTCTTGAAGGTCTGATGTGAGACACCTAGCCACGCAAAACGGGACCCTGTCCTATTGTGATGTTCCAGTAAGAGATAATTCCTTGGTTATAGAGGTCGTCAGTGGTGTCTTCGGCGGTCTGGCTTTTGTATTCGTCGTCCTACGGATGTTCACACGCGTGAGCCCGTTCAAGGCCAGATTTGGATGGGATGATGGCCTGATCCTTGCAGTGACAGTATGCTTTGCCCAATGTTCCCCTTGCCCTCCGACTAATTGTGAATAGGTCGTCATGATATTCGTCACCGCCGCTCAGTTCGCTAGTAAGCCCCTCCATAGCCCCTCCTTCTCTAACACTTGACTGACATATATGTAAAGGCACGAACCTTGGCTACGGAAGGGACATATACACCATCCCACCAGACAATATCACGCCAATTCTCAAGGTGAGCATTAACTGTTCCTTGTTCCCCGGTTTACCCGTTGACACTTGGCAGTGGTTTTACGCCGGGGAATCCATGTATGATTTCTGTATCTCGGTGACCAAGCTCTCGATCCTAGCGTTCTACCTCCGAATCTTTACCGACCGAACATTTAAAAGGATGACTTATGGTTTGATGGGTGTGTGCACTGCATATCTCTTCGCGACCATCATTGCCACGATCTGGCAATGCACGCCTGTTTCGTACGTTTGGACTAGCTGGACTGGTGAAACCGAAGGACATTGCATTGATGTTTTTGTCTTGACCTGGATCGCATCGTCGATCAACATCCTTCTAGACGTTCTCATCATCCTGCTTCCGATTCCCCACCTTCTGAAGTTGACGCTGTCACGAAAGAAGAAGTTTCAGATCGTGTCCATGTTCTGTGTTGGGTTGTTGTAAGTTTCCCCATGTCTTAGATCCTTGATTCCTACTAACATTCGTGTCACAGCATTACACTTGCCAGCGCGGTACGCCTCCAGACTCTGGTTCAATTCCGTGCAACGAACAATTTTACTTGTAGGTCTTGCACAGTCCTCTTCGAACCGCGCTCTGATGTGTAACACCCCGGGCTGACCACATCCTGAACAGGGGACTATGTCGGCGTCAGCTACATGTCAATGCTCGAAGTTGACGTGGGAATCATGTGTGCCTGCATGCCTGCAATGCAATTGCTTCTACGACGTGTCGCACCTCGCATTTTCGGAAGCACGGTGGAACAGAGCTCGTATCTGCACCCACACACGGGATCGCGCAGCCGTACTCGAACCTTCCGCCACACGAACAGCCACGCGGCACAGCAAAAAAGCATTACCAAGACCATCACCACCACCGTTACCGACGTGCCAAAGGACAGTGACTCGGTGATGGAATTGGTGGAGACTGAACGAAACGACCATCGCAATGGAAATGTTGACGCAAGCTCATTTGCGACGGTGTCATCTGAGCATCCACAGAAACCACAGTGGTAGCAGACCAGGCCGCTCGAGACAGCCGCGCAGACTATTGTCCCTTGCGACGAAGACGATCATAGTAGACGACTTTGATGTGGGCGCAATTGTTCTCCTCGAAGTGCGACTCCGGCGGCACACCTCATGTATACCATTCGTCCACACCTAGTTGTTATATCCCAGGGAGAGGCTTTTGTGAGCGATTTTCAGAGACGAAAAAGAAGGAGGAAATGGTAAAATAGACAATGAAGGTCATGCCTTGCACGAATCTTGTAAAGTAACCAAGATGGTGTCTGGTTGCAATAAAAGGGCCTCGATTTTTGGTCCCAAGAAGCGTTAGGCGCCGAGGTTGATGGATTTTTGATAGACAAAACAGAACTATCGTGAGATTTACTTTTTGATGAACCTGAAACCCTCCCTAATCAAGAGATCATTAGTTCTCTCATTGCCTCTGCTGCAATGTCTGGTGCAGTCTCTCCAGCGTCTGGTGGAAGCTATAGATTGTGGTTGAGCCAGAAGAAAGGATTCTCTCTTGGTCCACCAACCGGGTACCGCCAGCAACCACCGCAGCTTTCACAATGTTGCCCTCTGAAGAGAGTTTGATCCTTCCTACTCTGTCATCAGACCACAAGATCCGAGCTTGAGATGCATCTGGACTGCATATTTCGAGTTGCCGTACACCGTACTTGCCCCACGATTCGAATTCGTCGTCGGACATGTTTTCGTCTTCGTCGTCGATTTCATCACCTAGCCCAGTGCCACTCCTGGATTTGGGTGGAGGGAGGTCCAAGCACTCTCGCAAGAAGTCAATTGCATCAAATCTCAACCTCCACGACACTAGGTCCTTTCGCACGCGCGCTACTAAAGCGTGCAGATCCTGGGTTTTCGGATGATCGTTATTCGAAAGGCATGAATCATCAGATCCTTCATAACCCTCATCGGTTAGTTGAAGGTACTGGTTTTCATAGTCGGAGAGCGGAACGAGTGAGGGGATCGTGTGTCGATGAATACGCAATTCCTGGCTGGAAGGAGAAGCTCGTCGGCAAAATATATGATACTGTTTTGGAAAGCGACCGGTTCGATCACACACATCGAAGCGAATCCCTAGAAGAGGATTGAAAGATTGGCACTCAGGACTCGGGTCCGTGAACGGGAATGCAGTCACTCCCAGAGCAAGACGATGAGTATTCGATTCGCCAATTTGATTTGAGGACGTCAATAAAAGCGGGAGATCATCCTGGATGACTTCAGCTCTTGATGGGTTTGCTTGACGCTCGAGAAGCCGTGCTTGGACCCTGGTTGAGGACAAAAGCGATGATGAAAGTAAAATGCGGCGCTGAGTGAGAGCCTGGACTGTAGATAGTTTGTCAACAGAATCTTTTAGACATCATGTAGAAGGATCCCAGGAAATAGCATACTTTCAGCTCGCACTCGAGCGATCTCGTCATCCACAGCCTCACTCGAGGTATCATGCAGGTCGGTAGTTTGAGGTGGAGATGCGGCAATAGACATCGTAGAAGGAGGGCAATGCTATATCAAAAATGAACTTGCATCTTCGAATCAATTATCTGGGTGACATGACTCTGTTGCCATCCACGCAGTTGTCCTAGCTAGTGAGTCGTGACTAAAGGCCCGAGGCCTGCGACGCGTCGAAGCGATAAGAGACGCGTCACATCTTATCGCGGATCACGTGTGGCCAGTTTTTATTGGCTTCTCTGATTGGCCAGAGTCCGGAGAGGCCAGATCTGGGGTTTTTGTCCCCATCGACGTGTCTTGGGCAATAGCCGTGCAGGGGACTTCGCAGCATCTACTTTGGCAAAGCCCTCCGTAGTACTTATTGGATCTCTTCTCCTCCATGATTCGCGTTGGAAATTCTAGAAGGAGGGGGATTTGAGGACACATTGGAATGCCGCCCCTCCTTCACCATCATTTGCCGGTCGATCGATGACTTCGAAAAGGCCAATCCCAAACGTTTCCAATTCCTGTCCCTGATCCACTAGCAGAGGACACAGAGTCCTTTTCACTTTTGCCTTCCGCTCGCCTCCTTCCACATGACTTTTAGCCGCATGGATGCCTGACTCCATCTCCGAGCCCTTTACAATTCCTCGCTACCACATCCGCTCATCCTCTACCCAACTATCTACTCCTCCCTACAACCAGTCGCAGCAGCAAGCGGACACAGCCATTGAACTGAGCAATATTCCAGCACATTCAGCCCACAGAAGCTACACTATAGACCCTACCAGTGAAAGTGAAAGCGGAGAGGAAGAGGAGCAGGATTTGGACACGGACGAATCTGAGCGCGACCTCTTAGTTGGCGAGCATCAGAATTCCCAGATGAGGCGCTCAAGATCCAAAAAGAACAAGCAGAAACGATCGCCCTCTCGCTCAGATTTGCGCATAGACACTTCTCAGAACGGTCATGCGAACGGGCATGCGAATGGGAACGCCAACGGTACCATGGACTCACATATCGAGCTCAGGCGCAAGCACGTCTCGAGCAATGACCCTGCATCTAATGTCACTCGTGTCATGAGCAGGGACGACTTTTCCTTGGACAACGAACCTCCTCCACCGACACCCCAAACTCCTGGCATGGTCAATACCAGCTTCAACAATCTCCCACCTACCGACAAGCGCAATTTCCTTTTACTAGTTCTTCTGTACTTTTTGCAGGGAATCCCGATGGGCCTTGCCTCGGGATCTGTCCCCTTTCTCCTCAAGAGCTACTTGTCGTATGGACAAATCGGTATATTCTCCCTCGCTGCATATCCATACTCCCTCAAATTACTGTGGAGTCCAATTGTCGACGCGGTGTGGAGTCGACGCTTTGGTAGGAGGAAAAGCTGGATTACCCCTATTCAAACCGTATCAGGACTTTCGATGATTTATTTGGGAGGGGGCATTGATGAAATGATGAAAAAGGCGGGTGAGAACGATGGGGGTGGTGTGTGGGGCTTCACAGGATGGTGGTTCCTCCTTGTTTTTCTCTGTGCCACTCAGGACATTGCCGTGGATGGGTGGGCGATATCACTGCTGTCGATGCAGAATATGTCTTACGCCTCCACGGCTCAGACAGTCGGCCTGACAGCTGGCTCGTTTCTATCTCACACAGTCTTTCTTGCATTACAGGCTCCTGATTTTGCTAATGCTTGGTTCAGAGCCGTGCCGAAAGAATATGGACTGCTTACTCTAGGCGGCTATATGACATTCTGGGGCTGGATGTATTTGATTGTGACTGTTGGGCTAGCTTTCTTGAAAAAGGAGGACAAGACCAATGAACGTGACGGAATTATGGAAGTCTATCGCAGCATGTGGGCTGTGTTGAAGCTTCCAAATATCCTCATAATCATTGCAATCCACCTAGTGTCGAAGCTTGGTTTTGTTACCAACGAGGCCGTGACGAACTTGAAGCTTCTGGACAAGGGCTTCGGCCAGGCCAATCTCGCCTTGGTGGTTCTAATCGACTTTCCTTTCGAGCTCAGCCTTGGATATTACGCCGGCAAGTGGTCCACTGAGTATACGCCATTGAAGTTATGGTGTTGGGCGTTTGTGGCCCGATTATTTGCTGCAGTCTTTGCTCAATTCACGATTATGATCTATCCCACCGAGGTTGGCGAGGCTGTTCCTTTATGGTATCTGCTGGTAGTTATCGCCTCACACATCTACTCGACGTTTATGAGTACAATCATGTTTGTTGCATCGGCCGCTTTCCATGCCAGAATTGCAGATCCGGCCATCGGTGGTACATACATGACGCTCTTGGCTACGTGAGTATCATTCTATCTCATGATGCAGTAGTACTTTGCTGACTGTCTCCCCAGGGTCTCGAATCTCGGAGGGACGTTTCCCAAATTCTTCATCCTCAAGTTTGTCGATGTCTTCACCAAAGCAACCTGTCTGCCGCCCACTGATCCGAGTGGGTTTCAAAAGGCTCATCCTGATGTAACACCTATCTCATCGCCTTTTAGCTGTGCTCTTGAGGGTGACAAGAACCATTGTCTGAAAGGCGGTGGCACATGCCTCATGCAGCGTGACGGCTACTACTTCACTAATATCATATTCGTTGTCCTTGGGGCCGTCTTGTTTTGGACGTTTATAGAACGGAAGGCCCTCGCATTGCAGGCATTGCCGCTGAGGGCGTGGCGTGTGCAAGGGGATCATTCGTATCATCGTGTCTCGACTGGTTGAGGTGGATGCTTGGTGACTGGAAGAAAATGATAGATTTCGTTAGCGTCGAAGCACATGTATAACCAAGGTAGAGTAGAACTAAACACTATCCACTGATCATTGTGACTCAATAGTGCTGATGACCGAGCTGGGAGCCTATGACATGAGCTCTGACAAACCATGGCCCATGGGGCCGTTCCTCCTTGCCCTCCGATCACCTCGATATATTCTCTCCCTGATTGCTTTTCCAACATCCCAACGACCTGTCATTCGAACTACGACAGTCGGCTGGTGTGATATAAGCTCTTAGTCAAGGTATGCTACACTAGCCTACACACAGCGGTTGTTCATCCATAATAACTTGGACGTGTTTGTTCCGATGAAGCAACTTCCAATGCTGCGAATCTACCATTGGCAAACTTCGACAGCTACGCTCATATCAATCCTTGGTGCCGCCAGCGGTCAAGCCATTGACCGCATCCATGATGTGAAATGAGGACATGAACACTTCATGCTCTATTGCAACCCATGATCCCTGACCTTTCGGCGTCAACTTGATATAAGAAGTGCAATCAGCATCTATCTTCCGACCATCGATCAGCCGATACCAGATAGAGCTCTGGATGATAAATGCTTCGGTTCCGCCATCCAATCCACCAGCCGGCATCCAGCACGTCTTCAAATTATGCTGTAGATCTACAACTGGGCCCTTGACTGCATTAATGAATCCAGCTCTCATGGCATGCCCTCCAAATTTGACTGCACACTCGGGCGAAAAGAAATGTAGCCAGTCTTCATCCTTTGACTCTGGGTTATCCCATGCCCGGAAGAAAGCCGGAAGGGTCTCATTGAAAGGTGAAGGGATGGCCGCCTGGTTGTCAAGTCTGTAATTGTCATTCACTGCCATGCTTTAATCTCTATGCTTGGGATAATGATCCTGACTCTGGAACCATCGCGATGAAGTAACTTTTAGCGTGGATTTTGCACCAGCCAAAAGCCTTAGGCCAGCTCCGGGGGAGGCGGTCATGATGGGATTTTCTGTTTGCATTCCCGTGAATTGCAGCATTTCGGCCGAGAACACGATATTGGTTGCATGATTTCGTATTCTCCTCTCGTTTAACGATCTTGGTTTGCTGCTGATACATTCTGGTTAGCAGTTTTGGGCTCGGGGTTTGGTCGAGAATACAGCTTCCTTCGCTTCGATTGAGGGAAGAGTCCCTGGCCAAGACGGCGATCTATGGCTAATCTGCCTTTGCGTAGGTGTCGTCGTTTATGCTCGCCAGGAGTATTCCTACGACAGCTGAGGAAATCAAGATCAACTGGTCTGTCACACCTTAGGTGAAAGGAAGCCATTGGGAGAGCTTTAAGGGCGGTTATCAATGACTGACAAGAAGCCTTGAGCTTTCTCGATCACGTTTTCTTAGTTCGAAATTCCGAATATCGGCTATGATTCAAATGGAAATCACTGGTTCCAGTGGGGACCTTATTATTAGGCACATAGACTCAACTCTTCTGTATGAAAGGCCTGAAATCAGCATCACCACTTTTAGCCCCGTTGAACCGCCGTCGACCGTAAGAGCTAGAAATCATTTTGGACCCGGTTTGACATCTGCTTTCAGAGATGAACATACCATGACCAATAATGTATGAACCGTCATCAAATGCTAAAAACAGAACTGCTTTTGCTACCTCCGCCGGATCAGCAGGTCTACCCAAAGGAATGGTATCCTGGTTTTTTGCACGACGGCCGCCTCCTTGGTGAGATGGTTGACCATAGGAGTGTCCATCAGCCCTGGGCATATTACATTGACGCGAATCTCATCTGTCACGAACACTCTGGCTCCCTCATTGATGAAGAGTTGGCAGGTAGCAGCACCTAGCCCACTGGTGCCGTCCGTCACAAACACGACTTTATCTAGAAACCGAGACATTGTTTTAAGTCTGTAGACTGAACTATTAGGTCTTGTTCAGCGTGGTAAGCTCATATCCACACTTATAAGTGTGATAGTTAGGTTGACTAAGTACTTGAAAGAGTGATTAGGCCGAAGCTTCTCTTTAGAAAGAGACTATTGATCATGTGCAACGGCGTCAAAATCACACTAGTGGCATCAGTTTTCTCGAATCGTAATCGGTTGGCTTCTATGGAGGGGAGCCGAGGCTAGTAACACGCACAGCTTCATCTTGAAGTCTGCTATTCTCTTACAGTTGGGGTGGGTCATATAATCGGCAATTATTTTACAGGTATCCAAAACCGGCGGTATCGTACGGAAATTTAAGTAGTTCTGGATTCCCTCCGGACCCAGCCTGAAGGCACACGAGGCTGTGATTCCCGCATTTTTGCTGTTCTCCGTGGGGTACAAAGCCTCCGCTACCAGTAAAGTGGGGACGGTAATCTTCGTGTAATATTTAGAATGGAAGCGGGCGTGCCAGCCATGAGCCAATTATGATTCGGTTCCTTTGGCTAAACTCGTTCGCGTTGTGGAAGCCGTCGCTTCTCTTCAATGAAGAGACAGATTTCATTGGATAGGGAGCGGCAGTATTGTTCGGAACTCGGGACCTTAGCGCAAGATGCTTTCCAGTCGCGGGTCTCGGTCTGCTCTGAACACCCAAGCAATATCAAGAAATTCTTGTGGGACACTTCTTCGTTATTGTAAGTGTATCGAAAGGAGGAAACGCGAAAACTTCGCGAAACGCCGAGTCGCTTCAAGGTTCCTGTCTTTAGCATTTACTGGGAATCAAATATCTAGATTGGCCCTTTCATGGAGTATTTAAGTGTTTGTCTATACTTTGAAACTTTTGAAATCTTCCGCTCTCATCTATTTTTCCCTCGGGGCTCTAGCTATACCAATCTCTAAAGTATATGCACTCATTCGCGTTTCAATGGAGCCTACGTCAAAGCCCCGGATTCAGGGACATGTGGAACCCGTGGGGGTAGAATCAAAAAACAACTCTATTCACATTGAAGGGGCTTCCAAACAAGCTCAACCGGAAGACGACATGACATACACGGATGATGAGCACGAGCCAAAGCTTCATGCGCGCACCTGGATTGCTCTTGCAGCCTTATGTGTGCAAAGCTTTTGCCAACTGTTTGCCTTGATGGGGTGCCCTACTATTGTATGTGTATGCTACTCTAAAAAGACTTCTTCACTCCGAATGCACTGACATGAACACAGCTCAATTCCATTGCGCAAGACCTTGGTGGGGTTGCTACGGCAAGTTGGGTGCCAAATTGCCTAGTCCTTGTGCAGGCAATCATCTGCAACATCCTATCGTCAGCATCAGAGCTTTTCCAGGCACGAAAGGCCCTGCTGGTTGTTTGCGCGACGGTTGCCTTTGTTGGTGCTGCAATTGCGCCAGGATCCCAAAGTATTGGCCGGCTCATCGCCGCTCACATACTTATTGGATTTGCTCTTGCCATTATCCCTCTCACCTTCGCAGTACCTAGCGAAATTGTACCTACCAAATGGCGTCCAAGTATGCATTCTATATCAGATTAGAAATAGAAACATATCAGCAGCTAACGCGATGATCACAGTGGCCCAAGCAGCGATCAATACAGGTGGATCCCTTGGGATGATTTCGGCGCCACTTATTATGGGGGCACTCTCCAAGCGTGACTTGCATCAGGGCTGGAGGACCTTTTACGTGAGCTTTCTAATCGAGTCCTTGAAGAACCAATCGGAAAACTAAGTCGTCCGTAGTGGATTGAGATGGCACTATAGGGTGCCTCTGCTCTGTTACTCTTCATTGGCTATAGGCCGCCAAAGAGACACACCCGCTTTGATCACCTTAGCAGCTGGCAGAAAATCAAGCAGCTTGATCTGACTGTGGCTCTAATGATAGCAATAGGACTGAGCTTATTCTTGACAGGTCTCAATGTGAGTTTCATTCTCCCAAGCTATCTGATATCTTTACGTCCCTCATCTCAGCTACTGTACTTGACTAAATCTTCGATTGGGCCTGGCCAATTACCGGCACTTGCTTGAGCAAATTACTGACTGGTGATCTCGATTAGATCGGCGGTGGTCTCTATGCCTGGGCCTCAGCACCAACGTTGGTCATCCTTCTCCTCGGGCTACTTGGACTGCTTGTTTTCTGCTTGTACGAGTGGAAAGGAACAAAGACGGGCATCTTGCATCATGAGCTGTTCAATCACAATGGGAAACTAGTTCGGACATTTGCGATCTGCCTCTGGCTTATGTTCGCTGAAGGAATCTTGGTATATGCGTTCATTGTCTTTTATCCAGTCTTGTAAGGTTGCCTCACTCTCCACGATGAAACTCACATGCTACCGATATCAACGCAGGACGCAAGCCCCTTTTCGAGACAGATCTGGTCCTTGCATCTGCACGCATCTCAGCATTCTACGGAAGCGTCGCTATTGGTAAGATTTGTTTTGGCTATGTTGGAGTCAAGCTACGGTCACTTCGTGAGGCGCTCGCAGCCGGGTTTTTCATAGCTTTCATTGGCACGGTAGGTATGGCCACGATTCAACCGAGTCACAGTACAAATTCCCTGGTCTTTGTTTCATTTGCGGGCTTTTGCACCGCCTCGGTTCTCAGCCTGGCAATTGCTGGCGCGCAGCTAGTATCACCACATAAACATTTAGCCACCGCAACCGCCGTGGCCGTCACCTCCCGAGCAATTTCTTCGACTGCCTTCACGTCAATATATTCTGCTGTGGTGGGCGAGAAATTGGACTCATATATTCCAAAGTACATTGCAACAGCAGTCACCAACGCTGGCCTCCCCACTGACTCGATCCCAGCCTTCACATTGGCTCTTACTAGCAACGCATCTGACCAGCTGGTTGGTATCCCTGGTGTGTCGGACTCGGTCATACAAGCTGGGGTTCAAAGTCTGTGGCAAGCTTATGCTGATGTCCTTCGATACCCGCTCATAATTGCGGCTCCATTTGCGCTCCTGGCAGCAGTGTCGTCTTGGTTCATCGTCGACCTCAAGCAGATCATGACTTAACACGTGGATGCGCCAGTTGAGAAGCTTCAGGCAAAAGAGGGAATTGAGAAGCTAGTGCCTTTGGTTTAGTGAGAGGATTTACTAGTTTCTAGTACACCGACAAGGTTTCAACTCTGATGCAATCTCCAGATCTTGTGTAGTATAAGCCTATCCCTCTGAAAGTTTGCCATCTTCATGCTTGAGAACATTTTGAAGGCTCACTACGCTTCCTGATCTAATAAATATGGGGAGAGGAAGCAGAGAGAATTTGAGCCATGAACTATCCGATCGAGATAATATCAGCCGCAGTTGGAATTCATCAAGATCGCGAAAAGATATTGGCTCTTAAACGTTAACTCCAATCTAGTCGCCGTACTTTAATCGACCTTAATCAGATGCAGCTTAATCTTCCTGGTTTCTCATGTAGACTGGCACAGATGCTATGGCTAGATTGTGAGGCCGAAAGCTTAGCCCTCATCTAAGCTAATAAGTATCTTGGTAGTACCGTGTGCCGTGTTTGCTGGCCCTTGACTTCATTCTGCCTCGGCGTACGATCGGCTCCCGATTTAGATAGAAATTCATGAGCTTCGGGGAAAGAGAGTTTTCTGATCAACCACAAGTTAGAACATCTGGCTCAAATCCTTTTGTCACGGCAATTTCAAGTCTTCAATCAATATTCAGGTCGACTTTAAGAAGATTGCTAATTTCCAAAGTTGTAACGATAAAAATAGACATATGGTGATATGAGCATTGCATAGTTGTATCATTCATTGTTTGAGTTCATCGCAGAGGGAACGAAAATGGCGCATCTAGAGGGCAAAGTGGTAAGCATTTCCGACTTCAGAAAATACTGTTCGCGGCCTATTGCCACCTCAATTAGGTCTCAGGTGAAATCGCAAAAATACTAGCCCCAGCTTCTGGCAGTTGCTTGTTAAGAAGACTAATAATTATTTCTGAATATAGATAGCAATAACAGGTGCTGCGAGAGGAATTGCTCTTGCAGCAGCTCAGCTTTTTGCATCAGGAGGTGCGACGCTTGCGTTGGCGGACACAAACCAGGCGGGTCTCAATGAAGCCATCAAGATACTTGGGGCAAGTAGAGATCGTAAGCACACGAGTGCTGTTGTAGACGTGCGCAACAGCAAAGAAGTCGATGCTTGGATAGCGCAAATTATCGCCAATTATGGTTGCCTTGATGCTGCAGTAAACGTAGTGGGTGTGTACCGCAATAATCAGCGACTCGTCGACGAAACGGACGAAGGCTTCGGCTTCCACAAGGATGTCAATGCTACAGGGCTTTTTCTACTGTTTGAGAGGGCAACTCCGAGTACTGTCGAAAGGGGGAGGTATTATGAGTATTCATTCTATTAGCTCCTTCTTACCTGAGAGTGTAACTGACAGAAAGTCCAATAGGTCAATGTCGCCAGCGTTGCAGGTCAGGTCGGGGCAGCCGGAATAGGAAGCTACGTTGCGAATAAGCATGCAGTCGTTAGCTTGACCAGGACAGCAGCGAGGGAGCACCCAGAACTCAGAATTAACGCAGTTGCACCAGGTGAGGCCCCAGGTGTGACAGTATGAGCTCAATGGGGGCCATGGCTTACCCAAACAAAGGGATCGTCGCCACCCCCATGGTTAAAGAGGTCGAAGAGAAGCAAGGAGGCCCTCAGATCACGACAATGCAATGCATGGACAGGCAGGCCAACCCTAAAGAGATCGCCAATACGATAGCCTTTTTGCTCTCAGATGACGCCAGTTTCGTGACGGGCGCTGTTTACAACGTTGATGGAGGAATGTATTGCTAAAACTTTGTCTTAAGTGCTGAATACATGACTAGTACTTGATTGAGGCTAGTGAAATACGAGAAGGGCCATTGGCCACTCGAGTATTGGACTCTAGCCTTGAAAAGATCTATAGCGAGGTAGCTGTTAGAATGACCCTACTATGGAACACAAGCCTTTTTCGATTACGGGATATACCTTCTTCTGCATTCCCATGAAATGTCAAGGGGCACAGCCTTGCACGTGACAATACACTTTGTGCCAAGGCTGGGCAAAATTCTGTCCCTCTCGCGGGGTTTCCTTCCAACAGGCACATATCTATGTGCATCATCAACAAATGTTCCAGGATTACAAATAATTTCCAGTTGCCACCAGTTCCCAGGTGCAAAGCGACACCCGTATCCAAAAGTTAAAAGCTCAGCATCCCGCTAGAGCCCCCGAGCAAGGATTAGAAGACCTACAACCCAGGCTATTCTCAGGACTAAATTGGGCTATTTCCCTTGATGGACGAAGGTTCTGTCCAAACCAGGAACTTCTGGTGAACAAAGGGTCGCCTACCATCTCCAGATGCTAGCCCTGGGCGGGGATTTGAAAGAATATCTTAATAATCGCCCCCGGAACCACGAAAGAATAGTACACGACGAGAGCGGCCAGAATGGCACCACTCGCGCATTCCCACTCGCACTCTCCAAGCAGATCGTCCGAACACAACGCACCATCATCGCCATCAACTACTGTCACCACTCCAGATCAGTCACCTGGCGCCGACGATGATATCTGGGACACATCATCTGACCATCAGCCTCCCCACTATGGCAGCAACGATAACAACGCCGTCGTTGACCAAGAAAACTATCCCGACCGGCAAGGTCTGTCTCAAAGAGGGCCAGACCTGATTCTCTCGGAACTTCCAACGTTGCGCCGGCAGCACATGACCTCCGGGTATCGCGAGGGTCTAGCCATTGGGAAGGCTCAAGTCATGCAGCGCGGGTTCGACGAAGGCTATCCGTTTGGTGTCGATCTAGGGCTTCGTATCGGAGCTGTGCTCGGCGTGCTCGAAGGTGCACTTGCCGCGCTGAAGAAGGCCTGTGCCGCAGGTCAAGGTCCAGCTGCAGCCAAGAGAGGCCGACGACCGTCCTCGTCGTCAGGAAAATCACCTGCAGTGGTAGCCCCAACCCCCTCCACAACAACCACAATAGCGGCCCCGAAGCCTTCAACTCCAAGAGGTGATGAATTGCGCTCGTTCTTGACCTCGCTTTACGCACGGGCGCAGGCAGAGCTGAGGATCTCGGAGTTGATGAAGGTTTTAGACGATGAGAAGGTTGCGAAGCTGGAGCCGGGAGACCCTTTGCCCCCAGCAATTGACGGCGTGGTATCGCATTGGGAGAGGATCGTGCTGAATGGTGCATTTGAGCCGCTGTCATCGTTGGACGATGTCTCAGCAGCGCCTGTGGAAAGCAAGGCGGTGGAGCAAGAAGGCACTACAGCGCTCGCTGTACAGTCTGGGGCCACCAGTGAGCTGGGAAATTTGGTCTCTATCAAATTTTAATGGCGTAGGCTAGGCCGCATGGAAACACAATTTTCTTGCGGATCTTATTACGCATGAGCAGCTATTGCTTTAACAATAGCTGCCCAGAAGCCATCGAAGTAATGCGGGCATCGCTTCAGAGCTGTGGCTGACAAAGCACTGCGTGCCGCGGCAGCGAGGTCAGCTCACTATTAACGCTGTTCCGCAGATCGACACCGCGAACGCTCTCTTGGCGATGGTAGGATTCCCCCATTCAGCCAAAGAAAATGGGAAAAGGATGAAAGCCGTGCTCGAGTTAGTGCTAGAAGTTGGGCTTTTCAGGATGCGTGCATTTCGTTAGGTATCGGCCGGCTCTGTATGCACTTCCAAAAGCTTCATGGCGAGTACAGATCGTCCCTACGCATTCTCGCAGATATTGTTCTGGACTAGTAGACATAAAAACCTGAATACGGTAGATATTCGGTGTGCCATGTCATTCAAGCCTCGAAAACCGCTCTCTTGCACCCTCTCTTGTTCGATCAAGGAATGCAGAATAGTCGCCCCTCGTGTTTCTCTCCGCTTCAGACACCGCATCACCCAGTTTACCACCTTCCGCCCCGAGACCAACGCCTGCGACATACACATCTTGGCTGATGGGTGCCTTCATGCCTTCTCCTGAAACGCCTAGGCCCTGCCCAGCGGTATAACCCATTTTGCTAAGCAATGATGCGCCCTTCGACTGTACAGGTGGCGTGGATTCATCTTCTGATGAGGCTTTAGAAGACTTGGCAGCATTGTTTCCTCCAACTTGCTCCCCTCTCTTGTTGACAACGCCATAGATCTTGCGTCTTTCCTTGGCGCGGTCGCGGTATTGTGGACCTATTGCAGTGGTCTGCTTTTTCAGGTTGTGTTTTGCTAGTTTGTAATTTGCTTTGACAACCTTTGCCTCGTCCTGCAAGTTTTGTCGGTGAAGCTCGCTCAAGCGCTCGTGTCTGTTGACCTCTGCAGCCGTGGAGAATTGCCGCATGCACAAGTAACAGCATTGTCTCTCGGGATCGGCAAAAGATTGAGATGGGGGAGCAGAGCTTGTTTCTGAGCTTGTGTCGTTATCCCTCGCGGCCTTGTGTCCAATCCCATGAAGCTCGGCGTGTCGATTACTCCAGAATTGTAGGTGAGATGGTGCAGGTTTCTTCGTGCCTGCAGCATCAGGTTCAATCTGGGCTTTTCTTTTCTTGTTCTTTTCTGCATCTTTACCAGATTTGGCACTAGTCCCCACCGTGGGATGGGTAGAAGAAACAATCGGATCTGATACCTTTGACTTGGACATATTTATAGGCAACTCCGCCACATATGCATTTTCGTCCCAGTACGCGAGCTTGAATGACGAATTACCAGCCGGACTGAAGGTGAAACGTTCAGTGCCTGTGGTTGGGTTGGGAACTGGTACGAAGACACCAGCATGAATGTAGCTGACCAGAACCTGCTTCGAGGCAATAGTGAAGCGTTCGAAGGAGTTGTACCTGATCAATGCAGCTTGTGCATCTTCAATAGAAGCATACTCTGCGAACCCATATCGCCAACTATCGTTGCTGCTTCGATCTCGAACTAGTAAGACTCTTCTTAGCGTACCCTCTTTAGCTCCAAGGTTTGCGTTTCCCGTAGTTGAGGCTACTTTTGCACCTTTCTTGGCGGATGTCTGGTCTGGTTGAGTTGAAGGTGCAACTGGTTTATTTAATTTGGCGACGCCTTTAGCCAGCAATTCCTCGCTGACAGAGGACTCGAGCCCACGAAGAAGGAGAAACTGAGATGGTGTGTTATCTGGAGACGCATCATTATCTCCCACGTTTCCAGCTTTTTCTACGACTTCCAAGTCAACATCTGAGAACGTTAGCATCAAAAAGGGCTTTCCTCCAAATCGCAATATCTGCATACCTGGTTTAGGAGTTTGACATCTGAAGCAACGGTTTCGGGTGGCGAAGTTATTGATTCGGCACTGCAGAGTCAGTAAGAATACGTGACAGAGAAATTCCGGACTCACAGAAGGACAGATCCAATCTGCATCATCGCTCCGACCGGCTTCTTTTCTCTCCCGACTAAACGCTATACGCACTCTGGAAGCATCTCTACTTGACTTGATATCACCGTAGAGATAAACCATAGGATGATTTTTGTCCATGAATTCCTCGGCATCTTGTAGGGTAGGAAAGCGAAGAAAGCCAAACCCTCGCGATTGTCCTGCATGCGTTAGAAACCTGCCCCCAAACCTATGGTGTTTCGGACTTACTGGATTGGCGGTCTCGAATGATACGGATATCATCTAGTTCTTCGACACGATAGTGTTGTTTTAACTCGGAGGCGATCTGTCCAACAAGCCCAAACTCTTAGCCATTTGTCACAAATTTAACAAGCACCAAGTAAAACCACCAGCAGTGCTTGTCAAGAAACATCAGACAGGATTGATCGAACATCGTTCTCAGTCAGGTGTGCAGCCAGGCCCTCCATTATGATCTCCTTGCTAGGCTTGCCACGACTTGGAGGTCTCTCTTCTGAAGGCGAACGGCCTCGACCGCGGCTCCAGCTCCGACTCCGACTCCGGCTGCGGCTGCGGCTGCGGCTGCGGTAATCTCGTCGAGGCTGTGGGTCATCTCGATCATAATATTGTCGAGCCAGGTGAGGTGAAGGAGACCCGTGGTCGTCTCTGTGAGTTTCATATCTTTGGTCGCGTCTCTCGCGACTGTAGTCGAGATGTCGACCAGGACTTGAGGCGCGGCCGCGGATGTGAAATTCTTTGCGGGTAGGACCATTCCGAGGACCAGAAATATCTTTGCAGATCACATCAGTACATGCTCACTCGTACAGCACCTCTTTCTGAACTATGGATTACCATGCGGAGGACTTCGTCTGGAATGAGGGGAACTGTATCTACGGTTGGGAGATTGAGACGGGGGGCGATCGTCGTAGAAATCGTCGCGTTGGTGAGATTGCTGTGGTCGGTAAGACTGTTGGTGATGGCCACCACGCGACCGATAGGACGACATGATAGCGATCCCACTTGGATTGACTCGCATTCATGGGAAGTACTCGTTTGTGCGAGGAATAAAGTGAAGGTCGTTCGTGCGATGATCTTCGGATGGAATTAGCTGCTATGGATAAATCTCGGCAAGTCAGCTCATCACGTGGTAATATCAGTGGGTCTAGCCCAGCTCACCCAATAATAGCCCAGTGTCTCCGTCTAACCACACTCCCTGCGCTCACCAAACAATACTCTTGATTACTTCTTTCGAGATATCACTAACTTAACTTAACCAGAGATGATTACTGAGATACTGGGTGAGTGCTTGGTTTGTACGGTTGTTCCAATATTTTTGAGGTCGGAGCACCTAGGGTACACCGGGGCATGAAAGTGATGGTCAAAAGCCCCTTTGTTTCTCGCCTCATGTAGTCCAGCATCGTTGCAAAGATCTGCGAGGAAAATCTAGCAATGTGTTCAAAAATCTATTGTTATGATTCAGGTGAAATAGACAACCTTAAGAGATACCCAGCCGAGCACATGGCCACATCGTCCTCCTTGCTTTACGACCAAATTTAAGAGCCGGATTACTGACAGACAGAGCGAGCTTCTATGGCTCAGTTGGATCCAAAGAGGCGCGCATTGTTGACTTGGATCGCAATATCAAGTCTATCCTTATAGTGAATAGGACTTTCTCAGCGCTCGTCCACCCCGGAATTCAGCCTTCGAGGGTCTATCATCCTCCCGTATACACGTTTATCATTACACATGCTAACCACACTGACTCTATTGCTCTTAGCCCCATATGGTATCAATTGATTTCCATATTCCCCAATGGATCTTCTACATAAATGGAAGTATTGAACTCCCGAACCTTGTTGTCAATCCCCCATTGCCTGATCATATCAAAGTTGCGACACGTACGAATCACCTTCCCTACCGCCAGCGCTTTCTTCTGCGTTCTGTCCCAAACCCATGGGAGGGGAGTGATATCTGACGAGCACATAATATTCTGACGAATCATATCAATGCAGTGATCGAGATGCGGCATGTCCATCAATGGCTCCTCGGGATCTGGTACGCCATCCCACCACAGACGTCGTCGAACGGCGTTCTAAGAATGTGATTAATTGGCACTCAACAACTCAGGCTCGTATTTGATTAGAATGAAGCTTTACGCACCAGACAATGTAGCTCATGGAAGACATCCAAGGTTACAGCGTAGTATCCGGGATCGTTTCCAATCGGAACGGTTCTGTTGGCTAACTTTGCAGCGTCTGCCATCGGAATTCTACTAACACCAACTGTTTTGGTGTCAGCATCGGTTTGAAACCGACCTTAAATTGTGAGCAATTGAGTCAATCCTACAATTATAAAGATCACGCCAGATTTCATCCTTCTCTGGTGTAGGCTTCCCCATGTAGGGGGATTTATCATGTCCGAATCCGCTTGTCGTAACTACGTCCTCATATGCAATTGCAGGAATTGCAGGAGCTGATGATTTCAGCGTCAGCAAAAGGCAACAATGAAGACTCGCTCTCGGTGCAGTCAATGCTTACAGAACATTTGGTGTACAAAATCCTCTCGTGTTCGCGTTTTGATCCATAGATACACATTTACCCCTATGGATAAGACAAGTGCAAGCCGCAATAGCCAGGAGACCAGCGGGAAGTGTTTCTTTGCTTGTACTGGAAGCCTCGTGGTGTAGTCATCTTTATCCACTACAAGCTGTTCTTCTTCAGCTGAGAGGCTGTCGTAGGGTGCCCTGTAATAATTAAATGCCATTATGAAAGCTTTCGGTAGAGTTCACTAATGTTGGACAAGTGAAGCAAGCGTCCTGAATTTCTAGGTCCAGGTATTTGACACCAAACCATAATATGAAAAGTAGATGAGAAGATTTCTGGAGTAATCCGAATCTTCCTCGGTGGGCACAAAGACTGAATAGTACAATGTGGACCTGATCTTAGGGTAAGCAGCTACATGCAATGTTACCTTGCCCTTATCTCCAACTAACTGTGGCAAGCATTCATGGAATCCTTTCACTACTATTCCAAGACCGAATCCTCGTATATCCGCACAGGGACAAACAGGATGGACAAGCAGAATCTTTCAACTCTGCTCCAGTAAACGACACTTTTCCCGCGTACCCTAATGCAGCCGATTGCAACCCTGGGACTGAGAGTGCATTGTCGTCGTGGATCCCTCCCAAGACGGAATGTCTGTCACCAATCCCAACGAATTAGTGGTGCGGGAGGAGACAAGGCCTCACCACGCAGCATACTGCTTCCAAGCTCAGAGTGTGGCAGAGCCATCTCTTTCATTGGTAGGATCGGATCTCAACTCTGTTTCGACCTTGATACTAAGCCCCTCATTCTTGACGGATGCTACGACTACTAGCTCCAAGATTCCAGTCCTCTGGAGTTATGACGGCCTCAATCCGTTTTGTATTATAGCTTGGCAAAACTATAAGAATTCGCCCTCGCCTTTGAGACTCTTTAGATCTCCTCCATTTCTCAGACAAGTAACTTCTTTCAAACTGATTAACGGTATATAAGGGTGATATATCTCTGCATCTTCATCATGAAGTTCTACTCTGTCGCTCTGTTCGTTCTAGCGGCTTCCAAAGTGTCTGCTGCACCTTTGGCTCCTGTGAGTACTTCAACAGCTTTATGGTTGTACGAGAATTCTACTGACTCACTTGGCCAACATCAAGGCCGCCAATCTAGCGATCCGCGAAGAAGCCAGTGTCGATGCTGGTCTTGCTACTAAACTGTGGTCGATCCTCAAGGCGCGAGAAGCGAGCCCTGAGAAACGTGAAGATGTGACCGTTGATTCTGGTCTTGCTACCAAGCTTTGGTCCATCCTTAAGCGCGAGGAAAGCGTCGATGCCGGCCTTGCTACCAGACTTTGGTCGATTCTCAAGGAACGAGAAGCTGATCCAGAGGATATGAGTGTTGATTCAGGTCTTGCTACCAAACTTTGGTCGATTCTCAAGGAGAGGGAGGCCAAGGTCTTAAAGCGTGAGGAAGTAAGCGTTGATGCTGGTCTTGCCACAAGACTTTGGTCCATCCTGAAGGAGAGGGAGGCGAATCTCGACAAACGTGACGATGTGAGCGTTGACTCTGGCCTTGCTACCAGACTGTGGTCTATCCTCAAGGAGAGAGACGCGGAGTTGGATGCAGCTTTTGATACCTCTAAGCTCAATTGGGCGACCCTCTAGAAAAGAGAGGATTTGCGGGACATTAAGATTGGTCGAAAGAGAATCCACACTCTGGGAAATGTAGCACTGTACAGCACCAGTATCCAACCACAACGCCCGTAGCAACAACCTTCATGGCCCTCAAGGGGAAATGAAGTTCCTGTTCCTCATGCGATCAAGCTTCATTATTAGCGATTTGAGCGGTTGCATGACAAATCTCAGAGAGCCATTTTTTTCCAAGAAAACGTCCATGATTGCAAGTACAACAGTAAAAAGAATGTTTCCATCATGTGTCGTTAAGTAGTGCTGTGGGGATAAAAACTAAGGTCTTATATCATGCTGCTACTCGTCCTTGGTGATAAACTATGATATGTGCTGTAACCCTCCTCTCAAGATATTGGTCGCTGGTCGAAGGTAGGGGTGTCTGGATCCAGTTGGAATGAAAGCAATACTATGTACTTGAGCCTCTTCGGTGATTCTTGCGAGGCCTGACGGGCAAAGGTATACAGGTTCGGGCCGATCTTGGGGTTAGACTGTATGGATAACCTTGTGCGTTAGTGGGGTGATCCTGGTTTGAGGCCTTACGAGATGGCACCATATTCCTCACAAGCTTTGAAGTTAATGCGAGTTTTCTTCTGCAATAACTTAGTACTTACCTCTGAAGGAATATATTACGTGAGCCCCAACGTCATGGATGTGCTGTACGCTTAGCAAGTTAGCATGCGTTATGTGCTGCAATCTGGCAGCAGTGGAGTTGCATTGCCGCATCTAAGCGGGGATCCTTGCAGCTGGGCTATTCCTCCTTGCAGCTAAGACTGTGGGTCACAACAAAGAGAAGGTCTAATGGCTTGCATCGCAGATCATATAGTGGAGCAATCTGGGACTTCTCAATGACAGTTATCTATTAACCTGCCTAGTCGGGGTAGCTAGATTACCTGAAATAGAGCTAAAGCATAGCATTGTGTTACATTAATATGCAAGAGTGGGTTTTCCTTACACCGATTAACCTTACAAGAAACTTACAGTTGCTCGCGATGCATCCCATCAGCCAGATAAGGGCCTGGTACCCCACATCTCAGAAGTTGCCCCGTTCATGCTACCGGTTCCTAAGTGGTAAGGCGGCCGACTACCAAGCTTTTCCGATGGAAACATCGCCTGCAACTGCTTGTTCTCGTATAGTGCCCAGTAAAATGCTGCCATATGCATGAATTACTGCATCGGATAGTATCGGATACTTGTCATAGATTGGCAGATATGTTTCCATCCGCTTCAGTGGAGGCTCCTACGACGTGGAGGAACTTACTCATAGGGGGGCTATATTGTGGACACCTAGAAGACCGAAGTCGTATCTGCATACCAAATCCTTCGTCAGCGTCCTTCAATCCACCAGCATTTTACTGTCCCTCTTTCCCCTCCATTTCCCTGGAAAGGACGTGTCGAAAGTCCTATTGTGTTTGCGCTTTTTATGAGCTAGATCGTTATGTGATTTTTGGGTTGATGGCCGCCAACAGCTTCAAAGGAAACATAATGGCGTTCACCAAGCCTTATCTCAAGATAACGATGCCCTGGCAAAGGCAGAAATATAATCTTTTACAGAATATCGAAGACAAGCAAGCCGCAGATGGAAGTTCAGAAGCGTCTATTGATGAGAACGTTGAAGGAGCTCCATTAACATATCGGAAGAGGTCACCCAAAAGCCTTTGGTTGACCTTGTTGGTTTCAAGTCTGCTTGGGTTGTTGGTCCTCGCTTCTGTCACATTCGTCACATACAAATACGCCGTGAGGGAGACCCTTACGAAGTCCACTTTCGAACAGTGCGGAAGCACACCCGCTGAGGCCAAAGATCGTGGCTGCATCTTCGAAACCACTCTCTCTCTTTGGGTTCCTCCAGAATGCTACGATTTCGAGCTCGAAACAATATATCTCCAACAACCAGGCCTCAAGTATTATCGCGACGTAAACCTGACGGACGAGGTATCATTGCGTGAGGTCAAGACAGGCGAATCTATCGGATGGTTTGTTCCGTGGGACCACCATGTGAGACACTGCTCATTCGCATTCCGAAAGCTTCACCGTGCCGCGGCGTTTGGCAAAAAGATCGACGGATACGTCCTTCAATATGCACATACAGAGCACTGTCTCAAGATGATGACAGAACCTGAAGACTGGAGATCAAGTATAACACAATTTGATATGCGGATGTTTCCAAACTGTGGAAAAGAAGGAGGCTTTAACGTTAATAGTAAGCACAGAGGTGAATGGACATGACTATTCATCGGGTTTCTCTAGTACTATTAAGCTACGGTACTATTACTAGACTGGGCGTATTATATTGAGGCAGGATATGATGCCAGAAGCTCTGAGATTGAGACAATGTGCTTAGACTGCTAGAAATCCTGCTCCCTGACTTGGCAGGGTGGATATTGATATATAGGATGACTATCCATGTCGATGCTCTATATCCAGCACTTCGTTGTTGTCTTGACGTGTCGATATGAGAGGACCTAGAAATAATGGCCTTTTCCCGTCTGGCTTCCTGATCGAACCGGGTCAGTGCAATTTCAAGGCCAGAAGCTGTTGTCTAGCAAGTTAGTAGTTGCCAATGACATCAGCAATGGATTATCAGGCATATCTTGGTCCAATCCAGATTTGTTGCAGTGCAGTTGGGGCAACTGCAAATGCGAGCATGATCCCCGAGCAAAGGGCAGCTGCTCCACGGAGGCCGGTTGAATCGAACATGTACGGGAACCAGAACGGGCCAATCTGGCGGATTATCAGCATACTTTTTGATGTCAATGCAAGGTCTGATTTTCAGGACTTACAAAACTCCAGATTTGTCTGACCATGATAAGAGCAACACCCACATTGCTAGCATTGTCTAGATTCCGCTCGATGGCATCTGGATCTATATTAGAAGAGCCATCAGGAAATCCTTTCCGAGAATCCGACTCACATGTGAATAAGACTGTAGTCATCATCTGGTTTCCTGCTGCACAGACAGCAAGCCCAACATCTGGTCTGATGTTCCACCGCCCCACGTCAGCTTGATCGAGGGTAACAAGAAAGACTACAAATCCTGCGATGCAGAGTGCATAAGCAGGGTAAGATAGGTGAAGATGGTGCTCTGGTGCCATAGATCTTGCCGTCTTGCCGCTCCGTCCTCGACGATTGCGGAAATAGTCGAGAAGCGGTCCGCCCGCAAGCTCACCAATCACACCACTAAACATGACTAGTTAGTTTTTGATGGTTTTCAAATCATTCAAACAAAATTCGTTGCGCGCATACCCAATAATGTTGCTCATGAAGTTCAGCCCAATGCTCTCGAAATTCAAATTGAATTTCACTCCCAGAAGCCCAGGGATTTCCACACAGATCAAGACGCTGCAGAAGCAGAACATCACACTGTGAGCTAGCGTCGGTATAGCGACCGAGAGGCAGCTGAGGATTGTCAGAGGTCTGTAAAAGTCTTGGTGTCGAAGAGGTGTTGTCCCCTCAATTTTCCCAAAGCTCATATATCGACCCGTGATTGTCTTATCTGTAGTAACAGGAGTAGCAGCAGCGTTGTCGTACTCGCGAATATACTTTGTCTCGGGTGAGAAGAAAAAGTAGCAGAGGAACTGAATCCCATTTATCTGTCATTGGCATTCGTCAGTAATGAGTCTCAGCTGGTAGTAGAACTGGGACGACTGACCACTGTGAAAATCCAGAATATCCAACGCCACCCAGCTCTTGTTGCCACAAATCCCATCAAAAATGGGCCGAGGGGATTGCCGATTGTGACCATCAAGGTCCATATGCCCATCTTCCGAGCCCTTTCATGGGCAAAAAATAAGTCTACTACTACCGCCCCTCCAATAGCCCCAGCAGGCGAGTTGAAAATAGACTGGAAGATGCGAGCAACCAGCAGTTGAGGGTAAGTTTTCGCAAGAGCACAACCCAGGTTGCATGCCATGGAGAGCAAGGTAGAGATAAGCCAGACTGGTCGACGTCCGTATCGTTCCGCAAGTGGACCCCAGAAAAGTGGTGCGATTCCAAGAAAGAGGATCTTAAGGCATAATTAGCATACTGTTTAGACCTTGCATCACAAGCGTCACAAGTGGTCGCGCAGGCGGGTTCCTCACCTGTGTTGAGGTGGTATAAACCGCAGCATTCAAGGAAACGTCGAACTCTTCGGCCAGCGCTCCAAACGCAGGGATGAGACCGCCTGTCATAAATCCGATCATAAGTGCATGGAATGAAATAAGCACAAGATTGACATTGACCTGGCCATATTTTAGTAAAACTTGGGCTAGTACAATCGGATGTTTAGAAAGTTCTTACCCTCCACCGCGGCCAGTTGTAGGGATCAGCAGGATCTTCGGAAGGTAGTGGGTCAAGCTCACAAGTGCCATGGCGTCGGGTCAAGTATTCTTTGTGAGAAGCGGTGATTTGAACCTCCTGAGCACCGATATTCACTCCGGGGTATGCTTGTTTGATCAAATCTTCTTCCTTACCAGCAACCTCTGCGTGTTCTGTGGGGATATCCCCTTTGTTGGTGTCGTTCCAGGATAGCATCTTAGTCGCCATTGTGCAAGCGTACTGTGAGTTGAATCTGCCAATACTTGATGACTGAACACATGATGAGCTTGAGCCTTATATGCTGCGGTTTAGCGAAGACATTGAGCCATCTCGGGTGGAAATAGGAATCAAAGGTCCAAATCCTCCAGTAGATGCCACAGAGCTAGTTTTCCACAATGCGGGATACACTGGTACTTCTGGGTAAGCGTCGCGATTCATGGGGAAACGCCTCGGTCTTTTCATCCCGGCGAGCCACTTCGTGTTCGGCGTTTCAGAGATCATCTCCACACCTGAATCAATTGACAGGAATCACCTGCATTATGAGTTGTTTTAACTGCACACAGCAACACAACCGATCGGGAACGCACAGGATTAATCAGCCAAGATAGAATTTGTTCCCGGAACAGGCATGATCCAGCTCTCCCACGAGCCGAGAACCATTTGGCTGGCAGCCTTGCACCTTCTGTCCTAATGGATGCCATGGTACTTTCAAAGAGCATGAGCGACATCCTGGCAATCTGTCGGTCCTGAAGTCCCCAGCCTTAGATATTCAATCGCAAAGAAAGAAGCTACAATATTTTATTTGGGTAGTTAATCGCACACGACGGTCGAGGAGCCGTTCCTCGAAGAGTCGATAAAAACTGAGGAGTCTGGATTGAACGAAGCCCAAACATTGCTAAGTCCGACATCAGAGTGCAGCATAAGTTGGACATTCGCCCATCATTGAAGTGTCAAATATACATTATTCAGTGCAGTGTAGAAGCCCTACGCAGTGCTGCTGAGTCGGCCCTCAGCCGCCGCAACATAATCGGGAACATGCCAGTAGAATGGCCTGAAATCAACGATCTTCCCATCTTCCACCGTCACTATCTGCACCATAGGACGTCGCATAATCTCCTTTGTCTGCATTGACTCTGTCACGAGGTTGCACATAATGACAACCTTGTTTCCCATTTCAACCATCTCGGCATCCTGGACATCAACCATGGAAAAAACCGAGCTCATGTGCGCTGCCCAATCTGCATATCTTTCCAACCCGAGATACTCTCCGCCCCATGGTAAGTCAGGAGTTTGATGCAATTCCACTTTTTCCGACATCGTAGCGGCGAATTCATCGAAGTTTGCCCCACCTGCTTTCCCCCCTGCTTTCATGTATCGGCGTTCCGCTTCATAGAATCGAAGCAGAACTGTAGTTGGGGACATGTCGACTTGCGAAGAAATTGGGATTTGGGCGATTGATCCCATGATGGTGTCCGTCGCTTCGTTTTGCTTAGTGACAAGCAGAATTGCTCTGTGGTGCGATGGATGGTACGGCTCGTTCGTACCCTTGCTGGGTGTATAAATGATGACGGTGACCGGAGGGAGGGAGCAGTTCAGTGAAGGAGGTATATCAGGTCAATGGCTTGCGATCGCAACAACCCACTTAAATACTACACAATAAAAATATTTGGGTTATGCATGTCTCGCGTAAGTGTCGGCAACACTATATCAACGATAACCGGTTATGTGCCAAGCCCACTCACGGCCCAATCTCGGCCAACCCTCGCTCAGATGGGGCTCCCACTCTGACTGTTTTCAATATGTGCCTTTGGTGTTTAGTTCCACATATATCCTTGGTATTACTTAGGTATCACATGCCATTATTTACGGGCTTCGTCTAAAGAAAGTGGAGCAGAGTGACAGATGTACAATACCCACTCTTCTCTCCTTCCAAGTTTATATACTCAGCAAGCAGAGGAATTTTCAAGCTATTAGCGCTGCAGCTCCTGGTTGCATCAATATTGCCAACTATCACACCATCTTTTCCTCAACCGGCTGCTTAGACTCCCTGCGATTTCGTTCCGCCAATCCGTCTGCAACGAGCGCTGCGGCCGCTCCCCATCAGATACTCGTGCGATCTCCTCCAATGGTAAGCCTCGCGTTTCCACGTAGTAGAAGTAGAGCATTATGCACTGGATCACAAGGACGGCGATGTAGACAAAGTACAACCTCCACGTCAAGTTCTTGAAGCTAATAGGGTTGGCGTATTGGTTGAAGACGCCAGAAAGTGCAGTGAAGCAGAAGCAGAGTGTCAATCCCTTCGCGCAGATCTTATATGGCAGAATCTTGACCGTGTAGCTGACCGTAAGTCCTGGCCCGGCAAGACCTACAACGGTGTAGAAGCAAAAGATCATTCCAAGAACGGCATTACCGTAGTCTTGATGGCCGGTTTTTCGTACATCGCTGGGCATGCTATCCGGATAGTGAAGGAAATCAACATGCCAACGGCTGCAGTAAGGAAGAGAGTGCGCCTCCCAAACTTGTCGACCGTGAACGCAAATGCAAGTGCAACGAGGAAACACCAAATAGTCAAGCCGTCGAAGAGGGCTTGCTTCCTGGGGTCTGCAATGCCAATGCTCCTCAAAATTTGAACAAGATAATAAGTCACCAGGCTGTTATATTAATGTCATTGAGATCTAAGCCCTTTATTAGTTTGTTGTTTCCATCATTGCTATGCTGTATGATGGCCCTTTGTAGGAGATTAGTATTAGTAGGAGCACATCTCCCCATCCGGGAGATGTTCTCAATCCTCCATCGATACAAGGTCTACACTTTCCAACTCATCCAACTAGTACATTCAAGTTGCTACCAGAGCACTGACTAAAGACTGCCGATGCGATGATCAGAATGCACCTTTTGCGATTTCCTGGAGTGCGGACCATTTCTTTCCACCCAGACTCGTCGGCTGCTTCTCTTTCTAGACGAACAGTGTTCCCGATTTCTTCATATTCCCATTTGACGAAAGACGTCTCTATGCCATTTCCGTGATACTCGATGAGCATTTGGCGAGCCTTTTCTTCGTCGCCTCGAGCAATGTTGTATCTTGGTGACTCAGGAATAAAATATAAAGCCAGCAATTGAATGCCGGGCATAGCACAATGCAATCCCGTGGGAAGGCGCCATTGTAGATTGGTGTTAATGGAGACAAGCGTACCGAACGTAGTCCACGCTGCTAAAATAGCTCCCAAGTACCACAAAGTGTTATAGATGGTGGTGATTCGTCCTCTGAGTCTAGGTGCGATATCTCTGTAATGAGCAAAGGGCATGTTCCAGTGGTGATATTGCCCCCGAAGCCAATGAAGAAGCGGCCGCCAAGCTACCGTGCCCTTTGGGCTACCTGCTGGAGGGAACGCTTGTAGTAGAGCTCCCAAGAGCACGAAAGTGTTGCCAATTGCTGGAAAAAATCAGCAGTGTCTCCAGATCGCAACGGGTAGAGTCGGTAGCCTGACCTCCATCTCTCAGGTGGCGCGGCGGCCTTTCAAGACCGCCGAAAAGCAATTTCGGCACTGATGTGCAAATGGTCAATCTTTATATCACACAAATTCACATTCAATCCTTTTTATTGGATCAGATGTAACGCATAGCGGAACAACATAACGATGCTACAACATTGGCAGAAGTAATGACTGCTCGCCAGAACCTGGACAACGACATGCTTGCGATTGTGTATCAGATGCCTGAGGATGCCTTAGAGGCTAATGGTAACAGCCTGATATCCAAGCTCCGTGACTTTGGCATCTCCTTACTCAACGAGAAAACAAACCCGGAAACCTCATTCCTGAACCTAGACCGATTATTGTTCAAGCTTGACAGACTTGACGTCCAGCCAGGATCTCAGATCGACTCAACAAGTCCTGTTCTTTCAATGACAAACCCATATGGTCTACCATAAGGCGACTTAGAGTCGACCGCAGAAGGCAGTCCTGCTTTGAGAATTTAAAACTGCTCAGCGCTTTCCTCGATACTGTATGCTATGACTTCGGCACCTATATGTCCTTGCAGGAATTGTCACCCTGATGGAAACCCGCCATAGTCCGGCTCTTCTGTTGGCATCATAATAAAGGCTCTACTTCTCGTTTCGTCGCTATTCATCACTCGCAAAGTAGAGAGGTTCCCTTCTTCATCCCCAATTTTCTCCTCAGCGCTCAAGGTGCCGGTAAACGTTGATGTCGGCTTGGTGCTCCAAAATGTGATTTGATAGCCCGCGCTTATCAACAGAAACCTATGTTCACCCTGATAAATGACGATACCGTAACCAGGTGCAGGGTTGCCAAACACGAAGGACCTCTCGACAATAACTTCCATCTCACCGTTGTTGAACGTCTTACACTATTTGTCCTGATCCGCTGGCTTGCTAGCGTCATACTCACAAAGAAAAATCCAAACATGGAATCCGGTCGCTCAGCTTGAACCTCAGGTATGTAGCAACTCATACTGTTCAGCAAGACATAACTTCTCGTCCACGCCTCCTGTCCCTTCGCATCCATATTCACGGTATCAATACCGTGAATACTACATCCAATCGCTCCATGTGAGCCATATGCCAGCCATATTCGTCTTGCTCCGGCTAGATCCGCCTTCTGCTCCGGAATGAAGAGTGGATTGTTCTTGTAGCGATACTGGCAGCATACCCAGTCATAATTATGAAGGTAGAGATCGGGGCTTATGTAATCAAGGGTGCCACTTTGGACTGTGTGGAAGTTCCAGATGTCTAAAGCATGTGGCACTGGACCACCAGAAGAATAGACGCCTGCTTTAGCACCACTACCTGCGACAGCTGGCTTACCATTACCCAGCTGGATTCCAGCGATTTCAAGGACGCATGGATCATCAAATTTGAGCCATGTCTTGGTGTACAAAGGGATCCCAGGTTCTGCCCTCCCAGCAGCCGCGACGCGACTGATGCAACTGGAGAAGGCATTGACCATGAAAATCTCCTCAGCAGCGATTCCCGTGCCAAATACTGACTCCCAACTGGTGTTCTGTCGCTGGGATGAAGCGTCTTGGAAACTCGGCCACGGTTTGGTGAACATTGGATGCAGTTTCTCCTGGCTGCGGAGGTATGAGAGAAGGTCATCAGGGACGGGCGAATTGAATGCTTTCGTCGCTCCACTGGAACGATCGCGACTGTCACCGAGTAGGCCCATTTCATTGTCGACTTGCACCATCAGCACGGTCGGGTGAGCAGAATCAGTTTCCCTCAAAATGACGCATGAGTGTCGCAAACGCTTTAGAATCAGCCGCCCATGCATTCTGATTGAATGGAGAGACAAGCTCGATAGTCTTGAGCCGACCATTTTCATCCTTAATGTGCACGCGGGGAAAGCGGATAACGTCTTTCTTCAACCAGCCTGGAGCATAAGTTGAAAGTGCGTTCTTGAAGCTCCCGAACCACAGCAGAACCAGATGCAGTCCTTCTCTCCGTGCACCAAGAACGACCTTGTCCAACTCGCTGAAGTCAAATTTGCCCTCGACAGGCTCGATCATTTCCCAAGTCACAGCGCCAAGTAATGTGTTCACGTTCATTGCTTTCATTGTAGGCCAGACCGTCGATATGTATGCGGCAGAGGAAAGCGAGGAGTTGTGCAATTCGCCAGCCAGCATAAGGAAGGGTTTGCTTCTTACTACAAGTTGGGAGCATGTTTTGGTCTGGCGAAGGGAGGGATTGTATTGGCTGAGGGTTGTGAGGCCGCCATGGTTGGGGATGTTTGGTCTTCTTCTGACTTCAGGGTCGATACTGCGCTGAATGAACCGGAAGAACTGCTTCTTGTCGGAACGTCGCTTATTTGAGTGAACGCTCAAATCTCTGAGCTGACAGTCGCACACTCGCAGAAGAATTGACCTGGAAAGCCTTTGAAGTTTCTTCCACTTTCTGCACTTTTTCTTTGTGTCACGTGAGATTGATGAAGTGCAACGAATTCAATTATTTTAATAGATCTTGAGTTGAAATTCAGGGGAAGACAGATAATATATGTGACATTTCGAGGCCCGGGAATTTATCCAGCAAGTGCATATGCGAAGACCAACTCCGCACATCATCCCGGATAGTTTATTTACACCTGCATCGACTAGACTTCGCACATTTCCTCACAAGAGCGGCCTGCACTGGAACAACAGCTGCAGAGAGGCGCACATAATTCCGGTTGAATGGAGGAATCTTTCCGGAGTTTATGCGGATTCCAGCTCAACTCCCAAACTAGCGAAGAATACAAAGCTCTTGCCACACTGTCTTGGTATCGTGAGACCTGTTGAACCGTTAATCCACGTTGAAAATTGTCATTCTGGTAAAGGACTCGGAATCAGTCTCCTGAGGCACCTCGATGAATTCCGATTTATGGCCCTATACTATATGACAGACCAGCTCGAAGACTCTGGTCAACTTTCCAGAAACAATTGTTCTGATAGCAAGGGCAACAAGAGAGATTTAATTCAGGAATCCCATAGTGGGGATGGGAATCGGCACTGCAGGAACATTTGTTGAAATGTCTTTGAGAGCAAACGTACCCTTCGGGGTGGAGATGTTTGGTTCCCATCTCGTTAAACTGACACTATACCTTGTACCTATCTAGGGAGGCGAGCATAAATGTGAGCATAGGGTTGACCCAAGGTTTCACCTTCGATTACTATCAAAGCAACAGGCGGAAGCAGCACAGAAGATGTCGTTCTGCAAGGCTCTCGCTCTTCGAATTGGAAGTGATAATCGTCCCTCCCATACCGCTCGCACAAAGCCAAAAACGGCCAAAGAAAGTGATGGTCTACATCAGAGAAGAACCATTCAGGCTGAAATCACAAACCCATAACTTTTGCAAGGTCGGGTTTCGCGATTTCCTGTTCCACGTGGACGGCGATTGATCCCTCTTTGGACAGATTGCAGCCCGACTGAAACAGGAAGCAGTAGTTCCATCCTATGGGCTGTAGTTTTTCCCGATCGTGTTGTAGTAGGAGCAAGATGAAGCTGCTGTTGACTAGTGAGTGATCCTACGTATTCATGCTGATCCGATACTGCACCTGTTTTCGTAATGCCATTCAATGGGTTTGAGTTTATGCAACACATATGCAATCCCACCTCATAGTGTTCAAATGCCTATCCCAGCATCTCATGGTACCTTGGAGTATTCTATGTTTCTCACTACCGTCGGGTAAGCGCCGGGAGCAGAAGCCTGAACTCATCTTTACCAAGCTTTGGATTTGGTTAGATGATAATCAGCGCGGCGCTTCTTCGGCGATTTCGGTGTTTTCGAATTCATAAGATCCCGAGAATCATTTCGTGAAATAGAGCTGCTCAATCCCCAACAACCAGAGTCCACCTTCTTCCACGTGATTCAAGTCTCCTAACAAGACCTCAGCCTTTCTTTTCGACTGACCACCAAGTCCTTCCCAGCCAAATGGCCCAGCACAATCCATGTTTGAGCCCAACAGACATAGTCCGCAAGCTCCTAGCCAATACCTTGAACGAGGATGTCCTCGGAGAACTCGTGGCACCCGATGCAACATACATCTCTTTGACATATGACAACCCCGAGTTGACCAAAATCCTTCCATGGGCAGGAACATCGCCAACTGGCGGTGCAGCCGCTATCATCAAGGCATTCGGGGGTGTTGAACAGCATTGGCAGAACGAACTTTTCGAAATCTTAACGTGCTTCTGCGTGGATGAGGATGTCGCTGTGTTTGGCAAATTCACCTATCGGTCAAAAACGCTGGGGAAGGCGTCCACAAGCCCGTTCGCAATGTGGTGTAAGGTCCGGGATGGGAGGATCATCTTCTTACAGTTCTTGGAGGATAGCTTTGGGACGACCAACACTTTCTACACAGGCGGTCAAAGGACGTTCAATACCATCCACACTAAGAGAGAGATTGAGATATAGCGTGTGTGGACTTTTTTGCCTTGCTCACGATAAAACGAAGATGTTCGGTGAGGTTGCAATTCGGATTTCTTTCCGGTATGTCTCCCGTTTCGTTTCCGTCGTCGTCATGAGTGCGCTGTTGCATATATCCTTGTTCAGTGCTTGGACGTTATATTAATCCTTGTGACGAACAAAGAGGCAGAAACACGCGACAGAAGCGACCGTGACTGCAATAAATAAATCTTTTAGAGCTCACTCAGATTATCGCTGTCCACCTCCAAATCCAAGCATAAAGCTTGAAGGATGATGGGGGAAACTCAATGCCTAATATCAAAACAAAACAAGGGAAACTGAATGCCTAACAAGAAAACAGAACAACACAATACAAGACCCCTGCAAGCATCTCGCTTAATAACATGACCTTTCTAATCAGTTCAGCCATGAGAGTATGAACAATGGGAGAGCCCAAGGTCAGAGGCCCTCAAGACGTCCCCTTTCCGGAGCTGTCTTCTTCTTCGCCTCGTGAGAGGCTTAGGAAGGACCATGTCCGGGTTCCAAGCCGTGCTATCGCTCGAGCTTTCCGAGCCGTCAAGATTGCGACGCGTTAAAGGGACTTTCTTCACGAGCCTAGGTGCCGGCATCGACTCCTCCACACCAGCAGCAGCCTTGCTACCACAGCAGCCCATCGTCAACCGATATCCAGGGGGACGAACTGGAAAACGTTGAACAATGTAGCAAGTTTGTACAGAGAGCCTGTCGTAGAGGAAAGAAGAAATTGTTTGGGGGGAGCGGGGTTTTTGAGAAAGGTTCTGTACTCGCTTGCACTCCACCGTGTAATAGACAATTCGCTGAGGGAAGACTTGCTTCAGCTTGGGTCACTTCGAACTCAGGTCAACTGATCTGATGCTTTGAAATCACATGAACGGAAGACAGAGAAAGAAAAAAAGGAACAGGAGGAGGAGGGGCTGAAGTAGGTATTTATTCTGCGTATCTCCCTGCTGGTTGATCAACTCTGACCTTTCCTCTGTGACTCTGTGACTCACAGCGCTCTGTGATCCAGAAGAAAAACTCAATCATTCGTTGATCATTGCTTGAGAAGGTACTGAGACTTCAGAACCGCTGTCCAACGCAAGTGTGTTGTTGAAAGGTATTCAAAGGTCGTCCAATCACAGGCCTTCAGACCAATGTTGACATCGTTGAACTACATCTATTCAAAGTATGGTGCTACATCCGTAGGCGCCAATGATAGAGAATAGCATGTCCTGCCTATCAGAGATACGTACCACACGTTCGCCAGCATTACGCTGTGGAGCCCATCGTCAAAGGTCAGATCTCAACCAATCTTCAGCACACAGCTCTGACTCATAGTGCCAGATACTGTCTGATCATACTAGACTGAAGCCAAAAGAACATGGCGCATTCCACCTATCAAATAGACGTACCAAACTTGCCAGTATCGAAGAGTGGATCTCGATCGACGATCGTCCAACGGCCAGATCTAGACCCACTGCCACGCGTATAATTTTAAAGATCAGTCCGGACAAACTCCTTTCTCAACAAATTGCGTTGCAAAACACATTGGAAACCAAGATCCTTTTTCTCGATCAAGTAATTCTCACCAGCAGATTGCCATTATTGTTTGAGTTGGAAAATGTGGGGCCGAAATTGTCTGCCTAATAGGGAAAGAAGCACGAGATGTGAAAATCCTAGTATCAGGCAAGCATGAGCAATCGTGGTTAAGCGTCCGATGGATCCACGAGATCTCTTCCTCGAAGTCGCAAACGTGGACCATGAGACGAGATCGTCGCCCACAAGGGACAACAGATACGAGAAACGAGAGAAATACGACGGACGAGCGCTCATCTCAGGAAGACGTCTTAATCCCGATCAGGCATGAGCAGAATCACTGAAATCTCAGCTCTGGAGTGATGTCTCCAAAAGAGAGCAAATTCGGTGAGGAGGAAAAGGAGCAAATCTGTTGTTCCCATGTGGTGCGTGAGGAAAGAAAAATGGGGAGCAGACAGGAGCCCAGCCCGATCACGTGTTGCAAAACAAGGATAAAGCGATACCATACAATGGAAAGGCGGAGGGAAGGTCTTGCCCCTTTCAGGACCCAGGCTTACAGCAGGGTATTTGGATATCCTGCTTTAGGATAAGATGTTGGTGACAGTATTAGCTTGCAAGTTGCGCCTTGGGGGGGAGCTTAGGAGGAAGTCTCCAGGTGTGCCCGGGCGGCGCGAGTAGGGCTCAAGAGTCCAACTGAGGGCAGACAAATCTATGTATGAGATGCGTGTTCATTGAATCTCTGCACTGCTGTTGACGTCATGGGCCTTTGAGGTGAATGAATTTACAGTGGTCAATCACTCTAAGGATGCCCGGATATCTGCCTTCGTAGTGAGTCCAGGAAGCACGTCGATAGTTTGTACTAGGAAAAACTGCCTATATTACCTTCGAACCGACTGTTCCTGACAGAGAAGGCGCTCAGAGAAGAACCAATCAATCTCATTTAAGCTACCTCCCGAATGCAATTGTCAAAGCAGCCTTTGTGGACATCCGTTGAGGATCCTGCAACCGTTGCTCGTCCACGAGAAACACCTCAGGCAAAAAGTCACTGACATCAATACCGAGAAGCATCTTGGCGACTGCTTCGCCAGATGACCAACACAGCGGCATGCCGTAGCCATTGAACCCAGCCGCAATATATTCGCCGCCGTTGCCTTCTTCACCCCGATTTGTAATGCTCTTTGGCAATTGTCCGATCAATGGCAGATGATCAGCGGTGAAGCCCATGATGCCAGACCACACTTTGATCACCTCGGGCTGTTCGTCGGCGTTCCAGCCTTTGGTGAAGAATCGGGGGAGCAGCCCTGATATATTTTCTATGCAAGAGCCACCTACTTCGGTGTCATCGCTGATGAACAGCTCATCGATCTTTGTTTTCTCACCGCCGATGAATATATCGTTCGTGTGGGGATTCTGATTCGAGTAATACAGTCCTGCTTCTACGATGCCAGTCGTGCTATCGAAATGGCCGCTATTAATCATACTCCAAGAGAGGGCGTGGCCGTGGTGGCCAAAGGCAGGCGTAGATTTCTGCGTTGACATCGTGCCACGCAGAGGGTAGATCTTTCCCCGAAGTTGAGGCAACAAATGCCCAGTGTATCCGTTGGTGGCATGGACGATTTTGGAAGCGCGTACCATGCCTCGTGAGGTGTGAAGGGCATACGGGTGGATGGGATCCGTGTCGACGTCGTACATGATTTTCGTTACGGGTGTTCGTGTTTCGATGGAGAGTCGGGATTTGTATTGAGAGCACAGTTGCTCCCAGGTGTGAGTTATCAGCCGATACGGCCAGAAGGCGCCGTTCGGACACACAATCGCTCCAGCGGCAGCCCTCATATTGTACTCCTATTGAGGTTTTGTTAGCCTGACGTCAAGGACGAAGGATTTCCACCACGTACCGATTCAACTTCTTGAGCGTTCAAGATTCGAGCTTGGCCTCGACCTTCGGGGACATGTTCCTCGTAGAGCCGCAAAGATTCCAAGGCTCCATTGAAAGACCCCTCATCTTCGAAGCCGATGACATCTACAAGATTCCTGACTTCACTAAGTTTCTTGGCTTCTTCCGACGATCTTCCGAGCTCATACATCTTATCGAGCGTCCTATTGGCATACCTTGCGATCTTGATGGCCTGCTCGTGGCCGAAATTCTCGCTCAGAGTTGAGTAGTCCCCAGGGACGAAGCTCGATAATAATCCGCCATTCCGACCAGTTGCACCACTTGTCAGTGTACGAGCTTCGAAGACGGTGATAGAAAATGATTGAGAGGAAGAGGCCGTGAGGTCAAGAAGGTTCTTGGCTACACTGCATCCTGTAACACCAGAACCAATGATTGCAATGTCTATGGTTTCAGACAGTGTCTCAGACTGGGCCTCCGATAGTGTTGCGTGAGGCGGTAGTTGCCAGAAGGATTCTGTAGGGTTGGGTCGTGGGAGCTGTGGGTCAGCACATAGTTGAGCTTCCAGCCCTGGAATGAAGTTGGACAGCCTTCGTTCTTCCGGATTTTCTGCAATCATGGTATCGAATACTGGTAGCGAATTATTATTGACTCCTTCGACTGCTCACGAGGCTCCCATGGAAAGAGTGCGTGATCCAGGTTAAGGAAACAAATGTATCAGTCCTGTTGGGCGTTACGAGCAGAATGGGCATGTCCGGACATCACGGATTCAAGATTTTATAGACATCGATAGTTTTGTTATGGGTAACGATTCTTTCGTGGTCCGAGGGCGCCGCCCTTTCTTTCATGAAGCTGAGCTAACCAATCCTAAGAGAGGGTGGACTGGACTGAATGGGTTTGGCCCCTGGACACCAGTCCCAGCGAATTACTCTCAATAAAGATCTAGAGGGTGTTGGACCCTCGAGCCAAGCCGGTGCATTTGGAAGTCTTCGATTGGTCAATATGCAGCGACAATCAAGCTTTGGTACCGAGGCGCCACGCGAACGTTCTTCTCCGTCGAGGACCATCGGCGCAATGGGTCATGGTTGGCTAACTTGCAGCTCATGAGTGATGTTGCCCACAATTGATAATAAAATCAGATTGAAGGCAGAGGATGTCGGCAGTACGTTGCCGTTTGATTAGAGTACTCCGTGCCATGAGACATACACAATACCCGGACGGGGCTCCTCAGCGCCGGCTCAAGAAGTAGCCTCAAGTATCTTATATGTTTCTTGAGAGCGCCGCCAGCAAACTCACTTTGTTCTTTCGCATTTTGCTCTCACTTTCTCAGTATTGTTGACCTAGGCTGGCAAAGTGATTCTTCTAGCGAAGTGCAAAGACAATGGAAGAGATACACCGTGAGCATGAGGGTGACCCTTCATTCTGGGCCCCTGGTACCCTGACTTTAGAAGACTGTGAGGTTCATCTCAAGCCAAAGATACTCCGGACATGCGCTAACTCATCACCAATGCCACAGTACAGCGAGGACGTGACAAGATAATCCTGCATCCCGTCCCCACGTCAGATCCCAATGACCCTTTGAATTGGGCTAAATGGCGCAAGGCCCTCAATTACTCGATAGTCTGCTTCTATGTGCTCATGACCTTCGTCGAGCTCGACATTGGATTCGTGGCCTGGGAAGATTATCAGACCGAGTTGGGCTTTACTGTCGACCTCTTGAACAGTGGAGCGGCAGTCAACTATGCTGGGCTGGCTATTGGCTGCATCTTCTTCATTCCTCTCGTTCACAAGTATGGCCGTCGGCCACTGTATCTGTTTAGCACAGCCGTTCAACTAGCGTCTGTCGTCTGGTTTGCAAAGACATACACCAAAGGAGACCTCATCGGCAGCAATCTTATCTCTGGGCTGGGCGGTGCAATCAGTGAGACCATCGCACAAATCACGATTGCAGACATATTCTTCGTCCACCAGCACGCGCAAATGAATGGTTGGTATCTCATTGCCACTTCCGCCGGCGCTTTTCTTGGGCCGGTGGCTTCTGGATACATCGTCATCAGTCAAGGATGGAGGTGGATGTTCTGGTGGTGTGTCATCTTCTTCTCTATCAATCTAATTGTCGTCATTTTCTTCTTTGAGGAATCGAAATACGTCGGTGTCCTCATCGGGCATAGCAGGAATCAACCGGCAAACAATGCAGAACCCACGTCTGGCGAAACTGCCACCACTGAACACGAGACTATTTGCCGCAGAGCAGATGATACCGCCAAGCAAGCTGATCCAAGTCAGTCCCTGGAGCGGACTCGGAGCGAGACCTTTATCGACCCCTCCATCCCGAAGAAGTCATACCGCGAACGTCTGGCGCTTTTAACGCCGACAAATGGCTCGGTCTTCCACGACTTCTATCAACCCGTCGAGTTATTGTTCACCTTCCCAGCCATTTCATTCTGCGCAATTACCTACGGCAGCTTGTTGGCTTGGTTCGCAGTCATGACTTCTATTCAAGCCACCTATCTCTTCTCTCCACCATACAACTTCACCGCGGTTGGTGTTGGGTTGATGAACCTTGCTCCATTCGTCGGAACCATTCCAGGTACGCTGGTGGGTGGGTGGCTGAACGACAAGTCGATTATGTGGCTATCGAAGCGCAACAATGGCATTTATGAACCCGAAATGCGTCTCTGGCTAGCCTTGCCTTCAGCCCTCTTAACTCCGGCTGGGATTTTGATGTTTGGCTTAGGTCTCAACGCTGTAAGTTGTTGTGGCAATGTTTAATTGAATTTCCTCCTCATGCTAACAACCGATCTCTAGGGCGCCGCGTGGCCCCTAATTGCAGTCGGGTACGGTCTATGGGGTTTCGGATTTGGCGCCGCCACTGATGTAGCACTCTCTTATACCATGGACTGCTATCAGGATGTAAGTGCCTTCCCAAGGCTGAAGGAGCCCTGAGGACGTCAACCTGTCCTTACCATCTCCCCTCGAGATCCACGACTCGGTGCTGACTAGTTTCACTATTGTAGCTTATTGGCAACGCGCTCGTGGGCATTGTGTTTTCGCGGAATGTTTTCTCAGTGATTGTACTCTTCGCCCTTACCCCATGGGTTAATGGCATGGGCCTGCAAAACATGCATATCCTTATAGCGGTTATTTGCCTTGTGATTCTGCTCCTTCCCGTGCCCCTGTTGGTCTGGGGCAAGAATTTCAGAATCTCCTCAGCAAGAAGGTACAAATCAATGGCACTCCGGCAACCAACTCACCGGGACCTGTGACCGATGTAGCTATGATTACCTATTAGGTAGATATCCAGAGAGATTTTCACCTTGCGAGATAGCCGAGCCGCAATTCTATTCATAGTATATAGCGTTTTTGACCCCAATTATGTCCGCCTGTCGAACATTGACCGAGTGGGTGACCGAGCCTCCAGCGCTGTGTGTGACGTAGATGTCTCCTCTCTGATTCCGTCTTGATGTCAGTTGCACGCGGGGGTTCAGGTGAGTGCTTTAGTTGACAGTAGTCTCGGAAATCATCGCCAATCCTCAAAGCTTCTGGGCTCCTCCGAAAATAATTGGTCCAATGCCGTCCCAGTAAATGGCAGGACAGTTCTCATTATCCATGATGTTCCAGAATGAGATCAACCAAGACTCGATCTCATCATGGGTTCGATCCGAGAAATCCACGATGCGGCGCGATCTCATCAAAGCGGCTGCTCGTTCTTCAGAATTCGTGATTTCAAGGCATGCAACGAAGAATGTGATGTCAGCGAAAGGCATTGACCTCCCTGTCAAACGGAGCACCAAAGTAAGCTCGTCGAGAATGGCCCGAGATATGGCCTTGGCTTTGCCCCCGTATGTACCAAAAGCGTAACGTAGCCGGTGAATGATGAGTGATGTAGTCAGGCGAAGCACTTTGGCTTGCGTGAGCATCAAGACCACCTCAGCTGGTGTGAAACGGCCATCAAGGAAGTCTTTGGGCACACTCGGTTGCCACTCCTCGACTGCAATTTCAGTCTTTGCTAGTGCCCTGTGAATACCCTCATCCATAAGAAGATTGCCTAGCCTGCATTGCGACTGGCGTATCAAATGAGCTAGCTGACAAATATCATACATGTAAGTAAGCATCGACACAGATACTCCAATGAACCGGTCCACAAGCTGCTCGAAATCATCCTCTCGAAGTCGAATGGAGGGGACTTGGCATTGAAGTAGGCAAATGGTCGTCTCAGTACCCAGAAGGCAAATGAGAAAGGAAGTTCCATCTGAGCCGAGTCTTTTCATCAAGGAGAAGTCGCTTTCATATAATGGTTTTACAAGCCCCAGGACATGCCGGCAAACGGATGCCTCGCCACCCAAATGATGCAAGGCAAAAGTCACCATCGCCATACCAAAGATTAATACAATTGAAACATCCCGAGAATCATAGATTTGAAGCTCTCGGAGGGAAGCAACAGCTGCTGCAGCCCTTCTATAGCCAATGCCTCGATATGGTACCAGCTGTGAATCCTCTTTGCTCACAAGTAAAGTTGCACACGCAATGAATGCGTCTTTGACAAGGGGCATCCCGATCCTGAGGTGATCAATAAATGTTTGACAGTGTTGTTCCCGGAAACTTGGGCCGATGAGATATTTATCAACGTCAATTTGTCTGTGCAGCATAGTGTCCAGGAGGCGGAACTCGAAGCCGGTCAGGTCGGGGAAAATGGAGATGCCTCGATCAATCTCGATTGCATATTCATTGTCCGAGGTCTCGAAATCGACGCCAGGCGAAAAGGCAGCGCTGCTGGACGTGGAGGTAACAAGAGACTCTGTCGAGGATATCGGCGAGCTTAATTGAGGCGTTTCGTAGGGTATATCAATTTCCGTCCTTCGCAGCACAAGTCGATTTCCAGTCGCAAGTCTCGCTTTCCTCCCCTTCTTTGCGAAGCGACGATCACTTCGACAGCTGAAGTTCAAGCGTGAACATCTTTCGCAATTGCTGGCATCTCCCGGTTGCCAACGACACCTCTCCTTGATGCTGTGACAGCGATCACATGGTCTCCTCCGTTGGGCCAAGACTAGATGCGGCGAAGTCAGATGAGGATGAGACATATTGAACCTCAGCCCGGGGTATGGAGAAGCCCAGAGACTTGGTCCCTAGACTACAGGAACACAATCTAGTTGAGATGAAAGCACGGGGACAAAGTGTGTGCTGGGTTGTTGACGGCCATGGATGGTGGCATCAATGTCGGAATTCGGTGGATGGATCTTTCGGGTGGAAATTGAAGCATGGAGGGCGTCGCAAGGGATTCGCCTATCAGTCTGAGCAGGCTTATGTCATATCTGGTGTATAATGCATTTTATAGCACGCGGTTGTGGTTCTTTCCAACGAAGAATTCTGGCTTGCGTACGTTGAGCTTGCTCTCGATAGTGAACGTGAGATGTGGTGATTGAGGCTTGGGAGTAGAAACATTCCGAGGCGCCAAGCACCCCGAGTTATAGTTAAAGTTAAGCGGTACCCTCGGCAGCACTGCCACTGGGGCGACCCCTAAACTCGCTTGTACCTGCGGTCTTCGGCAGCCCGAGGGACCTTCGGGACACTCACCACAACGCCGCCAAGGTTTTGTTACCGGGTGAACTCTTGGCGAGTGTCATACGCTCCCGCCATTTGATGCTCTTCAAAATGTGGAGGTGGGTTCATGTCGCCCTCGAAGCTACTTAGTAATGTCAATGTAGATGTTTTGCAGGATAACATGGGTAGAATTCGTGGCTCCCTGACGGTACAACGTTGTCAAGTCAGAACCTTGGTGGCATTTCAAACTGATCAAGACATCCAACATGCTACAATCTGCCAATTTCCACCATTCATTCTCTGAATGTTCTCCTCGACAGCAAAGGTTGTATCTTCACTCATCAATCGTTGCCCTGGTCACCCAAGCATCATTCCCGAGTGTCATCCAGCAATACCAATCTGAAATGTAGTTCAATCTGTCAACGAGCAAAGCCGCCCACAGGTGCTTCCTGATCCATGGATATTCCTTCTTGAAACGACGCAGCGTAATGGCTTGTTTGTAGATTTTATATCCGACGATTAAACACCTTGAATATTGTTAGCTACCTTCATCTCATCAATGCACCACATTGAAAGATTGGGAGCCCGGGGAAGTGAGGTCGGGGGAGGAACTGACGCTAATCGAGGATAGACCGCGGCGGTCTTGAACCAGTAATAGATTCGAATCCATACCAGGATCGGATTGAGCATTGCCTCCACCATTTTCCTTGTCATGAAAGGACATGTGCGCCACATGCCACGAATTCCGGGCTCATATAGGAGGCACATCAGTCTGTGTCGAAGTCCAGACCGGCACCACCTCTTCATTTGTCCAGCAAACCGGGAGTCAGGCATGATCGAAGTACTGACTTGCGCTTCCCGTGTAAGCTGAATTCCAATTTTCCATTTCCGCCGAGATGCGTTGCTTTCCGGCTGGGAATTCTCGAAAAGGTGACCAAATAATACCCAGCGTGTAATGAAATTGTCGTCACCCGTGTTTTGCCTTTGTCCCATCCAGAAATCGTGGGTGAACGCATATTGAAATGCAGAATCACGGAGGATCTCTGCACGGAGGATCATCGTGGCGCCAGAGACGCAGAAATTGATTCCTCCATCTGCAGAATGAGCGCTTTTCACACTGTTGTAACGCTTACTGCGAAGTCGAATGGCGGCCACTTCCCACGGTGTCACGACTTCGGGTATTTTCCTCTCCGGTGGTATGTATGAACTGCAAATAATGAGTTTGTCTACAGGTCAATCATGGGAAGGCATGGCTGAGGTATTGAAGGGCTTCGATGTAACTCACGTGACGGCACCGCCAACGAGGCCGATATCCTGATGTTGAAAAGGTGCAAGTAGATAGCCCAAGACAGTGTTGGTTTCCCAATAAGCATCATCATCAACTAAGGCTATCACATCTCCGCTGCCCGCATTAATTCCCAGGACCAATTGATCTCTCTTGTTGGCGCGAGAGATTGACAGGATTTTGAGATCAACCTCCCCACGCGCAGCCTTGACGGATGGACTGTCTACCAGTCTTTTTATGGCTTCCACTTCTTTTCCCGTGGTAACGATGATCACTTCGCGTGGGTTTGTTCTTGAGGAAGCTGCAGAGGCAGGTAGCAAAGCCAGTCTCAGGATCGACGGTCGGAACGACGATGCTTACGTGGCGGCTGTCGTGGCGGCGGTTATCAGCCGATGGAATAGGGAAATTGCGCCAGCGTTTCTTACAACGATGTGCGCGCCAGTATTCGTAGAGGTCCCACGAGCTGTAAGGTTAGTATGTGACAAGGGTCCGCTGTGGTAGGGAAGTCCGAGTGTTGGGGAAATCACCAGAAGAGCCCGAGGACAAGGGGACCAGAAGGCCACGCCATGGAAAGGAGTGTTGACGCCTCTGACGCGATGAATAAGCCACCACAGAGATAGGCTGTTTATATGCCTTTTTGTTTGATCCTTCTATCCAGTAGAACACTGTAGTTGGGAAGGAGAGAGGGATCTGAATGTTCAGCCCCTGCCAGAATGATTTAAATATGCCTTTTGAATGAAGGAATGAATGCGCGATTTCCTTAGATGCCTGAATACTCCAGTCAACTCGAAAACGAGACGAAGAGTCCCGGACAGAGTGACCAGCGAGGTCTTTCTGTGTCACTCCAAGATTCAATATCGCTCTTGCCTGCTATGAATCAGTGGCTCAAGAGTCCAAGAACGAGTCAGCTCTCACTGGAAGCGTAGTATATGTTCGAGTAGGGGCGGCCTGAATAGAATAAAGCGCAGGCCGAGTTGATCAAGCGTGCTTCTTTGCCAGGCTGAACGAGCATCATCTTGACAGCCCAGCAAGAATGAATTTCCAGACAGGTTTGAAGATGCCCTTGGCTTTGCCGAGCAAAGAACAACTGTTTCTTTCGCGTTGGCATCCTGAGTCAACGCACAATGTCCACCTCGGAGTGTTTACCGTCCAGACAGCTCCAGCTTCTTGAAGCTGAAGCTGGCAGTCCATGACAAGGCAGGCTTGAGCACGACTCAATAGGTTCATCATGATGCAGCGTCCATCCATTAATCCGGAGTCAAGAAGCTGAGTGTGGTCCGTCAAAGACCGGACTTTTAGCCAGGAGTTGTAAATTCAACGTTCGCGCCCACTGCGAAGGGCAATAAGTACCTAGATTACTCGAGAACGAAAATCCTAATGACCATTCACCATTTGATCACGGAGGGGGGCGAAGGTTGCGTGAACCTGCGCTTTGGCTGAGCACCGCTGAGCGTGCCCTGAATACTCCCTGAGTGAACACACCAGGCGTTGCGAGTAATCTGGCCCCGTGCACTCGGCTATCTTGCCTCTCGGCCAGGTGTCTGTTTCTTGCAGGCATCAGAGTGCTGCTAGGTTCCCGACCCCCTTACGGCTCAGCCTAAGCTTGCGTGGCCATAGATACGAGTACTGCGGAGTACAAAGATCGGTGACGCATTGGATCCCGTGATACCGCCCGATAAGTCCATCTTGCCGAGCATAAAGGGTCTGCCAGATGTTGACAAGCGATTCCATGTCATAGCACAGTCCAGCAACAGTATCCTCCACGTTGACCCTAAGGAATATACGACCTCTAAAGAGCTCAAGAGAGACATCCCCTCGCACATCAATGGGCTCCGCCTCAGGTCTTGGTGCCGGTGCATTCGAACGTCCAGAACTTCCCCAGAGAGCAACAGAGCAAAGTCCAACGCTCGAACACATTAGCTTTGGTCTACTGGGGTTCAACAATGCTTCTGGCGCGGTCATGTACACGGCGCCGCTCCTCTTTGGTCATGCAGCCGTTGATTTTCGTCCTCACACCCACCCACGCCACCCCCTTGAATGGCGAAGTCTGGAGTAGCGAAGGTAAGAGACGCCTTCGGTGCTGGCTGAACCAGGCACAACCTCATCCCACGACTTCCCCACTACCAGCATAACCGCCTGTAGGTATTGCGTGGAGTACACAATCTTCGCAAGTTTCGCCCGCCCCGCAACATGCTCTTGACACGATGTTCACTCATCAGTGAACAGCGCTTAATGCACTGCCAAAACGGCTAATGCAGACTTCTGCAGGGGCCGTGGTTCGTGAACCAGCCACCAACAGGGCCGCATGACCCGCCAGCTCCGACGCGAACGGCTCAGCTTCCTCGCGACGGCATCGACAGGCGTCAGCCGAAGGTTCACTCTTGAGTGCCGATACCCCCAAACTCCCTGGACATCGATCCATCACCGTCCTCCTACCCAGCATCGGCATATCATGACTCGAGACAACTTCGTTCTCACTATCGCGCTCTCGAGTCATCTAGTCGTTAGCCCATCAAGGCTGGACTGCAAAAGACCCAAGCGCAGACACAACGGACCGCCCCTTGGAAAAGCCACAGAAGCCATTGAAGGGCCTGTTGACAAGGTGCCGTGCATGTGGCATTGGCAAACCGTGCGTCGCCTCTGCTCCTTCAACTTCTTGGATACTGCCTTGCTATCTGCCTCGACATGCGCCCGCAGCCATTTCTCCAACCGGGGCCTACTTTAGCCCCAGCCCTCTGCCTCCTTCATAAGCTGCCTTGTCTTCTTTAGATCTTCAGTTTACATTCGAGAGCCACCTTGCCGTCGTCTTATTGCTTCCAATTCTGTCAACGACAACGTCCACCTCGCCTCCAACATGATTGATGCACTCCTTTCAGAATTCTACGAGGCGCTGTATGGTCGTCCATTGACCGAGCCGGATGACGCACAGGATGTCGAGAATATCCTCACTTGCATTAGAGTCGGGCGCGGAATTCCTGACGATGGAGATGACGATCAACTACGGGAAGCGGGCTTGGAAAAAATCCGAATGACATTTGGTATCATGGCACGCAATTCACGCAATAGTTTGGCTGTGTTGACCAAGATGTAGGCAAATCCTTGGGCTGGAAGGCGTCATTCTTATTGTTACTTTTACGATCTCCAGCAAGCTTTATGACAACCCTTTTCGATTCTTCTATGAGCTCCTTCAGAATGCGGACGACGCCCGCTACGTTCAATGTGTCGATGACCCTACCATTAAGTTTATCGTCTCTCAAACAGAACTTATTGTCGACCTCAACGAAGACGGCTTCTCCTTGTTGGACGTGCTCGCAATCTGTAGCATTGGTGAAAGCTCCAAGACACTTGATCAGAACTCCACTGGAGACAAGGGTTTTGGTTTCAAATCTATTTTTGGAGTCACAGACAAAGTGCACATTACCTCAGGAATGTGGTCTTTTCGCTTCCAGCATCAACGGGAGGAGGATGGAATCGGCATGATTCAGCCCTACTGGGAGCCTGGCGAACAACTGCCAGAAGATGTTCGTACCCGATTCCGCCTTCGACTTTCGTTCAGCGAAAATGACGGACTGGAGACTCTTTGCGCCCAGATGAGACATTTGCAGCCAAGTATTATGTTTGCTTTGCGCCGAATCAAGAAGCTTTCAGTCCGCTTCGAGCTTGGTCCGGCCGGAAACGGGACGCTCTCTTTCGAAAAGTCTGTCGATATGGACGGAGATATTATGACGATCGTTTCCCGAAAGGATGCACAAGCCGAGAAGCACTTCTACCGGGTCTTCAACGAAGAAGCGTCGGACATGCCCCGACACGTCGAGCGCACCGAGACAACCTCTAATGTCACAATTGGTCTGCCAATCTCAGCCCAAAACGATGGCTCCCCGCTCCTCAGTGAAACAGGTCAATTTGTCTTTGCATTTCTGCCTATCGTGCAGATAAGAGAGCTCCCTTTTCTGGTGCATGCAGACTTTATCCTGACGGATAGTAGGCAAGCCATTTCGGACAACGCGTGGAATAAAGCTTTAAGGAACAAGATTGCGGCCCTATTCTGCACGCTTGCAAATAGATTGGCTCTTGAAAAAAAGTAAGATGTCTCATGAGTGGCTTGCTTTTATTCCGCTTCAGCCCATGTCCGGGTTTTTGCAGCCTCTCTTAGAGTCCATACGGCAGATCTTGTCAGAGCAAGAGTTGTTCCTTTCGATGGATGGTTCCTTGCACAAGCCGGGCCAACTTCGTATACTGCCTTCCGATTTCACACATGAGTCTGAACCCCTCGTGTCGGGTTCCGGAAAAGCCTGGTGTTTCTTGTCAAAGGAATACACATCATCCCATTACCCAGCGTTGCTTAAGCTTGGCGCTTCGATATTGGTCGTCAATGAAGCTCTAGACCTTATTAAAGATGACCTCCAACGCCGTAAGTCGCGTTTGCGCACTCGACCACTGCGCGATTCCTGGCATGACACATTTACAACATTCATCAATGACTTGCTAGCCCGCAACAATGCTGATTACAGGGAAGGAATCCGCGGCATGTGTATCATCCCTGTCCGGGCTAACAGGACGTTGGAATGGCACCGCCCCGGACCAGACATCTTCTTGCCCCACGCGGTCAACGAAGGCACTGGTCCTGAATGTATCCTCATCGAGATGCCCATTAATATTGATATTGTGGTCCTTCAACCGGACGCAGCTACAGCGCCCAGACGACGTGACTTGTATCTAGCCCTAGGAGTCCAGCAGGCCTCTACTTTGCACATCCGCACTGCTATCACCAAATTAATGACAAAGTCCGCTGGCGGGTGTCGCTTTGACTTACTGCGTTCGGCGGAACTCCTATTTTGGTTTAACCTGCCTTTGGGTTCTCGAGACGAGCTCAAAGCCTGGACGTCTGGAGACATCGATGATCATACAAAACTGTTGTTTATGCGTTCACGAGAGCAGTATCATGCAGAATGTCTGGTACGCCTTGATGAAAATCCGGACTATGGCAAGCACTTTCTGGACGAAAGTTATCAATCTTCCCAGGTCGCAAGCAGATCACGTGGTGGCAAGACCTGGAGACAGTGGCTGACTGAGGTTGCCGGTGTACGTTGGTACCCACCTCTTGCAGATCTCTCAAGTCCCAAGATGTTACACTGGATGCTCGATTTCGTTCATCGCCGGGACTCAATCCTGTTCTTATCTGTGATCCAAACGTATTGGGCACAAGAGTACAGTAGTACATGTCGGGCCAAACCAGAACTGGCCGAAGTGCTCCAGAAGTGCCAAGTGCTTTGTAAACACGGCGGAACCCAAGAGCTTTCAAAATGCTGGTTTCCAACTAGCAAAATTCTGGACGCGGCGCGGAAATATGGCGTTGAAAACCGAATACCGATTCTGGCATTGCCCGATGCTACTCAGGAACATCTGATCTCCGACTGGCCAGCCTTGAGAGACTTGGGTATGCGTCACAGCCTTCAGTTATGGTTTTATCGCCAAGCGATTTCACTACTCTCTGCAACAGGACAACCACCGATAGTCAGCTCATTGAAGCTTGGATGTCTTTACAGAGATATCGCTGATCGACTAACTCTAGAGGACCGATGGAATATTCAGGTTCGTCATGGTGATTTGACTGATACTCTTCCTAACAACCGCCAGGACGATTTTAAGAATCAATCTCTCATTTGGGATCCAGCGGGCAACGTGTGGCGAACCATGGATCAGTGTGTATGGGAGAGCGATATTACACTCCATCGCAGGTTTATAATAACTTCTGTATATGAGAAGGCCACGGTCTCTGGCTTATTTGCAATACATCTCCAGGTCCCAAGCGTGTCGATCGAATGTTTGGTGGAGGAGCTTGAGTATTTGAGGGACTCACATCGGCCTGAGACTAATGCGGAGTTTCAGACCACTATTTCGAAGGTGTACACTCATCTCGCCGGTATGAATGCGACTGTGGAGCAGGAGGAGATTATCAGGTTGGTCGAGTCCCCCACCAAGAGGGATGCACGTGCTGACAAATTGCAGGTGTTCATTCAAGGGAAAGAATCTGATCTATAATCCTCGCAGCAATGACTGGTTACAATCGAAATCTTGCATTTGGCATTCTACCATGGACATCAGCAACCATGTTCCAATTGCCGCAACGTATTCAGATTTGCAAGAGTTCTTTGTAGGAGTCCTTGGCGTCGAGACCGTCACTCCAATGTTCATGATGAAACAGCTCGCTGCAGCTGCCAAAAGCAAGGCAAAGATGGTCGACAACATTAAAAGGCTTATGCTAGCTGTTTCAGAATTGCTGGACACTAGCAGCAGTAGATCACAATTCAAGAGCAGCATGGAAGTACTCGACGAATGTGCTTACTTGCCTTGCAGATCAATCGCTGGGGCTACCGAATTCCGTTCGAAGTCCCAATCATTTTTCATTCTTGACAATGAAAATTACGCTAATGAGTTTGGAAGCCAGCTGGTCATGCTCGATTTCACCTACGAAGAAGTGAACTCGTTACACAAGCTGATTCGGCTTCTTGGTCTAGACGACCACTATCTCGCACAGCACGTGCAATTCGAGACCTCTGCCCGCGCTTCGACACAGGAACATACCCTCATGGCTCAGTTTCATGAATGCGCGTATCCTATTTCATGGTAATGATCCTTAATTCTCGTGGCCGGAACAGGAGCTGATCATGCTACTGCAGCTGCGCCATATCACACCGGAGTGCACTATTCTCAGATAAAAGCAGAGTTCTATATGACGCCCTGGCAACGGCGATCATTCACACCTCCTCTGAGATGTTTACCTACCTTGTCGTCACGCAAGACGAACATCCGGTGAAGGTCCACACTTCCAGACCATCTCTAATCACGAAATACGAACAAAATCGGCTTGAAATCACCCTTCCGGCTGAAGAAAGAACCAATAGGCAGTGCATGCGCTCGCAAGTCCCGGGCTATATCGCTACAAAGCTCCTCGACATCTTTGACTCTAGGGCGGAGAAGCAAATATATCGAATCCTCAATGAGCTAGAGACTGGCACAGACGATATTCTGTTTGAGGAGGGTATCTCACAAGTGAAATGGCTACCAAAAACACATCGTCCAGCACCTGACCCACCGCTTCCAGCTCCACAGACCTCAGACTTGGCCGATGACGAACCAAACAACACCCCTATCTCCATTCGAATAAACGACCGACAGTCTTATCGAGATTTACCCAAAGAGATCAAGCATGAGATCGATGCACCGGATTACTGGAAGGTGATCGAGCATGTCCACAAACAAGCGTCGAAAATTGGAAATAGGCTTCATCGGCGCAATGTCGAGGTGGGCAACTTTGACGATTTGACAGCAGAATTCGCTGGTCTTGTGCTTGACCACACCATGCTCGGCCGTAACGACTATCCAAAACTATTTGGTAATGATGGGCTGAGCAAATACAGATTGGGCGCGGCCGGTGAGCTTTTTGTGAGTTAGAATCTCCTCCCTTCCATGCACAACCCGGCCGTTAACCTAAATATTGCAGGTATACGAAGTCCTCGAGCACATGCTGGGCGATGAGTTCGGACTGCCAAATTGGAAAAGCAACATTCGACATCTTGTGCAAGCACATAAATCCTACCGACACGTCACTCAGTGGGGTGCACCAGACACTCGGCGAAGTGCACGAGAGACGGCCGATATTGTGTTTTGCGGCCAGAGCAAGAATCTCGAGTTTCAATTCTCACACTGGCTGAACACAGTGAGCGATGTATTCCAGGACTGGTATCCTCAGTGGTACCAAGATCCAGACAATCGGCCGCAGGTAATGTTATCCAGTGTGTGCCTCTCATATCTCTATAGTACGCTGACAGGGCCAAGACACCTCTTGAATGGAACTTTGAGGTCAAGGCTACCCTTGGGCCATGTAAGACTGAGTTCTTGATGAGCCCGAATCAATATGATATGGTAAATGAAATGCATGAATGCTACCGTGGCGCACGTGCTGGAGTCAACGGTGACGACCCACAAGAAATTGAGACTAACTGCGGTTCTATAGATGAGAAAACTTGGAACCCAGGAGGATGGCAATAGAAACCAAGTCTACTGTATCGTACGCGTGTACAACCTGCTTAGCGACAATATTGGTGTCAGAATCTACATTGATCCATGGCGTTTCAGGGAGGGACGACTGGAATTCGGTACGACGGAGAAGTGGAAAGTGAAGGGAGTGGATTTGAGTTGACGGATTTCTCTGAGCCGACCCGCAATAGCAGCCGTTCTGTAGATGATGGCGTAGTAGTACCCATGAATCAATCCCATAGTGTATCTAGAGTAGGTTGCTGGTGTTCAATGCTATCTGCGCTAGAAACACTAGAAACACCAAGAGCGGTTCGAGTGTATTGAAAGGGCCCGAACTAGGAACCCTAGCATCCCAGACGGGCTCCATCGTCTGAAGTAGCAAAAATTGGTGTCGTAAATGAAGAGGAAGAAAAAAGACTAAATGGCTTGGGCAAGGCTCAGGGAGCGCTCAGGAAGAAGTAGGTGAGGAGAGAGTGAGTAAAGCGGTGAGCGGCTAATTACTAGTATAAAGAGAAGATAGAGGATAAGTTCTTCGCTTATTTATATGGTGCTCAACTAACCAAGTACAAGTAATCGGGCCTTCTGAATGAATGTTTGATATCAATTACCAGGGTACAGGAAGTATTATCAATATTTTCGAGGTCTGAAGCCTCGGCCGAACGTCGGCCGAGGCACCTATCTAAGAAACATTGAACCCAAAATGGACAGCCTCGCCAAACTCGGCTCTTCAGCACATCTATCATTATTGCACTTACTACGTAATCTCCACCAGCACAACTTCTCTGGGTGCCTCTATAGGGCGCACCTTATGCGTTGAGGTGATAGACCTATGGTCACATATACATAGTAAGCCTCAAAGTGCAGAAAAAGATTCATGGCTAAATAAAAGCAATGTGTTGACGAATGACGAACCAACCGAACCATCGGAGATATCCTATCAGCGCCGAATACTAGGTACATAGTTCTTCTTACTATCTACACAAACCAACCAACCACCTTTGCATGACCAATATGCCGGCCACAGAACAGATTAGATAGCGTGGTGGCTGGCTGGCTGTCGTACAGATCCGGCTAACGTGCCAGAGCGCGATCCGGGCTCTTCTAATTGATACGGGTTAAAATACGAGGTACTTTAGTAATTTGTACATATAACGCTCGGTTGTCCCATTTATCCAACTTTATATTCGGGTTGAGTACCGCGTCCAAGCAATTCCAACCGAATACAAGTAGTACTAGTACACATCACTTACACGATTGAAGTTACCAGGATCTTTGGCATAGTCACCGAGAAACAAAATCAGGGAAATCATGAAGCTCTTCACACCACTCCTTGTATCCCTAGAAATCTCGCTTTGCAGCATACTATCTGGAACCGCTGCCCAACAAGCCACGATCGGCAAACCGACACTCTCGATCAACAGCATCCCCTTCAGCACACGGGCGTACTGGATGCGACAAGCCAACGCGGCGTTGTCACAGTTAGTGTCGCCATGTCCGTTTGGCGCTTTCGGGACAGTGATCGTAAACCACACAGCACTCGGGGCGGATGGCATGGGTGAGTTGGTCTGCATGGGAGCAAACAACATCTCGATGACGGGGAACCCAACCTTACATGGTAAAGACTGCCACCAACAGCACCCCCATGTAGCTTCTAGCTGTTGATGCTCAGCACCTCTCCTGTTGGAACCGATCAATAGGATAGATAGAAGCTAATGCTCTCGGGGTGAAAAGGCGAGATAGCAGCCATCAACAACTGCTCGGCGATCCTCACGGACCCCACGGGGCCATACAACTTGACCACCTCACAGGCACAAAGGGCATTCTCATCCCTCTCGCTCTACACAAATGCAGAGAGTTGTCCAATGGTAAGCTACTACTACCTACTAAATGCAGCGTCCTGCCCACCATCAACCATACATACCCCATAACCCCTTACCCAATAATTAACATCTACACAGTGCGCGTCGGCAATCCGCTGGTCCGGGTTCAAAGAATATATCTACGGGACGAGCATCGACACGCTGATCGCGCATGGATGGGGCCAGATCCGGATCCCCAGCATTGAAGTATTCGCGCAGAGCTTCGACCTTACTTACTCATCGCGCCTGATGGGCGAGGTGCTCACGAACGAGACGGACCCGTATTTCCTCTGGCAGTACAACCCCGATTATCCGTGTCCCAGCGGCTGTGCCAGGAGTGGCGGGTCGGGCGTGTGTTTGCCTGAGTGACTGGCTGACGCGGGCTGAGACCTAAAGGGCCTGGATGAGATACTACGTACTGTAGTTTGGTATTACATACTATATACATACATTCACCCCCTAGAGAATAAGTATCGGGTTGATATGCCAAGGAACTAGCCCTGGTATCATGCTTCGGTACCTCTTACTAGACCAAATGCAGCAGTGAATGCAGTAGATGATCTTCAGCGCAAAAGAAGCTGAGATACAGGTGAGAGGTATATATAGGTAAGTGTTTTGCTTTGAGCCAATAAGCAGAATAGATTCTTTGCGAAGTTGAGGTGTCGATGTCCTGATTCTGTCTGGCTTGTGTCTGGGTTAGGTATTCTCTTTCTGTAATTCTTCCTCCTGATGAAGTGAATATTGATGACAGGGGTTGTGCAATAGAAAAGGCGTGGAACTTGGGCGTCGGCCGAGGTGAGCAGAGTTTATGTATCTTGAGATCAAATCTCCAAATTATGACAACTCTTTCAGCGTCGAGACCCACGAAGAGCACGATACCCACTTCTTTTCAGACCAGCACATAGAGACTACACATGGCGCTCAATCCTAAAATCATACTGCTCCAAAACGCGGCGTTATTGAACACCCATCGGCCCCGGATGAGAGGGCTCCTTTGCAGAGCAACGATTGGCAGCTGCAGCATCATGGCTACAAAACCATAACCTCGGAGTTTCTTTGTGATGCATCCCATGATCAATTCATGGCCTAGCGCGCTGACCAAGAAAGTGATCGCCATGGCCATGGAGGTGGAAAAGTACGTTTTGGAAGAGAAAAAAACGTGCCTTCGGAGGAAGTGGTACACGGGAATGTTCCACTCCCTCGAGAATTCCAACCAGTCGCTGCTGTTCCACCAGTCTGAGTAGAAGTGGCGGTCGGCGAAACAGGTGATCTCGGCGAAAGCTCCCAGAATGTATTCCCAGATGACAAGGAAGACGAGCAGGAACATAATCATGAAGGGAAACAGGAGGAGGCTCATGGTCTCGGCGAGAATCAATGCCATATCGGAAAACGTGAAAACAGTCTTGAGGCGGATGGCGGATTCAGCCAGGACTGGGGTAATGAATTCTTCGCTGATCGTGATCATTAAAAATATACAACCGAAAACGGCAAGGGTTTTGTAAAACACTTCCAACCAGCGAATGTGGGTGGTTCGGGGGTATTCGAGTTCGTAGCAGAGCGTCGGGCAAAGAATGTAATCGACATAATTGTACAGGGTAAGATTTTGTGGATAGGTGACCTGACCGAGGGGAGAAGTGAGCTCCGTGGCAAGATCCTGCCGCAACTGTGTGAGTTGTTCCAGAGACTCCTTTTGTTCAGGAGAATGGTCTGAGTCAACGTCTTGCAGCCTCGACGGAGAGCTGGGATACTTGACCGCCTCTGCTAGGTCCGCCGTTTCTGGCTGGTCCAGCTCATGCAGGCGTCTCTCCGCCTCGCTCAGGTGCCCATTGTAAAAGGCGTAGGAATGCATCTTCATGAGAAACGTCAGGGTGTGGAGGGCAAAATAGACCTGGGCAGTCCAAGTCCACCCCAACAAGAAGGGTAATTGAACCCAGAAAAACAGCCAGGCCGCCTGGAAGATACTCTGCAACCAGATTCCGGCTCTACGCCACCGGAGTAGGCCTATTTGTCCACGCGTAATTTTCTGGAGCGGAAGACTCAGAGCAGTGCTCACAACCATCGCAGCGTCACTCAAGCCGAGGGAGATGACATTCCGGGATAGAATTTTATAAACATTGACTCTCAAAGGTAACCCGGTCTCTTTGATGTTCCTTAAGCAGGTCGTGAGGACCATGATGGTCAAACTGATCCAAAAGAGCACAAAGAATCCCCGGAAGTCTCGGTATTCGCTTCTCGGATCAAAGTGAGAGACTCGAGGCACGTAGTTGATGGTATGGAACATGCGATGCTTCGCCTGAGCGCGAGCCTGTTTTCGGGCGGTAGATATGGACTGAGCCGAGGGTGGTGCATCGTGAGGGATAGGCGTCGAGCGTCCACTGTTGAGAATTGTCAGACCAAATTACGCAGGCGAAGTCAAGCCAGACGAAATGAGAAACACACCTAGACACTCCAGAGGGAACCTCTGCGAAACCATTGAGGCCATGACCATTGGCGCGCAAGGCCTCGGGCAATGCTCTCAGAGGCCGAGGGCGCAGGAGATTCCCATCTGGACTGGGACGTCGACCGGCCTTCATCTTGACGCAAGAAACTAATAAACAATACGAGACACCGTAGAAACAATAGTGAGCATGTCTAGAAACAAGTAAATGCCCATTTCTAAATATCTAGCTAGAAGCCAGCCTGGACAGAAGGATTGAACAAGGTGGGTGGGTGGTGGAGGGGGGAGGAGACCGGCTTTCCTGTATTCCGAATTTGTTTGTCTCTTTCGCAAACTTGGGACCCCAAAATAGGATAGACCTGCGAGGATTGCGATGCTAATACTACTTGGAACTCGACTTTGGCGACGTCAGCCGGCGCGGGTTTTCATTAGGATCAGCCTATTCAACCAGGATCAATACGAGATACGGTTGGATGTGGATTACTCGTACTGGTGGTGGTCAGCGGTTAAGCAGGGACTTTACGAGTCACGTGGTATCACGTGATCTCATATCCACACGATCCCGCTTGAGTATCACCAAAATCTTCCGATGTCTTCATGAAAGGCTCAACAGCAAAAGCTAATCTCATTGAGCTGAAGCTGGTACTGTTCTATATCAAGCGCATAGCAAGCGTACAGCCAACACCAAAATCATTTGCTCATCGCTTCGAGCATAAGCAGCTAGACACAACATTCGCGCTCACTTCGGGCCCCGAACTGACTCGTCATCAGCTCGTTGGAACTTTCCATATCCGCCGCATGTTCATGTACTGGAATTTAATTCACTGTGCCTGGCTCGGAGTCCCATTCCCTGTATATTTCTCACCTCGAATGTCAAGCCCATAGTCGAGATAGCGTTTGATGCCAGGCAGAGCTTCTGGATCTTCACCAATCAATTGACCTGCTTTAAATGCCGTTTCCAGGTGCCCAATTACTTTTCCTCTCTCCGCCCATTCAGAATCCTCCAGAATGGTGATCCTGAGTGGTTCGAACCCGCAGTATCCGAATACTCCGTACCTCCACAGATGCTGAATTTGCTTGTCGTATCCCCAGCGGTTCAATTGGTTCGCAGAGGCCCCTGCTGGTGCCAAAATGGTGCAAGGACGATGGGCCAATAGTGTCCCTTCAGGGTCGACTTCTACTTTGTATGCCCACCCTGCTGAGAAGACACGGTCAAGCCACCCCTTGATCATCGCCGGTAGACCATACCACCATACTGGAAAGATCAAGAAGATGGCATCTGCCTTCTCGACTAGCCTCTGATGTCGTAACACATCCTCCGTCATAGGAACGCCTTCAAATTGCTCAAAATCACGTGTCGAGAAAATTGGATTGAAGCCGTCTTTGTAGAGATCAAGTAGCTCGACAGTGTGGCCTTTGCTTTCAGCCCCATCAGTGACTCTCTGGGCGAGGGAGTGGGTGAGTGATTTCTCATTTGGATGGGAGATTACAATCAGGACGTGCATCTTTTCGAATACGTCAAGCGTTCTCGCAGAATTGAAGGAGAGTAATGTATGCACCCGATTTATTGAATATTTGTGTCCTATCTACAGTAAGATACATAGCTCGAGAGAGTTGATTATCGCCATTATCACCATTTGGGAAGGTACTTAGCTGGCAATACTCCGTACCTACTAGGTACGGAGTAGTACATGCAGGAAGACCAACGCATACAGCGCCTTAAAATGGCAAGATGCCGCGACCCTATCGGTGCGATATTCTCAAAGTGGCATGATATTGACCTCAAATAAAGCAATGTAAGTCTTGGCATGAGTTGTGCTCCCATTGGCCAGTGAGATCATAGGACACTTCTGCTGCCACCAGTTTGATTGACATTCATGTTCGTGCAGTCCATCCCCCCTCGTCGCCATCCCCTCCTATCATTATTGAGCCACCGTCTCTCCTCCCCCACGTTGAAATGACCATGCTGTAATGGCAATAGAGGACTATACACTACAGACCGATAAATCTTCTTCATGACATCCTGACCCAAAAATTCCATGACCCCCCTAGGGTCAGCTTGTTACCATGACTTCCCGTAATGACTCCTGCCTCCGCCAGTTGTCTTCTGCACCACTGACAAGTCTCAAGTCAAACAATTCATTCGCAACGTTCGAGCCTCCAAGACTATCGCCGATGAACGCGCTGTTGTCCAGAAAGAGAGTGCTGCAATCCGTGCCAGTTTTCGTGAAGAGAGCGGAGATTCAAACATAAGGTAGTCCAAAATATCCCGCCCGGAAGCAAACACATCTAAACAGACCCAGGCGGAACAACGTTGCAAAACTCCTCTATCTTTTCACCCTAGGAGAACGGACTCATTTCGGTCAGATAGAATGTCTCAAACTCCTGGCCTCACCGCGATTCGCAGACAAGCGGCTGGGATACTTGGGAACCATGCTCCTGCTAGACGAGAACCAAGAAGTCCTCACTCTTGTCACGAATTCGCTGAAGAAGTAGGAACCTTTCCATCTAAATAAGATCCTCCGTACTGATTTCAACAGTGACCTTGGTCATTCCAACCAATATGTTGCGGGCCTCGCCCTCTGCACTCTGGGCAACATTGCATCGATAGAGATGTCTCGAGATCTCTTCCCAGAAGTCGAAAATCTCATTTCTACCGCCAACCCTTACATACGTCGGAAGGCTGCCCTTTGCGCGATGCGAATATGTCGGAAGGTTCCAGATCTACAAGAACATTTCCTCGAGAAGGCCAAACTGTTACTACAAGATAGAAATCATGGAGTACTTCTCTGTGGGCTGACCCTGATCACCAGCATGTGCGAAGCGGACGAAGCCGAGGGCGGCGAAGAAGGAATTGTCGATATGTTTAGACCTGTCGTTCCTCATCTTGTCCGCACTTTGAAGAGCCTTACCAGTTCAGGGTATACACCTGAACATGATGTTTCTGGAATTACAGACCCTTTCCTCCAGGTCAAGATCCTAAGGTTGTTCAGGGTCCTGGGCAGAGGAGATCCTACGACTAGTGAACAGATCAACGACATATTAGCACAGGTCGCTACCAATACAGAAGCCACCAAGAATGTCGGCAACTCGATTCTGTATGAGGCAGTTCTGACCATTCTAGATATCGAAGCAGATTCAGGACTACGTGTGCTTGGAGTGAACATACTAGGTAAATTCTTGGCCAACAAGGACAACAACATCCGATATGTGGCACTCAACACACTCGTCAAAGTTGTGGCCATTGAACCAAATGCTGTACAAAGGCACCGAAACACAATTCTTGAGTGTCTGAGAGATCCCGATATTTCAATCCGCCGGCGAGCACTCGACTTGAGCTTCACGCTCATCCGAGAAGACAACGTGCGCGTTTTGATTCGAGAACTCCTTGCCTTCCTGGAAGTTGCTGATAATGAGTTCAAGTCTGTGATGACAACTCAAATCGGGATAGCAGCAGATCGATATGCACCAAACAAGAGGTGGCATATTGACACCATGTTGAGGGTTATCAAGCTTGCGGGAAACTACGTCAAGGAGCAGATTTTGTCGTCATTCGTTCGTCTCATTGCAACGTCACCTGATCAGCAGACATATTCTGTCCAGAAATTATATTCAGCCTTGAAGGCTGACATCACTCAGGAGGCTCTTACACTAGCTGGGGTGTGGGTAATTGGTGAGTTTGGTGACGCCTTGATTCGTGGGGGTCAATATGAAGAGGAAGAGCTTGTGAAAGAAGTTAAAGAGAGCGATATCGTCGACTTATACACCACGATCCTCAACTCGACATATGCAAACCAGGTTGTTACCGAATTCATCATAACTTCAGCCATGAAACTGACCACGAGAATGACCGATCAAGCTCAGATAGAGAAGATCAGGCGCCTGATGCAATCTAGATCCTCTGATCTTAGCGTTGAGATTCAGCAAAGGGCTGTCGAGTATGGAAATATGTTTGGTTACGATTCGATACGAAGAGGAGTGTTGGAGAAAATGCCTCCACCAGAGATCAAAGAAGAGCAAAGAGTACTGGGTGAAGCAAGCACACCAGCCAAGAACAAGAAGAAGGCGTTGAAAGCCAAGTCGAAAACATCGGTTGTCAAAAATACAGAGTCGGACATGCTTCTCGATCTCATGGGTGGCTCAGATGTTCCAGCTGTGGACGCTAGTGCGACATTGAATGGCCAACAGCAAACGGCAGACCTTCTTGCAGACATTCTAGGCGGTGGGAGTTCAATTTCAAGTCCACCAGCTCAAACCAGGAGTCCAGTACCCACGTCCAACACCGATTCTATCATGGATTTGTTCGGCAATGCAAGTGCGAAAGCAAACACTCCAGTTCCTACCGGTCCACAAGCTCACCCAGCATACAACAAAAATGGCTTGTCCGTCACGATTCAAATATCAAGGAGCGGGGCCGGCGCTCAAGTATTAGCTCGATTCAAGAACAGTGGTGCATTCGAGCAATTCACTGGTGTTGGGTTGCAGGCCGCAGTCCCAAAAAGCCAGAAATTGACCCTACAGGCCATTAATAAAAGTACTTTGGATGGTGGCGACGAAGCAACTCAAGGAATGCGTATTGTCGCTGCATCAGGAGTAAGTGATAGATCTCCAGATCCAGATCAAATGGAAGCTAACACACACATAGGCCCTTCCTGCGAAGCTGAGACTAAGACTGAAGGTCTCATATGCAAAGGACGGTGGAGCTATGGTAACGGATCAAGTAGATTGGACCGAACCCTGATGAGACTGTCAACAGATTTCAAATTGTTGCATGGGCTTCAAAGCAAGCGATATCCCTAGCGGTCCAACACTGAAAATGCGTACAAAGCACGAGCGCCTCTACGACTGCCCTCATATTCAGATGCATGTAGAAAAGACAAATGACGTTCCCTCCTAAGTCGAACAATCAAGATGAGATCTAAACGAAGGCCTCCCAACTTTCATCTTTAAAGATGCCATCTACACGCATCTCAAGTACAGGAGATGGTTAATGGCCACATTTGGCTTACTGGCAGCCTGCCACCGTAACATCTATCGCCTGGTGCCCCCCGGAAAACAGCCTCCCCTATTCTATCCGGACTCTCGGCGATCGCTCGGTGTGTTGCATTTCCGGGTCCTTGATCTAATCTTTCAAGTCCCCTTCATTGCCGCCGCCAGCCGAACTTGCGGAAAGTCTTCCGCCCACCAGACTTCACCAGCTTCCATTCTCGTTCCCTCACTCATCCCACACCAAATATGTATCCATCAATTGCACGTCGTACCATTGGGCGGGACATTCTGCGCGGAAGTCGCCCGACCGCCCCTCTCATTATGTCTCCGTCTTAAAATGCGAACGAAGGCAAACGAGGGTTGCTCTTTAAGGAATTATTGCCTACCCGCTCTCATCGATAATTGTTTTCCCTAAATCCGCCCAATCAGGTAGTCTATTTGCTGACAACTGCTTGATCTCTGGACTTCCATGTCTCGAAAAAGCTGAAGAGCGAAAGTGCGCTACACTGCTCATATATTCTCTACATCAATTACAGTTATATATTTCTTCGGTAGTTATGCAACTACCAGGCCAGTAACCACGAGCCAACCTCTACTTCACCGCGGTGATATTATCTTAAGACTGCCTGTATCTGGTTACATTTCATTTTGTGTCACCTCCTCTCGTGGAATCCGCTTGTTGATTTAAGCTTAGAGCCAGGCGAGACCACGACATCACCGTTATATCACCAAAATCGCCAAGACAGAACGGATACAGAAAAGAAGAGCAGAGATGATTCTCCCACTACTAATCTACTCACTCCCCTTCTTCCTGCTCATCATCCTCTTCAAGAACCAGTCTCTCCTCCCCTCGACAATCCCCGGACCACTCATCGCGCGCTTCACGAACCTCTACCGCGCATTCCTCGTCTACCAGCGATCCCCGCACGAAGTCCACCTACAACTACACAAACAACACGGCCCCCTAGTTCGGCTCGGGCCCAACGTGGTCTCCGTATCCGGCTCAGCGCGGTATATCGCGCAGATCTACGGGATCGGGAAGGGGCTGGTCAAATCTGATTTCTACAGCTGTTTCCAGAACATCGTCAACGGGCGCCGAGCCGCGAGCCTCGTCGCCATCACGGATGAGACGGAGCACGCCAAGTCGAAGCGGCTGGTCGCGCACGCGTACAGCCTCAGCACGCTCGTCGAGTACGAGGGCCTCGTCGATCAGACGGTCGATGTATTTCTGACGACGCTTGAGGATCAATTCACCACCACCGCGACCAAGGACAACGACACGTCTTCCACGCCCGCTCCCGTGCCTGTCCTCGACCTTGGCCGCTATCTCCAATTCTTCGCCTTCGACGTGATCGGCGAACTGACCTTCTCCCGCCGCCTGGGCTTCATTGAGTCCGGGGCGGACGTCGACTCAATCATCGCCGCCATCGGTGCCAACTTCGAGTACTTCAGCGTGCTGGGCCAGATTCCGTGGCTCGACGAGGCCCTCCTCGGCAAGAACCCGCTCTACGTCAGGTACTTCCGCAAGAGTGTCAGCTCACCCATCCTACAATTTGCACAGGCGCGCTTGAAAGAACGGTTACGTGATATCGAGGAAGGTCGCGGCGACGAGAAGAACTCCTTGGACAGGCCCGATTTCCTCAGCCGCTTCCTGAAGGTCAGGCAGGAGGAGGTCGACGGGGCAGAAGCGATGAATGATCTGCGCATACTTTCGTACCTCTTTGCGAATATAAATGCCGGCAGCGACACTCTGGCGTCGACCTTGAGAGCGATTCTTTACCACCTACTGAGAAACCAGGCGTCGCAGGAGAGACTAATCACCGAGCTGGCGAGCGCCGCGGCGGGGAGCAAGATTTCGGCGCCGTGTCCGACATGGAACGAAACACAACAGCAACTCCCCTACCTCTGCGCGGTGATCAAAGAAGGTCTGCGGCTGAATCCCGCACTCTCGCTCCCACTGGAGCGCGTCGTTCCACAAGACGGCCTCCAGCTCAGCCACGAGGACGGCGCGACCACATTCCTGCCCGCCGGGACCATCGTCGGCATCAACCCGTGGGTCCTGCACCGCTCGCCGGGGATCTTCGGGCCTGACGCTGAAGAGTGGAGCCCAGAGCGTTGGCTGACAGAGCACGAGCAGAAGACGAAGACCATGGAGCACGCGCTGCTGGCGTTCGGGGCGGGCAAGAGGTCTTGCCTCGGGAAGAACATAGCGATGCTGGAGTTGCACAAGGTCGTGGCCGCGCTGTTCTTGAAGTTTGACGTCGAGCTGGACGATCCGGCCCGAGAGTGGGTCGTGAGCAATGCCTGGGCGCTGAACCAGACGGGGTTGCTCGTTAGGTTGAAGGTTCGTTGAGCCGAATTCTGAAGATTTGCCTAGAATGCTCGGGGACGAAAGAACATATATCCATGATATGGAATATGCTTTACGAAGGAATTGCGAAAAGGGGCTTCGAAGTTTCCAGAGGCTAGCTATATGTACCGAGCCACCGGCACCAGCGAGTTAACCAATCTATCCACCACTCAACACCGCAGTGCGCCGTCTGAAAACCACGCGCCAGCTCCTCCAGCACCTGAGTTCAAGGGGGATCCCTTGAACCCGGATCCTCTTCATTCCCAATGCTCGCCGGCCAAGGCCAAGACCAAGACCAAGAACATCAAGTATATAATTAAATAAAACGACAGAATTGACGCATTGGCGATGCGACGCGACTCGACGCGACGCATGCATTCAAGAGCCCAAAAAAATAGGCGTGCCTCGAGCAAGAAAGAAATGAAAAGACATCAAAGTTCGAGAGGCTACTATGTACTAGACGCTGCAACTATATGAATGCCAGTCAAGGTCGCATACTAATCAGTCCTATCGATGTATGTACTGCTTTGTCAATGTTGGTTCCGAACAGCTTGGAAAATGAGAAAGAGGCTCGGGAGGACGAGGACGTCGGGCATGAAGATACCATGTACTAGTACACGGATATGTACGGGCTGACCAACTGTGAGGCGATGCTAATATAGCCGTAGTCATGTCACATCATGCTATGTCAGACTTGTGTGGTCAAGAGGCCAGGAACAATTGAAGTGCAACGGCAACGGCAAGCATAGATAGAATTTAGAGCATATCGCGCTTTCCTTGTCGTTTTATATGAGAAAGACAAGACATTAGATGAAATGGAATAACAATGAAAAATTAAAAAAGGAGTAAAGCTAGTTGAGCAACTGATGGACAAGCGTAGCGACTAATAGTACATACTAGACCCAGTCACTGCCTTCTCTGCCGCTTGGCCTGCCCCTATTGCCTTTCTTTTGCACTCTCGCAACATTCCCTGACCGACCATCATCACTGCCTATATCATCACGACTGTTTGAGAGTCCACCACTCCAACCTTGCTGTTCCTTATCTACAGCTCCATCTCCATCTCCATCTACACGTCCAGCAACAGCACCATTGTCACCCACACGTGCACTGGCGGCACTAACGCCGATAACATCAACAAGAACCCGCAGAGAACGCCAAACGTCTTCGTCCCAGCCGGCGGAGCCACGTATAGCTTCGACGAGGCGGTGCCCGACGACAGCGACGCTGACGGCTACTGACTCAGCGCGCCATTTGAGCGCGAATTCCGAGAGACGGATCGATGTCACATCAGGGGCGCCGATGCCGAGCATTTCGTGCGCTTTGCTCGGGATGTTGCGGTCCCGGCGGGGTCGTCGTTGGTAATGCTGCCCCGGGGATTGTGTGAGGTGCTCGTGATACTGATAATGCTGGCGTTGGGGATAGTAGGAGCTGTAGCCACTGGCATTGTTGGCGGTCCTGGTTGAGTCGTAACTATAACGATGGTCACTCCCTCCCAAGTATAGAGATCCAGCATGAAGGTTTGAATCAAACTGAGCAAGAACGCCCCCTCCCCTCGCCTCATTCCTGACTTTCTCAAAGAACAAGTCAATGAGGATCCACGCTGTGAGGCTTTCGAGCAAGGTGCTGCATGCACCCGGGAAGACTCTTGCCAACGCGTCAACGTACATTTGATCTGAGACTTTTGATGGCCGTAGTTCAAGCACGACAGGTGAGGAAAGGTACAGTAGATTGGACGGGAAGTGATCGATAGCGTGTGTTACGGCACACAGAATACGGTTTAGTTTGTGGAGCCTTCTCAGCCGAGTCAGAGTTGTGGATCGGAGTGTAGGTGACTCTTGGAGAGATGATTTCTGTGGGTGGCAATTTTCCTTCTTCCGTTGTGGAAAATCTTCAATTGGCCAGGATTGTGAGTGATGGGAAGAGAAATTCTTTGACGAATGTCCATTATGGTGGCTACTCTTCGACTTTTTCAGTCTTTTCCGTGCTGAGCTTTGAAATGCAGTTGTGGAGGATGTGCCGAATGGATCAGCAAGGTCTTGAAGTTGTTGTAATGTACTGCTGAAAATACTGCTGTCCGAGCGACTGGTTCTTGTCCGTGATGGCAACTTCAGCGGTGCGGGTACGAGCTTTTCTGAGGATGGCGATGCAATCCCACAATTTTCTGCAATTCGAGGCCCAGTAATAGGGGTATCGGAAATGCATGATTCGATACTGATATATTGGAGTGTAGTGTCCTCGGCACCTGGCGTATCATACGGGCTGAATGCAGAGACTTCCATTGTCCTTTGAGTTGGCGTGTGTGGCCGGGAGTCCAATGTGGTCGTAGGCTCATGTACGGACTCCTCACCATTTCCGTGTTCACATACAGCATGTGCAATTTCCGCTTCTTGCGATGCTTGGCTCGACGGTGGTCTTTGGATTTGGACAATTTTAGCTTTGCCAGGACCAACAAGAACCGTTGCAATCATCTGTGCAGGACATGTCAATTGGGATCCCGATCATCAGCAAAGTTGGGCTACTATACCACTTCGTCTTCGCCGGCACCCTGAAAAGCACTGGTCCAAGGACGTTGAACGACCTGATAGAATCTGGTCTTGAATTTGCGCATCCTCTCTTCGTGGGACGTGGTATTAGCTAACCACCCCGATTCATCCGAATGGATTGTTTGGCAATATTCCTGTTCCGATGGTGTCACAGGCATTGATTCAGACGCAGTACTCTGTTCTTCATCTTCGATCTCTGTGTCATCCGTAGTCCATGAATCTCTTCGATACCCTCTGGGCTGCTCCTTGCATTTACGTCGACCGTCGCAGTAGTACGTTAAGATATCTTCACTGTCAATCGAGTTGGTATCTGTCAAAGAATCGCGCTGCCTGCAAGGTTTTCCGAAATGGAAATAGCCGAGGTCCTGTAATTCAGGCTCTCGCGATATCGGACTGGGAAGAAGTGGTGTTTGAGGACTTGAATTCGCCTGTCGTTGAGCAACAGCTCGTAGATCATGATAACTAGCCGACATCCTTCGTAGTCCAGGGGATAGACTTGGGATCGAGGGACTATTCTCAGTTACCGATGGAGACTCGGGGAGTAGAAGCGGGAAAGGAGTCTTCATCTCCACCACAGATGGTCGAACAGTCGTGGTTCGAAGCATATCGTGGAACCCAGTAGGCTTCGATCTGATGGACTTGGACCTCCGAAAGAACTTTGAAAGCTGCAGCTTTGGCCCATGACGAGCCTGTAGAGAAGGAGATGCGGGTGGTGTCATCTGGCCTTCATTCACGCAGTGAGTCAAACGAAATGGCGTAGGGACGGGCAGACGGTCAATCTCAGCATTGATGGGAGAGCTTGAGGACTCTGACTCCATGATGGCTTGTATATTTTCAACCTTAGGGATGTGTTATAAGTAAAGAACCAGATCCCAAAGTCTCCAACATGGAATAAATGAGACATATATCCGTAGGGGGGCCGATCAATTCGTTATTGGGCGCGCATCCGCGTGTTGCAAATCCAACCATAGTGGCGTTGGCCAAATCGAATGTTGGACAGCCGCGCTTTGGCGTACAAAATGGACATTGCCCTTGCATGAGCTGTCTCAATGGTTACCCACCACGGGTAGAGAGGTTGGTCCAGCCACCACGAGGGTTGCGAAAGAAAGGAAATTCATCCCTTGCATCGGAAGGGCTTCTCCACGACAAGACAAAAACGATGAAGAAGCTTCAAGACAAGCCGACCAGATGCACCTTGCCGTCAAGGCCGAAATTTGAAAGGAGGCATGCATCCTTTTAATTGTCATGCCTTGCAGAAATAGACAAAGGCTTTAAAGATTGTGATACACAGTCACACCAGGGTGGTGCCAAGCCTTGTCATATTGAAATTGCCACTCCCAGGAGGAAATTTCCAGTAGGCAGAATGACGACCAAAGTCATACCAGGATGGCGCCTCTAGCATCGGCAGAGTATATAACAGGTGTATGGAGGACTCTTATGGTCCTCTGAACGTAAAGGGTGCGCCATTGTGTGGTGCCATCGGACAGGAAGGTCCACTTCCCCATAAGTGGACATTAGCAGGAGCGGCTGCCCTCTGCTCGGTGCACGACGTGCAGAGAATGAAACGACAAGCACGGATAGCAGAATGTCTGAATGTATGGTCTTGTGGCCAGCGTTGGCTTCTATCTGGCTGGTGCCTTTCCGATGTGATTATCAATAAAACATAAAAGTCTACATATGCTCAATGGGGTCTTCGGGGAGAAGATCTCGGCGTTCCTCCAGCTCTTCCCTTCGGGGTAGGAGTGCTTTAATGGGAGGCCTAACGAGATCGTTGAACATGAACGTTCCATAGACCAGCTATGGTGGATGTTAGTATAGATTGATTCGTCGAATACATGGTTAGAACTTACTAAAGCAAAGCCGGCCACCTGTAGCCATTTGAACGTCTCCCAGCCAAGGCCAAGAGAGACAATCCAAATGAACAGAGTTCGGCAAGTGTCAATGATAGATCTTGAAGTTGCCGAAATGCTTCTTGTGACGGAGAGGCCGAAAAAGTTGAAGCCACCAATGGAAACCATGATTGCCAAACTGGTGATGCCAATCGTTCGGTTTGTGAACATTTGGCGATAGCCTTCTTCGGCATCGAAAAAGCCATATTTGCCCTTTGCTGAAACGCCAATCGTGAAGTGCAAAATGATTTGCAACAATATCGTGACCATGAAGCCAAAAAGACCTTCCCAAGCAACAACCTTGAGGGGTTCCAAAGCATAGTTTTCAAGGATCCATTCTTCCAGGCAAAATTGGGTGGCAGTAAAGATTTGAGCAAATGCAATGAGAAAGATGCCTAGGATGGTTCTGAGAACAGGGGTTTCGGATGCTTGAACAACCACAGTTCGGATGGCATGCAGTGAGGTATGCAAGAGCTCTGGTTGGTCAACTTTGGAGGGGGAATTTTTATCCCCCGAGTATATGGCGCCTGCGAGGCCAACCAAGGCAACGCCCAAGACGACGATAAAGAGTGAGAGCCAGTGGTATAGGAACAATCTTCTCTTGAGGAATAAGACACTGAACAGACCGACGAATAGGACCAAAGCACCCCGAGTCATCTGATATATGGATGCCGCGACAAAAAGGAGACCGACATTCATGAGCGTGGTTCCGGTAATATCACAACAAGCGGGAAGAGCAAGTAAAGTGATCTTGTAGCCTGTCAGAGGGGTTCGATCTTCGGCATTCGGAACAAGAGGCTTCAATGCAGGACTAGCAGCGTCCCGGGATCTGGTAGGTCGCAAAGGCTCATCATCCTCCGGCTCCTCAGTGTTGACCGGCTGGTAGAGGAGAGGGGCATCTTTGGATCGGAGGCAAAAGTATCGGTAGAGGAAGACACCTCCAAGGACGAGCCAGCTACCCATCTCGCCAATGAACATCTGAACTCTGCACTAGGTCAGCACAGCGAAGCAGGATAGAATTACTCGGCTCACGTCTGGATGACGGGCTGCTCAAAATTGTAACGTTTCGTTGGATCAAGGTCATGACAATTTCGAACACATTGCTGATCTTGGTACTTTGTGAGGATTGTATTGGCACACCCCGTCAGTAACATCATGCCCACCAAGAAAGGGATTATTGCTGCAACTGCCATCGTGAAGCGAGGCGAGGCGAAGGCACGTGTGGGACAGGTGAGCGCGGAAGAGAGGTTGGCGGAGGGTTGCGGGGAGGTATATCTGTATATCCGCTCAGCAGGCTGACTTGGATAGCAGAGTAGATGGGATACAACAGTGAAGGGTATGGGACTTTGAAGAACGGAGGCAAGACTGATTTAGATAGTCGTTGGGAGGAGATAGTGAGATGGTTGTTTGATATGGAGATGCGCGAGGTACAGCGCAGGCAGTAGCATGCTCAGCAGGAACGAGGTGCGTTATCTGTCGGATCGGAGAAAGTGGGGGTCCGAGAGGACTGGACGGACAGCACTAGACAGGGAAGCCGGGAAGAAGAGAAGAATGCAAGAAGGGAGGGAGTTCGAGGTACTACTGTAGGTGCCGGGGTACAGTAGGTTCACAAAGAAACAGGGCAGGCGCGGGTGACCACCTACACCGGCACCTGCACCTGCACCTGCACCTCCACTGGCCGTTGCCTGACAACGCAGGTGGAGCCCCCGGACATTGTACCCACATAAACAAAGTACATCAGTCTGGATAATTGCGAGAGATAGTTCTCTACTGACAGCGCAATTGACTGCTACCGTAGATTAAGAGATTGCAATCATGATGAATTCCATTCTGTTTTCTTAACAAAGGTCGGAAAAGATGAATGTGTCATCCGTCCGGGCACAGTAATTCCAATGCAATGCCGTGCTGTCCGTGCTATCGATACAGAGACATCCCACAGTGCATAGATGCTGCAAGGCAATATACAGACCAGAGTCCCCTACGCTCATCTCTCTGCCAATCGGCGCAGGAGCGTGTAGAGAGAGCCTTCAGTCCCCACACATCGATGGTCATTTCCAAGAAGAAAGAAGGAAAGAAAAAACAGTCACGCTCTCATAGATCTCATCGCTGGACAGTCAAAATGATCCCAATCCCAAGCCTCGGGCTAGCCCCGTGCCCATCGTCACACCGTCGCACCGTCAATGGCGTTAGTTGAACTTGCACGTAGAATCCCCTTAATAAACCTATGCTCCCCGTATTCCCCGTCCCCTGTGTCAGTCATGTACCGAGTAGACCCTACTGGGTCGCCGGACGCTGGACAGGCTACCGCTCCTACTCCTCCGTCGCCGTCGACTGCCGTTACTGCGCACCTTCCGCTCGACGACGACTTCCTGCGCACCGATTCTGCTCTGGTTGTTATTTATCGAGTTAAATAGGTAGATGATGAGGAGGGTGCCGAAGAACGTTCCGAGGATCGCTCCAGCTAGGGTACCACCCGAGTACTGTCCTGAACATGATGGCGCATTGGGAGCCTGAACGATAGTTGTGGTCGCTTGGCGGGGGACAAGTAATGCTGGCGTCGCGGGGAGGAGTAGTGATGCAAGTGTAGGGGCCTAGAGATTCGAGTTCTGTCAGTGAATATCTTCGGAGTTGGGTGCAGTCAAGTGTGGGAAGGACGGGTGGTGCAAGGGTGAGGTCCGGCCAAAGCAGACTACGGCGCATACCATTTTTCAAGTCATAGATCTTTCTTTTGTATGTATCATAACACAGAGACCGCAGAAGCCAATGCGACGGTAGTGAAGAGGTCGCAAATGTGCAAGTGGAGGGTAGAAAGTGCGAGCGCAAAAGGCAGTTAGATTCGCGTGCGCTGCCAGCGCTGCGTAGCGTAGCGAGGCGAGGTGCCAGTGTTTCACGGAAGACAGCCGCTTTGGGAGATGGGCTGGTCTGCTCGGGTTGCGCGGCGGAAGGGAGGGACAGCCACAACGCTCGAGTGACTGGGAGGCTCTAAAGCGAGCAAGATCAGGTGTTTGAAAGGTGAGACATGACTCGAGACACTCGGAACAGTGAACAAGAGTGAGAATGCGAGCGGGAGAGAAGAGATCAAATGGGAGTGCCTGGTTAGGAAGCTTGTACGGAGTAATTGAGGATGAAGGGGGCTAGACGTAATAATGATACAATCATACAAGAGGGATGCCCTGGCTGGGTGCTCGGCATTGGGCGGTCTACTGAAAGGGTAGGCCCGGCACCTCGTAAATACAGTACGAGCACCGAGTGAGGCGGGAAGAAGAACAAGTTTGCAGGGAAGGGGCCCATTGAGGTTTTGACGTCAGAGCTGCCTCGGGCGTCCCTTCCAGAACGAGATGCGTACAGTATGCGGTAGAAAGTAACACCGAGGCCTGCTACCATAGTAGACTAATAGCAGGAATAGGTTGTTAATGCACTATTCGGCGGTCTCTAAGCACCCCGTCTCATCGACGTTCTTGCAACTCGTCATTATTATTGCCAATTTATTATGGAAAGGTAGCTCCCAAGGTGCACGTAGGGTTCTTTCAGACAGGTTCTCTGTTTCTGGTATGTATACCTAGGTACTACTGATTTCCTTAGGAAAAAATGTTAGTTAGCATGCTCCAATATGTCACTACGGAGTTGTTCTCCGCCTGTACCTGAAGTTCCGCGATGTCATGTCACTAACTTGCAAAATCCTCAGTCCGTCCCGGATAGATAGCATCATTGGGACCTGTCCAAGGAGCCACTCCGTCCAATGCTCATGTCTCGGATTATCTTTCCTGGGACCTATACACGTCTTCGCGCGGTTCCGTCTTCCCGCTCGAAAGTCGGCATTTTGTTCCTGGTCCACTTGAAGCCACCTTGATCATCAGTGTGAGGCTCAATCCACCAACTTCCTGGCGTAGTCCTTGAGACTTCCTGGCGTAGTCCTTGAGTCTTGATCATGGCTGATCCTTGGTCAAGACCTTGCCCAGCCTCGTACTCGTGGTATCCTCCAGACTATTCCGCCGACCCCAGTTCTTTGGCTGTCGCTTGAGAAAAGCACCTACTGATCCAAGATAGCCCTCGTGTCGTAGAAAATATGCTTGCTTCTGGCCATTGGACCAGAATTTGATGGCGTACGACAACGTGTTCATCGTCTGTGTATGGCCTCGAATAAATGAGCCTCCAAAGTAGATATGCTGCAGGTCGTGCTTTTCCGACTGCAGGTAAGCAATTTGTCCGATATTGTTGGAAATGGCATATAACAGACTTCGTGCCATATCTTGGATCTTGAATCCCTCCACTTGTTCGTCGCCGTCGTCGCGCGGGTCTCGATGGAACAATCCCTCACCATCCTCCGCGTTCCTCTCGGCCATTCTCTTCATCCTAAACACCTTTCCAAATGTGCTGGCAATCGTGGTGCTCTTCAACCCGATTTTGCCGTACCCGGTGCCATAGATATCCCCAACAAGCATGTCAACGCCACTGTTGTCCCCTCGTTCGGCCAAAGCCAGCATCTCATCGAATGTCCGGGCTCCCGTGAGGAGGGATAAGATCCCCCAGAACGTGCCTCCTCCCAGAGAGGTACCACCCACTCGCTGAAACTCTCGAGGTCCTGAAACCTTGACCATAGAGACGCCCGAACCGATGTTGACAAGGAGGTAAGGATAGATGTCCGGGCGTGCTTCGGCAAATTGCATGGGCTCTTCTTCGCTATATGTAAACACTTCCTGTGGGATCTCGGTTATGAAGAAGTCAAGGCCTGGTCAAAGAACGGGGTCAGCTCCATTCAAAGTTCACCCCTGGAGCCTTCCTACCGATAATAAGACATTCCATCTCATCCTCTTGCACAACATCCACGTGTAGCACCTCCTTCATGCGGTTGTAGAATTTGAATGCTCCTCCACCGGTCGCCATAACGCACAGTTGCTGTGGCGTGGATCCATTGAGCTTCGACTGCTTGATCTTCAGCTCGTTGATAAAGTCAATGCAGACGTCGATACGGTCGGTCTCGAAATTCAGGAAGTTGAGTCGGCCTCCGTCTGTAGAACCTGGCTCGCGGGAGAAGTAGACGAGTTTGGCTAGAGAGCCACCGATCTGCAAAGATCATGTCAACATTAAATCTGGTCGTGGTATGCGATAAGAGAGGAAGTAGGAGAACCAACATCGACTGCGACATGACTGACTACATCTGTGTGATGAGGCAGCCGAATGTCTTTATGTTCCCAGTGCACATGTTCACCTCCAACGCCATTCCGGTCACTAAGCTCGTCATCCACGATAAAGGCACCCTCCACATTGATCTTTACGGCAGCAGCGCTCGGTGGTTGGCGAACCGGTCGATCGGGAGCATCACCATCCATGATGGCAGATGTGTCATGTTCGTGTTCATGATCATGGTCACGACTGTCAACGTGGATGGCATCCTTCTCCAGCGTTGTCATGGTGGAGGACGACGATAGAAATCCGTGAATAGGCCATGCGATGTCTTGCAGCCCAGGACTTTGAGGAAACGCTTGCGTCGTGTGACCGACTGTGAGGAAACGCGGGGGAATTAATCAGAAATTATTGAGCCCTGCATTCACCAGATTGAATGATACAGATTAGTCATTGCTGGCCCGTCTGGCCGATAAGTGGTAACTTGGTAAGTCGGTATGGGGTCCTCTGACAGACAGGGTGTAGGAATAATAATCAGCACAACTGCAACATAGAGTCAGGCCATGTCCCGTCGTAAATGAACGTTGTATTTGTTAATCCATCTTTTTGATTTTATTTTTTCGGGCTTGTGTTAAGTTGCCGGCCGAGGGGACACCGTGCACATACACCTCGGCGATTCTCCTGATGATTGCTCTCCCCATCCCCATCCCCGTCTCCATTAAGTACTATTTGGGGGGTTGCCTCAACTTAGGAGAGTTAAGGCCGAGGGGCAGCCTGACAGCCCCGCGCTAACCGAATCTCTCAGGAGTTCACAGGGAGCCGCGGTTAAGCTACAGACTGCCACCCTATCTTCGCCGAGCGGGTAAATGGCCTTGCATCAGGCACCCATAAGACCCTATTGTCAGAATTGACTTACCTAAGAGATCCGCAGGAACATTAGATGACCTTTACCTTTGTTCTCACTCCTCCAGCAGAAAGGGCGTTTTTTCATGTGCTATTGACTAATCTTTAGAGCATGCTTATTACTATGAGTTTCTTTGCACCATGCCGCCGAATCTCGGCTGGATTCCTCACAGCCTTGATCTCGACCATCATACTACTCTCTCCTAGGAGTCTGTGAAAATGCTCTCAGTGGTCATAGATCAAGATGCGGTCCTTGAGAGGTGTGGTCTGATATCCTGGAATGATCAGCTACAAGTTGGTGCCATTCTGGAAGCTGGCTGTTCTCGGACATTGTCTGGCGATAGATTCCCGGCCTCGACCTTCAACCGTGTTAAAATTTCAGACTGAGGAGTTGAATGGGTTTGTTGCTTCTCAATGTCTCACCTCCCTGCCAGAGCTTTCGACCGTTGCGTACCAAGCCATTCGACAGCCATAGTTGCGGATATCGTTGGTAGGACTTCCAATCTTGCCGTGACAGATGCTGCTCACAGCACCGGCTCTCAACGGCACTGCTCGGGGGCATCCGCACACAATGCACCGAAGTAACAGGAGTACATTCAGGCTCTTCAGCCACCGATATTCTCCATAAAACCTCTCAATCCCATAAGCCCTAGCCAAACAGCCTCTTCAGTTCTTATGGTTCGACTGCCCTGATTAGGAAGTACATTGACCCAGTGGTCGAATAGCTCGTGTACGTTCATTCCAGATACCCCCATTTGGCTCAAGTCGGCATCATTTTTGCCAGCAACTTCGAGACCAGCGACCCCTCCAAAGACCACCAGAGCATGTTGATAGTTGCGAGACTCAGATTGGCTAAGACTTGGTCGGGCAAGAATAGTAGACAGGGCGTCGCCTCTCTCTGAAGTGCCGAATGATACGTCGTAGCCACCATTAAATGGACATTCGGTAAACACGTTGGACAGGCTATTGCATGAGCGAACATTAAACCCCCAGTAGTAGCCTGTCTTCTCTCTCGGTGTGCTAGGTGCGACAGCTTCTGCTCCAGTTGAAGATGAATCATCCAGGTGAAGAGTGACGCGAGTGCCTTGTGGTATTTCGGCGCCCTGAACCAGTTGAGGTTCAGAGAGCCCAACATCTACCAAGGTTCCATTTGCATCCGAGTTCAAGGCAACGCCTTCCCTGTATTCACACCACTCGTTGGCGCGTAGATGATGGGGCATATCAAGACTTGGTAAAGTGCCGGCAGTACGTAGATTGGGATGCATAGGAAATACGGTTTTGCGCAGATGAGGAGGGGTCTCAAGGTAAGAGAGCAGGTGAGCCAGAAAGTGGCAAGGGTGAGAAAAGGCAGTGTATTCATTCTCACCTATATCAGGACGTGATTCCTGGGTGGATTTGTCTTCATCGTCGAATACAACAACCTCGTCGACACAGAAGACAGCAAGCGCTCTTGCGACTTGCCCAGCCAAATAAGTTTTCTGGTCATGAGACTTTGCATTTGCAATGATACTGCCAGGAAGAGCGACACTCAGAGTATGTGCACGGCCTCCAGCTGGACGGAAGATGGCAGTGGGCTTTGACGTGTCAACTTGCTGAGGCTGGTCAGATTTGCTATCACCAAGAGTTCTCTTGCGTTTCTTGTCTTTGGGCATGATGGAGGGAATAAGTGCTTGATGATTGAATAGGTGAATTATTGATAGATTAGCTATTCGTAGACACGGAGTTTTTGCTTTCAACATGAATGGAGGGAAATTCCGTTAAGATTGAGACAATTTGAGCCTCACCAAAGAAGACAAAAGGGGAGTGCCAATATTGCCAAGGCGAAGTCTGTTGGGCGACGCTGATTGGCTGGAGAAGCACCACCCCCGAAAGTCGAGATCGAAGGGGCCGCAGCTGGAAAGGGACAAGGGACAAGGGACAAGTGGACATGCATTGACGGGCCAGGATTACTTTCTCCATATCCAAGGGGACGCCGTACAGAGTACAGATCTTACTCACTCACCATTTCGTTCGTGGCATATGCCACATCTCTCCCTTTTGCACTTATTCTCAGCGTCATTTCTACATAGATTTTCCGCGCGACTTCTTTCTTTCTTACTCCGTTGCCGTCGCTATAATTCCACCAGCGCAGCCCATTTGGCCACCTTATCCCCTCAAAGGGCTCGCACGCGACCATGAGGATCGCCGCCCGTCACACGCCAATTCTGGTGTTCCTTGTTTCCTCTCTCATGACATCCAATGCCTCTGATGGCCCCCTTTCCAATGGCTTGAATCCAGCCGGAAGCGTTCAAGCAGCAAGATCGATTACGGAGGTTGTTCCTGGCGCTGGTGGGAATGTGAAACTAGCTCTTGTTGGCACTGAACACGCTCCTGTCGATGGTAGAGATGGAATGCCCCATGAGGGCCCATTTGTTGAGACCGGTGCCGAGAGGACGCGAAAGAACCAACTAGCCGATGACGAGGAGATTGTCATGGATAAGACCACCAAGAAACAATATTCCGACGTCGAAATCCCCAAGTCAAACGATGCTGTCATGGACGATCGAATTAGGTCTAATCCAGCCGAAGGGACCAGAGGGACAGAAGGCGGCATTTCAGAGAAGGGAAAAGATGGAAAGTCGTCGGATAAGAAGCCCGACGCGCCCAAAGACGCCAGGCCGATTCCTCACAGTGAATTGGATAAAATCCAGGACGGGGAGAAAAAAGAATCGCAGCCGGCGGAAGAGGACCCTAAGAAGATTCTCAAGGTGAAAAGCATCCAGTATAAAATACCCACTGCACCATTTCTAACAATTGCGCAGATCCCTACCGATCTACCAGAAAAACCGCATGACATTCCATATCCCGAAAACCCCTCTTCACCTAAAGACGCCACCATTCTCAAGGACACCAGCAAAGGCGCGAAATCTGACGATCATGAGCCAGCCGTCATTCAGCCCCTTCACTCTCTTCTCCTCTCCTTCACCATGATCCTCTTCTCTGAGATTGGCGACAAGACTTTCCTAGTCGCGGCGTTGATGGCTATGCGACACCCGCGAGTTGTCGTCTTCTCCTCAGCATATTCCGCCCTGGTCACCATGACTGTCCTTTCTGCCGTCCTGGGCCATGCTGTTCCAACTCTCATTTCTAAACAACTTACCAACTTTGCCGCCGCCGGTCTCTTTCTGGTGTTTGGCGTAAAAATGTTGATTGAAGCTCGCGGAATCAGCCCTGACGAGGGTGTCAGCGAAGAGATGAAGGAAGTAGAAATGGAACTCGAAGAGAAGGAACACCAACAGAGGCGCATGTCAAGACGCCGATCTTCCATCTCACCCTACGCCCTTGAATCCGGCCGTGCAGGTCTCAACAGAAAACACACCAACAGCCGCCTGCCATCTCCCCCAGAGAGTCCTGGAAGTTCTCGAGAAGCCTCGCCGACGCGGCAATCTGCTCTGAAGAACGCCGTAACCGGTATCAACAACCTGTTCTCCTTGCTATTGAGCCCAGCGTGGGTGCAGACCTTCGTCATGACTTTCCTGGGCGAATGGGGCGATCGCTCCCAGATTGCCACCATTGCTATGGCCGCCGGTCAGGACTATTGGTGGGTAACTGCCGGGGCCCTGGGCGGCCATGCCATTTGTACCGCCGCCGCAGTGTTGGGTGGAAAGGCTATCGCTGGGAAGGTCAGTCTAAGAACAGGTATGTTACACCACTCACGAGCTTCACGGGCAATCTTCAGGTGCAATGGCTTTGAGCGTTTGGCTAACATTCTATCATAGTAACGATGGGCGGTGCAATTGCCTTTCTGGTGTTTGGCGTCATCTACTTGCTTGAAGCCGTCTATTAATTTTCGCAAACCCAGCCTCTCGCATTTACCGGATCATAAATCATCAGTCTCTTCAGCGATCGAATATCTCAGCGCATACGAGTGTGCAACACGCCAGTCCAATTGTTTGATTTCGACTAGAGTGTCTCCGATCTACCGCAAGTCTGAGCAATTTGAAAACAAATGGGGTAGGGCGTGGCGGCACGGTGCACATGGAATCGGATTTAGCGATTCGGCCAGTCGGTCAGTGGGTCAATGGAGAGCAGAAAATTCTCACTCACGAACTTAACTGTTCTCATACCTTATGTGCTTTTTTTCCCTGAGACCTACCCAGTTGGCTAGAGCTTTGTATTCGGAGAGTGAGCTATTGCCACATTATTGGTTCGCCATGTCCCTATGTCTATCAAAAAATCAAAGGGAACGCAAGGAAAGGGGGCGCGGCCACAGTGTGTACGAGTGAACATCAAAACTAGGAGGGTCGCCTTGTGTGGGTACTTGTACAGTAAATTACAATCGTATGTGGTCTGGCGTTTGCCGTTGCGGCGGGTCTATCGAGTCATTAGACCAGGCAATCAGTCAGGAGTCATGTTGGAGTACATCCCTGCGAACTACATAGCAGTGATGGTCAATACGGTGCTAGCCTCATAGGAGAGGCGCACGCGCCAACGAAGCATGCGCTGAACGACGACATAAAGAAAAGACCAACGGGGTCGTCTCGAACCGACCTCGCCCTATTGTTTGCTTCACTCGCTGTGAATAAATATCAGCATAGTAGTCCCTAATCTGAAAAAAATACTCCACACCGTGGGTAGGATAATCTACGCACTCTCTCACGCTAGGATAGACGTTTCCCATCTCGATGTGTGTTGGTATTTAAGCCATAGCGCGCGCAGGGTTTGATTTCAACTGCAATTCGATTGGAGAAGAGCGAGATTGCTCGACAATGCCTGATTTCGACCAAACAGCCGACCCTATGAAGAAACTTTTTTGGGTGAACCTCAAGATGAGATGAGAAAAACAGGTAGAGACAGACCCCCGTTCCTCTCTCCCTGTCCCTGAAAGTTGTGACCCGAGATGAGAGCCCTGTGTCTGTTTGTACCGTTGACCAGACTCGAGAACACATTTACGCCGAATCCATACCCAGCGCTCCAAAGCCTGTGAATATCCCAGAGACATACCCAAAGCCTCACCGCGTATCCAGAACCGTTCAGCAGACTCCTCCCCAGTAAGAAAATCGCAGGAGCCCCAATAGATGGGCCCGGAATGCACATCATTGTTAACCCAACCCTCGAGAACCCAACAAATGTCAACTCCAAGTGGAGATCTTGACAATATCTCCCTTCCGCCAAAACGTAATTGATCATTCCAAAATCTGTGAGAAAACTTCAACCTCGCTGCTTTGGTCTGCTGAGCATGTTCAATCGACTCAGGCTCAGAATGCCCTTCCTCTCCTTTGCGTTGTTCTTTGCCATTTCACGGGCAGAATTTGGACGAAGCTTCTTCACACCAGACGGAGCCTTGTCCATGGTCGCCTCTTTGCCACTTAAATCGTCACCGGTCGCAACCCGCGCGCGCTTTCCTCCTCTCTTCATGCCCTCATCTTCAACCTCCTCAAGCTTTGGCGTATCTTGCCATCCACCAGGAATGGAAGGCAGGACTGAAACTCTTCGGTTCTCCTTTCCAGCATCCGCTTGAGCCTCTTGAGCACCGGACATTGTTGACTCACGGCGGCGTTTCTTTCCTGGCAGACCATGGGGAACAGTTTTGACCTCGGAATCCTCGAAAGGCTGAACTAGTTCAGAGACGCCTGAGGTGCGGACCCGGCGAATCGTATTCGGAGATGGTTTCGACAAGTTGACGTTATGGGGAGATGTCATGACCTTATTGGCATGAATGGTAGGGTTGGTCTGATTGACGACAGTGTTGACTGAAGTTAACGTTGAGGATTCGTTGGAACGAGAAGGATGATGAAGGGTGGTGAAAATCGACTTGAACTCTTTAGACTCTCGACGGTTGTGGTTTCTCGCTTTGTCCTTGAAGGAGGTTTCCATAATCGCCGTAGCAGGACTCGAAGATGCAGTGGGTAACACAGGATACTCAATCTCACTTTCAGCATCCTCCCATTCATCTTCGACTTTGTCATTATGCAACATGTATGCAGCAGGGTCGTACGGCACGACAGGTCCTTGAGGCTTTGCAGGGGTCAAATGTGGCAGCTTTGCAGGACTGGGGCTACCAGCAGCCAACTTGACTGCATATCTCGACTTGACCCTCGGGGTAAAATCCACTTTCTTAGCGGAACCAGGGATGGAAGTCGCAGTATTAGGCCTCTTCGGAGTTCCTGGTCTCTCCTCGATCGATGTCATGGCATTGGATCTATGGCCTGGCCTTAGTATGGACTTCAATCCAGAAAATGTTGGAAGTTTGGAGGCGAAGCCAGTACGCTCAGCAGCGGTGCCAAGATCCGTGATTGATTTAGCACGCTGAAGTGTTCCTGGTTGAGAAGTGAAACCGATGCCGCTTAGGCCTTTTAGTCCTGACCGTGGTGGTTCTTGTGAGTGAGGGGGCTGAGAAATCGATGGTGGTCCGGGCGGCTTGAATCTCACGACTCCATTCGAAGTTGAAGGTCTCGCAATCGGGGCAGTTGATACAGCCTTGAGTGATCTCATACTTGTTGTTCGAGAAAGGGATAGTTGCTTTATGGGAGAGGCCACAGGGATATGACTTGATGCAGCCTTGGCCAAAGAGGATTTTGTGGGTGATAAAAGACTGCTCGCAGCCAATTTCGGAAGCGTCGACGCTGTCATTTGGTCCTCAGATTGTCTACCAGCGGAGACATCAGGCATCTCTGACTGTCTTGCACGCTTGACAGAAGTTGTTTGTGCCGGGATGGATTTGAACGGGCTCACTGACGTTGGTCGACCGAGGAAAGGAGGTGGTTGTCTGCCGGGGGTGCCCTTCCCAGCAGTCCGAGGTCGATCAGGCTCATCTAACCCCGCTTTAGAAGGGCTTCTCTTCAGCGACTGTGTTGTAGGTTGGGCAAACCCAGGACGAGATCTGAATGCAGAGGGATGATTGGCTATAGAGTCCATCTTCTTGAACTGTGCAATGTGGACATCGCTGAACCGGCCAGCCTGGCCCCTTGGTTTGGCAATCTTCCTGCCTGATGCATGTATTCCATCAAAGGCAGTCTCAGCTGCAGCATCTTTCTCTAGCTGGGCTTTCTTCTCTGCCAACATCTGTGCCTTGATTCTGGCTGCCTCTTCTCGCACATTGTCCATGAGCTTTTGTGCTTCCGTACTCAGTTGTGAGTCTGAACCAAACTTGAAATCGAAGGTTTTGGCAGAGAGGTGTGCCGGTGTACTGGATTGAGCCTTGGAGGGAGTATTCTGGGCACTTGCGAGAGAGTGGGGCGGCTGGGCAGGAATATCAACAAAGCCGAGTTTCAATCCGGAATCTGGAGCTTTCGCAGTTGATTGATGCACCAGTCCAGGATGCATCTCCGCACGATCGACTCTGGGTTCGGTCTTGGGGGTTTTGAGACCTGATAGCCTTGAGAGTTGAGATTTGACAGTTGCCGCAGAGGCTGGAGTTGCCAATACATTGTCGATTGATAGTGGTTCTCTATCATCTGGGGTCTCGTCTCGTTCGACCAAGGATTCGAGTCGGATGGTTGAAGGAGTTCTGCGAGCAGAGGCAGGCTACGGAGTTAAAACAATTGTTAGTCTTAGAAGCAAACAAGGGCATTGCGATTGGAATCAGACAGAACTGCTTGCTCTGGGCGATAAACATTACCTGATCCTGCTGTTGAGCAGCTTTGCTCAACCGAGCGGAGCGACGAGCCATGGCCGACAGCTGTGGCAATGCTTGCAGATATTCACACAATCTAGCTTAGTAGAACGATGGGAGTTGTTTTAAGAGAGTGGCCCGTGGAAGACTGTAGAGAAGGGGATTGGCCAACACGGTACCTGAGTATGACAGTGTTGATTTGATTGAAGCCTGGCGGTTGCACCTCAGGCTGTTTGTGGATGTTCTCGAGCTACGTCAGGCAGTAAACATTGCTTAGTCCTAATTTACTCTAGCCGTCTTGGCAACAGACGCGCCATCACGTGACTATTCTACAGCCGAAGTCGAGAAGTAATTACGGATTACTGTACTCGGAGACACTAATTGCCTTCCGTGTCCAAGTCTCCATGTGAAACGGCTGGCCGATGACCATGCTTAGCCAGCGCAACATTGTTTAAAAGCTTCTTTTCAATCCTTGTCTTCTTTGACATATCTCCTTTGCGTTTCAAACGCAACGACTTCTTGATTACTGTACAAACTCAGACTCGCGGGTTCTTGAAGAGAAGGGCGGCAATGTACGGACGTCTTTGGGATCCTAACTGCTCACCTTTTCCTCTCATCCTTGCGCTGTTTCAGAACGTCGACAAGGTGGCAATGCTTTGGCGCCTACCTTGGAGAAATCATTGAGACTATCTATACCTTTGCACTGTCGTTCGTTACGATTCATACATAGTCGACGGAATCCCGAATTGGTGCTCAGCACACGGCACCCTGTTGCCCTTCGTTGTCCCTTGTTCCTAGCCCCTGGCCCCTCAGATGGAGCCTCACCATGTCCTTTGCTGACCATTAGCCGGAAGCGGCGATGACTAACGCATCTAGGCACTAGAATATTCTCATGGGATTGGCTTCTCAACTTTCCATGCTCCTGCAGTTCCACTTGAGCCAAAGCATCAATCAGATCCTACCCTCTAATAGGGCATAGTCTGGCGTATCACCTTTGAACTTAGCCTTGCCAATCATGGGCAGACTGGTTGCGGGAGAATGAAGGATTCCTTCACGAATTCAAGCTCGTGCGAGACACGACCGCCCTATGGTACGGAGTCCTCGTGGCCATCCCGTCACTCATCAAATTCCTTTCTTCGACCCGTTCCATTGCGCATCTCAGTCTCTCAGTCTTTCCTACGGTGATCTTCGCTCGTTTCATGTCTCTTTACATATCATTGCTACATTTGTATAGTTTTGGATTCCACTTGATTGTGAAGACAGCAGGCTGTCATCATGTCTGCTCTTCTTTCCAACAGCCATCGCGCCCTCCTTGGGTCTCTTCTGATATTAAACAATCTAAATCTCGCTCATGCTGGTGTGTCGATAGATCCGGTGAAGAACTTTTGCCGGAGAATAGGGCACAGCTGTCAGTTTGTCCAAACTCCCCGACTTGGACTCTTGTCTAATAGGTTCTAGCTATTTTCAAAAACAATACGCTCTATATCAGCGGTGGTCTTGAAACCTTTGTCGATTTCGGAGCAGATGGTCAGCAAGATTACAACACAATTACATCCGGCATTAGTAAGACAATCCTAGTATTGTCGTAATATCGGGACACTGACCAGATCTTCTCTAGATCTAAACCTCATCACAGTCGACATGGGTAGTTCATGGAATTGGAAGACTAATGTTTCAATTTCACAAAGGGCGAGGCATGAAAGTGGCTCTGTTGAAGGCATGAGCTGGCCTGTAAACGTCCACGATGGTGCCTTGTTTGGCGGAACCGACATCTCTGATACATTGTACATGTTTGGCGGAACAACAATGTCCTTCAACCAATCTTTCCCATATTTCCTCATTCCTCCTACTGAGCAGTACGCATTGTGGACATACGACATCCCAGGCGACCTGTGGACACCTTTTGACACTTCTAGTTCAGGCATAACCATTCCTTCTTGGGGAGCCAGCAGCGAAACAACTGATCAAGGCCTGGCATTCTACTTGGGAGGTCAGATTGATGGCGGAACAGCAAACACCACCCAGTATCTGGGCGAGGATACTGTCGGCCTTGGTGGGATGGTTGTGCTAGATACAACCTCATCTGTGACGAAAAATGTGACCGTGGAAGACACAATCAAGAGCAACAGGAAAGGTGCCAGTATGGTCTACGTGAACAACTTTGGTGACGCGGGGGTTCTTATCTTGCTGGGCGGAAAATCTGATTTCGATGGATACCTCCCGATGGACGAGATTTCAATTTTTGACGTCAAGACAACGGACCTAAGTGACGATGCCTCTGGGGAGAAGAACAAATGGTATCAACAAAACGCAACCGGCTCTATTCCCAGTGCTCGCAGCGATTTTTGCTTAGTCGCTGCACCATCACAAGACAACAGCAGCACAAGCATCTACATGTATGGTGGTCGGAGCGATGGTGTCATCTTCGACGATATATACGTCCTGAGCATTCCTTCCTTCACCTGGGTTAAAGTCTTCGTCGGTGAAGATGCCCGCTGGTCAGTTACCTGCCACTTTGTGCCTCCCCGACAGATGATCACCATTGGTGGTGGTGGCAAATCAAGTAATATATCGGCCGACTGCGATTGGGAACAAAAGAGTTTAGCGGTGCTTGACCTGAGTACAATAGGATGGGGGAGCATCTATGATGCCAATGCTCCGCCTTATCAAGTCCCAGATGCCGTGGTCAAGGTTATTGGTGGAAGGTGAGTTTCTCATCCCCTCGTCATCACCTATATCATGCTAACTGGCGGAAATAGTCCGGAAGGTAATGCTAGCATGATCAAGCCTAGTGCTGGCTGGGCTGAGGACGCCCTCGCGACAGTATTCACAATCAGGACTGTTACATCCGATCCCAGTGAACCCCCTAGTGCAACAACTTCAACAATATCGTCGCCAACTAGTTCTTCAAGTTCGAACGATTCAGCAGAGACCACTAAGAGCATATCTGTTGGCGCAATAGCAGGCATCGCCATTGGTGGTGTTGCACTCATCGCATTGATTGGTGGAAGTATCTTCTTCTTCCTTCGATCTCGCCGCAGGAACCAGCAGCAACACCAAGAACTACTGATTGAGAAAGATGGCTTGCCCGACTACAGCACGGCTGCATTCTTGGGCAGTGCCGAATTACTTGGCACGCCTCATGCCGCTGAGCTCTCAGCCAGGGACAATGACTCTGGCCCGAATTGTAAGCCTGGGCAGCCTGGACCAGTCGAGAAAGATGCTGGAGCTGTTCAAGGCCGACACACCTCTAATCGCGTCAACACGCCAATTGAAATGGAATGAACACCTTAGTTTTCCTGTAAGCGAGCATGGAGAATGAATTGCTTTTATCCAGCCAGGCGTTGGTGATGTTGAAGTCGACCGTCATGTTTGCTAATGATTCTACTAACTGGGCCAGAAAGATCGGGGAGTTTCCCAAGAAAGGGGCCACCGGGATCAGGCTTTTTGGTTACGCATTCTTATCAACCAAGAAGTATTGCTTTTTACCCTGCTTCTGTACTTAACATTCAGACGAGTTTCATTGGTGTTTCAGGCCGAGCATGAGCCAGACTAAATCCGTTATGTTTAAAACAAAAACTAGAAACTTGACGTTCTTTCCAAGAGCTTCTTCAAAAGATTCCATAATCGAAGCCGGACGTTGGTAGGCCGGGTCACATTAGTACAGTTGGCTTCTAGGCTATTTAACCAAAACCATAAGTTACGCTAGTTAGTTGTAACCCCTTCTACACTTTCGAGGAGCACGATCTCATGTAGAGATGTCCTGGATATCAACACACATAGGACATAACAAGCGTTGGGCCACTCTTGACTACCTATTTGCATGGATGACCCGTAACTGCCAAGTGAGGCGGCAAGCCAGCCTTAGTATTAAACGTCTAATTTCATTTCTACCCCTTTCCTCTTCCTCCACCTCCTCCCCACTCAGCATCCAGCTAAGAACTGTGTATCGTGCACATAACGCTGATAACCTGCAAGAGATGTCGAAGAAGCATTTTGCGGCCCTTTTTCGTCCCGCGTCCTAGCTGATGGCATCAGCATAAATTGCTACAGTCGCAACCTATACCAAGACGACTGTACGATTGAGTCCTGAGATGCGGTACAAAAAATGGCCGCAATGTGCGTGTCTAGCTGTTCTTGAAGTAGGGGAAGTGGATACGGTGGATTGTGAAGCCGAACCCCTCTGAGAGCCAGCCTTACGAATGCCATGTTGCACTGCTTGGTGGTCACACTTGGTCATCAGTCCCAGTATCTTTGTTCAGGATATTGCAATGTCTATGGATTGGAATTTGCACACTATGTCTACTGACTACCTGGGGGCCCCGCCTACCGAGATAACCGCTAGCTATAAAAGCGAGCAGGATGTCAGATCGAACCTATGCCGTTCACTTTTCTCCTTTTAAAGATATTATTGGAGTGGTAACAGAGATCTCAGCACGACCATGACTGCAAACGAGATGGATAAGGCCGGTCCCTTGGAGAAAGACCATGTCGAGTTCTCCATTGCATCCAAGAACACAATGGAATATGTTGAGCCCAAGGGTGACTACTCTGGGGCCACGCAGAAAACAGATCCAGTCGAGATTCGGCTAGTTCGCAAGCTTGATCGTCGCATTCTTGTGGGCAATTCTCCTCTTGATACTTACAGCCACTGATGATAGATACAGCCGATTCTCTGGGCGATGTACTTCCTCAACTACCTAGACAGAAACACTTTGCCGCAAGCTCGACTCAACACTCTGGAAGCAGACTTAAACTTGAAAGGCGTGGAATATAATACAGCTATTTCAATTCTCTTTGTTGGGTACATCCTCATGCAGGGTACCTAAAATCCCCCCCTTACGGCGTTCAACATGCTGACGCTGCCACTTAGTCCCTAGCAACATGTTCCTTACCAAGACTAAACCGCGCATCTACCTCTCTGTCTGCATGATGGGTTGGGCCACGGTGTCTGCATGCACTGCAGTTGTACAGAATTACCAAGGCTTAGTCGCCTGCCGGTTTCTTCTCGGTAAGCCTCGATTCAATCTTTAGCACCGTTGCTTTTACACTGACCCTGCTAAAGGGTTTGTGGAGGCACCCTACTATCCCGGGGCCTTGTATCTGCTCTCGATCTTCTATACGCGCAAGGAGCTTGCCACACGTATCTCCCTGTTATATACCGGGCAGGTGCTCTCCACGGGCTGCTCTGGTTTGATAGCTGCGGCGTGCTTCTCCACGCTTGATGGCGTCCACGGCATCGCTGGCTGGCGCTGGCTGTCAGTTCACCCCAGACTGAGTCTAGCTACAATCACTGACAGGCGACCAGATTCATCATTGAAGGTGTTGTGACCTTTGGAGTAGCCGTTCTTGGGGCATTCCTCCTCTGCGACGACCCCTCTGAGACCAAATGGCTCACAGAGGAAGAACGCTCTCTGGCCGTCGCTCGCATCAAGAAAGACACCGTCGGCAACCAAGGTCGCGCTTCCGTCTGGTCGGGTCTCCGTCAAGCCTGTACCGATCCCAAAATGTGGCTGTTCGTCGCGATGCAGAACCTCCATCTTTCAGCCTGCTCGTTCAACAACTTCTTTCCCACAATTATCGCATCCTTGGGCTTCAAGAGCAAACTCGCCGCTTTGCTCCTCACGGCCCCTCCATACTTCGTCGCGGGCTTGCTGGGCATCCCATTTGCATGGTCATCGGGGAAGTTCAACGAGCGCACATGGCACATCACCGCGGGTCTCGGACTGGCCGTCGTGGGCTTCACCATGTCGTGCTCGACTATGACTACCTCGGTGCGCTACGCATCGACCTTCCTCTACGCTACGGGCGCGTACTCGGTCGGCTCCGTCATTCTCGGCTGGGTGTCGAACACTGTCCCAGACGCCGGAGAAGAAATCTGTCAGCTACGGCATCGTCAACAGCTTCGCTAACCTATCGTACGTCTACACGGCTTACCTGTGGCCCAGCTCCGACTCTCCTAGGTACTTAACTGGCTTCGCTGCCATGCTCGCTTTCTCCGTCGGCAGCATCATCTGTGCCTGGGCTATGAGAGTCTGGCTCATGGCTATCAATAGGAAGATTCGGAGGAGCGAGGATGAGCATCAGGTCTTTTATGCTTATTGATGTACGGCGATATTTCACTCGACCGAGGAGGATCTTCGGGATCTTCAGCAGAAATCTATTATGGAAGGCTAAGTAAATAGGGGAGGGTTGGTTTCGCAAATGAACCTACGGTACCGTGTCAGAACTAAGGAACGAAGTGCGACGAAAGCACCCGTCATTACTCCATTATTTCTGCATCTTCATGAGATTGTCAAGTAAGCGAAAAGCTTCAAGGAACAATCAGATAGATTAGGTCATGGCTGATTTTGTAGTAGTGCACTGCATATTCAACATGTAGAGTCGTCCCATTCAGGACAGGGTCTGAGTGAGCCCTGAATGTCCCAGTCGTATAACAAGAGGGGCGTGGGTGTGGCGGCATAATTTAAAGCCCCTATCTCACGATCTGAGGAGCATGGGCATGGAGTTGCCGCACCTCGAGCAGTAGTACTTTTAGTTTCAACAAACCACTACTTAGACCGATAGATCTACCTCATTGATACCAACATAGGTGCAGAGCGTTCTATCGGAGACAAGCAAGCTCCGTTCGTCATTGTGCATTGTGCCCTGGCCATCCTGGGCCGTACCTTTGTAGGGAGGCCAGCAATGACGTTCTGCCACCCACTAGCCCAGTATGCCAAGTTGCTATCAAGCAAGTCCAAGCTCCAGAGCCACGCATAAAAGCGGTGCTTATCCGGAACTCGGCCGAGCAGCCACGGGGATCCACGATTCGTCATCATCTTCTGACAGCATAATTCTGCGAATGCCATGAGAAGGCTGGCATTGTGTACTCCACTTTTCGGATCTCCCCTTCCATCCACTCCTCCAGGACGTCACAGCGGGAATGAAAAGCGTGACGTTTGTGGAGGTATCGGGATTCCGACGATGGCATCATGCAGATATGCGTTGTGGGCAGGACTCGTGTTCGAGAGATATGACGGTTGGCGGTTATGCTTTTTATTGTCTGCTGATTTCTTGCCGCTAGATCCTGCTCGCGTGAGAATATTGATTGCTAAATATTTGAGTGAAATATCCCTTACCAGACAGGATTGTGCCTTTTCTTTCAGAGCGTGCAGGCTGGCCCTTTGGGGGCTTAATTACAAGATGGCTCCTGGATCTCGATCACCCACTTTGCGCGCCTCGACGGACCCCTTCGGCACTGATGCGGAAAAGGCACGCGACGATGTTGCAGGGCAACAAGCCATATACGATCATTCAGAGCGACGGCGTTCATCCCTCAAGGAGGCATGGCGACGTCGCAGCGAGTACCAGAACGTAGATCCCTTTGCAGACGAAGGCGATGAAGATGATGTCAAATACCGTACTCTGGAGTGGTGGTGAGTCAGTCGCAAAGCGTTCTAGTCAAACTCTGTGCTAACTAACGTATTACGATAGGCAATGTAGTATGAGTATGTTCATCGTGGTCGATGGTGTCGCCTCCCTTAACTGACAATATCCTTTCTTTTCTAGTCATGATTGCGGAAACCATCTCCCTCGGGATTCTGTCCCTGCCGTCGGTCTTAGCGACGATTGGTATGGTGCCCGGAGCGATCCTGATTTTAGGCTTGGGAATTGTGGCCACTTACTCTGGTTATGTCATCGGGCAATTCAAGAATGCTTATCCATGGGTGAGTAGGATGCAGGCTCATATAGACACTCAATGCTCTCTTGTACTGACAGCGATATCTCCAGGTTCATAATATGGCCGATGCTGGACACATACTCTTCGAACCATTGGGACCTCGCTGGGCTGTGTTCGGTCGAGAGTTCCTCGGCGCCGCCCAGACCATCTTCCTGATCTTCAGCATGGCGAGTCATATTCTCACCTGGACCATCTGCTTGAGCACTTTGACCAACGGCGCCACTTGTACGATAGCATGGGGCGTGGTTGGCTTGGTACTCTTCTGGATCTTCGACATTCCGCGGACTCTGTTGAAAGTATCTTGGCTGTCGTGTGCCAGCTTCCTCAGCATCGTCACCGCTGTGGTCGTCACCATGGCTGGAGTAGGTGAGAAGAACCCAGCTGAAGGCCACTTTCGAGCGACCCAGGCTGTCCCGTTCGCAAGCGCGTTCCTCAGTGTCAGCAATATCATCTTCGCCTATGCAGGCCACGTGGCCTTCTTCAGCTTCATCTCGGAAATGAAGAATCCAAAGGACTTTCCTAAAGCGCTGGTGTTGCTGCAGGTCACCGATACCGGCATGTACTTCCTTGTTGCTATGGTTGTGTATGCGTATGGAGGTGACGACGTCGATTCGCCTGCACTGGGGTCTGCTGGGAGCACATTGGGCAAAGTCGCATGGGGGCTGGCCATTCCCACTATCATCATTGCAGGCGTCATCTATGGCCATGTCGCCTCCAAATACATCTATGTTCGACTCTTCCGAGGTACGAGACACATGTCGAAGAGAACCTCCCTCGCGGTCGGAAGTTGGCTTGGAATCACACTTACACTGTGGGTGATCGCCTGGATCATAGCCGAATCGATTCCCAATTTCAACGACTTATTGGCATTGATTTCAAGTCTTTTTGCGTCTTGGTTTACCTATGGTGTCTCCGGTATTTTCTGGGTCTTTCTCAACCACGGTCAGTGCTTCAAGAACTGGCGGAAGATGTGCCTGACTGCTGTTAATGCGGGGCTCTTCTTGCTGGGTCTTGCGAGCTGTGGTATCGGCCTCTATGCCTCGGGGTATGCGATCCACAATGATAAAAGTGGGAACAGTTGGACTTGTAAGAGTAATGCAGAATGAGACGGCTGAGGGTGATAATGGTTTTTGTGTACATCTTCTTTTTCCTGCGTCCTAATTGTTTACTGCGTACTATATCTTCAATACTAACAGATCGTGAAGGGTGGTCACATTTAGCGCCTTGTTAAACAGTGATGTGATTCAATACCCATGCCACTGCTGCCTGTTGTAGTAATTTAGAACGTGACAATCATGGCACCCGATTGCGTTTGTCGGTTTGGCCTCATCCTCTCGTTCCCCTCGTCACATAACAATAGGTTTGTGCGCAGCCAGTCATTGGTTGCAACGAATAGACTGGCCAGTGAATCAATAGGACGATCAACAGAATGAATCCACGCAAGAGACGGAGAAGCCTTTCGTCCGATCATTCGCCTTGGGCAACCCAGGAGGAGCCAACAGGTGCAGAAGCGAGAGAACAAGCGACCGTTAGCCAGACTAGCAACATGCCTATGAACATCCGGAAGCCAGTCAAGGGGACGGGTGAGCGCGCGCCGAGGCGAGGACAGGGGCTAGAAGGCCTAGCAAGCCTGAATGGCCTATCGAGCACCCATGACAGCGCCTGCAGCGACGCCCGAGGGGCCAGCTCCAGCGGGGGTCACCACGCCAAACAAGCCCCTAGAGCCCCTAACGGCGCCAAAAATCCCCGAAGTTCTAGAGAGTTCGATGGCAAGAACCGTGACCAGCACCATGACCACCGCAGCCCTGCACCTGCCCAAGATAAGCAGCACAAATTTTCACCGCAGCAAAGCCAGGAAAAGAATCAGACTCAGACTCAGACTCAAACACGAAATCCCAGATCGACTCAGGAAACGATTCACAGAGAGAGACAGACATCGTATGCTTTCACGGTCACTGCCACAGCCACATCCCAGCAAGAGTCCCGTCAGCTGTCCTCTGCCACCTCCCGACTTCCCTCTCTCTCTCCCTCTCGCCATCCTGCAGCCGGCAAACTGACCTCCAAAGCCCGTTCCACATCCTACACCTCTCCCCTCCCGCTTTTTCAAGCCGACGAGTCAAAGCTTAAGTCGGGAAAGGCGGCTCCCTTAACGGAACAGAATCTTCGGTCCCATCTGCGGTCGTTGGATTCTTCGCCTTCAACAAGTAATCGTCCGAGTTTTGGCTTTGGTGAAGGCCTTGCCGCGTCCCCACCAACTGTCTCGCGGCCGCCTGCGTCAGGCCCTGCACCTGCACCTGCGCCTGCGCCTGCGGCTCCCACTCGGGCTAGTCATAATCCGACTTTTACCACTGGCATGCGGAAGTCCAAGTCTCCCAAGAAACACGACAAAGATCGAGACAAGGAGAAGAGGAAGGCCAAACACGATCCAAACACTCATCCTTTGAATTTGCCTCCTGATCAACTGCGTCAACTGTTCACGGCTCAGATGGCTCGTCAAGAGGCTGAGGCCAACCGCTCATCCATGTCTATGGACAGAGACACTCCCGAGGCTTCAGAACAGAATTTTGTCAATGGTTCTTCGCCCCCCGTCACTCCCTCAAAAGAGGCTCCTGGCGCATTCCCTGAACATCCTAGCGATCACAGCACAAACGGAACCAGTAATGCTTCGGACGAGAGAAGCCCTACGCCCCCTCCGCACAGAGTCACCCCTCATAAAGTCGATCCTGAAGCATGCAAAGCTGCCGGTAACAAATTCTTCAAGGCCAAGGATTACGACCGGGCAATAGCTGAATATACAAAAGGTATGGCACATTCGCAAAATTCCATTTTGTTGGACGCTGCCCTTCTCACCTTTTCCCCCTTCTCGGTAAAACCGAGGCTGACAAATATGCACAGCGGTCGATGCAGAACCCTCAAATCCTACGTATCTTTCCAACAGAGCCGCAGCCTACATTTCAGCCAATAAATACAGTCAGGCACTGGGGGATTCTCTACAAGCAAGCAGATTAGATCCCAAAAATGACAAAATCTTACATCGACTCGCCCGTATCTATACGTCACTCGGTCGGCCACAGGACGCACTGGATACATATGCGAAGATCCCTAATGCCTCCACCACAGATACTGCCGCTGCTTGTAAAGTGTTGTCTTCAATAGAGGTTGCTGAGAACCAGATCAATTCTGAAGAGGGTAATGGTAATATGGCACTTTGGAGCATCGATCAGGCGAAGCAGACCCTCGGCGCAGGAACACCCACTCCGCGACGATGGCAAATTTTGCGAGCCAAGGCGAATTTGAAAATTGGCTCTGCCAATGCTCTCGGTGAGGTGCAAGCAATTGCCCAGAGTTTGATGCGGGAAAATCCCATGGACGCCGAAGCCATTGTCCTTGCAGGTCGAGCGTTCTATCTGAAAGACGACAAGCCTCGGCAAGGCAAGAGTGACTACGAGCGTGCAGAAGACTACTTCCGCCAGGGACTTAACCTGGATCCAGACAATACCGATGCACGAAATTCTCTGCGTACCATGAAAAAACTCGACCGGGCCAGAACGTCGGCCAATGAAATGTTCAAGCGCGGTAAATACTCGGACGCGGTGGTGGCATATACGGAGTCCCTGACGATCGATCCGTCAAATAAGGTCACCAATGCCAAACTCCTGGGGAACCGGGCACTAGCGAGGATCAAGATCAAGGAGTTTGATGAAGCCCGATCTGACTGCGATTTGGCCCTTAAACTTGACCCAACTTACTCCAAGGCCAAGCGAACTCGAGCAAAAGCCACCGGCGAGTCTGGGGATTGGGAACAGGCTGTGAAAGACCTCAAGGCGATGGCGGAGGAAAATCCGTCTGACGCTGAACTCAACAAAGAACTACGAAACGCAGAACTCGAACTGAAAAAGTCCAAGCGCAAGGACTACTACAAGATTCTCGGCATCGACAAGGACGCCGGTGACAAAGATATCGAGAGGGCGTACAAGCGTAAAGCAGCCGTCTTGCATCCAGACAAGACGATGGGCGACAAGAAGAAAGAAGAAGAGTTCAAAGATTGCCTCGAGGCAAAGGAGACGTTACTTGATCCTCAGAAGCGGCACATGTATGATTCCGGTGCCGACCTGATGGAGCCTGGCATGGGCGGCATGGGCGGAGGCTTCCCCGGCGGCATGGGTGGTATGGGTGGGTTTGGTGGAGGCGGCGTTCAGATCGACCCAGAAATGTTGTTCAATATGATGAATGGTATGGGAGGAGGAGGTAGTGGTGCTGGTGGAGGAGGTGGGTTTCGATTCGCTGGTGGCGGTGGTCCTCCTAGGGGTGGTTTTTCGCCTTTTGGCTAAATCTGTTTATCATCACGCTACCTGGAAGACTTTAATATCTCACAGAGACCATGGAGGCAGAAAGAAGGAGATAGAGGAGAGAGCGCAGGAGACGGAATGGGGTAATTGCAGCAGAAGTTGTTGCGAGTCAAAATATGCTCGATGTCGGAGTCATTGTCGATTTTGGATACCGACATTATCAAGAGGCTGATGGCCTTCCGATTCGAAAGGAGATCACACCGAGCCGCTACCAACATCTGACGAGCCGAGGGATGAAGCCATGATGGACAGCTTTGGCTAGACGCAGATGAGAGCCTCGAAGGATAAACGGCCTTTAATGGGCACAATAGAAAATAGGCTCAGTCAGTCATACCGACCAGCATACATTCATTGCCTGGGAGTTTTAGAACGAGTTGCTCCGATACTGGGGTCACAGAACGCCAACCAAAAAAAAATCCAGAAACATCTGGACGACACGCTTCTAGTAGTAAGTCAGACGCGCCGGCATTGACGCGAGAGTTCCAACCGCAGTATTAGCAGAAGCAGGACAATCTCCTTGGTCCAAGTGTGCATTCTTTGATGGTTTTGGGAGGACCGTGGATGCGATGATTTAAAGGGGACACGCCGCCGACACCGACAGCCCGCCCAGCGAAGCAGGTCGAAACTCTTCCAGAGAGTCGAGCTGGAGAAGCTATCCGCGCCTCACAATAGCGAGCATCCCAGTGATCGCTCCTAACCAACTAGACAGATAGTTGCCTGATCAGTGTGTGCATCCCGGCAATCTATCAACCTACCGATCATCACACCTCACTCCGCACCACTGGCGACACAGTATGGCAACCCACCGATTCTAGACTGACACTTTCTGGGAGTGGTTCCCGCGGCGGCGGCACGAGAGGAACATTGCATCGTCAGGGTTGGGCATGGTCATGGTCATGGTCATGGTCATAGCGACCGGTGTTTTCTCCCATACGGTGGTGCGGATTGAGTACGGCGACTTCGTTCTCTCATTTCTCCTTGGGTATTACTGATAGACACATAGATATGGACGAAGCTTTTGGTAGAAACATCAATTCTTCCAGGTTAGGCTTTCATATTGTCCCCGGACAAGTAACTCCTTGAGGCTGTTTCTCGTGAGTGAGAATAGATATTCACGCTCGTAGAAATTGTACAGGCCTGTTCTCGTACAATGGACGCTTGTTAGTCGTCGTCGTCGTCGTCATTATCATCCTGCACTGCCTGCCGCCTCTTCCCTCCCCGGGCTGGTTGTTTCTGTTGCCGCCGTCTTGAAGGACCTGCCTCTTCAGGGTCAGCACTTCCGGAGACATCTGCCAATTCATCTTCACTTGCCCCGTCCTCTTGTTGGGCAGCACGTGTGTCGCTGGTGATCTTGACGCCTAGACTGCGTGACAGCTTAGCATTGAGTTCCTCCCCTTCGACCTTGGCCAAGTTATTTGCCTCCTCGTCATCGTCTAGCTGTCTCTTAAACAGTGATACTGCGCCATGGCCGTAGACGCTTTTCACAAGCCCGGTGACGCCTCGAATCCCGACTTCGACTTTTCCACGCGGACCCACGAACCATTCCGTCACTTCTTCCCCCATCACGGTGTCCCTTCGCTTATCGATATATCCTTCTTTCTGCATCCGCTGGAGGACTTTGTCGAGCATGCCAAAAGGGGTGTTGGTGTCGGCGTTCAGCCGACGCAGGTAGCGGGATAATTTCTGTTCTGCAAGAGAGTTGTTGTTTAGGTAGATCAGGGAAATGACAAGGGTGTATAGAGCGGTGTATCCGGCCTCGGTGCCGACATCTGGGGCTTTCGTGGGCTGGATTATGGCCGGGTTGGTCTTGTAGCCTGGTGGGAGGGTCGAAACGAGAATCCAGCTTTTGGTCGAGGAATTGGAAGTCTTTGTCTGGGTGGCTTGCAACCGACGATCCTTGAGATTGATCTTTTCTCTGGATGGTAGCTCGAACAGTTCCATGCCAAAGGTATCTTTCAAAATCTTCTGAGCGCCATCGAAAACCGTGCGAAAATTCCGTGAGGGTAGATAACTGTCCTTGAAGAGTTTGGTCGAAATGTCGCTCCGTCGAAGCGGGGTGCGAGAGTATTCTGTTGCCAGGGCTAGACGGACAAGTTTCTTGACGAGGGTTTGCTCTTGGTTCTGGCCGGTGGGCTCATCGTGATCGGAGGCCACCGAGGAGGGGTTGGATTGGTTCGACGATTCGGAAGTCGAGCGGCGACGGCGGTGTGGTTGAGGTTCGTCTGATTCAGGATCGGATTCGGAAGGGTCACGAGAGATCGCGTCCGCTCGACGCTTGAGTCGGGCCATTGGTAGTGGATATAGGGGGAGGGCTGGCGGTGATAACGAGTCAATGCTGGAGAAATGGCAGTGCACCTTGCGGTGCGTCTCAGAGCTGAGGGTCATCAGGAAGTCACGCGTCAACCAGCCAGTCACTGCAGCGGGAGGGAACGCGTCTGGGCATAATTGATATCTTGGCGATGCCGGATAGACTGTTTTTCCGGAGGCTATGCCTGTTGGAGGATCCCTCAACAATTCTCCGGTGTTGATTTTGACATCATCTCATCATCTGCTGCATGTGGCCGTCTAGAAGAATGGTTCAGATTGACTTTCTCTCCTGTGCGATTCGGTCGAACTCATCGATACTCAGCAGTGCCGGGGCTCTCAATGGACTTGGAGTCATACGCAGTCATCTCGCCGGCCAATGGCTGTGCCCTCGAAGGATTCAAGGATCAGCTTATAGTTCTAGGCAGATTCTGGTCCGGTGGTACAGCCTGGATCAGGTCCACCAATTGCAGGCAGTGCTGCGGTCTGCCTGCTCTGTCAACCTAGCATACCGATATGTGACTCAAAATGTGCAGCCTTGTGGCCCACCGTGCGAACTGGCTTATAAGGCATCCTTCTCTGCACTTTGTTCTTTGCTCCCTTAGATCTGCCTGACCATCTCTCTTTGCTACTTCAAGCCTGTTGCTTGGTAATTTGTCCCATCTACCGAGTATTTTGCTCTATCAAATTGTCTTGTACCTGGCGCCTTGCTGCCTGCGCGATCCAGCCCAATCCAGCCCAGTCCCACCCAGTCTAACCCATGTAGGCTGTTGTATCAGCTATCAAAGAATCTACTTGAAGCCTCACATCTTTTTTGTTTTGACACCCATTTTGTTCACACGATGGCCTGCTCTTTCTTGACCCGCCTTTTTCACCGGCGGCGTTCGACAGCCTCGACAGCCTCGACAGCCACCCCTGCTGCTGCCAATCCTGCCGCCAGCTCTGCCGCAACGTCCTCCCTTCTGATAAATCTTGGCATTCGTTCTCTTCGCCCTCTCAGTCCTCTATTGGTGCCGACAGTACCAACACTACCAACAGATTTCACATCCGACACTGTCACTGCCCTCGCTGGTCCGTTTGATGACTCGCAGCAAATGGCTCAACCAGGTTTTGCTTCACTTATCATTAGCAACCCTGGCCTCCTCCCTCACTTGACACTCGCCGATGTCACTCGCGCCTTCCAGGATTTGGAGGGATATGTGGATATCACCACCGACACAGAGAACGTCGGTGAAGATTTGTGTATCCGCCAATGCATCATCTCCTTCCGCAACTCCTCCGAGGCGGCCAGAGCCCTCGCTGCTCACCCAGAGCTTATCACTAACGGCCAGACTTTCTCGGTCAACCCATTCTCCCATAACAACATGGATAGCGCAGGTATCGATAACCCTGCAGACGATGAATCGGAACAGCCACAGCAACTGGTAGGCTCACAGCCTGATGCGAGACGGCGTCCTCGGAAACGCCTTCGGAAGGATCCCCCTAAGCCACCGAAGCCTCAGTGCAAGGTTTGCTACGTTGAACTCGATGGCCCTTATTCTACTCCGTGTCGCAAATGCAATTCCCCGCGTTGCTATGATTGTCTCAAGACCGAGTTCAAAGTTGCGTTGACGGATCTGGAGAGAATGCCAGTCACGTGCTGTGCTATGGTTGTTCATCACGATGTCGCCAATAAAATCTTATCAATGGAAGAAATTGACACCTACAAGTTGAAATTCGACGAAAACAACACCCCAAATCCTCTCTACTGCCCCGTGCCTAGGTGTTCAACCTTTCTTCCTCCTCGTCTGATAGCCAAAGGCGCAACCAAAGTTATCTGTCCCACATGCCTTGCCATGGTTTGTACCATATGCAAAGAGCAAGCTGGCAAGAACCACGCCTGTGGCAAAGGGGGACAGCGTGAAATTATCTTGGATAAGTTCCACTACAAGATTTGTCCCAAATGTGGCACCGGTGTAATGAAAATGTATGGCTGTCCTCACGTCAGATGCCAATGCGGCGCTCATTGGTGCTGGGACTGTCGAAGACCTATCAACGCTTGCTATAGGAAGCCTTGTCGTGTGGCAAGAGAAGATGGGCAAGAGTCGGAACCTGATGCAAATGATTCTGAGTCTGAAGATGAGCCTGACACTTCAGTGCCTGATCAGATGGTGCAGGCCGAGCAGCCAATGGCAACAACGGAAACCGACAACGTAACATTTGAGGAATCTGCTCCTGTTACCGAGAACATTGTAGTACCAGAAATGGTGGCGGAAACCAATACAGCCGAAGCAACCCAAATCCCCTCTACACTTGCCGAAAGAACCATCCAACAGCAGGTGATTGGAGAAGGTCCCACCGAAGACCAAGCTGCAGCCAACACCGATGCCGCAGCTACAGAACTCGAGAATTTGGATGACCCCGATGCACAGGACTGGGAAAATCATTCGGATGATTTTGGAGAGGAGCCCAGTGATGAGTCGTGGGATATTTGGGGCTGTCGACACCAGTTCCGGGACTTTGAGAAGCAACACATCCCAGATTTCTGGCTAGTGGGTGTCGATCCAAAGCAGCTTGGTGATCTGGAAGTAGGTTGCTTATCATGTTTCGAGGGTGCCAAAGTGTGGGAAACCAAGCAACCGACGGAAACGGCAGAAGAAACGACAGAAGGCACGAAAGACGACAAGGAAGACAGCGAGCCAAAATCTTCTCCAAAGCAGAACCTGCTCGAGAAGAAGGTCAACAAGTCCAAGTGTGCTTTCGAGTGTTTGTACTGTGGGGTTGTGTACTGTGGAGGGTGCAAGAAAACAGCGGTAAAAAGGATGCGGGATGAGAGGACAGCAATGGATGTCGATGAATGAATGATATTGATGATGACATTGCCATGCTTCTAACGCTTGGCACGATGCGGGACTAGTCGCTGCCGACGACGATGACTGGAAAGGCGTCGAACGTACCCTTTCATGTACTTCACGTTTCTTTTCTTTGCTTTCTTTTCCGAGCGCGGCGTCGCAGGGGCTTCATATTGGAGGTTGAACGAGCGGGATTATTGGGGCACACAAGAACATTTTGACACACTGTCTAACTGTGAGGATGTGGAGAAGCAGGTCTTCTATCGAATTATGGAACCTAAACATACACTGAACGACAGCGAGCCACGACCGAGGATAGAACTTTTGAAGAACATGCACGCCGCCTTCCCGGCTACTGCTGCTATTCCTCGTGCTTTGAGCATGGAGATGGAGGCAGAGCCAGTGCTGAACTTGAAACGATGTAATGACATAACTATTTCAACTAGTGAAGACAGTAAAACAATGCGAAACTGTGGCTCGTCTCTCTAAATCATGGTGCAGATCGTTGCGACTACCGACTCTTGTCCAGTCTCAAATCGCGCTTCTAAAATAACCCTAAGTCCACAGCTCCAACAACCCAGCCGTAAGTATCTCCTTTCAAATTAGTCTAAACACAGACCTCTCCACCTGATCAAAGATCTCCTCATCCGCCTCCTCGTTCATCATCGCGAGCTGCCCGGGCGCCGAGCCCTGCAGCAGCGTCGAGAAGCCCGAGAGCAAGCCGACGCGCTCGTACGTGCACATCTCCTCGCTGCGCCACCTCCGGGGGAATTGCCGAGCTATCTGCCCGTCGACAGCAGTGTCTGCGTCCGTGTCCGCCCCTGTCCGACGCAGAACAAGCAGATCAGCGGTCTTCCAGACAGGCACACGCGGGGGCTTGCGGCCGCCGTAATCGCGAGACTTGTCTCTCTGCTCCCACTTCGCCTTCCCAATGCGCAGGCAGTACAGGCGCGTCCGCTCGGGGATATGATGCGGGCCGGGCTCGTCGAACGGGTAGTCTGCGAAGATGAGCAGCTCGTATTTCTTGAATTGCACATAGTAGAGGTAGTGCAGGCTTGACTTGTTTCTTCCGCCCTCTGGGTCTGCTCGCTCGAGGGGATAGCGGAGCAGGCATGGCGCGAGAAAGCCCGCCAGGACCATGTGTGTGCTGGACACCTGGCCGCACGGGTCGAGCCCGACGGGCGTATATTTAATCTCTAGGATCTGGACGTAGCGGCCGTCGGTCTCGAGGGCGCGCGAGTCAGAGTCGTGTGGGAAATATAGCCCATCGAAGCCGCCGGATAGAGAGATCCAGGACCATGATGGGCCTTGGTATTCCGGGGCCCTTCGGGTTCGTCGTGACTTGCCAAACCACCTGTCTTCTCCTCCGTCGAGGTCATCGATGCGCCATAGTAGCTCGTTCCACAGATCCACCGCGAACAATCCCGCTAGGTACTGCCCGCCGACGCGTTGTTGCACCATAGCAGCGATACCCGACAGCGCGGGGAGCTTGTCGCTTGCGTACGTCAGGTCCAGTTTCGAGTAGACTTCGACTTTACTGTGCCACCATCTCATGTTGGACTTGATGACGCTGTACTTCTGGGCGTCGATCCTGGATGCACTCAGGAGGCCCTCGCTGTTCGCGTTGTCTCCTTGCTTAATTTGGCCGCATTCACAATGCGCATTTCCTTTGCACTCCCAGACGAGCTCATGAGGTGTGAAGTGCACGATACGCCGCGAAAGGAGCCGTTCCTGATACACCCATGCCCGGCGCAACAGCGGGAAGAGACCGTCTTGATAATCCCCGGTCCAGCTGGAATAGCCATTCGAGTCGTCGAAGTACATTCCACGGTGGGGAAGGATTTCTCGAACACGGAATAGAACATGTGCTGGTCCTTCGGCTGGGATATAAAACGGTCTGACGGGAGCTCTGCCAGAGGACGATTTGGAGAATAATCCCGCTCTGCTATTGGAACCCGTCATTGCGGATATCGTGAAGAACGCATTGGAATATATGTCTCCCATACGTGCTGCTTCCCTCTGCCAGTCCTCTGGGTCATCTTGAATGATGCACAAGGCATCTATCCAAAGATAGTTGATTTGCATGCGCCTAGTGAATTCAATAGCGTGTTGAAATGTCTTCGGTAGACTCTCCCAGTCGATACCCAGCGTCCTTTTGTAAAGATTCGCTCTCGTCGTGGTCATGTCCGAGATTCCACCCCAGCAATAGCTCAGACAAGCATACTCTGGGTCGCGGGGGGTGACGCGGTCTGTGATGTTCGGGTAATCTAGCAGCTTCACCTCCAAGTCGCCCTGGCCATACCACGTTTTGCCGACGTGAAGCAGTCTCGATGGACGTGCCTTATTAGAATTTCCAGGTCCACACTGATCGTGATTTGCAAGACAGTCTAACAACCATTGGCTAGCTCTGAAGGAGGATGAATCCGAGCTTGTGTCTCCACTGATTCGATTTCCCAAGTCTGGTGTTCTGTCACCTGGATAGGCTTGAAAGGGTAAGCAGCATCCGACGATGAGCTGTGACCAGTTTGAAGGCCCACATATCTCCATCTAAGCTAAGGGATGGCCGGTCTCACACTTACAAGGTGATTCACAGATTTCCAGTCGTAGCCAAAGATGTGGGCATTCGAGCTTGACCGGATAGTACGTGAGATCGCCCGGCATATTAACATTGCAATTCCAAGTGATGTCCACGATCGCGTCAGCGTCTCCCACTGTTGAATCTAGTACAGTTTCGGGACGGAAATCGGCGATAAGATCCAGCAAGAATGAGCATAGGCAACAGCCAGGTGACGACGACACCAAGGCAGCTAGCATGATGCTGCTTGCTTCATGTGAATATTGACAGACGGCACAGTGCCATAGCTTGGCGTTTCCTGAATATCGTCGAGTGGCAGGGGCTCTCGAGTTTCCTTGGACCCAATCGTTGGCACTTGCCGCCAATATTGGTGAATTTGGCAACGAAGGCCCAGTCCTAGAAACTAAGGAAGGCAGAGTAGTCATATTCCGCTTGAGATTCATCAAGTCTTGTCTCGAGCTGAAAGGTTGCTAGTAGCGTGGATATGCCCCGCGTTCAGATGGCCAAGACTTCGTTCGTATTCAAGTCAAGCTGAAGAGTGGCTTCACAAGATCGAGGCGACTAACGCACCATTGGATGTCTCCTGAGCGCAAATCGCTGCAAACCGAGAGTGGAGAGATAATGACTTCACTGATGTTGGCCTCGATGAGTAGTGGCCTGGTGTACAGATAATTGTTATACATTGAAGCGAAGCCTTGCTAGAATATCAAAGGATGAAAAAGCGGAAGAATGTGGCTCACTTCGGACCACACATACGTTTTGGGATACATCGTGGAAACTTGGTCCACCAGGGAGCCCCCATCTAGCCTGATAGATCCAACCTAGTTTATCCAAATGACAACCCCACAAGACTGGCAAAAGAGAAGCCCGGATATTTCCTTTTTGGTCGTAAACTGCACAAAGTGACGTTATTGTGACAGCTGGCTGTAAAGAACATGAAATCGAAAAGGTGTAACATCATCGTTCCACAGCAGGTGGATATTCCATGGCAACATTTAGCATCAAAAAGGCAGACTCAAGAACCATGCACATTTGATACAGCGTAAGCCGTGTTGAAAACAGGACACATTGCAGGGTCATCCTCTTCTTCAGCTTGTAGCAAGTTCTCCATCCAGACGTCGTTATTGAAAGGCGCGTCATGTTGGATCTGCGCAAAATTCGTTGGTTCCACGAGACGGGGCATTTGTTCTGGACCCGTACTGTCAACAAGAACATTCGGCTTCAACAGTATCTCTCGTGCAAATCTTGCTACCTGGCCCTTCGCGATGCTTGCGCGGGGCCAAATCTCACCAAACGATGCTAATGCAGAGATACCAAGCTGCAGCCGCTCCTTGATGGCGATTGCTTGATCAGGTCGATCAACGATTGCATATGCGGGTAGATGGACTGTGGCAGCAGTTGTGATTCCACACATTAACGCCGGGGTGCAATATGACAGGGGTCGTTGTATAGAAGCTAGACTGATCATTGCATTGGCAGCACGCAATGCTTTTGCTGTGTGACATGAATAGGCTAAGGCAGGGAGGCCTGCAGCTTCAGCTCGTGTGCATGTTGTCCGGTAGTGGTTCCGTATGAATGTCAAGGTGGAACGAGGTCGGTGAAGGGCGATGGCAGCCCAGTTGATGGCAAGGTGAGCATTAAGAAGTGACTCATCGACTGAGCCGTCGGGGAGAGTCGGATCCCGTTTGTCCAGCGGCAAGGACAGGAAATAATTGGAGATACTGGCATCAAGGGCTTCAATCTGCGGGTCTGTCACTGCGAAGCTGTCAGGTCCGAGGCTCAGGACTGCACCAAGAATATACGAAGCTTCAATTCCGTAGGCGAATGATGAGTAGGAAAAGGGATCTTCGAGGAGGATCCGATTCCGTAGATCTGCGACAGTGCGCGGTTGCGACGAGACACGAAGTTCGTTGTAGTCTTCATCATGACCAGGTAAAGCGACGTCGGTGAAGGTCGCATATGTTGTATACGGCGTGCCTTGGCCCCCGATAACGGTTACGAGGCCTTCTAGAATCATCAACATCCACCATGTTCGGCGCCAGCATTCTTGGAGAATAGGATTGTCTTGACCATGCTGGATGGCGAATGTCTCTCGATTCATACCAATTTGCAGGGCGATACCGACTGCCTTCATGAGAGCAGTCGCACCTGAGTCCTCGTCCATGCGGGCATGAGAAACGAAAGCATAAAGAATGAGACCCTGGACTTTGAAGCCATCGTCCGGCACATCATCTGATAGGATTTCGTTTGCAGCAGCCTGGAGAAGAGATGGATTACCGTGGGGCACATAATGGCTCGCGGCGAATCTCAAAACCGATTTCAAGGGAGTGGGTAGGAAAGAAGGGTTTTGGAGATAGAATTTCCAGGGGATGATGAATGGATGTGGCGGGTATAGGTGCTTGTAGAAGAGTTCGATGAGGTCAGTAGGCCTCTTATGTTCACTCTGTACGATTGGGTTGATCTCGCGTGTAATGGAGAGTGTCGAGTCGCTGCGACTGCTTGGACTGCCGCTTGCCAAGTTCGTTATCATTTGAACAGGCTGAAATTCGAGGGGAAGACCGGTGAATGCTGGGTCATTTGATTGGAATATCTCCTCATAGGTTATCTGTCGGACCTGGGTCGGATCTACGTTGGAGTTGTACTCCTCTAACGAGATCCCCGGCTTTGACTCGCTAACATTGGCGTCATTCCGTGATTTGACGTCGCTTGTCGAGTGGTAACCTTTACGGAATTCTCGATATCCTCTCTTGGAATCGACCCAGAAGCATGCTCCGCTTCGGTCTGAGCATCTGCTGCACTGGGGTTTCTTGCCATCGCATTTGAGATGGCTTTTCCTGCAGGGGATGCAGGCGAGTAAACTTGGAGGTTTCGCCCGGCCTTTCGAAGGCGTGGCGACAGTGTTTGACTGGTCCTGCTCTCCAGTCTTAGCGGGCATGGTGAATAAAACTGATGTTATACTTTGTTATAGTGATGTGGGATCCACAGGACGTCTTCGGTTCCGTGGGCTTGACTCAAATATCAATCAGGTGAAGGGGCGTCCCATCAATGACATACGGACTTCCGGTTGAAAATACGATCGTCTGATCACAGCCGCAATTCTGAGTAACTCCGCTGAAGCCTCGGCGGCGCGATGCTGGAAGGATTCTGTAGTCTCGTCAAGGCACCGGTACCATAGCTTTTGAAAAAGAACCCGGGAAATCCCATCCAAGGTCACGAGTCGCTAGTATGCTGAATAATAAGTGGGTAGATAGAGCGATGGCAAGACAGATTGTAGATACTCGCCGAGCTGAGGCGTGTGTTGGTGTCATGATAGGCAAGTTTGCCGAGATCCCCGTAGCGCAGTCTTGGCATCGCCCCCAATTTTAGAGCAATGGAATATTAATTGACGCATGAATTATACAGTAAATGCCCTCTACCATAGGGAGAGATGCGATAACCCATATCAGATTCAGCCACTATTCACGACGGAACGTGCCTGTGAGGCGACCCACTACAAGTCCATCGAAATATTTCGATTGGAATGCGTTGATGGAAAGTTCTAGGGACCTTGACAGAAGGATTCGCATGCGGGACTAAGCGACATCCCTAAAATTCCAGGGTTGGGAACCGTTTCCGAGGAGCAATACGAGATGCTCGGTACTGACCTGCACCCGTACCTTGTAGGGCTTTGGAGCAGATCTACTCTCTGCACCTACCGCTCAGTTTGTTGTGCTTGTCTATGTCCCTGAAGGCGCACGGGACGATGTTGCTCGTGTATAGAACGAATCTTCATTCCGCAGCTGTCCACTCGACCGCTAGAGAGACCAAAGCTGCATATGCTCTTCATGGATCAAAAGACGGCGATTGATCTTCTCTCAGCGGTATGTCTATAGCTCAAGGCGCCCGCCTCTGGACTGTCTCGAGGGTTTCAAGTTTGCGTCCTATAAGATAATGTTCAGCGTCCTCACAAGATTCCGTGGGCTTTCAGTCAGCTAAAACCACAATGGGGAGGGCCTATGAATTCCGTCACTACAAGGCTCAAACATGATCTGAATCTAAGAGCAACTCCGCGGATCAAATATTTGAACCGTGCCTGCTCATGCTGTACGGTAATCTGCGCATAAGCATTCTCAAATCGCTCTTGGGTTGCTGCTCATCTCGGGTGCTTCTGGTCGCCACCTGGGCCTTCGCATCATGAGAATGTGAGTAGTTCCTGTGGATTCACTGGATCAACTAAGGACAGCCCTAAAGCTGCAACATTATGATCCTTCAAAACGTCGCAATCGAGATATTGAGAAACACCAGGCCAAAAGGTGAAGTACCACCCCCCCCCCCCCCCGGGGAACATCATTGGTTAGCCTCATCTGCAGGATTAATATCTGGATGTAGCGTAATACCAATATGGCCACAATCATTCTATGATTGGCAAAACCTTGCTCCATTGACAACGATTCATGGATTCGACATAAGGCCTGAATGTGGAAAGTCGTTTATGGTCTCCAGTGCCCGAAGGAATTTAGTGTCGCGCTGGATTTGCAGAATAAGTCCATGGTTATGTACTAGGGCAGCGAACACGACCAACGTTGCGGGATGGATGAATGACTCTCGAAAAATGCGGACGCAGGTTTATGTCAGCGCCGATCTGGCGCTATCTGGAGCCTTTTACGCTTACCATGTCGCTTCTATTCTCTGTGCCTATTGCCCCTTTGTTGTCCGCAAGAAAGTCAAAGCCCCTGTCACCTCATATACTGGCGGGAGAGGAGCGAGGATTGTCAAGTCGGCCCCTCCTAAAAATCTGAGAATTTGTGGGACTATCTGGGACCCCGACTCCTCTGGATGCCGCGAAATAAACAAGTCGGGATCCTCCCCTGTTCAAGTTGAATCTCGCCCGGTCTCGTATGGTAGCTGCACTTTTCATGGGGGCAGTGCAGGTGCATTTCTCAGACTGAAACCTTGTGCCACCCTGAAGATCACTGCTTGTCGGCTGTGAATCGTCAGAGACCGAGCTTGAGATTGACAGAATCGACATTGACAGAATCGACATTGAAAAGAGGTTTGAGCCTGAGCCCAAATTGCAAACTCACATGTGCATTTGGCGACTGAACAACGCGTGCAGCCAAGTAGTATAACCATTATTCGGGGGCCGGCTATGCGACCAACAGTCACTTCGGTTATGCGTTGGTCATGGGCAAAATCGCATTTCACGAAGATCACCAGATGTCCTTGATCTGCGCGCCGACGTCATCGTTACCAAACCGTTCTCAGTTCTCAATTGCAGCACCGCCTCTCTGCCATAGCTAGCGGCAAGACCTAAGGTATTCGCGGATTCTGAAGCAATCACCAGCTTGGGCCTTCAGAGGAATTTCATCTTAGGAGGAAGTGATTAAGGGTAGAGGTTGAACCACACGAAAAGCTTCCGCGGGAATTGCTTGACTCGAAACCGCACGACCTTGGACCACCTATATGATCGCTTGCGAAACGGAAGGCTGGGAGTCTTCTACAAGCCTTCACCACTACGACAAGGGGCAAGGGGCAAGGGGAAAAAGAAAGAGTACGATGGCCATCTTGCCAATGGACAGGTTGGAAGAGCGTGATTTGGGACACAAGTTGAGAGGCAACCAGTGTGACTGGTTCGGTTAAACCTGTTTTCCTGTCGATGGGTACTGACCATCAAGCGGTAAACATGAGTGCAAGCGGATCTACCCCTCGTAGCATTGTTCTCTTATCAACTATGCCAACGTTGAGTTTGGCTATACTCAAGTCATCCCGAAAATGAAAAGCTTTCCAACTGGGAAATCGAACTGCTAATGACAGACGACAGGTATCACTGAGTCAAGTTAGGCGCTCTCAGTATGAACTTTCAACCTTCATGGTCGATGTTGAATGCTCATGCATAGGAAATAAAGTGGCGCTATGTCATCACAACGAATGAGTGCTGCAATGTCATGCGAATCGGCTGGCATAGATAGAGGCGGAGAATCGCAGGAAACGTTGTATATGCAGATTGGAGATGAGAAACTACGTTGACGACTTCTTCTCCTCATTTCCCACGGATGAATTTCATGACGGTGAGGCTGATGTTCATGCCCGTTTGAACTCGGTACGGTGACATGACATCCCACCTTGTGAAGGGGGGTAGCCTTGGCATCTTGCAGGAATACGAGACCGCAACTCTATGTTTGGTGGTAGAGGCCTGTCAGTGGTCGCAAAATAAGCCTTGACATTCAGCTCGAAGTGCGACAGACACGAAACGCCCTGGTATTGCACGGACACGTCAAATGGAAGGATCCGACTTTTGGGATAGATAACGTTAAGTGCAGGATGATCGTATATTCTCAATGTAATACGAGATGCCCAAAATAGCACTCGGGGCACATAAAGAGAGGAGTTTGACTCACCTTACCCAGACATCAAATTACATAGTACCTGTCTGAGTGAATATTGATTCCATTGGCTTTCAATTGCTCCTTGACCAACGGATAGGCCAAGACCAAGATGTCCCTCAAGCTGTGGACAACTCCGCTTTCATACAATAGTTTGCGCCCGGAGCTGGTCCTGGCTGAGAAAGGAATTGAAGATTTTGAGACAGTGCCTGCGGATATCATTACGGGTAACCACAAGGTGAATCACTGACTGTCCTCAAGAGAAGTTGAAGTTGACTTGTCTCCAGACCCCGGAGTTCTGGGAAAAGTCCCTGTTTGGCAGAGTCCCTCTGATGGAGGATGGAGATTTCATTCTTTTTGAATCTCGAGCGATCGCACGATACTTGGCTATGAAATACTTAAACACGGGTCCGAAGTTAATGCCCGCTGTCAATGATCCCAAGATAAATGGAACCTTCGGCATGTGGATGATTCTGGAAGTCGAGGAATTCAATGTTCACGCGGTCCCAATCATTGCTGAAAGCCTCGTCGCACCGTAAGTGATTCGGCAAAAGGATTGAGGGCACTAGTTACTAATTCGAGCGAAGAGCTATGGGTCGACCAGTAGATGAGGCGGTTTTAGGGAGACATAAGCCGCGCCTTGCAAATTGCTTGGATGTATTGGACAAGGCTTTGTCGAAGATGTCTTACCTCGGTGGGGAAGAGTACAGTCTGGTTGATATAAATTATATGCCAACTATCCACGTCGTCCACCAATGTATGGATGTTTTGGGGGGCAGGCCAAACTTGCAGAAATGGTGGAGCAATGTCAGTGCTCGCCCTGCCTGGAAGAAAGTTGTCAAGCCCCTGGATGATGCGTATGCTTCGGTCGTCCCAAGATGGCAGAAGTAAGCCAATGAGAGGTATCTGAATATGTTCGATTACCATATGCCCGATTTATGTCTTGTGCAAGAAACACGTTGAAGGTTATTGCGGTTCGAAGGGGGTTTTGCTCCGATTGATATGATCGGGTAGCAGATGAGTTACTCGAGACAAGGCAAAATCCACCGATGCACCCCCCACATTTTTGGAACAACCAAAACAATCATAATGACCGTGATTCGGAAGTTTGAGAATCCGAGAACATTTGTCCTCCTGTGTTGCTGGCGCCTGTACGGTTCTACAAATCATATACGTAGCCACCTGTGTCGTCATGGATGTGCCAAGAAGTTTAGACGTATTTCTCGATTGGGTAATTTATTTATATGCGCGATTACCCGCACTTATGGCGACAATATTGCTAACTCAGCGGCTAGACAGGCACAGCTTAATACTTTCGCATCCGTAATCCCTCAAAGCCCTTCCATGGCATCAGGTCAAACTGTGACACCTTTAACTGGTGATCCTCCCCCTTGGTCACTGACTAATCGCGATAAGGTGTATTTGTGGGTGACCTGAATTCAGGAATCTGCCCCGCCACTTTGCAATCAATCTTTTCGAGGCTTCATCCAAACCAATCGAGCTGAAACAAGTAAAATTCTCAAGTGTGCCCCTGCAAACAATGATTGATGCAATGCTTACGAATTACCAGGAGGCATGCGACAGTCTAGCATCTTCCATGCAAAAACAGCATGAGGTAAGGCCTTAGAGAGAATCGTCAGATATTGTATATAACATGTAAAGCGATCTGCGGATGATTGCATTCTGTCAGAACTTCCAGTCAACATTGAAAGTCGCATTAACCGGAAACATAGTGTCTCGCCCTCGGGGAATATTTGCAAACTAACACCCATCAAAATGCCAGCAGCAGGTTCAGAATTGAGGAGAGTGACAGTATTTGGCGTAAAGAAACCAATCAAACATGAAGAAGACTGTGCAGAGACTGACACATCTAGGCCGGCGGTACAAATATTGGGCACCATATTGTCAAACGTCTAGCAGCAAAGCCATCTCAATTTACAGTTGATATCATTGCAAGAACGTCTTCCAAGTCAAGTTTCCCCGAAGGGGTCAAGGTTCATTATGTCAACAATGACACACCTCATGATCAATTAGTGAAGATACTGGTCGGACAAGATGTCTTGATCTCCGCTATTGGATTCGGGTCGATCTCTGTCCAAAACGCACTCATTGAAGCGGCTATCGAGGCCAAGGTCAAGCGCTTCATTCCTTCAGAGTATGGTGTTAATAACACAGCCCCTACTGCTCGGGCGCTCTCGCCTGTCTTTGATGCTAAGGGCGGCTTCATCGAGTACCTGCAATCGAAGGAGTCGACCGGGTTATCGTGGACTTCAGTGGCCACAGGGCTGTGGCTCGATTGGTAGATCTATCTCTTTTCTTCGCATTGGTTATCACTAAGTGTCTTGCAAAGGACCCTGGAACCAGATATTTCGTTTGCTGATATCAACATTAAAACTCGAACGGCTAAGCTCTGGAATAATGGAACCCACAAGCTTTCATGGTCAACACTTCCCTGGGCTGCGGAAGGCATCGCACAAATTCTCCTTGCCGGCGAGCTGACTGCGAATAAAGTTGTTCCTCTCCACGGCTTCGAAGCCAGCCAGAAAGAGATCATTAGTGCGTTACAGAAGCTTCAAAATGTCACATACGATATTGGCCACGTCGATTCACGGGAAATCATCAAAAATTCGCAAAGCTCTTGGGTTGAAAACAAGGACATGCCATCAGCGATAAAGTTGGTTCAAGCTGGATTCCTTCTTGACGGGTATGGAAGTAATCTCGTCACGGAAGGTGTCACCCGTCTTGGGAATGAATATCTGACATTGCCTCCCTTGACTCTTGATGAGGTCGTGGAAGCCTCTGTGAAACAGTGGGCTTGAGAAATAAGGGGAGGGAAATGATCGCCTTCAGCGTGGGGGCTCCAATAGGGATGCTCGTGTAAGTCTAAAACTCTAGCTAGCTGTTAAGCCTATGCATGGCCTAGGATTGCCATCTCAACAAGGTCATGGATAATTTTGGAAACACAAATTTCCCATTCTTCCCGTCCCAGTTCGATTCTTCTATTTTTACCTCTTCTTTGCCTCCCATGTTCGTGATTTTCGCGTGTGATCCAGTAACCGTGTACACCCTCACTACCGCTCCCTCTGCAAGACCGCTAAACGAAGTTTCCAAGTCGGATTCAAGATGGAGATTGACCACAACAACATTGACCCAGCCCTCATCATCCAAAGTGGCACTGACATCTAGATAAGGAGTATCCTTTAATGCTCTTACCCATGCAGGCTTGGTGGGACCTTCGTATGCCGCACTCGCTACATGGACGGCAATGGTGTGACCCTTCATGTATTTGCAAAACAGCTCGTACGGCCACCATGTCGTCTGCTTGACAATACCTTTCTCGTTCGTCATGAGCGGGCTGAGGACATTCACACTTTGTGCGATGCAGGCCATCTCCACGTCCTTGGACTTTCGGATGAAGACGTTCAGCCATACTGCGACTCCAAGAGCATCGGACAAAGTATAGTTTTCTTCTCCGCCTTTGCTGCCTGGTGCTCTCGTAGGAGACCAGACGTTCCATTCATCGAATGTGATGCCGGGTCTCTTCTGACCTGGAGGGATTTTGTTCTCAATGATCGCGAGGTCGATCAGGCTAGAGCACACCTCGATGTGACGTTCCGCTGCCAACGGTGCGGTCACATTCTCATAGTGGTCTTCACTAGCTGTGTATAAATGGATACTGTGCAAGTCAATGAGAGGCCCTCGCTCTTCCCCCAAATCACTCATCCCAGCAGGTAATATATTGCGTTTCAAAGTGGTATAGTCCCACGTCGTAGCGCCTTCTCTGCCGCAGAGGATGAGCTGGATGCTGGGATCGAGGAGCTTTAGAGCTTTCGCCCACTGGTGTGCACGCTCTGAGTACGCTTCTTGAGTCATCTGGTTGACCTGCCAGTCACCCCACATTTCGTTTCCGAGGGCCCACCACTTCACATTATATGGTTCAGCGTGGCCGTTCTTCCGTCGGAGGTTGGCATAGTAGGTGTCTTTGGTGCCGTTGCAGTACTCAACCCATGCCATGGCTTCGTCGAGCGTGCCGGTACCAAAGTTGAGACATAGATATGGCTCAGCGTTGACAGCCTTGCACCACTTCATGAACTCGTCAGTACCGAAGCGATTGGTCTCGACGGTTTCCCACGCCAGTTCAGCTCTGGCTGGTCTCGACTCCACGGGGCCGATCCCATCTTGCCAGTGATAGGTTGCGCAGAAGTTGCCTCCGGGATATCTGAATATCGGAATGTCTAATGGCTTCAATGCCTCCAGCACATCGGTTCGAAATCCATTCGAGTCTATGAGGTCTTTATTTGGGTTAGTCGGGTCGAAAAGCCCGGTGTAGATGCATCTTCCCATATGCTCAGTGAACCCAGAGTATATGTTCCGATTTATCTTCGAAACTTTGTGAGAAGCAAAAACTGTAATTGAAGGGGCCAACGACGTCTGGGTGTAGGTTGTCATGATTGTACAAACTCGTGTGCCTTTCTAGGTCGATAGTTATGGCTGTTCACTCTGATTGACGTCTGTAGTTTATAGCAATTCTCTACCAAGTTGGTCGTAGTGCTTGACAACAAAGTGTCTCAAATACCTAGAATTTGGAGACTCATTCTTGGTATCACTAGTTTTGGCGTTACGGGAAATCTGCCTAAATTCGAAGTCGATTCTCGGTGTAAGTCCCGCCGGGCGAGTCTCCTCAATTCTAATAAAGTCCGAGTCAGTACCTCATACCAGAACATGGAGTATTCACGGTGGCCGTATCTGGGCAACTCCGCACGATTCCAGATTCCACGGCAAGGAGCGTGGGACACAATTACTAAGGCTCACGGTCAATAGAATTGCGAACCATTCGCATTTATCTGTGAGGCTGACGCTCTGGGGTAGACGACACCGAGACTTGTCCCCGTAACCCTGTCGCAGTGGATCGCAGCTAGGATTGGAGAATACTGGAAGCTGTTGAAGTCACGACTCACAGTGACGAGAGGGACCAAGATGCAACCAGAGGCTGGGACAATCGTGATGACCTGATCAGAGTTGCAACGCCGGACAACTTCCAGATTTGGCGATGCCACCTTACACCGGAGTTTGATATCCACAAGGGTTCAAATTATCGCGCTAATTTCCCTTCATCCTCCTCCGGCGTTTCCTCTACATTTGCCCGCTTCTCACTCCAGCAGGAGTACAATGCAACTTTTGCGGATCGTGTGACGGGGTGAACAGCCATTGGTCTTTGGTCACCTTATGCTAGTATGCTCGGAGTCTGCGGGGATTTGTCTTGTGTGGGAAAATTCACGGGATGAATCTGCAGCTAACAAGGAAGCCGCCGTTAAATATCCACCGGTCCTAGCACCTGTTGGGAGTCTTGCTGTCACATATTAGGGCTGATGCTCTGCTGATATATCTATATCTTCGATTTGCATCTTCAGCATCCGATGCTTTGCACAAGCTAATTTTGCGCCTCGTATACTACTGAATCGAGAATCCTCATCTTGGAAGCACTACGACAAGCGGAGGGTGACAATAAACAATATGGCTCTTCCGCCGAAATGGTATCAATTCTTAGTCGGCGTCTTTGCCTCTCTTGGCTCTTACCTCTTTGGCTACGACTTGGGTGTCATCGCCGAGGTTGTCGCCAGCAACACGTTCAAAGACAAATTTCACCCGAATGACACCGAGTCTGGTCTTGTGGTATCCATGTTCACGACCGGAGCTTTCTTCGGTGCGATGTTCGCCGGCCCGAGCGGTGACTATCTTGGCCGCCGATGGACTATTGTCATCGGCGCCATCATTTTCTGTCTTGGTGGAGGCCTCCAGACGGGCGCAGAAACCATCGCCTACCTCTGGTCTGGAAGATTTCTTGCCGGACTAGGCGTCGGCTTTCTGGTTATGATCATACCGCTCTACCAGGCTGAATTGGCCCACCCAAGCATCAGAGGACGCATTACGGCTTTGCAGCAGTTCATGTTAGGTGTGGGTGCGCTGGTGGCCGCGTGGATTTCTTGGGGAACCTATGTCAACATCAAGACCAACAGCGCGCAGTGGCGAGTCCCCCTTGGATTGCAAATTGTCCCTGCCGTATTTTTGGCGGCCTTGATTTTCCTTTTTCCAGAATCGCCAAGGTAAGTGCTCCCTCCAATCGTTTTAAGGTAACAAATCTCATACTTATCTTGCAGGTGGCTTATGGACCACGATCGGCCCGAAAAGGCACTGGAAACGCTCGCGAAGCTACATTCTCATGGAAACACCCAAGATCCCTGGGTGATGGCGGAATTCGAACAGATTCAAGCATCGATCACTTACGAACATCAACACGAAGCAAAGTCATATTTTGAGCTTTTCAAGTCACGATCCGCCTTTCGAAGACTCTTCATCTGCTGCGCACTCCAGGCTTCCGTGCAAATGACAGGTGTCTCAGCCATCCAGTATTATTCCGTCACCATCTACGGCCAAATCGGCATCTCGGGCGACGACACCCTGAAATACCAGGGGATCAACAGCATCATCGCACTGATCGCACAATTCTGCACAATCCTGTTCATCGACCGAACCGGCCGACGCTGGCCGTTGATTCTAGGCAATCTCGGAAACATGGTCACTTTCATCATTGCTACGATCCTGCTGGCGACATTCCCGCCTGGAACTTCGAACAATCGCAGCGCTCAATGGGGCTTCATCATCATGACTTGGCTCTACAACTTTTCGTTCTCCTGCACTTGCGGCCCTCTCAGCTGGATCATCCCGTCCGAGGTCTTCGACACCCGGACCCGAAGCAAGGGCGTGTCCATTGCGACCATGACGAGTTTTGCATTCAACACTATGATCGTAAGTCAAATCCCTTGGAAATCCATACCCGACGGCCCGAATATGTCTTATCCAAAAGCTAACTCTCCATCTCTTCGTCGCCACAGGGTCAAGTAACACCCATCGCAATGACGAACATCGGCTACAAATTCTACTACCTCTTCATTGTCTGTAACCTAACGAACGCACTGTTCTTCTGGCTGACCCTCCCTGAAACCGCGCGCCGACCCTTGGAAGAGATGAACTACCTCTTCAACAACGCTCCCTGGATCGTCATCGGCACCAGCAAAGACAGCTACACAAGCCACGATCTGGAAAACCGACTGAACGAGATCACCGCCGAGGCGCAGGTCAAGCAGCATGGAAGCACCACACATGAGGAAAAGGTTGCGAGCTAAATTGTTCCCTGACGGCACCCAAACTCAGCTGGGTTGAGTAAAGTTCTCATGAGGCTTTCATCCTCGGCTGTGGAGTGAAATTGGCAACATTGTGGTATGACAGATGTGCTATGTTCCATTATCTACAAAGGATGTCCAGTACCAGGCGGGACTGTGGTGAATGATGTGGTTTGAATGCTAGCATGCTAAGTGCTTCGTTAGCATTACTTTTCCTTCCATCTTGCCTTCACCCTGCGTGATGTCCGCAAGACTTCTCAGCAGGGATGAACCGTATTGCTACCCCCTTTGTGCCTTGATTACTACCGAAACTCCTTGCAATTGAAGTGAGATACCAATACTACTACCACTACCTCTTCTACCATGATCGCCTCTATTTGTCATAATCTTGAACTTGAATGTGTTTGGGTGCAGATGATGTAGGATCAGATGACCACCAGACATCAATCTTTCTTGAAGAAATACGGGAGTTATGAGCATTTACATTGATATCTCCTGATGTCGTCTGACTCCTAGTGTGGCTGGTACTGAACACAATATTACATGTAGTATTGTTAGCCCAATAGAAACGAAAACAGCTCCCAACCGCCCTTGGGCTACCCAATCACAATGCCATTCTGGGCACGTTAATAGCCGAATTTCAGGAAATATTCAGCCGGCTTTTCGCAACTCGGCCAATTTGTTCAGAATGTCATAATATTCCCTGCTGACACCCCAGCATGGAAGTCGTGTCCGCAAAAGTTTAGCACCTTCCAGTAAAACTTTGTGGGGTGCCTTGCAGATGTCTCCAACATTGCTCATATGCCCTGACATGTTATGACCATTGCGTACAAAATGGTGGACTATCTCATCGTCACATGGTCGATCTAGATGGATGAATTCGGGTTGCTCATCAGAAGACGAGAAGTTGTCTTCGCTATCGGAATCGGCTGCTTGCTGTGCTGAAGATTGAGATGGACCTCGTGCATCTCGATCTGCAGCACCTGGAGACGTCAGGTTGTCCTTTCCCATTGAATCTGTAGAGGTAGTCCTGTTGGTGTCTACCGCAACAGGAGGGTTCTCAACGTTCGCAGCCGCTTTGGCGATGAATTTCACAGGGTGCTCCTTCCTCTCCATCCGAGTGGACTGCACCGTGGCCCCGGCATCTGGGCCGCTGGGTCCTCCCTCTGGTCGTTGCAAGGCTATCGCTGCGTCACGCTCAAGAGCAGCGTTTTGATATGACCCGTATGTCCAAAGCACCAACGACGCCAAGTAGACTGAAATGGGTTCGTAAAAGCTTGCCGAATAGTATCGCCGAACGTACCAAAAGACTGAGCCTGCGTGAACCATCGCCAAGCGTGCTTTGTGCTGATCCTCACGTAGCCACCGCCAAATGATCTTCCGAATCTGGGGCAATTTGGTACTATTGCGAGGCTGATAGCTGCCATCATGGACGTAGAAAGACGCCTTGGACGAGTTGTCGACTTTGCCGATCAAGCAGAACAGGAGATCCTGGATTTCCTGGAAAGGGGTCAGAAGCACAATCCGTGCCAGGTGTAGGTGCAACACCACGCCATGCTCAATTCCGGAAGCCTTTGCGACGGTACTGGATGCTTGCCAATGTATGACGTCAAGACAGTCACAAGCACTGTTGCGCCAATTTGCGTAGAGCGGGTACAAAGGAAGCCAAAAGTTATCTTTGGTAGGCGTATTGAGGAATCCTCTGGCTTTTCCAGTTGGAACCCATTCAGACAAGGGTTGTTTTATGTGTGTGCCAACCTCCCAGGTCCGCTGATAGAGTGTATGGATCAGTAATATGTGGGAGAGGTCGCTGTAAGTTGGGTCGACTTTCTTCTTGCTGTATAGTGTTTCAAGACCTACACAGAGGCTTGGTGTTTGAGGAGTCTTTTGGAACACTCCATACCAAGTATCTGCTGTGAAGGCGTCCCAAAGCACTTCAGAACAAGGCATTGGTGTTCTTGCATCATCCATATTGCACAACGGTCTCGCATTCGCCATATACCCAAGACAGCAATCGAGCATCCACGACATATATCCTATCCTTCGAAGCGACTCCAATCTTATCCAATTCTCCCATATCTCCGTAGGACTCTCTCGCTCACTGGGCTCCATCATGGCATCAGGAAGGTTAAAATTCTCCGTCATTTGCAGAACTCCTGACTCGAGACACCAACGCGACAGATCTGCGTGGTAACGAGGTGCGAGGGCTCTCAATTGCTCTCGATCCGCTTGGATCAGACCTATCAGATTCAGAATGCGAGCCTGTGCCAAGGGAATGTCTATTGAGCCATCCGGAGCACTTTCAGCGTGTTGGTAAACCGCTCGGCGTAAGAACTCCTGGAATGCGTCTCTGAGATCAACAGTACGCTGTGATTTGATAAAGTTGCTGCCGATTGTGGCGACAGCAAGGATTACGAGCCAATGTGTTTGCCATCCAAAAGTTGCAAGGTGAATTAAAGGGTAAGTGGGATGAAAATACTCGAAATAAAGAGCAAGGCAGTAATTGAGATCGCCAATGCTGGGAAATGTCGATGTCTCGAAGCCCCTGTGTGCGAACGACTCCTGCAGGCAAAGAGCTTGAAAGGAGCTCGCGATAGTTTTGTATATGTCCTGAGTGCAGTAATCTGGAGAACTAGAAGAAGAAGCCGCTCCAAGGTCGTCTGAATTCTCGGGAAACGAGTATGTGGTTCGCTTTACCCGGGGTGCAGAAAATATATCTGGGATCAATGAAGGCTTTCGCTTTTTTCGCTTAGGGTCAGAAATATGTGAGATTGAATGCGTAGATTTGTTCCCAAACATTGCGTTGTCGCTCGTGGAGGAAGCGGGACTCTGCTCTGGGCCCAGAGCTGCGGGGACAAGCTCATGAGAACGCGCCGTTTCGAGGGGCGCATTGGGAGCAACATGGTAAAATTGTGCACCTCCGTCGATGGGCAAGGCCAAAGTAAAATCCTGCCCAAGATCAGGCGTGTCGCTCAGGGTTGGCAAAATGAAGGAAAAGTCTTGTTCAAGCTCAGCGTCGTACGGGGACGGATAGATACTTGGTGGTATCCAGTTCAAGGGTTCATCGAAGGTGGGATAGTCATAGGATTCTGCTTGATCTGTAAAATCACCAGGATATTGATTCGACATCTGCGCATTCGTAAAATCTTCATGGCCCACCATTTGGTTCGTAGCTGGATCTAGAGCACCTAGATCTACCACTGCGGGGGCAACACTTGGCCGGGATCGGTTACTCGAGGAATAGTTGACGGAAGATGTTGATTGGTCGTATCGACCAGCGTTGCTATATTGGATGCCATCATTATGAAAGGTTTCAGTGATTGACGTGTTTCTTGTGGCGAGCTTGTCTTGTGATGGGAAGTGCCCATCTCCAGTGGTTGCAAACACCAGCTGACCGAACTGACCAGCTAGAGGCAGACTTTGGGCATCGTTTCCGAAGTTAATGTGGTCATCAGCAGTAGTCGCCCTGCGACGCTTGTTCGGATAGATGCATTCTAGCTTGCGAACGCTGCAACGCCCACAAGGAGTTCCACCTGAGCACCTCGATCGAGCCGACGCGCATCCGTGACACGCTCGAAAGGTACCATGAGTGACGCGATGGATAGGTCCTCGATCTTCCGTGGAATGGTGACTCTTCTCATGGCGAAGCAGGGTGTCAGACCGGGCAAAAGTCTTCCCACATTGCAAGCACGCTGCCGACCGTTCACCTCCTTTTTCGCCGGACTTGTTCTTCATCTGTGGAAGCTTTCAGGGCTGATCTCGGCGAGCCAGCATCGAATTTCCATTAGATCCACCGGCCACTCGAAGGGAAACCAATGATTGGATGCTTGTGTGGTAAGAAAGCTACAGCGCGACGGTGAGGGTTGATTTTCACCGAAACGATGGATTTGAGGAAGTCGGACTAAGCTTCTAGAACTTCTGCGGGGTTGCACCTTCCTCGACCTCGTTGCCAGGCGAGAGCTAGGCCTAGTATGATCTAGTGAGAGCGGAGGGTCCAACCCCCAATTTCCAAAGAAGGTTAGCCTGGAAAACCTACCTTTCGGCCACTTCGACTTTGATACACCGACTTCGCCTCCTATTGTTGATTGCTATTGTTATTGCCATCGCCTCATCATCTACCAGCAACGCCATACCAGGCTATCCCTAAAATAGCACCAAAAGCAATTGCAAGTGGTGCTGCCGCTCTGAACTATGCGCATTCACAATAGGTTAATACCGCAACAACGACCCACCACGGCTCTATCCGCAGGCTCTGGCCTTGATTCTCTGTAGGAGTTAAGTATCCGATTTGCTACAGCCGATATACTGCTGTAAACACCAATCCGACTGCGGTGGCATTGATCCCCCGGAGCAGGCTAACAACGAGAGGCCGGGTTCGAAGAACTCTCCAAATGCCCTGAGCGCCCACGGCAAGCTTCAAGCCTGGAAAGAAAATACCAATGTAACTTATAAATGCACCGGTGATGGTAGGTTGGTTGGTCCTTAGAACTACAAGGGCCCCCAGATATACGCTGAAATTGAAGTTTGGTCCTGGGGAAGCCTGGATTATAGCAAGACCAACCAGAAAGTCCCTCGAAGACACCCACCCTGGCTGTACCACATATTCGTGGAGCAATGGTATTACCACCGGACCACCGCCAAAGATAATTGTGCCGGCCAGGTACATGTTAGCGAACAAATTGTACTCCAAAGGTGGGGTGTCCAACATGGCGCGGGTTACGATGACGATAATCAAGGAGACTGTGACAATATCAATCACTGCAGATCGAGGACGGATGCCTTCAGCATACCAAAGAACGCTGCAATAATAGCCATCCCACCCCACACAGGAATTCCATGAGAACGCATGTCCGTGGAAGCGGATGGTGATCCGTCAGCAGCAAAAGGGCCCTCGTGTATCGAGGCTTCGGATTGACTTGTTTCAATCATTGACGTTATGGCGCTTCCCGTGCGGCGCTGCAAATTGACGAAAGCAGCTTGTGGCGGAACCGATACACCTGCCGATTGTACAGGAATATCCTGATTGTCGGGATCCCGGCTGCCTCGGTCGAGGGGACCCTGTGCCGTTGGATCCTTCGTCTTAATTGGAGGACTTGCTGTCGAAGGTGGACGTCCCAGCTTGCTGCGACAATACCGCCAAGGACTATGAGACCCGGAAAGTACCATACTGCGTTATAACACATTCCAGCGCAATCCCCAAGCATTCCAAGAATTCTCGACAGTCTGTCTTTGATCGCTTTCTCTGCAAGCTTGTTAGGTGAGCATATTGTAGTAATTGATTTGGGTAGAATATCCGCTCACTTCTACTGCTGCGGGAGCAACAAGCCCGACGGTTGCAGCATTGAGACCAGACAAAAGGGCATAGACCACACCCGGGAGGAGATTAGAGATCTTCTGGACTCCCAGTGAGAGGCCATACATCCCAATAACTCCACGTAGACTAGTTACACGTCTTTCAGTATAGGTCACAGGGAGTGAATTACGGAGCAAAAGCACCCACCTCCATAGCAGGAATACCAAAATCGCAGGAATCCATCCAGCATGAATCATGGTCATGCAGAATAGCATTTTTGTGCTGGCCGGACCGAGAAGGCTCTGGCAGAGAGCGAACAACTCCTGGTACTAAGATTTGGAGTGCATAAGCATCACAGTGACCACAAGCGCAACGGAAGGCATGCCGTCTGCTCATCAATCCAAGGCGTTCGCCCACCCTGTCTATCAACAAATCGCTGATGGAGGATACCAAAATGTACAAGAGGGCCCCCCAAAGCGGTAAAACCTAGATCCCAAGTTCTCGAGACAACATCTGCGAGGCGCACCACCAACTTCGTGTTGTTGGCATGGTAGTCATTCTGCCGGTCTCTAGTATATTCATGAATCGTCCGTAATGTCTCAATTAAAGGCATATTTACATTGACATCGTCTCCTTGGTGGCATTTCTAAAGATGATGGTTAAGAAAACTAGTACAGTACTTACGGTATGAGACGAGAAATCATGCTGTTACAGGTTGGCCAATCATGGCGTATTGCCAAGAATGACGTGTTCTGAACCCAGACTCAGTACACCGTCAGCTACCTTTTAATTACTGAGCGGGCACATCCACATCTGCGGCCGGACGAATTTTCGCACACTCTTGATCAGCAAATCTCTGATTTCCTGAGCATTCAGTGCATTCGCGATTCCCGTCCGATGATCTTTCTTAGGAGATCCACTTAGGTGCGTCTTTGTGGAAGGGACAAACCTCACTCATCCTATCAGGGTCGCCGGCCTCCACTGCCTTTGACGGCTGCCTTCGCACTCAGAGCTCTCACTGGAGGCTTCTCGCTCGTCCCAAGGATAATCAATGAGATGACCTATGGCCCGCCTCGATTTGCCAACTCATAGCTTGCGGACTCCCCAGAACATGATAATACAACATCAACATCTCTTCGGCCCTCGTTCAGGCAACCACCATTCCTAGACCATATATTTACTCAAGCAGAGCAATGACCAAAATCGTACCATGAGATTCATCAAGTTGCTAGCATCGACCCTGATTCTGAGGATTGTTGTGTGAATACTGCTCTGCTGCAATATGACTTCTACTAACAGCTTCAAGTCGTTGTTTGGGCCCGTTTCTGTTTCCCGTGCATTTGATTTCACACTACTGTTCGAGGATACGATCCTCACTATCGTACCTGCGACCCTTTTCCTAGTTGCTGCTGGCGCAAGACTACTATGGCTGGTGGGCAGGCCAAACAAAGTGGCTACATCGATTAGCCGCTTTACCAAACTTGTGAGCGTACAAGACTAATCACCTACAGGATTTTGCCGCTGATAAGCCAAAGGTCCTGTTGTCTGCCTTCGCAACTGTGCAATTGGCAGTTCTCATCTTGAGAGCAACGAATTTACAGATCACAAGCAAAGGCAGTTCTCATCTTGAGAGCAACGAATTTACAGATCACAAGCAAAGCTTCAGTCGCCGCTTCCACCTTAGACTTTACTGCAGCCTGCGTCTTGTTCATTCTTTCTTGCTTCGAGCATACTCGCTCCGTGGCCCCTTCTACAATAATAGGGTTGTATTTAGTCATCTCGGTCCCCTTTGACGCTGTGAGGCTACGAACGCACTACCTGATAAGGTCGCATAGCTCGACAAGTATTGCTGCATTCCTTTCATTGTCCCTCCTTGTCAAGTGTACGGTATTAGTGATTGAAGCTATCGAGAAGCGCAGTCTCCTTCATGCCCCATACAAGGATCTTCCTCCAGAGGCAACTAGTGGAGTTTACAATAAATCCGTCCTTTGGTGGCTTAACCCTCTTAGTATTGGGTTTGGCAAGAATCTAGACGTCGAAGACCTTTTCAACCTCGATCAAGAACTTGCTTCTGCAAATATCTCATCCAGATTTCGGCAACAATGGCATCGCGCGAAGTTCCGTGGCCAACACACCTTACTCTTGACAACTTTTTGTGTCTTACTATGGCCATTAGTCGTGGCTGCATTGCCTCGGTTGGTTCTATCAGCTGCGAGATTCTCTCAACCCTTTTTGAATCGAACAACTATTAACTACATAAGTAAGCGTGACGATCAAGAGATCTCTGTGGGATGGGGGTTAGTGGGTGCTTATTTTCTGGTATTTTTGATCCAAGGCCTGTCATCAGCCGCTTATCAACATTTGCTCGATCGTTGCGCTGCAAAAATTTGCGGTGGACTCGTCTCTCTCATATATCAAAAGACCCTAGAGCTCCGCATTGGTTCAACCGACCCATCAGCTTCCTTGACCTTGATGTCATCAGATATTCAAAGGATGGTTGAGACCGCTACAGTTATTCATGATACCTGGCTGGGGTTCTTTGAGGTTGGCACAGCAATGTTCCTGTTGTACTTGGAACTCGGCCCGGCGTGTTATGCGCCCGCGATTGTGTATGCTTTGCAGATCCTTGGGACGGGATGGGTCACCAAGGTCATTTCCCGATACCAGAAACGGTGGCTGGAAGCCATTCAGACTCGTGTCAGCTTTACCTCTGCTTTACTCCATTCGATCCAGAATGTGAAACTTTTAGGACTGTCAACAATCATCAGTGAGCGAACACAGCGCTTGCGAACCGACGAGATAGAGGCATGCAAAAAATTTAGAACCATGAACAATTTCATCATCGTCTTTCAGAATTCGAGTGGTGTCTTTGCTCCTTTTGCAACATTTCTGCTCTACTATCTTCAAGCGAGGGCGTCTAACCGACCTCTGGATCTTGCAACTTCATTCAGCATACTTACAATATTGCGCCTTGTCGAAACCCCAATGAACACCCTATGTTACTCCACCCCTCATATAGCATCTTCAGTAGCATGCTTCCAACGGATACAGCAGTACTTGATGGCGGAGCAGTGGCGTGATGCGCGTCTATCACTGAGTCACACCAAGGGTACAGATGAAGTTTGGTCAAAGGCAATGAATGAAAGGCAGTCCATTGAACTAAGAGCTTTAGGCAGCGAGCGGCCCCCCCTTACCAAGGAAGCTCTCGTATTCAAGGACTGTCATTCAATGGAGTGATGACAACATTATTCTAAGAGATATAGATATTTCAGTGAGCGACGGATGGATTGCCATGATTATTGGCCCGGTCGGCTGTGGCAAATCAACACTGATAAAGAGCATTTTAAGCGAAACCCATCTGTCACAAGGTTTCCTTTATCTCAGAACCAAATCCATTGCATTTGCGGACCAAGAACCTTGGATACAAAATGGCACCATTAGAGATGCAATTCGAGGCCTAGAGTCATGGGAAAACCAACCTCTTGATAATCAATGGTATCAGAAAGTCATTGCCGGCTGCGGGTTGCTTGAAGATCTCAAGTTCCTTGCTAAAGGCGATCTGACTTTCATTGGATCAAAAGGAATCTCACTAAGTGGTGGACAAAAACAACGCATCGCCCTAGCAAGAGCACTTTACGCGAGGCCGGAAATGCTCTTGCTTGATGACGTATTTTCTGGACTTGATAATGACACAGAAGACCATATTTTCAGACAGCTGTTTGGTCACTCGGGCCTTGTACGAAGTGAAAACATTACTGTCGTTGTGGTGACTCATGCCACTCATAGACTACCATACGCTGACCTTATCGTCAGCTTGGATAGAAATGGGCGAGTCGCAGAACAAGGCAACTACAACATCCTAACAAGAACTGGTGGTTATGTTCAAAGCCTTGACATCAAGCTCAAGGAGCAGAGGCAGGACACTACACAAGCTGCAACCCCAGAAGACGTTCACACGCCAAAGGTCAACACAGCATCGGAGGTGGCAAATTCACAGAGCAATGATGATGATGCAGACAGGCAAGATCTCCTACGCCGAACAGGGGATTGGAGTGCTTATAGATACTGGTTCCAGTCAGCGGGTTATATATCAAGCTCGCTATCCTTCCTTGAGGCTTCGCTGTGGATGGGCGCCGTCCAAACACCAGGTATTCTTGTCAAGATTTTTTCGAACGGGAACAGCCTAGAAACGACTGCATCGTCTGCTCGATCAACTACATTCATTGCGGTATTCGGAGTGACAACGGCAGTTGCTGCTCTGTCCCTGATAGCTATAGTCTGGCAAGTATTTCTTGACATGGTACCACGCAGCTCTCGAAACCTTCATCTAAACTTACTGCAGACTGTGCTGGATGCACCACTGTCATTTTTCACACATACTGATATTGGAACCATTACAAACCGCTTCAGCCAGGATATGGGTCTGATCGACGCGGAGTTGCCCTATTCTTACGCAGATTTCGTCCTGTCCTTAGTTTCATGTATAGCCGGTCTTGGTCTTATGTCATCCTCCGGTTCTGGATATTTTGCAGCCATTATCCCAGTATTGATTTTTGTCCTATACATGGTTCAACGGTACTACCTAAGGACTAGCCGGCAAATGAGACTGCTAGATTTGGAGCAGAAGGCGCCTCTCTACACTATGTTTGCAGAGACCGCAGCAGGCGTACCTACCATCAGAGCATTTGGGTGGACTGAGAAATTTGAGGAGAGGAATTTGACTCTTCTTGATCGAAGTCAGCGCCCATTCTATTTGATGATGTGCATACAGAGATGGCTGGCCCTTGTCCTTGATATGATAGTTGTCATACTTGTGACAGTATTAGTCGTGGTCATTATCTCGCAGCGATCTTCAATTGAGCCGGGGCTTGCAGGTATTGGCTTACTGAGCACTGTCGGTCTCAGTTCTAGCCTGACGACTTTGGTCAGGATGTGGTCTGCCCTAGAGACGAGTATTGGTGCAATCTGTCGACTGAGAGAATTTTTGCAGACAACGAATTCTGAACATGAACCTCAAGAGGTCGCGTCAGTTCGCAGTGACTGGCCCGAAAATGGAGAGGTTCAATTCCACTCATTCAACGCCAGTTATTCTAAAGATTCAGACTTGATCTTGAAAGACATAAGTCTCAAAGTCAGATTGGCAGAAAGAATCGGGATCTGCGGAAGATCAGGTAGTGGGAAAAGCTCAATGCTCGCTAGCCTCTTCCATTTACTTGAATTTCGCAGTGGTCTAATTATAGTTGATGGAGTGGACGTGGCAACCCTTCCCCGGGAACTGTTGCGCTCAAGGTTGAATGTAATACCACAAGAGCCTTGGTGGCTAACGACAGAATCCGTACGCTTCAACATGGATCCTTGGACACACAGTTTAGACGGTTGCAACACTTCGAAATCTGCCAATCGAGATGACGTATTCATCTCAGCTCTATCTCGATGCCAGGTATGGCAGGTTATCGAAGAAAAAGGGCGGTTTGGATGCCATCATGAGTCCAGATTTCTTGAGCCACGGCCAACGACAACTTTTCTGCTTAGCTCGAGCAATGTTACGAGAGAGCAAGGTCCTTATTCTGGATGAAGTGAGCGCGAATTTGGATGTCAAGACAGATGAGTTGATGCAAAAGGTGATTAGGGAGCATTTCCATAGCTGTACCATTATCGCAGTTGCGCATCGCCTTCATACGATTGATGATGGCGACCGGGTGGTGGTACTCAGCCATGGAGAGATTGCTGAAATGGACGACCCGAGGGTCTTGTTAAACACGTCGGGGAGCAGGTTTAAGGAGTTGTACGATAAGTATTAAGTACTAGGTAGTCATGACATACAGGACGCCGCGAAGAACTAGAGACGCATCGAGAGCGAGGATCCCCAGGACATATAACATCAAACCAAAGTCTAAGTTTCTTCGACGCTTTTTTGATTGAGTGTCTCCGTAGGAAGGTAGAGCAGCCAGTGTTCCAGTTCCCAAAGTTCCAATTGGAATGATCTCTAGAGTCCAACACTATTGATTTTCGTTAAAAAGTACCTTTTGCTTTATGGAAAAGAGTGCTTCCTGAAAACAGTGGTTATTTACATCTGACATTCGAGCCCCTGATAAGATCTTGAAACAAAACTCGTCTTTCCAATAGTACCGACTTGCTATCCGACCCATGCATAGACCTTATCGCATTAGTGATCCTCCATCATTTCCAAATAGGGCCTCTCAAACGTCGGGATGCAACCGCAGCATATGAAGCCTGGCCAACCATCACATCAGGCATGGCCGCACATGTCAAGAATTCCTGTATCTCTTTAAGCATCTGCAGGGCAGGTGGCACAAGATCTAGTAGTTACGTGGTTTAACGCCCACTCGCTTCTACGGCTTTGATGCCCACATCTGCATCGTCTGCACGACCATGAGCACCCAAGGCGTTTGTGGCAGAGGGAACAAAAGATGGACGATGCGGTGCATGGCTCTCGACCGCATATTTGGAGGCCAACTGGGTATTCTCAACCTCATCAAACTCGTCGATGTTGGTTGTGGCGAATTTCCTGGCTGGAATTTCTTTCGCAAAGAGGATGTCGAGCTCGTGGAATGTCCTTCCCTAATAGTCGAAAGTACAAGTAGTCAGATATCATGCGCTATTATCCAACTGAAGCAACTGATTGGGTGAGCTCACTTTAGTCTCGGGGAGCCGGAAGTAGGCCCAGATAAAGATGATCCAGGCGCATCCGCCCCATACAAAACCTGTGTATCCCTGAAGATTCCAGGCGTTGGGGTTCATGAAATAGTTCTCGAGAGTCCCGCCGATGACGCCCAGAACATTGGATGTATTCCGTGCGAGGCAGACTGTTTTCTGTCTGAAGTGTCTATTGTTAGCTAGGCTGTTCATTGTCGTGGCGAACAAGAATTCCTGCTCACCTCAATCGAGTGGACCCGATTTCTGCGGGAAGAGCCCAGCCTAATTTCCTTCTGTCAGCTTTGATATTGAAAACACTGTAGGGAGAAGAAATCACCCAATTGGCCTGCAGAAAGCTGGAATGTGGCACTGGTATAGCGAGTTAGCAGTTGCATTCACCTTTAGTATTTGAAACTTACGTCCAAACAAGTGTGAGGATGGCTTGCGTCCATGCGACGGAGGATCGGTGCGTCCAGGGGTTCAAAATACCGATAATGCACAGTTCAATCGCCATTGCAGCCATTCCCCAGACATAGACAGTACGGCGACCAAAATGTCTGCAGGCGAATTTAGCAGCCACTTCTGATCTCGTTATGTTGAGCTGAGCTTACGGCATGAGGAAAAACCAATTGCAGAAACAGGCGAACAAGGCAAGTGCATTCCCCCCCAGTCCGAGGGAATATGCAGCATCTGCATCCAACCCGACTTGTTGGAAGACTGTGTGTAGGGCATGTTCAGCATATTGTATGAAGTAACGAGACAACCGATAGGAAGAACTCACAATAAGTACTGGCGTAGGCAAAGCATAGGCCACAGACGAGTTGGCCGCCGAATACTACGCATGCGATCTCCGTTCGGCGTCGCTCAAACCCCTTGAAGCAATCCCAGTAGGTTGTGCCAACGCTCAACTCTGCAGGTGTTCTTAGCACGCAGATGGGTGGAAGCCGTAGCTGTAGGGACCCGGGGGAAGGGCTACTTACGTTCTTCCAGGTTATTAGTGTACACGATTTGTGCTAAGATCTTCTTTGAATCGATCCCCGACCTTGGGTCCTGGAGTCGGCGAATAGATCGCCCAGCCTCTTCAAGTTGGCCGCAACGGACTAGGTGATAAGGTGATTCTGGCACAAAGTATAGTAGAGGGATGAGGAATAAGGGCCAGAACCATTGGAGCGCAAAAGGAATGCGGTAGCCCCATTGGTCTTGGCGGTGGACAAGGCCTCTCAGAACGCCGGCCGATATAAATTGCCCTTAAGAGGTATGGCGAGTAAGCAACTGCGACAAGATACTCGTGGTAAGAAGGAAAATGTGAGAAAGGCGACTCCACATACCGATGATGAAACACATATTAGTGTACGAGGTGAAGTACACTCGCAATTGCAGGGGCAATATCTCTGAAGCATATGCGGGAGCGGTGGTAGCAAACTGTACCATGTCAACAGCAGCATGGGGAAGGCCTCTCGTTTGGGACTTACAATGCCCCATTCGAATCCGCAGAGGAGCTCACCCGCCAAAAGCACGGGCTTGTTGGGGGCGAAGAACACAATGAAGATGAAGCACGTCATAACAGCCAATGTGTACAGTAGCACTTTCCTGGGACCAAATGCAGCAACGATCCATCCGTTCAAAACAGTGCCCAGGATAGAACCACATCCTGTCTCCGGGTTAGATATGATAGGCTCTGGAGATATCTGAGGTCCTAAAGAATTCACCAGCTGCCTGACCAAGACCAGTCATCCAAGCTGCAGTCAGAGAATAGCCTGTTGGTACTTGTCGTGAAACACCAACAAATTCACCATATTTTCTCTGGAAGGATGCTGAATCTCAGTTAGATCAAGGGCCAAATCAAAATGAAGCAGCCAATTTACGGTATGCATAGAAGTTACCGAGTAGATTTGTATCATCTTCAAACAGTCAGTGATATAGTCTCAGGTTTATAGTCAAGTTTCTCTGTGAGTGGACACCGGGGTGGTGTGTGATACTTACATCCTTCCATGATCACGCACGTAGAGACCGCTAGACTCCACAATATCGCCTTTTTGCTAGAGACAATGGCTCTCCAAATGCTCATCTCCTTTTCTTCAGTTGCCATGTCGTGTGCGGTAATGGTCAGCTTCTCTTTGGCCCATTTCTCGTCCTTGAAAGCATGGACGAAGTCGCCGCCAGCCTCGTCGACGTGGCGAATTTCCTGGTCCTTTTCCGCCATGTTGAGATAAGGTCACTATCACGTGGCTGACTTCTCTTCCTGCCACCTCTGCGGCAGTCCTGAAAATGTATAAAAGAATTATTTCTGAGCTGAAGTGAACGTCTGTGGAACTGGAGTGTGACCGTCTTTATAATTTTGTGGTTAACGCGGGGTCCCTCATGTGGAGGACTGCTTACTATCACAGAATCTCAGCTTGATAAAGACCATTCTCCATTCTTCACACGGCCTTTCTGGTAGTAACAGTGAATTACATATTGCACGAGGGCTGAATTCCGGAAAGTTTGGCACGAGAAGGATGAAGTGGTAGCGGCATGGCCATCAATGCCGATGTAGCATTTCTAGCGGCGGGATTGAAATCTTGTGATTTGTCACTCGGTATCGAGGCGAATGCTTGTAGAGGGCCTGTCTGGGGTTTCACTTATCAGAAACGGGCCTGGTCTAATATCTTAGTCGGTTATGCTTGTAACGTTGTACCGGGGATTTTGATGCTCGGTTATCCAATCTGGAGCCCATTTCGGCGCGTGGAGAGCACACTGTTCGACAAAGCAGAGGAGTATTCAAGTATGGCGGAGGATAGCTGCCTGCGTGTTGTGAGCCTCATCGTTGTGAAACGAGCAAGTCGCCGATGAGCTACGACTATATCAATCAAAGCAGGTGGATTATTGACCTTGGTCCTGTATGACATCACCGCGAGGGCGTGATGCACCTGGCAGCATCCTGATGGCGAATCTGCGCCCGGTTATTCAGCTTCCTTGTTTGTATTCCTTATTGACAGAAAGGGATATCGTGAACGGCGTGTTGGTAAGGCCCAGTCTTTTGGGATCTTGGAAGCGATGAGGGGAAGGCCATGCTTTGAGAAAACGCATTGGCTTGGCACTCCCTTCGCCCACGCAATCCGATGTGGGCGTTCACACCAGTAATTAGTGCGAAAAAGTCCCCCAAGATGAGTGGACCCTCGACCCCTGTACAGTGAGTCGTTCAGACATCGATCTTGCATGTCGCTTCCTTCCAAGAATGGTCCTCCAGACAGATATGAGGTTTTAGTAGTGGCCGTGGGCTATCATACGGAGAATATTACTCCACGGGGAGTTTGACTTTATAGAGAATGCTTGCTCACTACCCGAATCGGTTGGCCTCTAGCACCATTGAGACATAGTGCTACAACATACAAGCCATGTGCTAGGTTCTTTCTAAGCAGTGCCTGAGGATTGCACATCAGTTGTTTTCAGCAAATGCTCTACAGGCGACCCACTGCCCCCGCAATTACGCCGTGAAACCCCAGATATCACGGAGTACGGAGTACGGGACGTGGCAAATACATCCGGCAGTGCAAGACGGTTCCTTGCCGAGGAAATAGTGGCCTAGTACCCGTCCCACTCTGAGACCGCACTATCAACAAGGCATAAGCACACTGGCAGCTAATCACCTCATTTGGGGAGGAGCCGTATACGAGCTCAACTCCAGAATTGTTGCTCAAGGTGGAGACATCCATACAATGTCTTCAGTCCTAGAACTGTATATATAACACTATTAACACCGGGATGATAGCATCTAGGCGACAGTAATGAAGAAGGGTCTCTCGCCGGTCTTTCGTGAGACGGTGCTCATCTTCAAGATATCGTCTCCAACAGCCAGCCGAATTTTCTCGGCAGTTGCAGGGCTGTCAAGTATCAATTGTTCTGTGATTTTATTATCTTTCCTCGCACTCTGCAAAGCATCCCTGATTGCGAAAAGAATCGATGCGCCAAGGAATAGGGGAGGTTCGCCGATCCCTTTGCTGCTTTGTATGGTACGGAGATTGCTCCAAGATACTCCTTGCAAAAAGCTTACATTGAATTCTTGGGGAATATCGCTGAACCCAGGGATCTTGTAGGTACCAGGGCCTCGTGTAAAAAGCTGTCCGTTCTGTGTCCAGAGCGACTCCTCCATTGTGAACAAGCCCTGGCCTTGAACAAAAGCGCCCTCTATCTGTCCATAGTCTATTGCAGGGTTGATAGAGCGGCCGACATCCATCTTGATGTCAGTTCGTAGGACTGTATGATCGCCGGTAAGCAGGTCAATCTCTACTTCGCTACACGCCACGCCCTGTTTGACTCTATCAGTCTTGATTGTAATTTAATGAATGGGAGGCTGATTTGCTTACCTGAGTGAAGTAATAGTACATCGGCCTCACTGTTTCAATATCGTAGTTACCCCACGTGAAGCCAACTTTTGGCATTTTCCAAAACCCACTCGCAGAAAGGTTTACACGGTCCATGTACGCCGCATGAGCAATAGTTTTCATGTCGGCGTCGCTTCCAAACTTTTCCCAGTAAGGCTTCAGCCGAGCATTAAGTTGGTCACAGGCGTCCTTGATGGCCATACCGTTCAAATCGCTTCCAGATGACGCTGCAGTCGGAGACACATTCGCAGTATAGTATGAGGATGTGTCTGAAGTATAGACTGCATCAAGAGGTACACCTAGCTCCTGGGCAGCCACCTGACACATTTTGGTGTACAAACCTTGTCCCATTTCTGTGCCGCCGTGATGCAAAAGTACACTGCCATCTGCAAAGACCTTCACAACCGCACTGGCTTGGTTGAGGTGAACCGCAGTGGCAAAGCTTATACCAAATTTCGATGGTATCAAACTGATCCCCCGTTTCTTCCATCGATTTTGCTGGTTGAAATTCTCAATGTTAGACTTTCTCTCATCGTACTTGCATTCCTTCCGAATTTCCGAAAGAAGTTGGGGAACATGCCAATCTTCGTCAATTCTTTGTAGAAACGGCGTGTAATCGTCGTTCTTGTACAGGTTTCTGAGCCTGAGCTCATCTACAGAGATGTCGAGACCTTCTGCCACAGCTGACATGAAACTTTCCGTGATGAACATGGCCTGGGGTCCACCAAATCCTCGGAAAGCTGTGTTGCTGTGAGTGTTGGTCTTGCATACATGACCACGGATATGAACATTTGGAATCTCGTAGCAGCTGTCGACATGGGTACAGCATCGATCCTTGTTTGATTGTCAGAATGATTTTAGGCCGTAGAAGCTCCACCAGGGAGTATACGTGGAAGGACAAAACACTTACCATGACTGCACCGCTCATGTCATATGAATATCCTGCATTGTTGTAGATGTCCATATCCAAGGCAATCAATGTGCCATCCCTCATTGCACCTACCTTCCAACGCGCTTGTATCGGATGACGCTGACCACTTGTGATCATATCTTCGTCCCTGTCAAGCATGCATCGCATAGGGCGCTTCTCCTTTTTTGCGGCGACTGCAAGCGCGCAAGCAATGGGAACACTCCTTGACTCCTTTCCCCCAAATCCGCCGCCTAATCGTTTAACTCTGGCATTGATACGGTTGCTCGGGACTCCAGTGACATGACTTACAAACTCCTGTGTTTCCATCCTAGTTTTCTGTCAGTCTTCAGGCACGCCTTCATGCAGTCATCACACTCACGTATTCTGGGTTGAGGACCAGATGTCCATAGTCCCGTCCTCTGAGTGCGGAACAGCAAGAGCCGCGTTGGTCTCCAGATAGAAGTGCTCTTGGCCTCCCATCCTAATGGTTCCTTCAAAAACAGAATCACATTTTCCAAATGCCTCTCCCATATCTGACCGAATGGCGGCACCTTTCCTCAACTGTCTTCCGTGAGCGTAGAAACTTTTAGCTGCAATTGCCTCGTCAATGGTTAGAATCACAGGGAGATCTTCGTAAACAATCTTCACCAATCTAGCAGCCTTCCGGGCCTGGAGCGCTGTTTCGGCATATACCATCCCAATGACCTGGCCATGAGATTCAACTACACCATCAGCAAAAATGGACTCGTCTCTCCTGACAGAGCCCCACATGTTCTGTTCTTTTGAGAGATCATGCTTGTCCACATAACCAAGTGCAAGGCCCGGGCCAATCGCTGGCGACCAGTCAATCTCTAACAGCTTCGCATGTGCTCGCTGGGAGAACACGAATGCTGTTTGTAGCTCACGGTCTTGTCGCGGCATGTCGTCAACATATTCCGCTTCTCCAGTACTCTGCTTCACCGATGATAAATGAGGGATTTGCTTCCCTACCACTCGCTGTTCGTGTGGATTGAAGTCGTCCCTGGTGCCGGACGAAATCCCTCTGTGAATCTCGTTAATCAGCTCTCCGTCAACGTTGCCAAGCTTTAGTTCTGCGACTACTTCGTGCCAGAAACGAAAGAAGAATGATAAAGCAAGAGTAATTCGATAGGTTGCCATCCCTCCCGGAACACCATATTCAAGGTTGAGTTCTCGACGAAGAGACTGGAGGCCCCTTTTGAGTGTTTGGGCGTCAAACCACGTCAGCCCATGGAGCTCACGTTGGGTTTGAGCAGCAAGAAGACTCGTTGGCGCCATGCCACCGTACGCCAAGGCGACTTCCTCAACTTTGCCGTCCGCACCAAGTCTCACTCTGAAAGCTGCAGTCACAATTGCAATGTCGTCGTCTTTTCTTTTCGCTTGCTTGTATGCTTTCATGACTTCGTATACCCCAACTGGAGGGATGGGAATCTTTATTCTCCCAATGATACCATCAACTGGGAGACTTGTTTTGCGATATGAAAGAAAGAATTTCTCCATAGGCAGAACTGTTTCGCCTCGTTGCTTGCTGATCGCTATTACTGTTGCTCCTGCGGCCATTAACACAGGATTCATATCTGAGATCGGGGATGCAGTGACCAAGTTTCCAGCAATAGATGCTGCATTTCGAATTTGTCGACCAGCAAAGTATCTCAATTGCTTCCTGCAAGCTTCTAGAACAAGGCCTCTTTGTCCAAGTTTCTGATATAGTCTTTTGCAAATAACCTCCAGGTCTGTGAGGGTAACATTTCCCCCAAATTTCAATTCCTTCATGGTCTCAATTTGATCGTCATCTACAGGCTCAACCTGAAGCAGATCCGGGATTTCTGCTACATAAACCATGACAGCAAAATGTGAGTGTTTGAAACGGATCTCAACTTGAACTTCACTAGAACCTCCAACTAGCTTCGCAGTGGGTTCCATGGACTTGATGGTCAGAAGTTGAGCTAAAGACGTAGGTCGCAGCCAAATTTTCTCGGAATTCCCGTAACATATTGGCTGAGGCTGGAATTTTCTCAAGGCGAAAGGAAAAACTAATTCCGAGGTTGGAACATACGTCTTCAGAGCCGAGTTAGGCCTGGTAGCAGGAGCAGCTGTTACAGGCCTAGCATCCACATCTGTTGGTGCCTTGACCCCTTCTCCTTCTTCCCCAGGAGGTGGTTCACGATCCCTGTTTTTAATGGGCACTCCGTAAGGAGCTTCAGCTGTGGTGCTGGTTTCATCTGACGGCCTTAGACTCGTTGACGATGCCCCGGAGTCCTGCGCAGAATCGACCTCGGACGACAAGTTGCTACGGCTCCCTTCAGAAGTATCATTGCAGAGCAACTCGGTATTGGAAAGGTCTTCGGGCCTGTCCTTACAACATCCGCCAGGGCGTCCGCATGAGCCGGGCGATCTTCTCGTGGCCTGCGACATTTGTTCCGACAGTATGGACTCGTCATCGACACCGGCCGCAGGAGACAAAGCCTCGGTGTCATCGTGAACGATCTTACCTTTCAGATCTTCCACAATGAAAGTTTTTGCTGCAGCGAGTATTGGCTTATAACCAGTGCAGCGACATAGATTTCCGTCGAGATGTCCTTCCAATTCGATAGTACTCGCTGACAAACGGAAGGCCTTTAGCTCAGAGTCCCAGGCATTCCTAATCATGGCGTAGAGAGACATAACGATGCCAGGTGTGCAAAAACCACATCTGTCAATCGTGGTCAGCTATGTCCAACCAGCTTTCCTAATATTTGTAGAGTGCTTACTGCGATCCATGAAGCCTTGCTATTCTTTCTTGCAGTGGATGTTGAGTATGGCAGTCACCGAGGCCCTCAATGGTGATGAGGTGTTTACCAACAACTAGAACAATATGAGAAACTCGGCAATTTCACGGAATGATTAGACTGTCACACCTCCAACCAAAGGAAACAAGCAAGCATTCACGGCGAGATGCTTTAGTCTGTTTTTGTTCTTAGAATCCACGCTTTGTAGGACAACTGTGCACGCTCCACAGCCACCTTCACCACATCCCAACTTCGTGCCCTTAGAATTATGCCGAGACCTGATGAAGTCTAGAAGTGTCCAATCTGGATTTGGATTCTCTAGCTCGATTTCCTTGCCATTCATGTAAAACTGCAGGATTGCACTGCGAAATTCAGACTCAATCAGTGATTTCAGGTTTTGGAACTGCTGTGGGACTGGCGGACGCTGTTCTACAAACGGTAGAGCCATGACGGGTGAGTAAGATGTCAAGTGGTGGGTGCTTCAGGTTTCTCGTCCCAGATCACATTGACATCCATATGAGCAAGAGACTGGCCGTGCACCATGTAATGATACGGAGCTGCCTATGCCAGTTGGCAACGGACGCATCATTCCTCAATACCGCCTGCTTACTAAAATTGATGACCACAGTGGTTGCAACTGTGGATTTGATGAGCATGGTGAAACTCTAGCTGTGGAAAATTGGGGGAACTGCTTGCTAGGACGTTTAGCGGAGATGAGCGAAGGGTGACGACTCGATAGCAGATCTCGTACATGGCCTGATCCGCTGTCCCCCACTCTTGCTTCTGGCGTATTGATGCATGTATCACTGAAACCGAAATAAACTCCTTGAACTTTGAACTTAGTGGGAATGATTGAAGGAAATCACTTGAAAGACCTCATACAATTCGGTCTGATGGAGAAACAGTCCATCAAGCCGTTCGTACATCCGTTGCCCACTTCTAGAACCCCTATGTGTGGATCTTGAATTCCCGAACTGGACGAGCCTTGGCTTCCGAGAGCAGATGGAATGCAATGTGTAAAAGTAGAACCTCGAAAAGAAACACAGCTGCTACAATCTGACATATTTTCACGATCTTCAATTGTCCAGAAATCGACTGACCACCACCATGCCATCGAGAACATCTCCAGATGGCTCCAAGCCACTCGAAAACACCTTGTTGTTCCAACCGCTGAAACTTGGTGGACTGAAATTGGAGCACCGAGTTTTAATGGCTCCTCTAACTCGAATGCGTGGGAGCAAGATCTCGGATGGCGTGTACGCGCCGGGTGATCTTAACGTGGAATACTACTCACAAAGAGCGAGCAAGGGTGGTTTCCAGTTGACCGAGGCGTGCCCAATTAGCCGTTATGTAAATATGCCCAAGACTTTGGCTGAACAAAATGCTGATCATTTCAGGCGGCAGGGTATCCTGGAGTGCCGGGTATTTTCACGACAGAGCAAATAGCTGGCTGGAGACGGGTGACTAATGCGGTACATGCCAAAGGAGGCTTCATTTTCTGCCAACTCTGGCACGTTGGGAGGGCCACGGTGCCATCCTTCCTTGATGGAAAAGACTGCGTCAGCTCCAGCAATATTCCGATATCTGGCAAAGCCTTGGACGGTACGGAGTACGCGGCCACACCCCCCAGGCCAATGACGGTGCAAGAGATCCAAGAGACCGTCGCCGAATATGCAGCCGCGGCGAAGCGAGCAATAGAGGCTGGATTTGATGGCGTTGAAATCCATGGGTAATGTGCCATCAGTATTCGTGACTCGAACTCGCACTGATTGTTACTAGAGCAAATGGTTACCTCCTAGATCAGTTCTTGCATGATAATGTCAATGTCCGAGATGATGCATATGGAGGTTCCATCGAGAAGAGAAGCCGTTTCGTCCTCGAAGTCATCGAGGCCGTCACCAAAGCGGTTGGAGCTGAAAAGACTGGCATCCGCCTCAGTCCATACAACTACTTCCAGGACACCCGCGATTCGAATCCTAATGCTCACTGGGCGTATCTCTGCGAGCAGATTGCGAAACTCCCCACAGAGCACCGGATCGCATACGTTCACATGGTTGAGCCAAGGTTTGACGAGGAATTGGATGAGGCCGCTAAGATGTCCTCGCTGGCAGACACCACTGACGCTTCGAGCTCGACGGAGGGTAAATTCTCGCTCGTGCCTTTTAGGAAGATATTAAAGAATGGAGGTGTTAAATTCCTTGCAGCAGGAAATTTTGACAAGGACAACGCCGCTCCTAAGTTGGAATCAGATGCTGCAGACGCTATCATCTTCGGCAGGTGGTTTATCGCTAACCCGGACCTACCGCTACGACTCGCTGAAGGCCTGCCCCTCAATCCGTACGATCGCAGCAGCTTTTACGGCGCTTCGCCACCAAGCAAAGGGTACGTGGACTACCCTTTTTATCAATCGGTAGCCACTGTTGCGTAGAAGTGACAGTTAGACTAAAGATAGAAATGATGGTACGGATATTGGAAGATATGAGGTACAATCTAGGAATCTAGGCGCAGCCAGGGTCCACGTCAGCCACATAGGTAGTTAGAGGAATTGGGATACAACCTGGACGTCTTAGCAGGCGCCTAACAGCCCGAGGGCCGGGTTGTTTAGGGGGGACTGACGGCATCTCCTCTGTGGGGGCCAGCGCAACTCCGTGAATTATTTCACTGGGGTATTGTGGTCCTTTAGCGCCCAGACAGCCCGCAGTTCTCTGTAAATGGAGTTAGATGACCCGAACGCTAAGATAACCAAGTCGCTAATCAGCGTCTGAGAGCCTAAGATCAACCCCAACGAAGAACATATGTATGACCCTGGTGAGCAGCCTTTTTAAGATTGATTTCCTCCTAATGCCCATCTCTCCACCTCCACTCATATCAGCCTGGGTATTCTACCTCATCCACGTCATTCGGTGCAATCAATCCACTTACTCCTATTTACTCTAAACTGATCGCATTCAATATTTACAATCTGTTCTAGCCGAAAAGATTTGTTCTCTTTTCCATACCACTTATGTCGGCTTCTAGTAAGCCGAAGAAGTATCGCTGCGCCTGGGAAGATTGCGACAAGTCATTCACCCGCTCAGATCATCTCCAACGACACATACTAAATCATAGCTCTGGGGGAAGTACTTGTTCAAGATGTAGCTTGCACTTCAAAAGGCCTGATCTTCTAGGTGAGACCAACTCTCGGATTAGGAAGTAATTATAGCTGTGCAAGGAGAGAGATATTAACATTGTCCCAGATCGACATATGGCAAGACATCGACAGAGGGATGCCGAAGCAGGCGGTGAGGGCTTAGGTGTGATCGAAAGCCGTAAGAAGCTTTGGCGTGATAGCGATGGAAGTATTGTCAGCAAGAGACCAGCTCACGCTGATGGTCATGGACCTCTGGCAAAGAAAAAGGCTGTCGAGCAGCCTCACCAAGACAAGCAACCAGCATCAAACGTGTACAATTTTCAAACCCTACCTACGGAACCTCTTTCGCCTCCGAAGTCCATGTTGAGCACAGATTCATTGGACGCTCCTCCATCAATGGTGGAGTTTTACCCCGACCACACCTTTACGGAGCCGACAAATGGATCAGATATGTTTGATTTTTTTGCGAATTCGTCATGGGGCAGCAACCCATCATCCTCTTCAGTTTGTGTGGGAGGAGGCATGCCCTCCGAGGACATATTCAACCCAGATACGGGCAAGTTCAAGGAATGTGGTCTTCCGAATCGGATGCTTACTGTTGTGCTGCAGCAAGTTCATTCAATATGCCTTTCACGACTATGAACAACTACAACTGGCTCTTTGACATCAGTGACATGTCAAGAGCCCCCAATAACCTCCCGCATGACTTCAACTATGTGTCAAATTCAGCCGTCACAGAGCCAGCTCCGATACGACCTGAAATTTACCAGAACATTGGATTGACGAATGAGTATGGCTATATGCCTCGTCATGCGGCGGTCGATCCTCACGAAAACTTCAACACTTCCGCCTTGCAACCAGAAGCATCTACTACCGAACAAAGACACTCTCGTGAGTCGGCCGTGCCTCAGCTAGATCGTTCATCCTATCCAAATGATCCACAGACACTCTCTTTATCGCCACGCTCACCAAGGGCTGGCTCGATTCAAACTCCGTCCGAGGAAGAGTCTGGGTCTGTACTGACATCGCTAGAAACTTTCAACCCTCGATCACAAATTACGATCTCCGAATTTCCAGGCCAAAGTTCTACGTCATCTTCTTCGTCTGTTGATAACATGTCTTTGCCACAAACGCGGCCGAGATATATGCCCACGATAGATGAGGTATCTCGCAACGAAATATTGAAGCTCATTGTTAATGCGAAGCCCAAGACACCAGAGGGCACCGAGATCACTGCTGAGCATCCTCTGCTATCACTCTCTGCCATGCAAAATTATCTCGACTTGTTTTTTTCTCGCTTCAATATCGCCTATCCGCTCTTACATCAGGCAACCTTTGACCCTTCGAAAACGGAGACGCTGCTTCTCCTGGCAGTATTACTACTGGGTGCCACGTATAGCGAGAAATCAATCCACAGATTGGCAGTATGTATCCATGATGTCTTGAGAGGACAAATTTTCCAACACTCCTCATTTTCCGCGGTGCCCGAGCTGTGGATGCTGCAAACTATACTTTTGGTCGAATGTTTTGGAAAATCCAGGGCTGGGCAGAAACAGCATGATATGGCTCATTTATTTCATGGCTTGTTGATAAAGTCAGTGCGTTGGGCCTTTTATCCTTGCATTGCTGATGTTGTCTTAGCTTGATTCGGAGAAGTGACTGTCAAACAGTCCGAGCACCCAAAACTAACGAAGCCTCGGGAGACCTTGAGTCGGACTGGAAAAAAGCGATAGATTTCGAACTACGCAAAAGGTTCCACCAGGTCCATGAAAGAGCTAGCATAATGGTGCTGACTGCCTTCTAGGCTTGCCTTCCTTTGCTTTCTTTGGGATACACAACACGCCGTGCTCTTCTCGCAATCGCTATGCATGTCCTCCTTTGAGCTTCGCACAACATTGCCCTGCAATCAGGCCACATGGGAAGCTCGTTCAGCTGAGGACTGGTGGAAGTACGCCAAGAAGGAACCCCAGATACCATTCTTGTCTGTTTTGAAATCCTACATGAATCCCGATACTGGCGCAAGCATCCCAGAGCTGAATGCCTTGTCCCGGCTCTTGGTCTTGCACGGCTTGATGTCCATACAATGGGATATGAGACGCAGAGATCAGACATCGCTTGGTAAGCAAGTATGATCGAACTAAGGTTCCAGATGGGCTGACCAATATCAAAGGTTTTGAGAGTACAAACGGAGCTGTTCAAGCTAAGTGGCAGGATCGCTTAGCTCACTCCTACGACGCATGGAAAGCAGACTTCGACACATATTGCATGAACATGTCATTTTCTCTCGATACTCCATCCAGAAAGGCTGAATTTCTTCGCTTTAGCACCGCGACCACAGCAATATATCATGCCGCCCACATTACCCTTAACGTGGAAATCCTTGACCTCCAAATATATGCCGGTGCACGTCATATTATCGGAAGGCCAGTCGCAAGGGCCGATTATGATAGGTCACGACGTATTGTGAAAGACTGGGCAAAACCCGGCGGGTCTACCGCTGCAACCAAGGCTGCGTGGCATGCAGCTCATCTTCTGCGAGATGGCATCCTGAATCTGGACAACTGGGATGTCAATAATGCTTTCCACTATCCTTGGTGTCTCTATATCGCGACCCTGACATGCTGGGCTTTCCACTTTGCGACGTCTTCGACTGGGATGCAGGAAAACACGAATTCATCTAGCTGTGCAGGTCACCGGGCCGGTGCGAATTCGAGAAGTGATAATGAAGCGGATGATCAAATTGTATGGCATGCAAAGTCAGAGATGAATGCCCTGGTTAGTAGTATGACAAGTGGCACTCCAGAGAACCTCTGGCGGGTGATAGGGAAATACACTACCTCTGGGTTGACAGCGGTCATGGCGAAACATTTGAGCAATGTTCGTTGGGCTGTTGTACACGAAGGCATGAAAGTCCTAAGGGGTTTGGTCCCTGAGCGCTCCATCAATGAGTATGAGGCATTTTTGAGATGAGAATGATAGCCCTGCACGAAACCATTCAATAGTACCCACTGCCCTGCTTTCTTGAGTATGCGCCAAACTTTTTGTTTTGAGTAAGCATCATATTGTTCTATTTCCATCCTGAATAAGTCCACTGTTGACACGAGCCCTGAGGATCAAAAGACTGAGAGCAAAGCATCCTCTCAGCATCCAAGCCCTCCCATCCGTTGCTGAGCAAAAGATCCACAGGGTGAATAGTTCGTCGCCATCCGGAATCGTCTAGGCCAGTAAGACCTAGGTGAAATATCTCCAATTATACGAGTGTTGCCCATCTTCAAGTTCGCTGGTATTTACATCCTCGGCGCGAATAGAAACCCCTTGTTCCTTATTCCGTCTAGCATTCTCTCGTTTCATGTACAGACCCAAATAAAGAGTGAAGGCGATGCATGTGACATTGCAGGCACTTGTTGCGATCAAAGTTGGCACATAGCTAGGTTACAATTAGTCAATAATTGCCAGCAATCTGGAATGCGCACATACCCGGGTGCATATTCAACCCTGAAAGTTGCCGCCGACAGAATCCCTCCCAGATTGCCAAGTCCAACCAGTAAGCCTGTTGTTGCGGCCCGTGAATTCTCTTCCATATTGTTGTTGTTATGCCAGGAGTGTACAAGACAGCTTGGGATATAGGCTCCTCCCGCCATGAGGAAACAGGAGAAGTAAGCAATTCCTTTACTGTGCAGTGGATCAATCGCTGCAAGAATTACCATGCCAGTAAGGGATACGCTCAATGCAAAGACGATGTGGTAAGTTCGCTCACGGAAGTAGTCGGAAGATTTCGTGACACATAAAAGTATCACAAAGCCAACACTATTAGGAGCGACCGTCCACAAATTTGTTTTCACAACAGAATATCCAAGTCGTTGAACAATCTACAGTTAATCAGTATAGGCATGTTCGTAGTAGGCTTTGAGATTAGAAATTGGTGAACTGACCTGTGGCAGAAAATTTGATGTTGTGGCAAATGCGACCGGATAGGTGAAAGCAATGATTCCCCAGAGTGCGAATTTCCAATCTTTCCATGTCGCAAAGCAAGCCTTGAGGTCGAATTCGGCGTTGACAGTTTTAGAAGCATCCCGTAGAGATCGCGCTCGTGCTGCAGCCTTCTCAGAATCATTAAGAAACCAAGCCGAGTCTGGGCGAGCAGGAAGCCAGAAGAAAGCGATCGCAGCCACGATCACAGTGGCAGCGCCTTCAATGATGAAGAGCCACATCCAACCTTTCACGGAATCATGCTTGATTTGGAAAACAGCGTATGATATCAGACCACTGAATGCTGCCGCCAGAAGTGCACTGCCGAAGAATAGAGCAATCCGAAAGCCAAGTTCACCTCTTGTATAAAAGAGAGTCATGTAGAAGACAACACCAGCGAAGAACCCGGCTTCAAATGTTCCGAGAATGAGCCTTACGGCGAGCATTCCTCCAAAGTTTTTGGTAGCGCACTGTAGTAGTGACATCGCGCCCCAGCCAAGCATGACTTTCAATTACATGTCAGTCAGGTTGTCATCATAAGAAGTATCGTTTCTTACGCGTTGGTAGCATCACCTGTCCAGAGAAGCGCTTGGTAAGCAGGTTCAAAGGCAGGTCACAAAGACCGAAAGGGACATAGAATAGCAGGATGAGTAGCGAATACTCATTGCCCTTGAAATGCAAATCTTTGTCCATCCCATCTGTTTTGGCATTACCTAGATTTGACCGATCCACCGAATGAAGAAGTACATCAAGGAAAGGAACGGAAGCAGGTAGCAATCCATTTTGCGAACTTGGATTTATATATCATTAGTAGAAAAAACACACAACCAGTTCAGAATCGTAGCTTACCATATGATCTTTCTGCAGCCTTATCGATGAGTGGCATCATGTCACCAATTTCAAGGCTCTGCTTGGTGTTTGTTGCTGACAACATCTCCTTCTCCATGTTGCCCATTCTCGTGGTATCCATACCAGTTCTTCCGTGTTGAAGGCAACTCAATCTGTTCCAAAACCTTCTTTTTCACAAGACAGAGTATCTAGAGCGAATGCTCACGACCAGGAGACTACACACATATGTACACGCCCACATACAAACCAACGCCAGTGGCTATACTCGCCCTTAACAACTAATGATTCGCTGTCTTATATACTACGGCAAGTAACATCCTGATAGTCCACTGCCACTCCATCATGTCACAGCCGATCCATGGTATCAACCAATAGAATGCCTCATTTCCATAACGAGATAAGAAGGACGATCGATGATAAGATCCTAGGAGGGCAATACTAATCGAGAGGAATTAGTGACCCAGGTACGACCAACATGACACGAAGAAACCGATGCTCTGGTCTGGAGAATCCGACTGGATTTTGACTAGGTACAGGAGGAATGGGTGTCTCCATCATTGTCGTCTGACCCCAAATTCTTTATCAAGACCCTTGTTTACTCCCTCCACTCTTGGGACATTGGCGCGTGCGCTTTGGGATGTGGGTTCGTACAACCAATGACACCGCCATCATCCATTTTCGTAGTTCGGTTGCCTCTGGAGCCATGTGCTCCCCAGCTAGCTCAAACCTCATCGCAGTAACGTGTAGGCGGAGTGTCTTTGGCGATTGAATGATGGTGCTAACCTGAATTGAAATGATCCATCCTTTGACGTGCGTACACTGCTCATCGTGCAAAGGGAAAGGCGAGCGTACAAACGTACAAGAATTTGGCCCGGCTTTCAATTGAAATAGTTACAAGTCTTTGCAAAGAGGCATGCATGCCAACTGAACATCGATATCATCTGTTTTACCTGATCAGGGCATAACACCAAAGTCAACAATTGATTTGCATCATGACCATTGCAGGTGCCCCGCCAATTTTAGATTTCTCCGGTGAGTTGAACTTTTGCAGTTTTATTCCCAACTTGAAGGCTCACAAATTGGGTTCCAGCTTTCTACACTGGTGATGAAGCCGCAAGATTGAGATTGGTTGAGGATGTGCGGAAATGCTGCTTGCATAATGGGTTCTTTCAGATAACTGGCCATAAAGTGCCGGCAGAACTACAGGAGTCAGTTTTGGATTGTCTGAAAGAATTCTTCGCTCTTCCACAACAAGAAAAGGAGAAAGTCCTCAAAGGTGTGCACAGCTTTCGTTCGCCATGAACTAAAATCTCGCTCGAGGATTGACGCAACTCCAGATAAAAACACGTGGAATAGAGGTTATGAGAGGATTGGATCACAAATTCTAGAAGCCGGGACAAATCCCGATCTAAAGGAAGGCTATTATATCGGTGAGGAGATCAGTAAAGACCATCCCTACTTCATACAAAAGAAGCTCAACAGCGGGCCAAACTTCTGGCCGGAAAGTGTCGAGAATGTTGAAAGATTCAAGTCCGTCTCAATGCGGTACTACAACGCAATGCACGCCTTGGCGAGAGACATTCTTGTTGTCATTGCCCAGACGCTGGATCTAGATGCCACCTACTTCGAGAAATTCACCACTGATGCTGTGGCCACGTTAAGATATTTGCATTATCCACCGCAGGCCCCTGACTCTGACGAAAAGATCTCCAGAGGAATTGGGGCTCACACGGATTTCGGCTCCGTGACACTACTCATGCAAGACGAAGTTGATGGACTCCAAGTATATGAGAAAAGTACGAATGAATGGCTTGATGTACGTGGATCTCCTATGTTCCAGGCTGACAACTAATAACGGAAACTAGGTCGTTCCGGTCAAGAGAGCTTATGTCGTTAATCTCGGGAACATGTTCATGAGATGGTATGCTGACCCCCTAAACTTTCCCCTATGAAGTTCTCTAATTGATATGACATAGGTCGAACGATAAATATATCTCTAACCTTCACCGAGTGATCAACAAATCTGGCAAGGAGCGCTATTCAATCCCCTTCTTCTACAGCGGCAACCCAGATTATGTGATTGAGTGTTTACCAAATTGTCGAAGTGAGGGTGAACCGCCAAAATATCCTCCTATCACAGTTGAGGGAGCTGTCGGAGGAAGTTATAAGCAGAGTTATGGCGCAGCGGAAGCGTTCAAGAAGACAGCCTCGTCGATCTCCGCTGCCCCACAAGCGATTAAAGCATGAGTTTTGTATAAGCCAATCGTGTTCTTGATTTGAGGCTGTCGATCTGAAGAGAGTCCTTCTAAGTGATCGAAATACCTTGAGGTAATTCCAAGTTAAAGCGCCTTCTCATGCCGAGCAGTTGTTGGGCTCGCTGGAAAGGTTTTCAATAAGGTTGAGGAGAAAGAAGGGCAGTTCGTTCAAGTCTGATAGATCGAGTTGGTTTCAAAGACACGAGAGGAATTGTAAGTTCAACTTGATAGGCGACTTATGAAGAGCGAAGTAAGCTATTCGATATTGGACTAAGTGACGAAGCTGCTGAAGTCTGAATGCAAAGTTGAAGCTAAGGTCAACCATTCACAGAAGCCAACCTAGTGCACGTAGCCCTGAGAATGCAGTGGACGAGTGCAGGCAGCCTCCTGATACGTACTCCCTTCTTCTCAAACAAATGCTACCTGTTGGTTTGAAGGTGCTTGTCTCTGTTCTAGAGGCAGCGCAAAACAACACCAAGGCGGCAGATCCTGAAGCATCAGAGGCGTCTAACGTGGCAGACAAGGCGAGCAAGATCGGCGGGGGGGGGAATTTTAAAGTGTATAGCATGCTGGGTATTTTCACATGCCTCGTTTAAGAAGAAGATTACCTTCTTCCGTTGGGGCTCTGTGGTGGAAAGAAGCGTCCTCCAAGAGCACCCCTTAATTTTTATTCGATATAAACCTCTTAAGTTAGAACCTTTAGCTAACATCGTTCCTAGAACGCGGGTATCCCTGTAATCAGCAATGGCCCCTAGTACTTCACTTACCTTTCTAGCAGAACCGTATGCAAGACTCTTCTCCTAGACAAACGGGGGATACCATGCATGTATACTGGATGTAGAACTAGTCAGCACAAAACTTGTGTGAGTGCCTGTGTAGCTCCTTAGGTCCGCGTGGCGAGCAGGATATACCTAGTAGTAACATTCTTGGTGAATGAAAAGTATACAGCGCTTAATCTACATGCTTATCAGGGCAGGTCATTTCAAGTCCCAGGCGCTGTAGCAGAAGAAGGCGTTGTTCTGAGCCTCATTAATCGAGGAGCGGCCCTGATCCACCAGGGGCCTTACTAACCTTTGACTAGTTCTCCCCTAAACCCGAGTCTTTGCAAGGGGGTCCGGCGCGAGAATGATTGGTAAATGCGGGCTCGGCCCTTATCCAACTCCCCCATTTCCCCCACCTTCAGTCCGTACTTAGAGTTCCACTTATCTATCTATGTGATGACTCCTTAGTTGAACTTTCGAATAGCTCCGGTGCTCGATATCTGTCCTTGCAATACGCATGTGGTGTTGGCGCCATCATCTGACTGGATAGGCGTCGAACCTAGATCACCCTCATGATGTTCCGGGGCATCCAATCTACTAAGATCCTCTTCTAGTGGAGATATGTCTCTATGAGCTAGTTGGGCCTCTCCCAGCCAGCCTCGTTTCATTTCACGAGAGCTATCCCTTACCGACAATCTGGCCCATAAAGGCGCGTGCAGGCCCAAAATTTCCAGAACCCTTCGCCAAAGCACTGTTGAAACCTCGATCCATTCGTTAATCTCTGAAAGACGATGGAAGCTGTGGAGAAAAAGCAGGAGTTGGAGATCGGAACCGTACCTTCAAAGGTTGACTCAGTGACCGCGGGGACAATCGAAAAGTTGCAAGACGCAGACGATGCAGCAAATCAAGAATTCTATGGCAACTCGATTAGCGACTCTTATCGTTTCAAGTCCGAACTTGTTAACAAATGCATGGAGGAAATCGGCTTTGGCCGGTATCAGTATGAGCTCTTTGTTGTTACCGGGTTTGGTTGGATTACGGACAATTTGTGAGTGTCTTAGGCAATGGGAACAAAGTCATGTTAACGATTCATCCCAGCTGGTCCCAAGGAATCGGCACAATCCAACCGGCTGTTAGACTCGAATTCAATGATATTACCAGAGTTGCATTCAGTTCGATCGCCTACTATGTCGGATTGATCTTCGGGGCATCCTTCTGGGGCATTTCGGCTGACTTCGTAAGTACTGACCCACCAGAACTATTGTGTTTGACCATGCCACTTAGCACTGGCGAAGCTATACATCTGGCCCAATGTTCTAACTCCATACCAGATTGGCCGAAAGCCTGCTTTCAACATCACTCTCTTCATTGGCGGTATATTTGCTCTCGCTGTTGGAGGCATCGACAACTTCCCTGGGTTTTGCGTCCTTTGGGCTATCATTGGCACCGCTGCTGGGGGTAATGTCCCGGTCGATTCAATGATTTTCCTGGAGTTCGTGCCCGGATCTCACCAGTATCTCTTGACGGCGCTGTCTGCCTGGTGGAATTTTGGGCAAGTCATCGTGTCTCTCATCGGTTGGGTATTCATTGCCAATTATACATGTCCCTCAGATTCTACTCCAGAGACATGTCGTAAGGCAGATAATATGGGATGGTGAGTCATACTAACCCTTCTTGGCTACAAATCCCCTGACTATTATAGGCGTTACGTTATGTTTACGTTGGGTGCCTTGGCTCTTAGCTTCGCCATGATCCGAATTTTCATCTTCAAGATGCCTGAGTCACCACGGTACCTTCTCTCGAAGAATAGAGATGCAGAAGCTGTCGAGGCGGTCAACTACGTTGCAAGATGCAATGGAAAGCCTGAGCCTCTAACTCTGGCAATGTTTCAGCAGATTGACCTCGATCTCGGTATTGTCCTCAACCCAGAGGAAACTGGCCGACAAGGTCTCACCAGGACTCAAATACTGAAGGAGAATCTTGCGGATTTCAAGTCAACCAACTTTAAGAACTTGTTTGCTACACGTAAGCTGGCTCAGCACACTACAATAATCTGGCTCATCTGGCTCACCATCGGAATTGCATATCCCCTGTACTTCAACTTCTTACCCACATACCTGGCCCAAAAATTCACCGACAACTCGTCTTTTGATGAGACTTACAGGAACTACTGCATTGCCTCAACTGTGGGAGTGGTTGGCCCAATAGCTGCGGCCTTTGCGGTACAGACTAAGCTTGGTCGTCGCTACATGATGGGCATCTCTGCTATTATCACTGGTGTCTTCCTGTTTTCCTACACTGCAGCCCGGACACCCAGTGCTAATCTTGCATTTACTTGTATCAGTGGCTTATGGGGTAACTTCGGTTAGATACCCTATCTAGTCCTTTCATCCATCCCATTTCTATTTTGCTGACTATTCTTTGCACAGAATATGCGGTCATGTACGCTTTTACACCTGAAAGTTACTCGGCACCTCAACGTGGACTGGGAACGGGTTTCGCGGCAACTCTGTTGAGATTTGGTGGTCTTTGTGCAAGTCTAATTGGAACCTACTCAGATTTCACGGTTGTCCCCATCTATGTCTCAGCCGGGATGTGGATGGCAGTCGGTCTCATCGCCTTTGGATTGCCTTTTGAGACTCAACAGCATGCGGCTATCTAGGTAATGCACAAAAGAAAAATAATGATAGTGCTGTGAGGCAAAGTAGCATCACTCTCAGCATTCTTAGTTGAGAAGGGTAATCATGCGCTCACGGTGGGCAAGGTAGGTTTTCAGTTACTCGGAGTAAGTAAGTTCGATCGATAATCCATATCTGTAAATGTATTTCGCACACTCTTTGAAGCCTAGGACTCCACTGAACTGTAAAAACTCGGCCCGGCAGATAAGGACTACCTTTGACTACAACTCCGCAAAACCGGAAATAATATCCCCAGATAATTACCAGCAGTGTCAGCATGGGATGAGTGTTTCGAAGGTTTAGCATTAATTTCAAAAACAAAAATATCTACAGGCTGAAAGGTTTCATGTTAAATAGAAGCCAAGAAAAAGAAATCACTTTCCATGTCGACAGGTGTTGTCGGGCGAAAACATCTTCTATTCTTCATGGGGTTCTACCTTATAATGTGTCGCAAGTGCCTTGTGGGTGGCTTAAGTGCTTTAGTCTAGACAAATGGTATCGGCATTAAAGGCCTCTCATGCATCTAGCTCATTCCACCTTGGCTCTCTAGTTCAGTCTATTAATTCAAAAAACCACCATAATAAGTATTTAACCACTCGCAAGCCATAGAACTGTCAGTTTGAGGGTTAAAGCGCTTGAGACTACCAACGTAACCATCAGGCCTGATGTTCAAAATCGCAACCTCGTCATCCCTCATGGGTCCTAGCCATTTCTCTGTGCAGCTCATACCGGAGCTGGAGGTCTTAGTGTCGTCCAAGTAGAATGTCCATCTGCTTTTCTGCAACAATGGCGACAAGTCTGATATCTCAACTTCTGATTTGGCCATAGTGGTCACAGTTGCAAAAGTGAAAAGTCGAGACGCACCGGTATATCGACTTGGTTGCATGAAAATGTCGGCTTCAACAGTCGGCAAATTCATCACAGCGTAAGACTTTGCAGCTGCTATGGTAGCACGACCTAAGATTGAATCCGTGGACATGACATGGCTAGAGACTGCATGTAGGAAGCCTGATGCAAGATGAATGTCAGGTACGAAGAAGTAGATCCTGAACTGGCCAAGCATAGGAATATCGAGTTGAATATCTACCGGATTGGCATCTATATATCGGGTCACAGTGGCCGGCACCATGAGCTCACCTGCTCGAAGGGTCCCTCGTGGAGCTTGCTCTGGAATTGTTAGTACATTCGAGGCATAGTGGGCGCCGACACCAGAAATGAAGCCGACGTTTGTGGCAAAGTTCTGGGCAAGGGCTTTAGAATCCCCGTCCGCAAACGCAGCGGCGTGTTCAAAGTCGAAATTTATCAAGTCTTGCGCAATCTTTCGGCGCTCCTGCTGGTACGTAACTAGTAGTGACGGTTTTGCTAAGCCCCTGATGGCGAGATTCAGCTTCCAAGATAAGTTGAATGTGTCATGCATGGATGTATTCATCCCTTGTGCAGCCTTAGGTGAGTGAGTATGGCCTGCCTATAGCTAGGGATCAGCAATTAACTCCCCTGGTCAAAGGGGTACTAGGTATTTTACATCTCCAGTAATGAAAACTCGTTCAGTTGAGTCGGTGAATGTGCTGGCGACCCTTTGGCCAACTTTGTAGACGCTGAACCATTCTAGTGAAGGTTATGTCTTAGACGCTGCAATGTCGAAAGGAGAATGATCACTTACCAACGCTTGTCCACCTTAACGTGTAGGGAGCCATGATCTGCTGTGCTTTCTTCATAACATAGTCTTGGGTAGCCTCCACAGGTACACTATCTTGCAAAGAACGGTCAAGTTCAATATAAAGTCTTGTCATGTTTCGTTCCCGGGGAATGCACAACACTGTGCCAGATGTTTCCGAGTGGATTACAACTTTGCTCCAGAGATCCGGAAAATCCGTTTCAATCACACCTACTAAGTCTTAGCGTTGGCTAGATAGACATATTCGCAGAACTCACCATCCAAGACACCCCATTTCGAATTACTATTTTCACCTTCCATGTGGGCACCAGGAATACTTTTGCGGACATTGGAGTGAGCTCCATCACAGCCCACTAAGTATCTGGTCTGAAAAGATTCCACTGATTTGGCATTTTTGTTTTCAAAAATGACATCAATAGGCGCACCAGGACTGCTGGAAGTGTACTTCAGGAAAGGGGAGCTCCTCGTAACTTCCACACCACGTTGCTTCATGTCATCAATGAAGATGTCTTCGACCATTCCTTGGTGAACCAGGAGTATGAACGGATCTTTTACATCGACCTGCGAAGGATAGTGAATTTCTCTGCCAGTGCGATGCAGCGGTGTTGTCATGGTAGAGCTCTGATCCGGGAGTCAGTATGTTCACTTGCAGGTTCATATCTTGAATGAGAACAATTAAATTCATCTCTGCTGGAAGCTAGGCCAATTCTTCCACGAGTTTTTGAGGCATGACATACCCAAAAACATATGTCATAGATCCTGACGCCTTTGCGAAGCAGTGAATCGGCGAGCCGTAATTGTCTGAATGTCTCAATTGTTTTTGGCTGTAATCCATCGGCACGACCTGTGCTCGTCTTGTCGTCCCTGTCGTCGATAATCTTTGCCTTTATGCCATACATCGACAAATTCGAACTGTATGTGTCAATATCACGTGCTGCGAGTAGACATGTAAGCGGGCCGTACCCTAGCATCAGACCAGCAGGGCCTGCGCCAACAATGGTCACAACCTCGGGAGGCAGACCACTGGCTGCAAGGTGATCTCCATTGGCGTCGAGGCCTTCGTTGCTGATACCTGGACTCATTGTTGGCGAAACTTGTGCTCTGGAACGCTTCATCGACTTTTGCTGTGCTTCGACATGGTCCAAGGTCCGTTTAAAGGGGGCTTTCAATAGCTGGACGCCCAGATCATCAGGCAAAGCTGCAGATAAATCAGGTGATATGGGTGAATAGCTCCGGGAAGGCCCTTCTTGTTGAGACATCTCGCCTTCTGGGCATCGTACGCGAAAGAATAACGAGAACCCCACTCTTGCTGTTGATGTTCAACCGAGTGGATGGGCCGAAATCATGTCGGCATCGGCAAGAAGATTAAAATGGAGTTGCCGCTAAACTTTGTGGTCGAAGTTTGAGTGTGGACGCTGAGTAATTCGTACAAGCCGTACAGCCGCCGAAATTTCAGAAACCACCCCCCCTCCCCGCCAACCTTCCAGAACAGGGACGGATTTACCCACCATTAAGACGTCTCCTAAAGGCTTTTTTTGGTGCAACTCGAAATCATCGCATGTGGATTCTCAGCAAATGCTTTCACCAAGCGATACTGACCGGTCTTTAGCGATGATGACGGGGACTGCGAAGCAGTCGTGGGAAGAGATCATCAGCTCAAAGCGTACGCAGCGTGAGAGCCTCGTATCCCCGTTCAAGAGCGCAATCAATGGAAAGCGCGTTACTTCTGAAGCTGTACTTCAAAACGGGGATATCCAGTCCTTGATCGGGCTTTTATCATCTGGTGAGCTGAAATCGCAAGATCTTGTCCGTCATTACGCACGAAGGTAAGGAAAAGGAGTTTACTGCCAACCATCTCGGAGACTGACTTGGAGGCAGTGCGGCGAGAGCACACCAGCAAGTAGGCTTAGTCTCCACACCTGCCATGGAGGTTCACTAACAACTTGCCTAGACAAATTGCTTGACAGAAGTTCTCTTTGCGGATGCGGTTGAGCAAGCATTAAAGCTGGACAAGTACTTCGCTTCAACTGGGAGATTGATTGGCCCTTTGCACGGAATCCCCATGACTCTCAAAGATCAATTCAATGTCAAAGGTGTTGATTCGAGCATTGGTTATGTTTCCAGGGCATTTAAACCAGCCGAGGAAGATGCGGTCTTGGTGAAGATACTCAGAGGCTTCGGAGCGGTTATCTTAGCCAAAACAAATCTTCCACAAAGTATAATGGTGTAGCACTCACTTCCGCACTGCAATATCTTCTAGACACTTATACCTTCCAGTGGTGTGAGACGGAATGCCCATTATGGGGACTGACAACCAATCCCAAAAATCCAGCCTTCACGCCAGGGGGATCAACTGGTGGTGAGGCGGTCTTACTCGCGCTCCAAGCCTCAATGATAGGATGGGGAACGGACATTGGGGGTTCCATCCGCATTCCCTCTCATATCAACGGTCTTTGGGGCCTAAAGCCAACAGTATGCGAGGATCCTCTGGCATATAATGATATAATTGACAAGTTTTTGACATTTAGAGCAGCCGACTGCCATATCGAGGTGTGCCCGTCTCAACTGAAGGACAAGAACACGTGCCATCGTCAGTTGGCCCACTAGCCAGGACCTTATCATCCTTGACATTCGTTATGAAGCTTGTGGTCGATGCACAATCATGGAATCTAGATCCAAGAGTCACTCCTATACCTTGGCGCCAACAGGTTTACGAAGACATCCAGTCTAGGCCTTTGACGATCGGCATCTTGGCGGATGATGGAGTCGTCAAGGTTCATCCACCCATTGAGCGAGCTTTGAGAGAGCTAGAGGCAACATTAAGAAGTGCTGGCCATGAAATCATACAGTGGGATCCTTCCGGACAAAGAGAGTGCATTGAGATCATGGTAAGCAACCTGAATTGACCCTTTCGACAAATTTTCAGCTGACATATTTTCAGGATTCGTTCTATTCCGCGGATGGGGGTGAAGACATCAGAAAAGAGGTGGCCGCCAGCGGCGAGCCTTACATTCCTCATGTCGAAACCCTGATCAACCGTGGGAAGGCAATCTCGGTCTTTGATTATTGGCAGCTCAATAAAAGAAAGATTGCTGCACAAAGAGCATATAGCGACAAATGGAACGATACTATAGGGCCTATTTCTGGGAGACCAGTTGATGTGATTCTGATGCCTACCATGCCACATACAGCGGTCCCTCATCGGACATGTCGTTGGGTTGGGTATACTAAAATCTGGAACTTTCTGGACTACACCGCTCTTTCCTTTCCTGCCGGAAAAGTGGTGGAAGGAATAGACGCTCTTCCTGCAGAGGCTTACGAGCCTCGGAATGAGTATGACGCATGGAATTGGAAACTTTACGATCCACAAACAATGGACGGCCATCCCGTCGGGCTGCAGATAGTTGGCCGCAGGTTCGAGGAAGAGAAGGTTCTGGGAGCTGCAAAAGTCATTGAGAAATTGATGACACGATAGATTAAGAATAGATGTATTCTGTATTCAGGCATCAAACTATGTTCTCGATATAAATCGGAGTCGATCATAGAACCATAACAGCGACAACATCATCTCTACCACTTTGTAACACCACCGTCAACACAAAGATCTTGACCTGTCATATATAAACTTGCATCACTCGCAAGGAAGACACAAGCGCCTCTAATATCTTCGGGCATGGCAACTCTACGATTCATGATCTCATCTTTCCAGCTTTCCAGAAGATGAGGAAACTGGGCATTCTTAGCTCAGCCGGAGAAGGAAGGCATTGACATCGACTTACAGGTGCGGTCATTTCTGTCCTCACATATCCAGGAGAGATAGTGTTAACACGAATACCCTGCGGTCTGGATCAGCAACCACATTAGATGAAATTGAGTTCCATGGAATTACATATTGAACGAGTTCCGCTGCAATAGCCGGGCACATTGCTCTCACAGCACCTTTCGTACCACAGTAAGCACTACTCATCTGGCTTCTAATGGCCATATAGCTTGCTATGCTAGCCACAAGAATGATACTGCCACACTTAGTGCCGTTCTGTATCATCTGCTTTGCAGCAAGTTGGGCGGTATGGTAAACTCCCATGACGTTGACGGAGAGTAGTTTTTGATGCTCCTCAAATGCAGTATCTAGGAATGCCAGATTGCGGTTAATTCCTGCACAAGGGACACAGATGTCTAGCTTTCCTTCAAAATCTGCTTGAAAGGATGCAAACCCCTGGTTGAGGCTTTCGATGCTTCCAACATCAACTCTTCCGAAATCAGCGTCAGAAATAGAACTTTCATACATAATTGAACACGGAAAGAGTGTAAACGTATACTTACTGGTAGTGTTTAGTCTTCACATCATAGTCTTTCTCTATATCGTGGAAGCCTTGCACTGGGTCGATGACGTCAAAAATGGCGACGTCTGCGCCAGCTTCAGCAAGACCTTGAGCGAACGCCAGACCGCATCCCCGTGCACCACCCGTCACGAGTGCTGTGCGGCCTTTCAAAGAGAACTAAGAACACATGAGCATCTGTTCTGCCTCTTACCGTGCTTTTCATCAAAGAGGAGGAAAAGTGCATACTTTGCTCATTGTAGGTCACGTGGAAGGCTGCAAATTGTCAGGGGCCAGATATGTGCGTTGTTGCGGTTCGTAGAATGGCAATAGGGGAAAATGGCAGCACAGCACAGGATCGTGTTCGAGTTCGATGGAGACCACTGGCGACTAGCAGCACGAACAATTGCTCAATGTACAATTGTTTGTAGCGGTTGTGATGGCGTCGCAACTGGATCTGGAGCCTCCACTGGAGCAATGGGCTGAGCATCTCCCGCCATCTTAATAACCCCATTTTTGTCGCCCAAACGCCGTGAAGCATACATGGAGCGCACGGAGGTTCCAGTGTCGGCAAATGACTTGCACAATGAAGCAGATCAACTTCGCCATGCCACTAATTGGCGTGACATAACGCCAAGCATTGAGACCCTCTCTCGTCCCTAATCTTTTCGACCACGCAGAACTCCGCTCGTACTTCTTTAATGTTATCGGTGCTGGGTGGGTGGGTACCATGCATAGGCAAATGCCCCAAATTGCTCCAAATCCAAAGCCTATTCTTATCAAGCGATGGTAGGACTACTGACCTAAGTAAGATATGGGGAACGCATGGATGGCGGTAGGCGTTCCAGAGCACCAAGGGCACCCGGATCTAGTAAGCATCTTAGAAGGCTTCCTGTTCAGGCCCTTCCCGTTTTTTGTTAGCAAGCTCTTCGACGATCATTCTACGAAACTCAATCGTGGCTCATTCCAGGTGATTTTTTCTTGATTCTGGGCCTACCAGTATACCCCAGCAATTGTTCCGCATTAGAATCGTTACTATGGGCAAGAAACGCGTCCTCGTGAGTTATGGCGTCGACATCGATGCCGTCGCTGGGTGGTTAGGCTCATACGGCGGCGAAGATTCGACGAGCGATATCAGCAGGGGTAAGGATCAAAGTCTACCAGCATACCATTATGAGGTCAGAGCTCATTAAGACAGGCATTTTCGCTGGTACACATGGCACTCGACGTCTCCTCAAACTGTTCGACAAGTACAACATCAAGGCAACCTGGTTCATTCCGGGCCACTCGCTTGAGACATTTCCTGAAGAATGTGCCATGGTGCGTGACGAAGGTCATGAGATCGGCTTGCATGGCTATTCGCACGAGAACCCATCGGATATGACATTTGAGCAGCAGAAGGACGTGCTCGACTATACCTTCAAGCTATTAACTGATTTCTGCGGGAAGCCGCCTCGAGGGAGTGTTGCACCGTGGTGGGAAGTGAGCGAGGCGGGCACCGAGCTTCTCTTGAGCTATGGTATCGAATATGATCATTCCATGGGTCATGAGGATTGCCAAATGTACTGGCTACGTACTGGGGACACGTGGACCAAGATTGACTACAAGAAAACGGCGGCTGAATGGATGAAGCCCCTAGTTAGGGGGAAAGAGACTGGATTAGTTGAAATCCCCGGATCTTGGTACATCGATGACTTGCCGCCTATGATGTTCATGAAAAACTCGGCCAACAGTCATGGGTGGGTCAATCCAAGAGACATCGAAGACATCTGGAAGGTAAACCACAGGGACTGCCCCTTTTGGCGATAGCCTCGCTCAGCTAATTCTTCTGCTAGGACCACTTTGACTATTACTACCGCGAGTTCGACGAGTTCATCTTTCCGATGACCATTCATCCAGACGTGAGCGGTAGACCTCACGTCTTGCTCATGCATGAAAGGTAAGTAGCTCTGACGCGAGCCTTCTTTATGACCATAGAATGGCTAACTTGCATAGGATCATCGAACACATTAACAAGCACGAAGGCGTTGAGTGGGTTACGATGGAGCAGATGTGTGATGACTTTAAGAGCAAGAACACCGCTCCGGCAGGCGCTCTGCTTCCTGCTTCTCGAGAGGAGGTTTTGCAGAGATACGTACCCAACTAATAACGCTCACAGACTTTTCTCTACAAAGCCTTTTAATCGCTTGTACCCATAAAAATTGCAGTCCCAAAAGCTCGAGGCCATCCAGCACCCATGCACCAACGCCTTGGCTTCTCACTCAGTGAATAGCAATACTAGTAATAACAAACCCCGAGGATAATCTGGTAAAAGGGAGCTTCCGACTCCCTGCGGAATGTTCTGAGCCCACAAATTCTGCCAGAGGCATCGCACTAATGTTTGATTGTATCGTGTAATGACACGTACTAGGTCCGAGGCGGCCTGGGCCAACCCCCCATTCTTAATTCTTTCGAAGTACTAAGTTACGACCGAGGAATCACAGACCAGATCCCCCACTCTTGAAGTTCCAACCCACCGGGAACTCTCCGGCCCCCTGTAAAATCCGCCTCCACTACTCGCTGAGTCTTCTCCAAGTGCATAAAATTGCCGACGAAGAGTTGGGGATGCAGACAAGGTTCAAGGTCCACCAACCGGGTTTGAACTGGTCTCTTATCAGGAGAAGCTAAAGGTGGACGCGAGACGAGAATCGACATCATTTTCCGGAGTGATCCTTGGAAGTTGACGAGGTCTTGCCAGGCCACGGTGTAAGGTGGGCATCGCCGTGGATTCGGCTGGTTGTCTAGTAAGCATCGTACAAACCCGCATACCAGCGAATATTTCTGTATCGGAAGCAACGTTCGCATGAACCAAGTCAATCGGCATTCAGAAGCCGGCAACTCAATTATGTGTCTCCTATCGGCATCTCTGGTGAAACATGATTACAGGATTAATATGATCAAGATTTCATATCAAGGTGCAAATTGCAATTATTACTGTCGCTAGATTCCCTTATGGCAGGACTTGCTTCAAAGGGGCCGGCACCAGGAGTTCCTCACGTTCGCCAAACAACACGCTGACGATTCCATCGGATGATCTACCCTGGCAGCCTTGTTGGAGCAAGCTAGAAGTATCCTCATACCTGGTGGGCCAATTTACAGACTCTGAAGGCGAACTACCTCAAAGTCTCTTCAGAGTTCGCATTCTTCTTTCAAGCGCGAAATTTGAACCCAGGATGTCACCCATCAAGGCCAAACAAAAAGTGCAACGTGATGAGGCCACCAAGCTCAACATAATAGTTGTCGGTGCTGGGCTTGGCGGAATAGGAGCCTCGATAGCGCTTCTCCTTGCAGGCCACAATGTCAGAATTTTGGAAGCAGCATCCGAAATTGGCGAAGTCGGGGCAGGTATTCAGGTTTTGCCGAACAGTTCGCGCGTGCTACAGTCCTGGGGCATGCGTGATCAGTTAGAAGAATTCGCTACGAAACCCTCACGAGTCAACATGCTAGGCTGGAAGGGCAACCTGATATCATATCTCGATACGAATGAGTCGGCGGCAGCTTACCCTGGAACGTTTTACTGGGATTTCCATCGCGCAAACCTGCACAAATGCCTGCTTGACCGGGCCGTTGGACTAGGGGCCAAAGTCCAAGTTAATGCACGTGTCGTGGACGTCAAAATTGCCGGACCGAATGCAGAGCAGGCAACAGTGGCTCTAGCTTCTGGAGAGGAGCTAGTCACTGATCTGGTTGTGGGTGCTGACGGCATCAACTCGAACTTACGAGAGATATTTCTCGGAAGGCCAGATCCACCGACACCAACCGGGGATCTTGCCTATCGACTCCTGCTTTCGACTGCAGAGATGCTCAAGGACCCAGAACTGGCACCATTTGTTACCGAACCGCAAGTGAATTATTGGCTTGGTCCGGACGCACACGCCGTGAACTATGTGCTCCGCGGAGGAAAATTGTTCAACATGGTCCTTTTGGTGCCAGATGATATGCCAGTGGGAGGGTCAAATACCCTTGAGGGCAATGTTGAAGAGATGCGTGCGCTTTATAAGGACTGGGATCCTCGGATACCAAAATTACTTGCTTTATGTGAATCGGTTCACAAATGGAGGTTGCAAATCCGGGTCGGAATGGATTCGTGGAGCCACCCATCTGGAACTTTCACTATGCTGGGAGATGCTGTACATGCGACTCTCCCTTATCTTGCATCAGGTGCGGGTATGTGTCTAGAGGACGCTGCTGTGATGGGTGAATTGTTCTCAAGAGCACCAAACCCAAGAATTCCGGCGGTAAAGAAGCAGATGTTGCATATATATGAGCAATGTCGCAAGGAACGCACTGAAATGGTGGTGAAGCGAGGGAATCTGCAGCAATACCTATACCATCTACATGATGGACCGGAACAAGAGGAAAGAGATCGAAAAATACGTGAAAAGGAAGAAGGAGAAGCCCTGGCTTGGAGAGATTCTGGTCTAGCGCCACGACTTCTTGGTTATCAAGTCGAGACAGATGTTAGTTGATACCTTGCACTCTCTTTCGAGCTTTCTGTCGCTAATCCTCACTTAGGTCGATAAATACTGGCCACCAAGTGGTCTTTGTGAGACGTCTGAGACGTCACCTATTCAATCGCGCCTCTAGCCATATCATGAACCGGAAGAGCCAACATCGAGGGTCTCGTGGTTGGCGATGTACCACTTTGACATCGAAAGGGCAGCTAGACCGATATGTTCAACATGGCTTTCGAGATATGTCATAACTCGGGTCACGGTGGCGCCGTCTTGGGGCTCTCTCATTATCTTCGCACGGACCATCAAATAATTTAATAAAAGCCGAGCCACAGAGTCTCATTCTGGAAAAGACTTGAGATGAGGGATCATCGAAGACGAACAGTCAAGAAGGAATTCTTTTGAACTTTTACCCAAGTGATCGTCTCGGAGGGGAAAGACTTACAAAGCGACGTGTCCCGCGGGAAGCCCTGAGGTTGAATTTAGCCAATCAATCTCCGGTCTGTTTTCCGCGCTTCGGCGATCTCCTACCTGCTTAGCTTCGATTGGAGGCGGCGACCTCCTTATCATTGGAGAAATTTGAAGGGCGTCTTGTCGAAATGCGAGGAATAAAGAAACAAATTTCAAGATTGCTTAAAGAAGTATATGATCAACAATAATCCTTGCATCCCAGGCTCGTGCACTTAGCTTTCCGCGTTCCAAATACCCGCCAAACCAACCGACTTTATTCAAAGATACAATGCCTGGAGCACAAGAGCTAGCAAGCGCAATACTTAGTGCAACCGAGAACTCGATCGTTCCCCTGACGGCGGAGCAAGTCTCTCAAGGGTCCAAGCTGTTCGGCGCTGCAATCCTAGACAGAGCGTCGCTATCGACAGTTATTGCCGAGACCAACAACGAGCGAGAGTCGCCACTGCTACACGGCGAAATAAATTGTATCCAACAATTCTTCAAGATCCCTAAAGAAAGTCGGCCAGATACCAAAGATTGTGTATTTTTCGCAACACATGAGCCATGCTCTTTGTGTTTGAGTGGGATTACATGGTCTGGGTTCAACGAGTTCTACTATATGTTCACCTACGAGGATAGCCGAGATCTGTTTGCAATTCCTTGTGAGTTTAGCCGTGCCGGTCGAGATAGCCGTCGATACTGATATTATAAAAGACGATATCGACATTCTGCAATCAGTATATCAAGTCGCTTCGCCTGGGGATACTGAGGAAACTCTGGCAGCCAAACCACTGTACAATCGGCAGAACAAGTTCTTCACCGCGAGGTCTCTCGCCGATCTCATCGACTCGGTGGAAGATCCGGAGGCTCAGTCAAAGTTGAAAGCGGAACTCGTACGAGTGAAGAAATTATATGACTCCCTGAGCGCAACTTACCAAGAAGGAAAGAAAACGGGCACAGCCTCGAGCAGTTTCTTTTCATAGCCCAGCGCGAAAAAAGTATGGGCCGATAGAGGTTGGAGTTCTAGGTCACAAAGTCAACGATGGAGCAGCCGAAGCTCAATCCATTCCGATTACATGCCAATTCAATACTTCTTGTTTCTTCACTGAAGAGGATTGACGAAAGTGGCAGCAACTTTGTTAACTCAGGCGATTTCTAGTACTTCAAGTAGATCCCCCCGAGCCTGAAACCGAGACTCTTCCTTCGACCCTGTACTCCGACAGCCTCCCATTGCATCTCTTCTAAAGCCCCTCCAGATTGCCCAGTCATGTTCGCCGCATTCTCGTGTGCCACACTCGGGGCAGACATGTTCATATTTGGCAGTCATTGAGCGTTCGGGGGTGGGGTGTGGGTCACAGCCTCAATGTTGTGTCCGCCAGGACTGATCAAGAATGCGCCATAATAATTAGGATGATACTCCACCCGCAAGCCTGGTTTTCCGTTATCCTTCCCACCTGCTTTGAGGCCTTCGGCATAAAAGGTGTCGACTTGAGTTCGATCTGGTCGAGATGGTCAGTAAATATGGAACAAGACCGATTTCAAGGCATGAGATTATCCTACCTTTGGCTGATAATGCTAGATGGGTCCGGAAGATATGTGCGTCATCTGATATCGGGTTGAACTTCGAGTCAAAGCCAGAGATCCAGAGGAAACAACCAGTTTCGTCCCCAAGGCCTACCACACCCGGCACCGGACGTATGGCATCCTTGAAGCCCATATGGGCATATGCAGCGAGGAAGAATGCAACCTCTAGTTCCACCTTGGAAAGGGGGACTGCGAGTGAAGTATGATCAACCGGCATTGTGAATGGATTGATATTTTACCGATGCGTTAGGTGTTTTGTGAGATTTTTGGGGCCGGTAGCTAAATCCCAAGTATTCGAGGTAGTGTGAGTGGGTTGAGTTTCCAGAGGTCCATCCTCTCCTAAATAGCATTTTCCCTGGCGGTCTCAAGCGTAGGTAAGTGGGTAAGCTCCCGTGATTTGATGCTCACGTGCAACCGCGCAAAACTCGCGCGTCCGACTTGTCTCTAGAGATTCCTTTTTGGGTCTAGTCTTGGCAGCCACACAGCAAATTCCAGGCAGCAGTCCACGTGCAGCGGCTGTCATTGGATAACCCGCAAGGTGGTGCCTAGGCCCAAGACGCGCCAATACAGCCGTTCCTGAAGCAAGCTCTTGCTTCACCGGGTCGATTATCCAGACAGTATCTCAACAAGCCATTTTCCGACCTGGGATTCCTCTGAAATCTATCTGATGGCTGAGATAATCCATTGGGGCCCAACGGAGATAATGTTGCTCGTTAGTAAGTGAGCAAGAACTCGGCAGCAACAAGCTCCCTTGCGAGTTGTATCTTAAATCCAGAAAGCTCGACCTATGTATCCCACCCGCTGTCTGAAAAGATTGCTTTGCTCTGTCTGATCGAGGAACTACATTCCAAGATCTAATGCCACATACAAAGCGTGACTATGATGACGCCAGACGCTTGGAAGACCTCTGGACATGAGACAGCCGGCGATCAGCGCAAGTTGTAGGTAATGGAGAGCGACCATGGACCAGGCAGTTCAGAGATCGGGACCGACAATGAACAATTTTCTCTCAAGCGCCTCACGCCAACGAGAACATGCTTGACAGGTGCAAGAACCTCCATACCACTACGGTGATTAAAACACCCACCGCAGACTTACCTCGGATAGTCATCCCCGCACCAGAGCCCGGTCGTGACCAAACAGCTTCACCCCCACGATGATGACCAGGCATTAACCAGTCAACCCCACACGGCTTTTCCTCCGTACCCACGTAGGCTGTTGGGGTGCCCCAGACATTCATAATTGTATTATGCCGTGTGCCAGTGGCTCAAGACTTTCGTGACTGTTTGTATTCTGAATCTATCGCGCTGTAAAAGTCACCACTTCGAAGGTAAGGCACCTCCGGACGAACTACATCTCATTGCAACCATGCCAGACCGCAAGATCTCAGCATTAGACATCCAGGCACACTCGACGCCCAATGATGCATGGCTTGTCATTGACGGTGTAGTGTGGGATGTCACAGAATTCGCCCCTGATCACCCAGGCGGCATCGACATAATTGTCGAATACCTTGGCCGTGACGCGACCAAGGCCTACAGTGAGGTGCATGGTCCGAATCTTGTCTCGAAACACCTGGGGTCTTCCAAACGCATAGGCACGCTTGACGACGAGACTATCACGGACGAATGGCGGTCTAAGCTAGAGGGCGCGGAAGAAGTCGAGGGCAGTACTCCTGTTAATGAAGGCCCTCCAGATCTCGAATCGATACTCAACATGTATGATTTCGAAGATGCCGCGAAGAGGATCGTCTCGGCCAAAACGTGGGCTTATTACTCCGGCGCCGCTAATGACTGCCTGTCCCTGCAAGCAAACATCGACTGGTACCGTAAGATCTGGTTCCGACCGCGGGTGCTGACGGGCGTCGGGAACGTCGACACAAGCGTAACGATCCTGGGACAAAAGTATTCAATGCCGATCTTCTCGTCGCCGGCGGCGCTTGCGAAGCTATCTCATCCAGACGGGGAGCTGGCAATGGCACGAGGCGCTGTTGCGAAGGGGACGACGATATGCGTGTGCAATGGTGCCAGCTACTCACTCGCAGAAATCTCAGATGTGGTGCCAGAGAACTATCCAAAATTCTACCAACTGTACTTCAACAAAGACCGCCGGAGCACGGAGAAGCTGATGCGCGAAGTCATCTCGCTTCGACCACGAGCAATCCTGGCGACGGTAGATTTGCCTGTGGTAGGGAAGCGAGAAGCCGATGAAAGGATCAAGATCGAAGCCTCGTATAAACCCACAAGGAATGCACAAGTGCAGACCCTGCCCAAGGACAACAAGGGCACGGGTCTAGCACGTGCCACTGGCAGTTTCATCGACCCCACTATCACATGGCAGGACATTAAGTGGCTCATCGAGCTGTCCGACATCCCTGTCTTCGTCAAAGGCATACAGTGTGCACAGGACGCTCGGCGGGCGCTCGACATCGGATGCAAGGGCATCTACATCTCTAACCACGGTGGACGCGCAGTCGACACCGCGCCTCCCTCGATTCTGACATTGCTAGAAATTCAAGCCAATTGCCCGGAAGTCCTCGAGCAAATGGAAGTTTTCATCGATGGTGGGATTCGGCGAGGAACCGACGTCCTAAAAGCGATTTGTCTCGGCGCCAGCGCAGTGTGCTTGGGACGGCCGTTTATGTATGCGGTCACCTACGGCCAAGCGGGCATGGAGAGGGCATTGGAGATCCTCCAGGATGAGCTGGAGACAGCGATGCAGATGGTTGGAATTACGCGGCTGGACCAAGCGCATCCAGGTCTGCTGAACACTGCCGAGATCGATCGCTATGTCATCCGTGGCGACGCCCATCCGTGGGCCAAGAAGGTCGTGAGGAGAGTGAAGCTGTAGATGAGCGGCTCAGGAAAAAGGGCCAATTACTTCCTACGGAGAAGAAAACTCCTATGTACATCCCCTACATCTTGAAGAGTTGAACGGGTTACGTCGCGAAAACCATGAGAATACCTCGGCAATATTATTCCCATGCTTATGACTCTCAGTCCCGAATAGAGCGCGAAAACCTCGCTGGTATGAGGCACACTTCCGGTAGTGATAACAAGACCTCGGACAATCGGCCTAGCATCGACCCCTCATCATGAAATATCTAGAAACATTTATCTAACCTGGATATTTGGAACTAACAAAGAGTGGCTAGCAGCAGTAGACGTGCATTCCTTTTTGTAATTCATTGATGTGAACTTCTGGAACGGAGTCCCCTTAGTCCTCATAGCAGACATACATATCGCGCACCTCCAATCCATCGTAAGGTAAATGATTGAAGCTAGCATCCAGAATCCTAAACTCGAAATCTCAATAGTAGGCACGAGCTACTTGAAGGCTATCAACGGGCGCTAGCGATCACTCAGCGTGAAACTCGACCTCGAGGGTGGCGTTGACCTCGACCTGCTGCGGTTCGAAGTCCAGGCCCACACCGATGCCATAGCTCGCATTCGAAGAGACCTTGCGGGCGGTTTGCATGACCCGACCCTCGGCGAACATGTAGTGGGTATCGTCGATCTTGACGGGCGTGACGTTCCTCCTCCCAATCACATCCGCATAGCCCGTGGCGCGCTTGAACGCATGGCGGAGGGCGTCGAGCTTCGCCTGCTCCTCGAGCGCGGCCTGCTTCTCCTCGGTCAGTTTCCACTCTATCCCCTGGAGGCTGACGAAGGGCACGGTCGAAAACGCGACGACCATCTCGCCTAGCTTCGCGAAGTCCCGGAACCGGATGTCGACGCTGCTAGTCGCTTTGTAGAGCCGCTTGCCGGTCTTGTTGTGATCTTCGTCGTATTCGTCGTCGCTGCTTGTCGTCAGTGAGCCGATCGAGTAGAAGCTCACGGGCGCTGAGGGCGAGATCTCCCCGTTGTCAGCCCGTGTGCAGATCTCGTCGAGCTGGTTTTGTAGGCTGCTGACCGTCGTGACGACGTTGGCGGATGCTGTGGACTGTTCGTATTCCGATGATGATATTTCAATGTCGAGTTTAGCGCGCTCCGCGACGCGGTACAGCTTTGCTTTCCCCTGCACGTTAATCACGGTCGGAGCCATAGTTAAACAACCAATGAGTGGTGATACGTGAATAGTTGGCACGGATGGGGAGAAATGTCTGCAGTGGGAGGAAGAATTTGGTAGTTATCTAAGAAGTCTATAAGCCGAGGTCTCGTAGGGGAGCTTGCCCCCGTTTGTATGAAAGTTTTAGGCACCTAATGTAATTGTAGCCTGATGGAGCTTGAAGCTGAAGCGGGCTGAAGAAGGGATGTCTCATGAAAAGGTCTTGGCATCGCCACTAGGTTTCCCTATTTGGACTCTCGAACAGCAGTTTCATTGGCGCGCGGTGCGAGAGTGTGCCATGTACTCACGGACAGAGCTGCCTTGCACATGGAGTCTATCTTCGGTGATCCAATACGGCTGTGGGACATTCGTCTCCTTTAAAGATTTAATATCCTCGCGTATGAGTCCAGCAATGGCAACAGAACATCCAAGCACTCTGGGCATCCCGTGCCCGGTGTAACCGGCCGTGACGAATATTCCTGGCTTCCCAGGCATCTCTCCGACCCAGGGCATCAGATCAGCCGAATATCCCATGATGCCAGTCCAGATATCAGTCACTCGGGCTCCGGAGTCCTCCCACCCATGGAACATCCGCTGCATGTAATTTTCAAAGTACTTCTCCGCTCCTGGGATCAGTTCCGAGTCATCGGTGTTGTTGTGCCAGTATTCGTCTTTGGCAAGGACAGCTTGTTTGGCCCCTCCAACCACAACACTACCGTCCGTCCTGGAAATGAAGTAGTCGTATTCACCAGGCCCGTATCTGATGGCGTAGGAATTGTTCAGATGGGGAGCTCGCTTGCCATCCTCCGGTACCGCGATCCTACAGGCGACCCCCTTGGCAGGGGTGATCTTGCTCTCAAGCTCAGGCAGCAGTGTGTAGCCATTGGTGGCCACGACGACCTTCTTCGCAGTGATTTGACCTCGAGGGGTTTCCAGTACCCAGCGACCATCACTGGTTCTCGAAATCGTCGAGACTGCAGTGTGCGTTTGGAGACTTGCACCCCATTCTAAGCATCGGCGGAGCAGATGCAAAATCATCTTGTAGGGCCATACTGAGCCTGCTGTGAAAGTAAACGCCGCCAGAGCACCCTTCACACCAGACACCTGCTCCGCCCTCTTCGGGTCGGCGATATAGTGTAAGTCGTCTGGAAATGGGAATCCGCGTGTCTTCATATCTGTGACCGCGGCAACAACAGGGTCCAACACACGATGATCCGTGAAAACATCGATGGCTCGCGTTAACTCAAAGTCGCAATCGATGTTTTCCCTCTCTACGAGCTTCTTGACATCTAATACCTGCTCAATCTCGAATTTCATCAGCTCTTCTGCGGCTTTGGTGCCGAAGCTCTTCTCATTGATTGTTGCACCGAAGTAAATATCTGGCTTGAGATGCCCGCCATTGCGACCTGAGGCTCCAGAGCAAGCATCGCGTGCCTCTAGAATGACGACGGATGGCCGATTGCCGTCGTCCTTCTTAAGGAGATGGTAGGCAGTGGCGGCGCCCGAATAGCCTGAGCCGACGATGATGACATCTGCCTCACGCGGCAGCTCTTCTGTGGTTCGATGCTTGGAGAGATCTGAGTGGTGCGTGAGCCAATATGGCAATGTTGGATTGTCGTGAGGAAGAGACATCTGAGGATTTCGTGCTGGTGCCCTGGTGTGGTCGCGGAAAAGCGAATACAACGGGGGTTCGATCTGTCAGATTGACGATGGCTTACCCTTTTGCAATTTGTACCAACCGGCCAGTGATGAGGTCTACAGAATCAAGAAGGGCATGAAGGGCAAACAACACCTGAGGGTCTCGCTGATTTATTTAGCAGGCAACACTAAACGGGTATGTCCGTCTCTGGTCGTGAGTCTGAACCATGGCGAAGTGTCTTGTCTTCAAAATGACCCAGTGTAAATAGAGGAGATATTCGAACCGGCCCGGCTTTTTTAGGCGTGGCGTGCCGGATCTAAGCACATTGAATAACGCAAATACAAGCGAGGACCAGGTGTATCATTTCGTGTAGTCACGTATTGATCTTTGAAGAGGTCAAAATTAAGAGTGTTAACCTCGACTGCTTATTTGATTGTTATACCTAGTACCATAGTGCCGAAGGGTATGGAGACTCTGGAGGCTTGATGCATGTGCGAATTTCGTCCTTATTGTAACGGCGTTTTCATCTAAACTATATCATCAAGGTCATTCACATTTCATGAAATCATCCTTCAAACCCGAACTTGCCAGCTGCGTAGATCATCACGTAGGTCGAATTCCGTGAGCTCACGGTAGTCTAGGTCCCTCCGCCTTGAATGGTGATGATGTTGGCTGGCATGCACCTGCTGCTCGATGCTCGATCTCCCACTAACCGTTCCTAACGGCGCAACGCCACCGAGTTGGCCATTCGTGTTTCCACCGTCGGCACTGCCACCTCTCCGGTGTCCATGTCCATTAGCCATCTGTGGAGTCAAGTGCTGGCTCCGCGGAGTCACCGGCCGCCTCGTCTCGTCGCTCGAGCTGGACCCTAGACTCTCCTCGCGCGGGCCAAGGCGGGCCTGATTATGTATAGGCTTTGTCGGGCTTTTGATTTTGCCGCCGTCTCCCCCGCTAAATAGGTCTTCGATCAACTTGTCAGGCGCAAGTTCACCTGCCTGACAAGCCCAAGTCGCGGCGAGTGTCCGTCTGTAGATGTCCTGCGCTTCTGACAGCTCTCTTGTCTTGCTCGTGATGCTAGGAATGTCATCTCCCTCCCCGGCCTCCGTGGAAAGAACTCCTGCAATTCCGCCGATGACCATTGCTGACTTGAGCGGCGGGGCGATGAAATTTGCGTCTCCTTCGGTTTGTTTCATCTTAATACCGATCTTCAAGGTGCTGTTCACTTTACTGTCCTGCAAGAGGTAGCGTCTAGTGATGCCGCCGTCGTCGCTCTCATCCTGTGGATCACGCTCGGTCATGGCCTCTGGTAAATGGGCATACTCGGCTAGATTCAGCTTTACGTTCCCCAAGTGTACTCTGCCTCCTCTTCCGCCCTCGTTGTACTCCTGCAAGATCTCGAAGTGGATGTCGCATTCCTGTAGCATCTGGGTCTTATCAATGGTGAGCCGCACCGGAATTTCCTTTAGGTAGTCCCATGTTGCCTTGTGCTCGAGTATGTAGGCCTTGTCCGTGCGGCCGCGGTGCTCAGCCGCATTTGAGCTGGAGAGATGCCATCGAACGGTGGCAGTACCGGAGATCAGAGGGATATTGGTCAGATCGATAATGCGCAGGGTTAAATCGAATTTGGGCTGTGAGTGACGATATCTGCGTTAGCACACACCGCCATCGCCGTAACAGCGCTCGAAAAGAGATAGGGATACCTTGCGGTTTTTAGGGACTGTAAAAGCAAGATTGGTCAGCGCCTGCTTGCGCAGCATAGTATAACTTGACATTCAGGACTTGCAATCGAATGGACGTAGGCATTCTGCACAGCAAAGGGCTCCGCCGACAGTGTGAAGCAGAACAAAGCTCTGGAGAGTAACAGCAAAAGAAGAAGACTTACCAAACGCCTGCATGGTTGCGAAGGGACAAATCACTGTCAGCACAGTGTCACCGTGCGGGAACAAAGAAGAGGCGGCATGTGCTCGCGTTCAGTCTTTGCCATCCACGACCCCTCCCACGCGCAAGTCTAAACGACTGACCGACCGGGATTGCGTGGACTCTTGTTCCAGGTAGGGTTGGAAGAAGTTACTAGCAAGAAAGTTGTGGATAAGATCGCGATGCGTTTGGTGGGTGACGTCCAGAACGGATGGGGTCGGCCGAGGAATGTAACTCCCACTGCCGAGTACGAGGTTCGCTACTCGTACTCTATTTTCGAGTCTTCATCTCAAAGACCCCTCACGCATTGGGTGTCCATCACATCGTCGCAGTCTTTCATTAGTCAGCCAATACCACTCCTCTATTGTCTTTTTGATATCTACATGTACAAACTCTTGTCCAGGAGCGGTGGTTCCGCCATGTCCGCTCATCTATCTAGTTCGCTAGTGAAACGCCTCAAAATGTGTTCTGCCGATTCTAATAATATTCACATCGAATGAAACCTCATCTCAGCCCTTCTGCTCCGCTATCTAGAACTTGTGGACATCTTCTTTGGTGTATCCGAGCTCACCTAGGATGCCACCAATGCTGCCTTGGGTCCAGCCGAAGCCACCCTTTGCTCCAGCGATGGCCTCAACCATCGGCGGAGGGCCAGAGACAAGCACTTTAGTGTTTGACACCTTTAATTTGTGCGGCATAACTTTGGCCAGCATTTCTTTGGACACGTATCCTTGCTCCACTTGGCCGTCGGTGCTGGGGCTGAGTTTGCTGACAGTGTAGAGTCTCTGGAAGCGATCTGGGTACTTCTGTGCGAGCTCATCGAACTCTTTCCGAAGTAAAATATCTTCTTCGGTGTTGTTGGCGTAAACCAATGCAATCTTGGTTTTATCATCGCGGTTGTTGAGGATTGACCTTGTAAGTTGGTAGATAGGTGTGATGCCTGAGCCCCCAGCGATGAATGTCATGTTGGAGAATTGGTTTGGCTTGTAGTCGAACTCATGCAGAGGCTTGAACTTCATCGAGTCTCCAGGCTTCAATGAGTGCATCTTGCCTGAGCCCTTGCCATTCGGGTACTTTTTCACCATGAAAGTCACGGTGCCCGGCAAGTCTTCCGGATGTTAGTCAGAACAAAAGGAATGTACGGTGGGATTTTGACTCACCACTATCACTCACAGGAGTATAGGGTCGGAAGACGGGAATAAAAGCACCTTCTGGAGTGTGCCTTGTCAAAAGAGAAGCTAGGTACCAGATTAGATATCTGGAGCTGCAACATTCTAAGAACAGCATCCAACTTACTGATTGGCGAGATACCAGTCACCGTCTGATCGTCCGGAAGAGCAAAGGTCAACCTCTTGACATTGTGGTTGATCATCTCAGACTGAAGCAGCTTGAGCTCTGTGAACCCCTTCCACTCCATCTTCCTCGAGGCCGCTGTTGGATCAGATGCGGGTGATTCTGCATGAGCGGTGCTGAAGAAAAAGTGAGTGGTATTCCAATACCGATAGCCAGTGTAAGCTAGGCCCGCTCCTAGGACTGTAGCACTTGCCACCTTGACCGTGGGACGGAGATATGCAGACATGTTGTGAATAGGGTGATATGGAATTCTCAGTTTTGCTGGTTTTTGCTAGAAGTGGTGATGTTGATGTTATGTTAAGCTGTCTAGCTGATGAGCTGCTTGTAGCTGACCCTGGAACTGAGCTTGGAGACAGAGGAATGAGTCGCACAATAGATGCCGAGCAGACGAATAGGCAGCTAAGAACAGTGCGAATGTGCTTTTGACACCGAGTGTCAATCGAATTGAAGTTTCTATAGGAAAGTAATGGGCATCTAAGCGTGGTACTGATATTTTTTACGGCGACGTTGAAAAAATAGTCAGACAGTTGGGATCGGGGGCCGGTTTCCTAAGCACCGATGCCAGTCATAATTAGCTTATCTGGGCGCCTGGAGGGCAAACCGCATTAACGGATCCCGGGTGTGAGGAAGGTGGAGGTTAATTGGCACTACGGCCAATCGTCATCCTCACTATAAAAACAAGCTTTGTCCAAAAATAAACGCCATCTGGGCGCCGGGATAACATGACTCCTTTTCACCGATTCTCCCAGTGCTCTGGAACAATGACAGCGTGTAGGGCTGGCCCTGGGATCGGGGTTCATGATCTGAAGCTTCCTGCTGATCGCTTATTTTCTTTCCGAGTTTGCATGCTCTGTACATAACCGGAGGAATTGAGCAACGCCATAACGGCTGAGGAGATAGTGGGTGGGTCAAAGTTATACTATAGGGCACCCTCTTGGGGGCGAGGGTTGGGATCATTATCTTCTGCTCGAAGGATTGTATCTAACGTGTGCTCCGTCATGGTGATGAAGATCGTATTCTATTGGAAAAACATTTGGGCAGGCCGGTATGTCCTGATAGGATTGACTAGGCCTATGATGGGCTCTGAACCGTAGTTTCGTGTGCTCTTTCGGTTGCAGAAAGCTCTCAGGCTCAATTCATTTTGAAGAGGCAGCGACTCTTCAAACGCCCGGATCTCAACAAAACAATTTTTGAACAGACGAAATGAGACTGTAGCACGACAGATGGCGCAGTGATCCATGCACCATGCCAGAATTTTATTCTTGGACAGATCTTTCGATTGTGCAGGTGGTAAATTATGATTAAGACTGTACCTTGTAACGGACACTTGATGGTTTTCTTGTACTGCGTAAATTTCCAAGGAAAAGACCCCAAAGCCTTATCGATACACTGCCGATTTCTAATCGATAAAAGCGGATTCAGGCACTGATGTACCTTTATTTGGAGATCTCCCAAGCACCTCGGTGCACTTGCGGAGAGGACAAACAATGTGGGGAGAAGAGCTATGTCGTTGCATATCCCTGGAACTGATGATGATGCTGATGCCGATTGTCATGTGAGCAAGGGTGACCCCTGTGAGGATCGTTTTCGGAGACAGCGATGCTGAGTACAAGGTACAGAAGTACCACAATGTCTACGGAGTCCCTTGGAGTCGGACCAAGAACGTGTCGATCACAAGGTGCCAGTGCCAGAGAATTGAATGTGGGCCACGTGATGGTAATCTTAGCGTCGGTTATGACCGGAGAAGCGGATGCCATTGTGGCTGGTAAGGCCCAGTGCGACTAAACTTGTTACGAGGTAGCGATTTTCCTCCTCCAGCTCGACAAGCCCCACCCACCTTCAGGCGAGTCAGCCACTCGACCAGCATGGTCGACACAGTTCTGCAGTTGCACAGCCACGAAATCGACCCTTTGCATGACCTTTGCCTGCTGACTTCATCGCTCACTCCGGGCTCGTAGGAGGTCATGACCTCCTATTTGTCTTCTTGGGTATGCCAGTATGCGTCACCTGTCATTGTCACGCTCCTCTCTGGTTTGGGCTAGGTGTCTGAGACATGCACCAGACTCGAGTCAAAGGAATACAGGAATTCGTCGGCGGCTACTGCGACACTTGTATCTAGCTTCTCCAGGTATTCCTGGAGGCCAAAACGTGGCCCACACAAGTCCACATCACATGACGCTGGGAGGCCCGTACCACTGACGGTGGTTGTGACCAATGATTGCACGCAGCAGGGATCTGGCGAAGATGCGGCATGCTAGCGTCCACCGTCTCCGTCCAATCTATTTGCAGAAGTGCCTTCCGAACAACATCACATCAGCTGGGTCCTACAAGCTAACTCGGGCGGAATTTCAACAACTAGAAACAGAACCCAACGACTGGCCCCGCTGCATTTGCCATCGACCAGTCATCCAACAGGCCATTTCGAGCGAAATAACTTTTTTCGCCCTGTACCTTTTTCGTGCATCTTCGCCTGTTGGGGGGACCGAGACCCTTGGGATGAGAACCTTTCCACGACTTCTGAAACAAGGGAGTCGTACCGTTCAGTTGGAACTGCAAATCGCAAGAGTAAGACTGGTTGGTCTTACTAACTTTTGAGACGCCGACCACTTGATGCGCACGCGAGAGGATTCAAATGTTTGCGCTCGTTGGGTGATCGTGCCAACAGGAATATCAATCGAGAGGATTCCCACGCCCACCTCTGACGATGGCAGAGTCTCCTACGTGATGTCGCGGTTTCAGTCAATCTACAGGGCTCGTAGATCGCACATGATAGTTTGTTCTGCGTAGATTGATTCGAGTGATACCTAAGATTGAGTACGCCTTGGTGATGATCCGGAGCACCCCGGCTACTGTCCCATGCATTTACAAAGAGGGCCAGGGACGGGGATTGTGCGAGTGCCCGTGTAATTATCCAAATCGGACAATTAATTTTTTTCTGGAACGGGAAACCAGTCCAGGCTACGATTGCCCTCGGGGCCAGCCGTGTTAACGGGCAGACATGGGCAGTTCGGGCAGGTTTCACGGCGGACGGATGCGATGATCAAAGACGCCACCAAGAGGGCCGAGTTCCAGCGGGCAAGACGAGGCGGTGGTGGATATTGGTCTAGGGCATCAATTTCGGTGATGACGAGGTTTTGATTATTGGTGATCTTTCGATAGATTGCATTTACGCTTAATGATGTCGATGTGATTTCAAGAATGATGAACTTTTGCAAAGAGGCCACCACTCAGCAGCGGATAGACAGTGAGCAACGAGGTACGGGAGGCAAGGGAGATGGAGACTTGCTGATCGTGCATATGCAGCTAAAGCAAGGAGCCGGGTAGCCTGAGTGCGGACGATTGTTTTCACGGACCTGGTCCAGCTGTAGGAGGTCAGGTCAGAGGCGGACGGAGCAGGTCAAGATGAGAGGAAAATAGGCTGAGCTGGGACGGAAATGCGAAGGGCAAGACACGACAGGACATGCCACCAGTGAGAGGCTGGGACGCAGGAAGGAAGTGGACTTTTGACCTGAAGAAAGATTCGTAGACTTTGTAGGACGTGCAGTAGTGGCACTGCAGGTCGCAGGTCGCAGGTTTCGTTGCAGTTGTGCTGTGGTGTTGAGTGCGGGCAGACTGCGATGGGTGGGCTTGGCTTGCGGCCTGGTGGAGTCTCCCACCCAAGAGACAAAACTCGTGACTGCGCATGATGACGGCTGGAGTGCCTTTGATGCATGTCGTCCCGTAGCCTGGTGGTGCCTTCCTGCTCGGCCCCCCTGGTCTTTTCGCGCTTGCCTTCCCTGCCCTGGTTCCCTCGGCCTCGCCTTTCTGCCCTTTCGCCTCCGCCTCTTTTGCTGACTCTCTCTGTTCCTCGCATTTCGCCGCTTGTGCTTGTTCTGTCTCGCTCCTCGACTGTCTACCTCTCCACTCTGTACCTCTCTACCTCTCGCCCTCGTATACCCGTCCATCGTAGTACTGCTTGCACCCACAATGCGTGCTCGTAGCCACGGCCCTCCCATTCCCATGCCCACTTTCTTGATTCCCTCTCCTCCCATTCATTCTCATTCCCATTCCCATGCCAGACCCAGAATCCACTCGCCCATCCGTTCAGGTAATCCACCCTCACCCATCCTATCCAACGACATGTCTTCTGCTGCGCCTGGGCCATCCAGGTCCCAACTTTAGCTCCATACACGTGAACCTATCACTCGTGCTCATGACTACTTCTCCCTTCCGTCTGATATAAGGTACGGCTCTCTCCTCCTTCTGTCTCTTGCCCTTTTGGTCATCCCCGCCTTACCACCCTCATCTTCCCTCTCCCTCTATCCCAACACCTCATTTCCGATCCTTCCCTCTCTACACAGGCGCGCAAACTACTTCCCTCGTTGGGACCGCCAAACACTTCGACCTCTCATTTATATACCCTTTGCTTCTGCCTATCCTTGTGTTCCATCTGTCCCCCGCCCAAGTTTTGTCCCTCGCCGTCAACCAAAGACACTTTCGATAGAATCTAAAAGTCGCAAATCCGATAACTCGTAATGCCGACGATATTACTACCCGCATCTGCTGCGGCCTTTGCGCCGCGGTCGACTTGCAATGTCGTTCTGAACAACAAGGTCGAGCCCTGGCTAACCGCCACCCTCAAGAGGATCAACAAAATCAAACGACCTCTCAACAGTGTGCCTCAACATACACGATGTCTTACAGAGACCCTCTCATCTACCAACGCCATTTGGTCTTTGTGTTCGTTGATGTTGCCCAAGGCCCCCGAGACTGAGCTACGGAAGGATTCCAACCCGCTGGTCGAGGCTTTGTTCAACTACCAATTGGTCCATGTCGAAGCTTATGTCGTCCATATCGACATGGTCTCCCAGAATGAGGTCGCTTTCAAGCTGACAACAGACACTATTGATTCGCTGGTCGAATATCATAAAGAAGTCTTCTCCGTCGATACTGCCGCCAAGACCTGGACTTGGTCCGAGAAGGAACAACAGCTGAAGAAGTTACAGGAGGAGTTTGTGCAGGCCGCCAATAAATTCGTCTACCGGACCGGTGCTCTGGCACTGGAAGGTATGGAGGAGGATGGGGCAGGAGAACTCCTATCTGGTCGAAGTGATGAAGTTCGCCAGGCCATCATGGGTCTCTACGTCCCTCTTCTCCCTCCACCTCCCAGGGTTGTCGATGTCATCCGCCCCACCCCTCTTCTACCGAGCTCGACTGGTGCTGAGCACTGGTGGCCATCGCAACATCTCCAAGCCATTCAACCCGCACCCGTGGATGCATGGAAAATCATCCCCTCAAGCCCTAGCCCGGTCTCGTCCTGTGACTCTCACCAGAACATCTGGACGAGTGTGGGTATGAACGAGGTTCAATTGCCATCACCCACTCCCTCCTTCAGCCAGCCTTTCTCCTCGGCAGCCTACAGTGCTCCTCAATATTACAGTGCACCAGCTTACAACGCCCCGACCTACACCTCCCCGGCCTACAGTTCCCCGGCCTACAGCTCACCGGTATACAGCGCACCTGTGACAACATCTTCATATCCTTCCCTTCCTCTCCCGAGCATGCTTGCCCAACAGCCATGCAGTACATCTGTCAGCACATTCGGTTGGGATCGATACCAGGAATATACAATGCCTTATGCCACGGCTATGTAATGCCCCAGTGCTCGACTTGTCGACTTGCATTTTGCACCTTCCCGAGCGGCCACATAATATTTTTTTGGACACGGCCAAATCAGAAATTATAAAGACTGCAGCAGTCTGTGCGGTACCTATATCATCAGCATTGAAAAGGGAGTTATTTGATTGAACTTTAGCGACACAAGGATACCACTCTGCATTGACATTGGTTTTGGGATAAGGATAATACGGAACACTGGTTGATTTTCAGCGAAGCGATTCGATTTGGAAATATTTCATATGTTTTTCATTGATGCTACAGGCATACAACAGCGGCTGGTCAGCTGGGTAGTGATACACAATATCCCTGGGTTGGATACAGTCCCGCATCTTTGCAAGAAGGATTAGCCTCGCGGCAGGATTGCAGGTTTGGGATGCATGCCGGGATTTCTTTGCGTTGCCGTGATGTGCTGCGTTGGGTTTGGATGAGGCGAGACCTCGTCATGCCTGGGTCAACCACCAGTTTTTTTGTGCACTTGTCATTCACTGGTTGGTGACAAGGCACATCTGAACAACGGCAGGGTGGCACCCCATCACATCAGGTATGTGATGAGTGCTGCCTGGTCACAGGACACCTAGTCAGCATTCAGGAGAACCCAAGCTGTTCTGCCTATCTCACGCCTGTGGTGTGAATAGGACCCTCCACCGTCTGTGACTCTGGAGTGGAAACATCTTGGCGAAGATCGAATTGGGGACTATGGTGGCCCGAGGCCTATAGGGTCATCTCCTATATCTTCGACTCTGGAGCCGAAGAGACCAGATCCACTGGATGGAAATGGTATCGGATGCTGGAATCAAGGAGCAACTGCTTCGATACATTAAAGATAATCTCCAAACAAAAGTGCACCATATTTTTCAATATTGAATCACTCCCATTCTGTATGGTCACATTCTCGAGTGAAGGCCAGATCTTCCGCTTCCTGCTGTCCTCGTGATATCCAGTTGCATTCTCATCGAGGACGCCACTGCACAATCGTGGCCCCGTGCTCAGGGTGTCGGAACGGAAGATAATCTATTTCCGGATTCCACTTATAGTTAGTCTGCGGGCCTGATAGTCACGTTATCTCAATCAAGCTCCAAGTTTGTGACGCAATATCCCTTTCCCACTCCGATCCGGCACTCGGTCTCGCCCGCTATGACGGACCCATTCCTGCCGCTTCTCCTTCCACTGCTCTTCCATTGAGGCATGATGTACTATGCTCACTCATCACCACTGCAGCTTTATTCTGGTCTCGGCTTGGTTAGCTTGCCATCTCCTCCCGTGTGGTAAGAGCTGAGTACATCACCCCCGATTTACTTTCTACAAGTCTCTTGTACCTATCGATCCCGTCAGCTCCAGCTCATGAAGGCCCTCGTCTATCCGAAGACACATCGGGCGTGTCCCGCAGCCTCCGACAGCTTTATTGTAACCGCTCTACTGCTCCCGGATCCCATGATGTCGACCACTTGATGTAATCCACAATATACAGCCTCAACATTTCCACAATCTGAGCCTTGAAGCACCTTCTTCGCCCGTAGTGGCCTGGCTGCAGCATGGCCGCCCTCCACTCTCATCTCAAGTACCTCGCACCTATCAGTTTCTCAGATGTACCACAGGATAAAGTGGAACTCGACCCCTTCTTAGCAGACATATTCACTCATGTCCAGTCCATAGTCGAGTCCATACCCATTCCTGACCCAGATTCCTCCCTCTACAGTAACCTTGAACACGGCAGCAGATCTCAGGCCAACAGCGCCGCCGAGATGTCTATATCCAATGCACGAAGCCCTCCTCCCTCGCCTGAAGATGCTGCGCTACAGAAAGAGTGGGGGAAGCCGATTAAGCTGTCTGCCAAAGAGAATCCAATGAACATTGCTGTTTATAAGCTAGGAGGCAAAGACGGGAAGGGTGCATGGTTTGCTCGTAGGAGCGTCCACGAAGGCCTAGGCTTCTCGCGATTCAAGAGAGGCTTTGAAAGGGAATTTCCCACCTCTCTGGCCGTTCAAGGGGCACCAGGAGAGGGCAATATCAGAGGCATTGGAGCTGAGACAAAGGTCGAAGAAATCACAGTCCCCAACCGAGGAAAGGTCGAGGTATATCGATTGAGTGCTCAGTTTCCAGGCCCAACTACTCCTAGAGATTTTGTTACCCTCCTCGCCACCTCGACAAAGGCCATGAAACCTCACGGAGATGCCCATAAAACTCCCGACCTAGTGCCTCGCCACTACATGATCATATCTAAACCTTGTGATCATCCAGAAACTCAACCCCGGTCTGGCTTTATCCGTGGACAGTACGAATCAGTTGAATTCATCCGCGAAATCCCGAGAAAATTAAAAACCACCACTTCTTCTACCGATCTAAGTAGACTCGGTCACAATCGGCCTGTGTCACCTTCACTCGAGAAGGAGGTGTTGATGCATAACGCTGCGAAGCATGAAGTCTCATTCGATAAATTTGCCACTGATGATCACCGGGACAACAAGCACTTGTCGGTCGATACTTCTCGTTCCAGTCTGAGAGATTTGTCTCCATCGAGCAGAAAGCGCAGTGCGACAGTTGGAGTTCCAGCTACCCCTCTCTTCGGCGGCGATATGGCTGATCACTATGATCCGGAGGATAATCCTGTTGAGTGGATTATGGTTACGCGGAGCGATCCTGGTGGCAGCGTGCCCCGCTTTATGGTTGAAAGAGGCACGCCTAGCAGCATTTGCGCTGATGCTCTAAAATTTTTAGACTGGGCTTGTCAGCATGAGGACGATGAGGATACGTTAGAGAGGCACCAGTCAAGGCCTGATGGAAATCGACGCGAGAGTTTTGCGAGTTGGGAAGCAAATGGCACGCTGGCTGGCATTCGCGAGCAAGTGGACAGCCTATCTTCAGCTGTAGAAGATCGATCCGCTCCGTCTACTCCGAAGGCAAGCGGGCATGGGGTAGAACCCTTCCCGAGTGTCTCTGCCGACGAGATGGAGGAAAACAACGCTAGCATACCTTCCTCCCCTTCTTCTCAGTCGGGATTCATTGCAGCTGTGTCACATACCATCAACTCGTACACACCGCAAGGCGTCCGCGATCGTTTACCTTACTTGCATGATTCAACGCCAAAAGGAAGTCCTCAAAGTGTCCCCAGGCAGATTAATAGGGATCCTGCAGTATCGGACTTGTCAATACCCTCACAGGGGCAAGTCAAGGACGACGACGACGACACCTCGTCAACTATCTCGAATACGTCCTTTGCCTCAGCCGACTCTCACATCACATCTGACGAATCCCCATCGGTGTCTTCTAAATCGCCTCAAGAAAGCCAAATTTTATCTCAACACAATAAAGAGATGACAAAACTCGCCGAGCAAAAAGCAGCAATGGATGCGAAGTTCTCTCAACAACGAGAGAAGATTTCCAGTCAAGCCAACAAGGATACGGAGAAGGAGCAACAGGCCTTGAAAAAGGCCGAAGAAAAGCATGAGCGTGAGATCAAGAAGCAAGAAGAGAAATATAAAAAGGAGCTCGCTAGACTTGAGGCAAAGAAATCAAAAGAAGCAAAGAAACTGGCTGAGAAGAAACGCAAGCAGGAGGACAAAGACGAAAAGGGTCGGCTTACGCGAGAGCGCGACGAAGCGCGTGCCCAGTTAACCCTCGTGCAAAAGGAGAATGATCTCTTCCAGCAACAGATCGGTGAGCTTCAAAAAGAGAATACAGCCCTTACGGCTCGCCTGGGGAAACTGGAAGGCAGTGGCTTGTTGGCCGATAATCCAGCAAGCGGCACCAATCGTTTCAGAGCCGTAACGCTGGCTTCCGATGGTCGAAATAGGAGCTCGAGCATACTGAGCCGCAAGAAGAACAACAAGGCAGACGATAAGAGCAGCGAGAAATCCTAGGTGGCATCACACCAGGTACTGGACGCTAATTCTTATGATACCACCAAAACCTAAAGAATACGACTGCGTCGATCAAAAGCAGACTTTGCACGCTTTGACGTGCCACATTTTCGCATGCTCGGATCTTCTGGTTTGAGCAATATGATGAATGACAGGTATATTTATATATGCAGTCTGCTCAGAAATATACCAACAATTCAAGAAATTCCCACATAAAGATCTCTTATCTGTCCCGTTCTCACTGGTTTAGTCCACACTCAGTTCGCAAAAAACAAACATACTACTTCAAGCAGTACTCTTGTCGAGCTTAAAATGGGGCGGACTGAACTTAGCCGTTGCGCAAGGCTGAGACAATGATGATCTGGCGATCCAACGGCCTGGCCCTTCAAAGTCAACAGAGCACAAGGCGCTATATCTCCAGCAGTTCATGTCACGTAAAAGCGTAAAAGCGCGAGTACCATACCCCTCGGGCTTCGTGTTGAATTCTGGCGTTGGTGCATATCTTTAGAGCACTTTTGGACATCATGTTGGAATCTGGTTTGCCCCCTATCTGCATATGAAGATACCTTGACTACGATTTGAAGGAAAAACAGACTGGGTGATCAAGAATGGCAACCGTTGCTAGGACTCTACCTTACATCGTGCATCGAGAAAAGTTGTATTATCGCACGGTTTCAGACTCGTGCTCCCTTTGAGCTTATGCCAAAAGCCCTCCCTCGCATTTGGAGCTAGTTTTTTTTTACTCTGCGCGATCTATTCGAAATGGACAAGCCTCGACAAGAACCTGGTAGGTTAGTTGACAAGCTATCATCAGTGCTAGCGTCAATCATTTGTCTTTAGCGAGTCCAATGGTCGATATCCGGCTGGCTTGGAACAGTATGAGTTCGAAAATTTGCCGGAATCATTGCTGGTGCCCCGCCTCAGAGTCACATCGGCATACCTAATCTATACTGGATGGTTAGGCGGGCCATCCAACGGAATCACACGTTGCATTTCGGTAAAATGATGCTACGATTGTTTTCTATGGCTATGATCTGACTGTCACTGGATTGTCTTTCTCGCTTAGCTGTGTGCTTCTCAGCGAGAAATCATTGTTGAAATGACATTTAACAATGAGGGATGATGGGGTTCTTGTTTCGCAGCGGATGGGTGATTAGAATTGGCGGGTACTCAGGCATTGTTCCCACCTAGGAAGCTTCCCAAATCCAAACACAAAAAGCAATCGTTGCATACATTTGCCCGACTGGTAAGGTAACGATCAACGCTCCTACATCTGCCGCTCCCCAACTAACTTCTCGGGTCCAGTGAATATTGGTGTAAGGCTGATGTCTGAGACTGACTCGAGCTACGTAGGACGTGGTTTATCAAACCTGGCAGCGTTTCTGCCCCAGTCAATGCAGGCGTGTCGATACCAACAGATATGCATCCTCTTGCGAGGGGGTTTGAGCGCATGACTAGCCCCTTCCCCTCCTTGATATCAACTACGGAGAGTAGCGTGGAGGGCAAAAGTCTGACTTGTACCTCGATCTTGGTAAAGCGAATGTATCGACAACAGACCCCTGCATTATCTCTTCGATCCACTTTGGCCATACTGGGATTTCTTATCTGAGAAGATCGTCAATAAACCTCCGCTCCTGCTACTATATCCCATGTCGTTCCTTCCCACTGTGCAGCCTTCTCCTTCAATTTGCATTCAACGAAAATCTTTCCTTTTCCTCCGCCTCCATCTCGAGACAGTCGCTGCCTTCCATCATGACAGCAGAAGGAGATCTCTCCAGCGAGAAGCACCCTGAAACATCTCTCGAGGAGAGCACGACAAACAGCAAGGACAGCAAAGAACTCCACGAAAAGGCACAAGTCGCCACACAGCATGAGAAGGCACTTGGTTTTCTCCAGGCGGTCCGCTTGTATCCCACTGCGGCAGGCTGGTCTGTGTACTTCTCACTGGGCATTTTGATGGCCGCCTTTGATCCCCAAATCGTGGGGAATCTGTTCGCCGTTGGTGCCTTCCAGAAGGACTTTGGTTATAAATTCGAAGATGGTTACATTATCTCGGCTCCATGGCAGACAGGCCTCATGATGGGAAGCCCTATTGGACAAGTCGTTGGTGCTTTGTTTGCTGGGTATGTTGAGTTAACTGAGCAAGGGCGAAAGAGGATTTTCGCTCACTTTATCCTTCAACAGGTATCCGATGGACTGGTTTGGGCGAAAGAAGACGTTCATGGCATGCGTCTTCGTCACAACCGGTCTCATTTTCATACAATTTTTTGCAAGATCTCTGTCAGTTCTGTTGGCGGGAGAACTGCTCGGCGGTCTAGTCCTCGGCTGTTACGTGGTTATCGCTCCAGCGTACGCGTCTGAGGTGTGCCCAGTCGCCATGAGAGGTATCCTGACTGCTTTCGTAAATCTGTGTTTCGTCACTGGCCAACTGCTCGCCAACGGCGTGGCGGCTGGCACTCAGAGGATCGACAGTCACTGGGCATATTCAACCCCATTTGCCATTCAATGGCTTTGGCCACTCTTCATCTTCGTTGGAATGCCTTTTGCCCCAGAATCACCCTGGTGGCTGGCGCGACAGGGTGATTACGAAGGAGCAGAAAAGTCCTTGCGCAAGCTCTCATCTTCGAAAGTTGATGTGAAGTCGACGCTGGCCATGGTTATCGAGACGGACCGTCTAGAGCAGTCAATGGAGGCCGGGAGCACGTACTGGGACTGTTTCAAAAGGATCAATCGTCGAAGGACCGAAATCGCTTGTGGAGTCTACTCCATCCAAGTCCTGAGCGGTATTTATATGGTGGGATATGCGACTTACTTCTTCCAGCGTAGGTCTAATCACCCATGCTTCACCCTTGCCTTGTTCAGGCCACTGACCATATCACAGTTGCAGGTCTTGACGGTGATAAGGCTTTCAACATGGGAATTGGCTATCTCGCCCTTGGATGGGTTGGTACTGTGTCCTCATGGTTCCTCCTCATACGATTCGGACGGCGACGGATCTATAATACCGGCCTTTTCATCCTGGCTGTAATAATGATCATTGTTGGAATCTTGGACTGTGCACCGAATTACATCAACCGACCTTCTATTATCTGGGCTCAGTCATCTTTAATGGTAAGCTTTCTGAGAAACCTCCGAGGGAGCTTTCTGCTTGAAGTGGCAAAAATCCGATATTCTTGACTTCAGCGGGCAACAGGAGGATGAGTCTCTGGCCTTTTATTCTTCGCGAGTAGAAAAAAAGCGTCTATTTTATCTGTGATCTGACAGGACTGACCACTTTTAAACAGATATTATGGAACTTCTTCTTCGACATTTCCATCGGTCCAGTGGCATACGTCATCTTCTGCGAAGTGTCGGCGACACGTGTGCGCAGTCGAACCATCGCCTTCGCAACTGCCGTTCAAGCAACAGTAGGAGTCGTGATGACAGTGGCCATCCCTTACATGATCAACCCAGATCAAGCAGATATGCGAGGGAAACTGGGCTTCTTCTTCGGCGGAATCTCCTTTATCTGTCTCATCTGGGCCTATCTCCGCATCCCCGAGACGAAAGGTCGTACCTTCGAGGAGCTGGATATCATGTTTGAGCGCGAAGTCCCAACCAAAGAATTCAAGGCGTATGTGGTCGATATGAATGACTCGGTCAGGGATACACGGGATACTTAACGCGGACGGAAATTGTATATACTGCCAGGCTAGTCGACATCAAAGTCATCTGTCAAGATATGCGGGAACTGGGTATTTTTTTTCATGAGTTGGAATTCCATACATTCAGCTTTACAGGAGTACTTCAGCTTTGCGGCATGAGCATGACTGGTTCCAACTAGTGTTCAAGTTGAAACCCGAATTTCACATTCGGACAGAAGGTCATGACGTGAAATTCGTGGTTCCGCGTTTTATAAAATAGTATTCGAGAGTCACTAGGGGACATTGATCGCGAACAGGTTTGTACTTAGAAGCTCAATAACATCCCCTTCGACACCTCGTGACCATCCCTATCAATTAAGTAGATTAGGGATGAGGGGCCTCGGGCGTGATGTTGCCTCCAGAATACGGTGCACCACCTACCCAACGACGTCATTCCGGTTTCCACATGTGTCCTGGGCCCACGCAACCATCTTCCTTCAGAATCCTTCCAGAAACTTATACAATACATCCATCCAAACACAGTGGGGATCTTTCACGGATTGCTTTTCTTTTTCTAAGGCGACAAACTCTACTCTTGGGCTACGACTGTTGTATATATTCACTGCTCACTAGACATCTGGTTATATTTCTTCCCACCAAGCATGGCGAACCAAGCAGCAGGAGAAGGCCTCTTCTCCAACAGCCTAGTCTCCGACGAAGTGAAGACCTCCTTTCCACCGGGGTACACGGTGCGATCTCTGGAGCGCACGGACTTTGCAAAAGGGTTTCTAGACTGCTTGCGGGTCCTGACATGGGTCGGCGACCTCACGGAGCAGGAGTTCTATGAGCGTTACGATGAGATGAACACCCAGGGCAAGGGTACCTATTACCTGCTGGTGATTGAGTTCGAGGGCAAGATTGTCGGCACGGGGAGTTTGATTGTGGAGAAGAAGTTGTGAGTTTCCCCTTTTGTGCTTTCTTCCTTTCCGTTCTACGTTTGTAGAGTATGCGCTCTGTCTACATCTCTGGAACACGCTTGGAGTGTTTCTCTGTACACTCTCCTGGGACCGCGATCATCTGGTCGTTTTCGCGAGCTAGTTTCGCACGGAGGACCCTGACTCTAAATGTCATGTCCATAAGCTCTACTGACAGTATCAAACAGCATCCACAACCGCGGCTTGTGCGGCCACATTGAAGAAGTGTCTATAGCGAAAGAGCAGCAAGGCAAGCACTTTGGGCAAAGGATGCTCGCTGCGCTGGACTCTGTGGCCAAGAATCTCGGCTGCTATAAGACGATCCTCGACTGCAGCGTCGACAAGGAGCCGTTCTATGTCAAGTGCCAGTACCACAACTCCGGCACGGAGATGTCCCATTACTACGAGGAGTGGAAGGAGCCTTATTATCGTGGTTAAAGTGGCTACTGGGGAAGAATGAATAGCAGATAGAGGGCGATGCACGAATCTAGATATTTGATACATATGGCATAGACTGTTGTGAATACACGGCTCGTTTTCGCCGTTCCCCTCTCTTTCGAAATGCAGTTTCAATGGGAAAAGAAAATGAAATTGTTGTCCTTTGGTTCAATGCGTCTCCAAAGTTGGCTCCAACCGTACATACTTACCGTCATATGATGATCTGAATTTTGCTCGTCAGCCCAGACGGGAATCAAGCGGTGGGAAATCAGGCTAGGCACTCTAAACAATCCCCTGCTTCGGTAAAGCGCTGTCGTGGGGTCTGCTGTGGGGCTGGTATTTGCCCGGAGGGTTGACTACACAACTTGTATTCAACGCCCTTTATTAGCAATCATTTAGTTGTAAATGCTTAGTCGGCATATTAGTTAGAAGCTATCAGGCGCCAACCCTCCAGACATTGGGACCTCCGATCTTCTGACCAGTACTCTCTTTTCATTATTTGAGCTACCTTTCATAATGTGGGAACAGAGGAGCTGTTACATGTCTTGGGACCCCTACCTCGACCACCTCTGGGTCTCTATCATCGCAATACCTTCTCCTACCCTCACATTTCGCCCTGTTATCCCCATCGGGAAATCACTTAGGAGGTCTACAATCTATCTCTTACGTGATCGTGTGTTCGACATAGTATAGCGCTCCTTAGGGTCGGTTCAGTTGGCACCAACTTTGAGGGATAAAGTGCGGGCCTGGATGCCGCTCTACCAAGTACGTTCGCTGAAAGCGAAACTGGGCGGGTAGCTCGCAATATCCTCATCTGCTATCAAATATCTTTGCTTTCCACGAATCGAACGCATTGGTCAAATTGTAGTTTTGCAATCAGGGATTTGGATTATCGTGGAATCTCTGGCGGAAGTCGATCCTCTGTCCGCGAATTGTGAGCGTGCTTGAAACTCTTCGTCTGTCACCTCGTCCCAGAATGTTGGATACGACTAGGCTCAGATGCGACGTTACGTTACATCGGCCTCCGACCTCAAAGCATATTGAGTTGGGTCACATGACTTCACTCCCACCGTGGTGTCCGAGCCTGGTATCACTGTAATTGTCGTCGAAATAATCTGATCTTCCGGGGTAAGGTTTCATGAGGTGAAAGATATCGAGATAAAAAGCTCATTGCAGTTGCTTGATCATTGCAGATAATTGACGACAAAAGCTATCAACAACAATTTGTCGCGTGAAGGAAAAAAGACACCGAACAGAAAATACCGAGTAGGAGATGGCCAAGTCCCCGAATGTCGAAGCCTTGGAGCGTGATGGTTTCGTGGTCATCCGAACGGCATTGAAGCCTGATGAGGTTGAAAAATTGCGAGCTTCTTGTCAACAGGTAACGGCACTCGCAAGAGCAGGGAAATGGCCGAATGTCAGGACATTGCCAAAGCAATTCCCTCCTTGGAATGTTGACGGAGGGAAGAACCCGGCCGAGGCTGGTATTTGGGGTGTACAGGGTCTGATGCATCCATCTATGCTTGATCATAATCTGTTTACTGCCACTTACTTCTCTGACACGTTGATCAATCCAACCAAGGAGCTCCTCGGCTGTGCGGACGACGAATTGGTCATGGAACTTTTCAATCTGCTGGTCCGGCCAGACCACGATTTCGAGCTCCGCTGGCATCGGGATGACATCTCTGACAAGGCGACGGCAGATGAAGAGCTCGAACGGCTTAACAAACCAGCGTGGCATACGCAGTGGAATCTCTCGCTGTATGACGATGCCAGCTTGATCGTTGTCCCAGGCTCTCATAAGCGCGCTCGCACGGAGGCAGAATGTAACGCAGATCCTTTCGAGAAAGGCCTTGACGGCGAGCTGCACGTGCAAATGCACCCTGGAGACATTGTCTTCTACAACAACAATATCCTTCACCGTGGAGCCTATGACAGCCAGAAGGAGCGGATGACGCTACATGGGAGTGTTGGGCATGTCAAGGGAGGGAGCCTGCGTGCGAGAAATGTCCTCCAGCATGGTCTTCGAGACTGGATCGATCAGTGTGACTTCTCCAAGGTGCCAGAATCTGAACGTGAGCGGGCGGAGGGCATGCGTAAACGACTCATTGAACTGGGTCGTAAATCCGGTGATGTAGGCTTCTCTCTGCAAGGCTGAGTGAGCTCGAAGGCCGACCAGGGGTGCAGGATGTCTCGATATGAAAAAGCATGCCAGTGCCCTGGAGTTGGCTCACCGACTTCAGGACCCACAAGAGGCCAGAAGTTGGAATCACATAAGCACTTGAAGTTGTGCAGCAGCTGGCTTGGTGTTACTGCCAAGACAAGTCAACATTTGCCCCTGATTCGAAATCATGCCCTTTGGAATCGATCTTGATGTCCTATCAAAGACCAAGTCATGAGATCATTGTAAAATCAATTCAGATAGGTGTGACCACTAGTATCTATAAGACGCAGCAAAGTTGATGGAGTAGACACATGCTGACCTGTGTGGGCGGATACAGCACAGATCTGTGACTTCCGTCTGTTGTCGTCATCCAGATGCTCTTTGTCTATGGCGAGTGGAATAAACTCCAATACACAGATAGCAAACGCAAGAGTGTACCCTCGCAGAATGTCTCAGCCAGCCTTGCCAACCGTGGCGCTAGATGGGACTTGAAAGTCTCCCTGCGCGGTAACTTGCCTTCAACTACTCTGATACCAAGATGTCATGTTTAGATAATGTGACTAGACAGACGATGCCGCTCTCCGATCTGTGCTCTACTTGGACCCGATTTTCCTAGCATAGATTCCTTTAAGGTCTGGTGGGACCGACTCGGGTTTAGCTTTCAAATCATACTGGTTGAGTCCTTGGCCCTTGCCCTCAACGATGACAAAGACTGCAAAGAAGGCTCACAGGAACCCGCCCGAGGATTTCATCCTCACATTCCTGGCCGTGGAACCACGAGTTCCTTCTCCTGTCCCTTTGAAGGAGAGGTTTTTGTTTTTTCAACTAGAAAGGTGGCAGCGAAGTTTACCATGCCTTCTCGATTGACTTTATCCATGTGGAGAGACGGCAATTCTTGTAATTTCAGACAAATGGTACCTTGTTTCTGCTAGCCAAACAGATGCGAACAACTAGGGAAACAATCTCATCCACTGGATAAAGTAACTCAACTTTCTCGCGTCGGTACTCGTCTAGGCCGTCTAAGAACAATAATACTGGGAGGTTTATCTTCTTAAAAAGGAATGCGAGGTTGGAAACCAGCGTGTTATCGTCACCGAGCCATTCGGGATTATCTGCCTTGCTAAGGCCGAAGTGAGTTCTGACTTGAGACGCAAGATCATCCGAGCGGGAGAGTAATTGATAAAGCAACGGTCGTCGTAAACCTTGAAAAGGTGCTGTGTATACCATGGTTTGCTCGATAATCAGAGAAGAAGAAAAGAGAAAAGTTTTTTTGTCCTGATGTTTTCATCGCCGTTGGTTTGATCCGTTCTCCCTCGGTCAAATACTTGATCAGGTTTGATTGCCGCTCGCAGGATGGCCTGTGATCCAGGATACCTTGGCGGCGGATTGGTCCCAGGTGGTAAACTGCGAGCACCACATCGATTCGGATGAAGGGCCCACGGTGACAATCCTTCCGAATTATTGTTGCTGCTCGGAAATATCGTCGCCGAAGTTCAACTCTTCGACCATCGCTGTTTGGCTGATCAGCTGCAGCGGCCAAAGTGACTACGAAAATGGAGCCACTGAAAGACTCCACATTCAATACAGACCTGTTTGTGCGGCTATCCTCTGTGCCCTGTGCTGGTTTTCAACAGAATCTCGATAGACCATGAGAACATATTTGAAATCCTTATGAGAATCTTCCGCAGTCAGTGGAGATTCGCACATCGTCACGTGATATCCTTGTTGGGCAATGAATCTTCGTTCGATATCTGTGCGATTAAACAATGAAGAGGAATCTGGAGAGACCTGGTCGCAATAGTCAAAGTGGCAGCTGAAAATGGACGGTGGAGGTGAGGAAGTGGCTGTACCTTGGATCCGATCCCTTTTATGCTACCACAGGTTGAGCCCTATTGAAAGCTGCAGACATGGATCGTCTCTTATACTGGCATCGGCTCATTGAGTAGTGGATCGAACCTAAACCTTTTCTGTCCAAGGTGTCACTATCAGGGCAAAGGCACGCAAGATCTCTCGGTACGTGCTAAAACCACCGGGCAATACTCCTACAAACGTTTCTGACCATAGTGCCCCATGTCACAAGATTGGCTCCCAGATGAGGAGTTCCGAAGAAGAAAATGTGCCGGCACGAGTTCGCAATTTCCATCTATTCCGGCTAGTGCTTCATCCCAAGCGACTGGCAATGGCGTCTTTGACCAATACCGCACCCAGCCCATCAGCCCCAAATATGAGGGGGATTCCGCGGTAGTGTATTCTCTCTCTATTAACCCTGTTTCGAAGCTGCTGTGCATGTTGGATGATTGTCATCTAGGTCGTTTGGGTCATGTACCCAATGGGTCGGATTTGAATTGTATCCATAATTCAAGAATCGAACAGCCCTGGATCCTTGGGCACGAGATGGAAGGGCTAATGGCAAAATGCCGCATCGCCTGAACTGGATTGAGACGGCCCAGCCTCATCTTCTCCCTCCACGGCATGATTGTGCCTCCCGTCTTCTGTCTCCCAATTGTCGTCGAGATCGAGCTTGGCGCTGAGTTCTTGAATATCTTCCTTGTATGGCCATTTCGTGGAACTTACTTCTTTAGGATCTTGCCGTAGAGCCAAGTCTTCCATGGCCTGCCTATGAGCTCATGAACGAACACAATATCTGCAGCCACGGCAACCCCTTCGGATGGCTTGTCGATGGGCCTGTCATCGGCGTCTGGAACATCGGGTAGTGTCAGAATTGGTTCTAGTATTGCTCTTTCTCGGAACTGAGTGACTTGTGTCGTGACAGGCGCTGACTCGGTTGAAGTAGGTGCTCCAGGCACCCTCACCTGGCAGGGTTTGCCTCGTCCATAGTGGTTGAGGCAAGCAACATATCTATGCACGAGCTATAATGCAGTCAAATACCTGGTACCAATTTTGAGAGCGTTCAAATCCCTCGGGGGCATGCACATACATATCTATTGAACTGACGTTTAATCTTAGCCTATCTGTTTAACGCAACGCCAACGGAGATGAATGCACGCTAACGCTAAGGCGCCAGGTGTAGGTATAGGATATCTTTTTGTTTGATGGACTGTGAGAATATACCGACCAGATCATAGAGGTGGTTATAAGTGGAAGCGATTCCACTGATGATCACAGTCACTTCTATCCTTGCATCACGTGCTCCTAAATGATCACAGTACCATTGCCGGGACTCTTCCACCGCTACATTGCCTTGAGCTTTGCGGAGGACTCGTCGTCAGAAGACATCTCTCAGTAAACAACTCATGAATGGAATATCGTTTCGGGCGTAAGCCTGTGTCTCGAACAAACAATTGCACTTCAGAACAAGCGCTGGGTCATTTAGGAAGTAAGGAAACTGGCGTGAGAGGATCTGGTTTAAAGTAAGCATCCTCTTGGCGATCTGCACCGACCCGAGGCTTAAATTCGACGGTAGGGCTTGTTTTGCCATAGAGTGCTTATCTGAAAGCGGCATAGCCCTCCACGTGATATTTAACATCTTCGGTTTCGTTGCTTGATCTCGGGGCCGGGTGAACTTTCCGCCGACGCCTGCGACTTGTGTCGCCTTCTTGAACAAATTAATCAATGGAGTAAGAATATCTCGGTTCATTAGCTGCCCATGCCACCAGAGTTGAGGACATTCACTTTATGTTTGCTCGAGTAACCACCTCGGCGCATGTCTGCTTGAGATGCCAGAGGCGTCTTGCCAATATCATCCCAGCCAAGTCATCCCAACTCAATGTGCCATCAACGTCACGACGATGGCAATCCAGCGCAGTCGCCAGGCTCGAGGAGGAGGAGGAAGAACATCTAAATGCCCCATCGACACCAGCTCTAACACAGACGCCGCCAAAATTCAAAAGTTTTACTCGATGGCGCCCGCCCACCTCGAAGTCGGCTGAGCTGGGCGTCAATTCTTTAGGCAAACCTGCAGAGGTCTTAATCCTGCCAGCCCATGACCGCAAAATCCCAACCTTGGCCACAGAGGCAGGAGGGCAAGAAGACTCTGTTGCTACTTTGCAAGAATCCCTGGACTCGGAGCAATCCCACGTAGATCCGGCCAGTCTGCACAGGGCAATTGGACAAGTCTACGACAAATTTCTAGAATCTAGGGATGACATCGCGCCAGAGATCACACTGGAGGAGTATAATTCTATGCATCATCAAATGCTACGAGCTTTTACTCAAGCCCAACTACAACATTATCTCCTTGCCCGACTCCCTGACAATCACCCCTTCAAAGTGAAGTCCGAGAGAAGCATGAAGAGAAGCATGAAGAGCAGGTCAATACTCATCTCGAAGATCTTCACTGAGGTCTGGGGGCTGGTCATACCGAGTAATGCCATAAATGAAAACAAAAGTTATAACTACATCCCGGACGAGGCAACGTTTGAGTATTTGTTAACCGACCCAAGACAACCATTGAGCACTATTGCAAAGGAGAAAAATGTCACGATAAACGCCTTTCGTCGCGAGCGACGGTTTGAGGTCTCGGGCACTCCTCATGCTGCCAAATCAGCTAAGAAGGCCATTAACAACTTTCACAAAAACAAAGATAACCTCCAATCAATTGTTGTTAATTTCATGTCAAAAAAGCAATCAATTTATGCAGATCCCTCAATGCGTGGTGCTGTGAAGGCGTTTCTGAGACGGGTACAAGAGAAATATCATCTGCACATCGCAATAGGGAAAACGACTATCAAAATCGTGCATCACAATATGCCCCATGCCGCCAAACAAGCTGCCGATGAGATCAGAATTGCCGGTGAGTCAAAGAAGGAAATCCGCCGGGTACATATCTGCCAGCCTCGAAAATCCAGTCAAATGGCACTCGAAAGATACCCTACTCCACCCGAATTTCCCCTCGGGATTTCGCAGACGCCTTGGAGTAGGTTGATGACCACAAATATCGAAACATCAATGTCCGATCCTTCATCCATGAGGCCCCACTCCATATCCGAGGCTGCCACTATAGTACAGAAGCTTTCAGCCTTCTTTGAACCCAGCAAGTTCCTGTCTGCCCCAACCACCCGAAGTAACGTCCGATCTGAGGTGACTGCGATAATTGGCCAAGCACTTTTCCAAAGCAAGCCTATACCACTGGCAGCAGAGAGAGCTGTAAAAAGGCCACTGGCTAATACCGATAGTCAGTCTACTGAGCTGTCAGTATATGTCGAAGACTCTTCGTTCGATTCGTCTGTCCTGGATGACGTTGAGATGGACGATTTCGAAGCACTGGACGATGACACCGCATGTGATGCTACTGAGCTCGATGAAGAGATCTATCAAAATCCATCCGTCGCTACCCATGTGTTCCAAGAACTCCCGGCAGATTCGCAGAGTCTTGACAATTATGGATTGGGCGGTGTCCTCGCTCAGCCATCAAACACCTCACCAAGCGTTGAAGGAAAAGGAGAACACAAGAGGGTGGCCGACCAACTCAAATCGATGGCAGGCCCAACATTTGCGGGCGACCTTCCTTTTACGCTACAACAACTTATCAATCTCGATTCATGGAAAGAGCTTCCGCTGCACACACAGCGGGACATTGTGACAGACCGTGGCCAAAGCATACACCGTCTGGTGTTTGCTTGTGCAAATATTGAGGAATCCAATAACTGGCCTTCTTTTGAAGTATATGCAAGTTCGGCTCTTGCAGCCCACACAGCGGAAAGAGCTGAACTGACAGTGCTAAGAATTTCTGCCATTCACGCACAAAGATCTTTCTATGCGTTGTTTCCAGAAGGCCAAAACGATGTGAAGTTTACTCAGCAAATCAAGCATGACCTTGTGTACCCGAACAAAAACAAACTCGTTGCTCATGCGTCGACTTTGGAGGCTTTCAGTGAGTACTTTAAAAGTGCCCAGCTGGTAGATGGCACCAGATGGATCTTTGAATCCCCTCTAAATCTTCCTGTTGCTTTCACGATGCGGTCCTTCGCAGAGAGAAGGCGTTTAGCTCCCTGGGGGAGAGCAGAGATTTCTGAAGCAGGCAACACGACATACGACAAAGCTCTATCAAAGGTCGGATACTACCTACACAGTATGGAAACTGTCGAAGCGGATTCCCATAGCGTACCAGTCCCAATCACCCCCGGTGGGTCTGAAACAGCTACTCTCAGCCTCGACAACATAACATTCAGTGGTTCTAATGTGACGAGGCAAGAACTCCGACTTTCTGACCGACCATTGTTCTCAACTCCAAGCCTAAAGAAACTAGATCTCACTACTCTTGTGAACGGCGCAATGGCACTAGCAGAACATCTAGGGAAGGATCCAAAGAAACCGATTATACTCACCCAGATTGAATCTTACATAAGGTCTCAAAACAACTGGGAAGATGCTCCCCCTCCTTCTAAAGGACTCTCACTTCAAGATCGGGAACTCCAACAGGCCAAGCCAGTAGAGTCTGTTGTACATGATGACGCTATCGTACTTGCCTCAGCAAGGTCCAAACAACCAGGACCTCAGCCGCATGCCGCCGATCCAAAGCACTCGGAATCGAAGTTGAAGAACAAACCACCAGCAAGGCCGGAGAAAACTAGCAAAACCAAGCGTCCTGATCGCCCAGGTGGAGGCAAGTCTTCAAGATCAGATACGAGCCGGGGAATTGTATCGAATGGCCTGCATAAGCAAAGTGGCAGTACCAGTACTTCGACACATCCTATATCTCGCTCCAAGCTCACGCCAAAATCTGGAGAGGGCAAACCCAAACATAAAGCTAAATCCAAACCCAAGGTCAAGGCCAAATCTGAGGCCGAAGCCATGATATCCTAAACAGTGACACTGTCACCTCGGAAACGAATATGGCGATCTCGAGTGTCAACACTCAGTACATTTGCGGAAGATAGGAGCCATCATGGACCAGCTGCTCCTGCAACCTACGCAGTAGTCACCAGTTGCCGCCTTTGCCGCCTGCGTGATTCGTCTTGGTCAAATCTGCCTTGAACCTTCGCCCATCGCCAGAACAAGGAAGTCAGATCGTGACCAACTTCAATGACACAATCAGCTCCGATTGAGTCAGTCAAAACGGCCAAAAACCCACACCACTCGAGCAAAGCCTCACTCTTCTCACAGGCAAGGAATGTTGGGTCACCTCATACTGCAAAAAGACGACTTGTTCTCGTGCCATATTTATGTGTTCGTATGTATAGATAGTATTGTAGCAATGAACTTTTCAAAGAGTGGCGCTATTTTTGAGACATTTCTTGAATTGACATCTCCATGTTCCTTTTCAGGACTGCATGGAATCATTCACTCATGCACAAAATTCCCCCAATAGCTGTTAGGCCAGGCGATAGCGGCTGTCCCTTACGCAGAGCTACCCAGGTACGTATCTACTCCATTAGAACTCGTAAGGGGCGGAACGATAAACTTCCCCGGCTACCATTAATTTTCGCTTGCCAATGAATACACTGACTGGCCAACACGGCATACACACGAAGTAATCCTATATCTCAACAATACTCCCAATCTCGCATTTCCTGTCATGTAGGAAGTGCTGGGCCTTGCTGGTGACGAACCAAGGCATGAAGAGGCGAGCTGGTGTCTGTCGGTGTTCACAGGTCTTGCACATGGGGTGTTTCTGATACTGAAACCCCGAAAGTCCGCGCGGTTGGGCTATCAACTGGAAAGTATTGCACTGACACTTTGGTCATGTGGAAGGATGAATCTCGGCAGCATCTGGTGGGGTTAGGAGTGGCTATTCAGTCTCAGATGGCTTAGCATAGTGTGGGTTGTTGAGGATTGCCGCACAAGCCACGAGATATCCGACTCACAAACATGCGTCTAATAGCGGACAAGCCTATTAGCCGGCGCATGGGCTTAACTACCGTGCTTATTGAGCTCTCGGCGGTGTTTCGGATCGGACAGTCGACCTCAGAAGCATCACTGTTTGGGCCAGACGTTCACGACGACCTCAGAGAAGAGGCCTGATACGGACTGAACCCGAGGTCCTGCATAGACCAAGGCTTCAACTCCGCGAGATCATCTGGGTCCTTCTCCTCGACGGGCTTTGCGAACTCGAACAGGAACTGCAGCATCCAACGATCCATGCGAAATGAATTCTCCTTTGATTTCTGGCACGCCTTGTGAAACTCGCGGAATCGGGTGAAGGAGGCATCCAGGGTGAGCCAGAAGGTCTGCAAGCGGCTCAAGATCTCGAAGTTCTTCTCGAGGCGGGAGCGCGCGGCCCGGATCTGGATCTCGTCCGTGCCGAAGAGCAGGATGTGCAGCTGCACCGTCGATGAGATGACCAGGACGTGGCCCACCATGGTGTAGTATACTTCACAGCCGGGTGTGGAATATGCGCGGTAGGTGATTTCACAGAGGCCGATCGAGTGTGCCTTGCACTTGTCAGCGTAGTATCTTGCGTATAAAGTGTTGTCGTACGAGTCTTCGTGGAGGTATGGGTAGTAGAGGAGTTGCCCGTAGTGGTAGTATCCGAGGTAGACCGCCACGAACATAGGCCCCAGTCCGAGCGCAGCGTAGCGGGCGAGGTTGGCATGAGTGTCTTGAAGCTGGACTGGGAGGTTCTGATACCACGACTCCAGCTTTAATGTGAGCTGTTCAACGGCCTCTTGGTGGTTGAAATCGAACGCTTGAGTGGTGGCCGCCTGCTGATTGAGAGTGCTGATCTCGACGAGGATAGCGTTGAGCTTGACCATTTGCGTCAACAGCGAAGCCGAGGACTCTTGCATGGAATTGGGACTGGGGAGGTCAAAGTCTTCCCGGCGAAGCTGCAGGAAGATCGTCTCCTCCATCGGGTACGGCACGTCATTCCTGGGTGCCAAGGCTCGTGGAAGGCGGATTCCATTTGATGACCAGACATCAATCATGCATAGAGTCCACCATGCCCTTCTGTTAACCTCTTGGTCCACCCTAGATGCGGCGACCAGGTTGGGGAGATCCAACAGGAGGGCATTGCGACAGGCGATGCTGTAGAAGACGGCTTCAACTGCTGCATCGCCTTCGGTGATTGCATATGCTCCGATAAGGACGCAAGCTTGGACCGTCTGCAGAGAGACTTCACGCAGGTTCAGGAGGTGCTCCGCCTCTTGAGCATACGGTCTGCCTCGGATCCGGGGGTCAATTCCTGCAAAGAAAGGATCCTCGCTAAATCTGGCGGACAGGCTAATCATGGCAAAGAGAAGCACTTTTGGAATGGTGCCATCGACCACATCTTGCATGATACTGGGCTGGTGAAACAGAGAATGGAAAGTATCGTGTATGTAGCGAAAGTAAAACTCAACCAATTCGATACATAGTGGCCTTGACGGCAGCTGTGTGGTGATACTTTGGCACCGAGTCAACTCATACTCAGCCTTCGTAGGCGACCGTGATGAGTTCTGGGCCCAAATCCCATCGTCATGAGCGGGCCCGGCGAAGGAACATTTCACATCGCGATTCTTGCAGTAGACACATGGTGCCCCTGGTGTTGTAGGCTCACATTTCCGGCGCCGATTGCTAGGAACCAATAAGCATTTTTTAGGAGAGCTAAGGAAACGACCTCCCGACATACCGGCATGCCACACAGGCCGTAGGAGGACGCATTCTGGCATTCAGTGGGTTTTCAGCTGGTTTAGCTTGGCCGATATGAGATTTACAAGAAGCGGAGGTTTGCTAACCAGAGCAGAGCGATGTTCGGTAAGCTCTAGGTCGTCATTGCATGTGACCCACCAACCACCTCCGAGGATCCACGGGAAGTCGACTTGCGATTCTAGACCACCGTGCCAATTCCTCCTCTCAGTCTAGGGCATCTTCTAGATGCGGGGTCGACGACGCCTGGTCCAGCGCTAGTACAATCCTCGGAGGATTGATATTGGTAATTATAATTTACTGCTTTGTGTTGTCCAGGATGGAGGAACCTCTACCGGCTGCACGCGTGAGTCGGTTAGCCTAGGAGGCACAAGGTGGTAATACTGGATCCTAAAGGGTGTATGCCACCTCGAAGGCTGTTTAGGTACCAGCCTATTCTAACATCCAAGTGGCTCGCGCTCGATGCTGCGTGGTTTAAATCAATGCGCCAGAAGATGCAGTCTCATCTGTGATCATGGCATCTCCGTTCCTGTTGGCCCTCAAATGTATATCCCGCTATTATCTAGAATTCCCACAAGTCGATACGGGCCCCCTGCGACTCATAGCTCGTCCTTGATCACGGAGTACCTGGTCGCAGACTCGTTCAAGTTGCGCAATCTGAACATGCGGACTCCATGTCGAGGCACCTTGGCCCTCAGAGCATCATGCTGAGGCCCGATACTGCCTACGCGCTTTCCTAACAGTCTTGCATCTCCCTGTTGGAGGCCAATCTTGTAGGGGGTTTCAGTGGAGTTGTACCAATTCTTCTTGTATTGATGTTTTCCATCCAGAATCTGTTCGGCGGTGAAGTCGTCCATCCGGTCTGCCCACAAGTCATAGATGTCGAACTCCAGTTTGGTCTGCGGGGCCGAGCCTTCTGTACCTTCATGCACAAAGATGTCATTGAGACTGGTTTTCATTTCCAAATCCTCATCCGCAGCGTTGAGGAATATGACCAGCTGGTCGTGAGGCCAGAGAGAACCACTCCAAATCTGAATCTCTCCCTGTCCGTATCTATCTTTCTTGACATTCTCATCGCGGAATATTCGAAATGCGGATCGACCGATCGGATCTTGGTTCACGGCAATAACGGCAGGATTGTTCAAAATCGTCAATGCTTTGGGATTCAGCTTGCGAAGGTCGGCTCCGATGAGCAATGGGGACTTCACAGCAGCCCACATGGAGAAGTGTGCCTATACAAAAGAATTAGTAAATACCCTGAATCAGATGCAGAAGAAGCTCCCACCTTGTACTCGTCATCCGTCATCCCACCTAGCCCTACCTCTAACATATCAAGGTCATTCCAACCCCCAGGTTGGCCTCGATCAGCATAGACTGCAACTTTATTCAAGATGTTCATGACAGAGCAGTGTGATCCAGGGGCGATGCAGTAAGGGTCTCTCGGATCGTCACAAGCACACAGTGTGTCCGGTCGGTTGAAGTGGTCGTAAATGTCACCAGACATTCTCCAGGAATTTGAGATAGACATACCCCAAGTGTGGACGTAGTCCTCGCCCCAATTGCAAAGACTGTAGAGGATGGGTCGGCCAGTGCTGTTCAAAGCCTTGGCCATCTTGTTATAACGGTTGAAGGATACTTCGGGATATCCAAAGCGACCCATATGGTAGCAATTGTCGTACTTGAGGTAGTCAACGTCCCAAGAAGCCCATATCTCAGCATCCTTCTCCTCATGGTCTAGAGAACCTGCATATCTTGCACAAGTCATCTCACCTGCGCTCGAATACATGCCATATAGGAAGCCCATATCATGCAGCTGCTTGGCGATCCATTTCATGCCATCTGGGAATTTCCTGCTATCAGAGCGAAGGTAACCATCATGGTCTCGACCGTCCGACCAGCAGTCGTCAAGCACCACGTACTGATATCCCACATCCTTCAGACCACTGTCCAATAGTACTTTTGAAGTATCAAGGAGTAGAGATTGGGAGACATTGCAGCCTAGAGAGTTCCAGTTGTTCCAACCCATCTGAGGAGTCCTAGCGAGGCCATTGTTGACAGCGAGGGTCTGAGTGGTGAACAGGGCACCAGCCAACAGAGACAGCATCTTACGAGGATGAATACACTGAGCCAAAATGAAACCTTACAGAACATGCAATGCCCAGTTCTACGATGGCGGGCTAGAGATTGAAATAGCGGAAGCAGCTTCCATTGAGCAGTGTAGATCAACCATCAATGAGCCGGAACAAGTTCTTTCGGTGGGCCGACTAAGACCCAATTCCAATGTACCACTCAAGAAGCTGGCATATGCAGTGGTACATCGCTAGAATCTGTGGACTCCACAGGTGTGCTCTTTGGGAGGGACGAGGGGAAAACAAGGAAAACTACGCAATGGCAATGTTCCCGAGCCCGAAATGGATGGCTTGGAGTGTATTTAGTGCCCATTGATGTGCCAATCGGACGGCTATTGAAGGTGATATAGCTAAAGATCTTGGGAGACCGTGGCTTTGGTGGGTGGCGGCTTTGCTGGAGGCGTCTTAGAAGGCGGTTTTGAATCCCGCCGGCCTCGCCCCTTTTCTCGCTCGGTGTTTTCCGCTTCGGTCCAATCAAGTCAACTCAATCCCGCCTTTCCCAGATTGACTCCTCATTACCCCGCCATCAACCCGCATCAGATCCCCAGGGCACGTGATCTTGGCCCCGCACGCAAGTTAACGTCCACCCAACAATCTTCGTCTATCATTAGACCTGTCAGAGTCTTGGGTGTTTTCCTGTTACTCCGCCGATTTTACTTTTCTTTTGCGAATAGGCCAGAATAATCATCTCCTCTGCGCAGCTTTGCGGTCATTGCTCCCGCGGGTGCGAATCATCTACACCATCGCTTAGGGCCGCCGTTCTTTTCTGTCTCATGTGAGAGTCTCAAGCCAGTAGTTTTTCTGGCCTTCTAGCGTCCTTCCAGCGGCTTTCCCTTGCATATGCGAGGTTTCAGGGCTGTTTTCAAGGCCGAAGAATCCATATTTTGCGTCCAATCATGCGTGCTTTGAGGCAATAGCCGTCCGTAGGCGAGCTCCACATACATTATCTTCGTTCGATGAAGACAGCCTCTCTATCATGGATGGTATGATCTCTGAAATCTATAAGAGATCACTTCAGCCCCTACGTACAACAAAATTCAGACAACGACTCAACTCCTAGCACTCCATCACGTAGAAGGCTGGACGAGCACCCAGCATCTCCACTCCTCCCACTTTCATCTGGCACAAACATGTCCACCCAAAAGCCGAGTGTCGAAGAGCGGGATCTCTCTAATGCAGAGAGTAATCGACACTTTGAACGAGAATGGCGTGATGAGAAGTGGCAGAGTCGGCAGCTGAGCCAGGCTGCCGCGGACCGAGCCCATGTCGAACACGCCCTTACTCCTGGCCAAGCTATCAGAGCCTACCCTATGGCCATCTTCTGGCGCCTTGCCGTCAGCATGTGTGTCATCATGGAGGGCTATGACACAATCTTGATTGGCAACTTCTTTGCCTTCCCGTCTTTTCAACGCCAATGTAACTATCCCGACTCTCTCAGAAAGTTAAAAGACTGATCCGTGTCTAGACGGCGAATTTGTTGGAGTTACAGATCAGACGAGATCAGGATATCAACTCACTCCTGCATGGATGGCTGGGCTCGGCAACGCATCTGGAGTTGGGGCCTTTTTCGGAACTCTTCTCTGTGGTTATCTCGTAGCTCTCTTTGGCCAAAAGCGGGTTATTCTTGGATCCTTAATCCTTCTTTCCTGCACCATCTTCCTCACGTTCTTCGCATCAAACATCAAAATTCTCATCGTGGGTCAGATTCTCTGTGGGTTTCCATGGGGAGCATTGGCCACGATTGCACCTTCATACGCATCAGAATGTCTTCCACTGGCTTTACGAGTATATTTCACAAGTTGGACAAACATGTGCTTCATTATCGGTATGTGCTCTTTCCGACTCATTGCTGACTCGGACGTCTGCTAACTCACGAATAGGGCAACTCATCGCAGCTGGCGTCCTGAGAGCTTGCTTAGAGCGGGACGATCAGTGGGGTTTCCGCATTCCATTCGCCATTCAATGGGTGTGGCCAGCCTTCTTGATCCCTTTGCTGTCATTCGCTCCTGAGTCACCTTGGCATCTTGTCCGCCAACACCGACTCGAGGAGGCTGAGAAGTCTCTCCGCCGTCTTCAGCGCGCATCGGCAAACATCGACGTGAAGGAGACCCTCGCATCCATCGTCTACACGAACAATCTTGAAGAAGAACTCTCTGTTGGCACCAGCTACTTTGATTGCTTCTCTGGGTTCGAGCGTCGACGCACAGAAATTGCATGCATATGCTTCGCGGGCCAAGTTTTATCCGGTTCCTCCTTCGCTTACAATGCCTCGTACTTCTTCGAACAAGTCGGTCTTGCCACGGAAACCACTTATTCGCTGAACCTTGGTGGCACAGGGCTGGCACTTTTCGGAACCCTGGTGAACTGGTTCTGCTTGATGCCATATTTCGGACGCCGCACCATCTACGTGATTGGCATGTTTGCTATGGCCATGACTCTTTATCTGATCGGTGTGCTCAATGTCTGGACCAATCAGCAGCCTGTTGCCATGTCCCAAGCAGTCCTAACTCTAGTTTGTCAGTCCCCCACCGGATCACCCCTTGCGTATCCATATACTAACTCCATCTCCCAGGGACTTTCCTATTCCAACTCAGCGCCGGCCAGCTCGGATGGGCACTCCCAGCAGAGGTGGGATCTACACGCCTGAGACAAAAGACAATCTGCCTTGCCCGTAACGCATATTATATCGTGAGCGTGATCTCGGGTGTTCTCCAACCATACTTCATGAACCCCAAGGCATGGAACCTCCGCGGATACACTGGATTTGTGTGGGGAACGACCGCCCTTCTGACATTCATCTGGGCGTACTTCCGCCTCCCTGAGACGAGGAACCGCACCTTCGAACAGCTGGACATTCTTTTCGCCAAGGAGGTGCCCGCGAGACAATTCTCAAAGACCAACGTCAACGCCTTTGACAAATCCACCACCAGTGGTCTAGCGATCCGCTACAGCATCACTACCATGGACCAGAGACGGCCCAGTTTGGTGCCGAGCATCACTCGCGCCATCGCGGCTAAGACAGGCCTGGACGTTGCATACTGCAGTCAGCGCAACAGTGTTGAAATTGGAGCCGCTGGCGGGAGTAGGAGGCCGAGCATTGCTGCAGATGTCACGACATATGTGAACCGGGATCACCATCAGGGATAGATTGAAGATGCTACAAACGGGCAATGACTAAAATCCTACCTGAGGATCGAGTATTTTTTGAGAGAAACTATTTTTCCCCCCATCGAGTCGCAACGGAGTAACTTTTCAAGTCGACGCACTGCAGAGACCGTACATCGTCGATCATCATGTATTGAATTCAGGGTCTACCTATATATATTCCATCTTCTACAGGGCTATGATGTGACCTCGGCCCCTTCTCTTGGGTGTCGAATTTCTCCTTTTCTGTCTCAGGCTTGCAGGACCCGTTCCAAGTTCCACTCTCCTCTCGTCACACTGGCATGGCCAAGGGTGAATCGGCTCAAGCTACTCTAATGAACTAGATCCTACTTCTACGGATTTAAAGCATTTTGCGGAGCGGCTCAGACATATAACGTTGTTATTGGGTAATGTGGGGTGTTCGTTGCTGGAAACGTCACGTGATGTTTACTGCTCCGCCTTGAACCAGAATGGTTTGATCCAACATGGTGAGAAAAAGAGGAGAGACGAGACTTTGCATGGTGAGAATGTTGATTCTTTTAATTAATTAGCTGCTACGCTGTATTTATCGTGGGTCTCACATCCCAAAACCCAGATCTTCTAAACGGACCCAGGACGAGAGTTGCCACACCTTGGCACATCCACACAAGCTCCTGTTGGGACAATAATGCTGCTTTAATCGTTTCATTTGAGAAAAGATCGGGATACCATGCAATCTCGTAAAATTTCTTCCTTGAAAAGACTCTGCCACCATGGCTCGTCTCTTCAGGATGTGGAAAGAAAAACCACTAATCGTGCTCCCACCCTTCACGCGTAAATTCTTCCGTTTACAACATGGCGACACCGCCCAAAACGGCAGCTCCCAGCAATCCCCAGCCGACGGAGAGCATGCTGGCATAGTTTCCAGTGGGGGTGGGTGTCGAACTGCCTGTAGCTGATGCTGCAGTACCAGATGGAGCGGCGGAACTACTGGCGTGGTCACCTTCATGGCTAGAGGATTCATTGGCATTGACGTAGGCACTTCCAACAAGAGGAGATGCGGAGATACCGGTGCCGTTCGTGCAAGATGATGGCTCTTCGGGTGAAGTTGATGTGAATGTAATGTCGGCGCACTGAGACACACCAAGAGTCAATTTCCTCTCTCCCTACAAATGCCATAATAAATGCAAGGACGGAGCCAGCGACTTACGTTATAAAGACCGCTTCCATCGTGGCTGTTGGTGATAACTTGAATGGTGCCATTAGTTCCCTCGGTGATGTTGAGATCAGCTGGGATAGGGATAGCAGCTAGGCAGAACTCTCCAGGTCCGAATTCCTCAATGGTTGGGAGGATGATCGTGTTGAAGCTGTCACCGACATCATTGCCGATGGCAAGAGCGATTTGAAACAAGTTTTCGGTGTGGCCTAGCTCGACGGCGACAGCTACAGACGTCATGGAGACGCGGGTCCGATTCTGAGTCTGGTCGTAGCCGCCGCAGGGGAAGGTCGCTTGGTTCTCGTCATCGTTGCCTCGTGGAGCGGGGAAGGAGAGCTCGAAATGAGCAGAAGCGAACAGCGGGAGAGCGAGTAGAGCGAGAAGTGATGGAGGGATCATCCTGGCGGCTGAGCTCGTGAGGAGGGAAAAGAAATGACTTTGAAATAGCTTGTTATCGGGGAGTGGATGGTGCGTGCCGGTAGGAATCGAGGAATGAAGTCGAAAGAAAATTAAATCTCGACCCTACCGAGCAGCAGCTAGGATCTTATACGACATTCCTCATTCCTCTCGCAGTAGTAGCGGCGCATCCCCCCTGTATGTCCATTCTCCGGTAACACACCAAAACGAGGTCCTCATCTAGGCCGGCCATTATCGGGGCGAGGCGCTCGGTATGCCCAGGCGTCAACCACCCTCAGCACACGCGGATCCACACCTCTAGCCAACAGCCATCACTGACACTGCACGCCAATCCAGGTACCAGCACCTTTACCCCAATGCGCACGAAGGGACCGGCGTAGTGCTGCAGTAGTAATCTTGGGAAGTATGCCCAGGGCACAGTCTACTTAGGTAGCGCCTGGAACAATGCAGTAAGCGCATCACGCCGCTCATCAAGGTGGCGATTGTCGGTCCCTGGGATAGCGGAGGAAGGTGGGCGTAGAGTGTGATTGGGACGACCGCTCCATCAGAAACGTGCTCGCGACTGCCAAGACAATCGGACAAGCTCAAATGCCAAGAGATAGCGGGCTTGGCTATGCCTTGGCGAGCAAGTTTTGAACATCTCGATGAGTTCGGCCATTTTTCCACCCTTGGCAGGAGATACTCCTCATTCTCAGGCAGATCGAGCCTACGTTCGCATGTGCTCATCTCTCTGGCAACACGTGAGTCGCAAAACAAAACTCGACGACGAAGACGGGCCACACGCGACGACCTATCGTGTATGGCACAACCATGGCCAAGCCCGCCCTCGCTACTTTTCAGATAGCTATTCTGCTACCGCCTGCCAATTTCTTTTGCTCTTGCCAGAACTCAATTCCTCATTTTGAAAACTCTCTGGATGATCAAAATGGAGCTCAAGCATCATCAGTCAACCAGCGAGCGCCTCTAGCCTTCTATCGATGCCATTTTTCCCGCTGGATATCGCAAGCTCCGGGGAGAGGCGGCAGTTGTGAGAACTGCATCTCGGATCCAAGCCTCGCACATAGCCACCACCTTGAAAAATGGAGTTTTCACAACACTCAAGAGGGGAGTTCGTGAAGGAGAAGGCATGCCCGATTCTTGGCTATCACCAAGATGGCTTTGGCAAAATTGTTCGGTAGGTGCGCGGCTGGATTGCTAGGAGTGGTTTCTAACCTCGTCGGCGTTGTTCCTGTTCCTCCCCTTGTTGCCAGCGCTCTTCTATGTTTTCCTTCTTCTCCTCTTGTATGTGGGCTTGTGTCTCTTGTTGCCTGGGTTCGCCCTTTCCCTGTCCGCGGTCCTGATCTTGTTGGAGTCGCCCATTTTGTTCGTGTTCTTTGCGTTCGTGCTCTTGTCGGAGCTCCTCATTTTGCTGTTCTTGCATGCGTGCGTGCGCTTCTAGGTAGCGCTTTGCTCGTCTCTTTCTCAGTCCCTCTTTTCGGCGAAATTCTTTTCCCAGTCGCATGCGTTCTTCCTGGATCTGTTGGTAAGTCCGACTTGTTTGCTGGAAGTGCTGCTCCGCCAGCGGTAGCGTCATGTGATTTCCCCCACCACTGTCCGCATCGCTTCACTGGCGAACGTGGCGCAACTTGAACATATGTTGCCGTCGCGGGTCTCCATTTCCTCATTCACCGTCAAGACTTCAGAACATGGGGTCCCCCAAAACATAGCGTACTGGCATCTGGCGAGTCCAGCATCTTTTGTATTCATCTGGAGATTGCAACCATCACACATCCTCCTAACTGGACCCCATCGGCACATGTTGTAAGGAATCTGCCTACGGGCTAGGTTTGGAGGAACCTCCTGCAGTCAAAGATATGGATCTCAGTGCCATTAGAATGATATGTCCGAATGAAATCATGCGGTCGAAACCAGATGGGAGGGGCTGATTGTCGGAGTGGATACTGGATGAATGGGGACTTGACGAAGCACAACAAACGAAATATGCTTGTGGGAAATATACTGGCTTTCATCACGTTGGAAGGGTTCAGTGACTGGCCTTTGAACCAGTTCCGTTGTTTTCTCGCAGCTTCCTCAACCACCCGGTTGTGCCTCACGTTCAATTTGATCCAGCAAGCGGCCCTGCTCGGTGCCTTTTGTCATGACTGGAAGGAAGACGTGCATCGTGACCGCCATGCACATCGAATGCAAAAGAAATAGAACCAAAATCAAGGTCACGACTAAGTTCTCTGAGAAGGCTCAGTACCTGTTTGACTGCCTCCATCAAATTGAAACCAAGCCTGCTGTCCCCGGCCCCAGACCCTGAATATGTGCAATGATGCCGCCCGTTTTCTGGCAGCAAGTTCATGCATTCACGGTTGCTTTACTGCCGACTGCCGACTTGTCTCTCTTTGGGATAATGCTTCTCCCCACGTGGAAGGCCCACGACGATCCCCATCACACAACCCTCCAGCCGTCCATGATTCCATAACGTTCACAACCATCATTCTTCACCCTCGTCGATTGTCTCCATTCCATCATCACCACTACCGTTCACTCCCTTCGTCTGCTTCTTCTTCCCATTATGATTCCCCGCCTGAGTCGCTTTCCTGGCCTCCTCCTCCTTCTGCTCTTCGTCCAAACACTGGGCACACTGATCCTTGTAGTCGTCAGCCCAAGACGTCTTAAATGAAACGCCCGCTGCGCAGAGGCCCTTGAGCCGGAACTCCAGACAAGGTTTGACGCGGTCGAATTCGGTGGCAAATTGCTTGCCGCACGTCGAGCAGTACTTGCGTGTTGGATGCTGGCTGCACATTTTGTTGATGCTCTTCCCGATTCTGTTATTGTGGTGTGGTATTGTGGTCGCCAGCTTGTTGGGAGCTTAGAGGCGTCGCTTGATAGGTACGTGGGGGCTGTGTGGATGGCGAGTTCGCCCGTACAGGAGATCGTGGCTGCTGGTTTTGGCACTTTCTTTCTAGAGTAGCCTCTATAAAAGGTCGGATGAGCAAGCCTCGCAAATACGTCTGGAAGAGAGTGTGAAACTGTACGAGTATGGCGAGAGACCGCGATTGGCAAGATATGACGTTCGGAAGTGAAAGACGTAACCGTCTGGATGACAGCGCCTCTTTGATCAGGTCCTGAGGTGTTTGTCCTCTAGTATCTCCTCACTAGTACAGAGGCACAGTGCTCGAGGGGGGATCTCTCGCAAAACTGTTTGGTAAAGAATTGCCAGTCAGAGTGAAGGAAATCCAAGGACAATAGGACGAAGCCAATCTGAGGGTGTCAATCGCCCCAACGACAGACACTAGACGTGACCAAGTTGTCTTTGTATGTCTACACTATCGGGACTGCGCGCGAGATGGGCAGCCGAGGGAGCACATCGCGCACCTAGGCATACAGCGCTCTCGCGGTCTTATTCGATTGCATCAAACCAAAGCCAGATGTCCTTATTACCTCTAGTAACGTAGTTCAGCCCCAAGTTGTATGCACAGGATACAATTCACAAACAGCTCCCAGGCGCGGGTGGTCCCAACTAAGCCCATAGGTTGAAATCCATGGCTGTTCTTGAAGACTGAATGAACCAGCCCCAGCAACAACCCGTATTGAGATTGGGGGTGGCCTGGGCCAGGACGACAACGTGTATCTCAACCAAGCACCAATCAAGAGGTAGACAAGGGTTCCCAGGTTTCACATCCCGCGTCCATCTCTGATTGGTCTCTATGAGAGATCAGAGGGCAGGGGGCCGAGCGTGAGGCATACATAGTATGAAAGCGTACGCCCGGCCCAAACTCCGAAAGTAGTTGCAGTGGGGAGTCAGAGGTGAGAATGTAGAAATTAAGCAAAATTGCATTAAAAGAACAACCGACCTGGGTGTACAAAAGCTATGCGCTATGCTACTACTGCTATCCAACAGACGCCCGAAACAAAGACTCAACCCGAACTAATCAAAAACATCACTTGCAACGCGCTCCTGCAGGGCCTCCTTGAAGCGAGATTCCATTTTCGCTCTCTCCTCCTCCGAGACGCTGCCGTTTTCTGCAATCAGGCGCTCACGGGCCTGAATGGCGATCCTGGTCGCCGCGCCGCGAATGCCCTCTGCGAATTTCCTGGTGCCGCAGACGTAGCCGCGGGCGTCACTGCGCCAGAGGGCAACGATGTCTTGGGCTTCGAGGAGCATGCGGTCCGGGACGTAGGCACAGCCTTGGGACGCTTCTTTTTCCTTGCTGAATGCGTAGCGGACTTCGACGACGCCTTCCTCCACCCACTGGTCGATTTGCTCCGCATACAGTCTGTCCCCGACCTGGGTGCGGCAGCCGAGGAAGAGGATGGCTCGCGCGAGTTTGCGGTTCGGGTTCGCCTTCAATTGGATCGAGCGGTGTTGGAGGAAACCTCTGAATGGCGCTACACCCGTGCCAGCCGCGAACATCAGCAGAGGCGTCTTCTCGGCATCGACGGGGATGCGGAATGTTTTCTTCGCGGATGGTCGCACACTGACCTGCACGGTGTCTCCTTCTGTCAGACTTTGCAGGTAATTGCCTGTCACGCCCTCGTATCTTTGCTCAGGGTCTGACATGGCTGCGGTGTCGATCACTCCGTAAGTGATGGTGCAGGTCGAGGCCTTTTCCAAGGGAGAGGACGAGATCGAATACTGCCGGACATGCAGGGGCGGAAGCATAGTGAGAAAGTCGCCGAAAGGAAGTTGTACCGACGGATGATGAGAGAGGATGTCGAAGAGACTGGTGCGCTTTCCGGTTATCTCTACTTCATAAGAACCGTTCTCAGCAGTCAATTCCTGGAGGTAGGTTTTGTCTCTGGAGTCTTCGGCGTACAGCGCGAGGACTTTGAGGTTCTTTTTCGTAGCTGGCTCCGATAGCTCAACATAACTGCGCAGAACATCGAAGACCGACAATCCTACGTTGGTTGGAATGACTGAAGGAAGATCAGATTTGATCGTGACGACGGAATCCCACGGGAGACCAAAGTGGTTCATGATGCGTCTTACATTCTTCTCCGAGTTCAAGGGAAGAATTGCAAGATAATCACCACATTCGTAGGTAGAGTCGGACGGAAGTTGGATCTCCATGTGTCGTTTGGTAGGTTCACCGTTGCTGGTAAGCACATAGTTCGACATGACCAGTGCCGGCTTGACATCATATCGCAGGCTTGAGGCGCGAGCATTGGTCGAAACCTCGACGTTGCTTGTGGGTTCCGGGGCGTCTTGAGATTGCTCCAAGGACATTTGAGGCCAGAACGAGTTGTCTACCCAGTCATCGAAGTCACCATAAAGGTTACCCTTTGCAGCATCGATGAACCCAGCTGGCACCAGTCTCTTGGCTCCGCATTTCGTCAAGAGCTCATCCGTCAATTTCGGTATGCGATGGAATGTGTGCGTCCAATCTCCTGCGCCACAGACAGTCAGTATCTTGATCAGCAACATCACGAAGCTCGGGAACATACGGTGGCCACAACCAATTACAGTGTACTCAACGCCGGCCAAGGAGCCCTCCTTGCACTCTTGCAACCATTCAATAAACCTTGCAGCATTATCTGGAGGTTGTCCCTCATATGATGAAGTGATCACAATCACTGGGTTGTCTTTCGGAAGGTTGCCGGTGGCCGAATCCATGTCGGCGATGGTTGGCGTGTAGCCTCGGGATGCCACATCCGAAGCTATGCGTTGAGCAAAGGCTTGACATGTTCCGGTGTTGGAACCAAATAATATCGAAATAGGCTTCGACTGCTTAGATTTCGAAGATGGGGCTTTGCTGGATCCATTTGCTGTCGCATGAGATTGCACACCGTTTTTGCCATTGGCTTTGGAAGCCGCGTCACTCGTATGGAGCAAGGTGTCCATGTTTGTCGCGTCCATCTGGCCTCTGGGTGTGACACGAATATACAGATCATCGGGTTTGACTGTGAGCGTCTGTTTGATCTTCATCGTGTAATTTGGATCATCTAGTTGGACATCAAAGTTCTGCAAGATCATAGCCAGAACAAGCATAGCCTCTTGCCAGGCGAATGGACGGCCTATGCATGCCCTCTTACCGTTCCCGAAAGGCTATCGCGAAATTAAATTAGAATTACTGAGAACGGTATTAGTGGGAGGCAACTCACCTTCCAGGCGCCTGGGTATTGAGATAGCACCTTATCAAAGTTCTCGTCCAACATGCGCTCAGGTTCGAAATCATCAGCATTATCTCCCCAAACCTTCGCATCAGTTTGGCATTTAGACATTAGAAGGATGATGTGATCGTTAGGGTCGATTCTGTACCGTCCATTGTCGACCGTGACAACCTCATGGGCGATGGCTGGGTTGACCTGCTTTTGCAGGACGGGGACTGTTGGCGAAAGACGTGCGGTTTCTCGGAGAACGGCATTGAGGTATTTCAGCTTCTGAATGTCCTCAACTTCAATAGACCTCTTTCCAATGACTTCATCTACTTCCTTCTGTGCCTTTAGATAGGTGTGAGGATGCTTAAGGAGGTGAGCGGTTGCGAATGACAGTAGACCAGAAGTGGTTTCGTGCCCTATTAATTGATCATCAGAAGATACTTTTAGGGCGTGACATAGCATAGTTACTTACCAGCAATAAGAAAAGTTAGCATTTGTTCCGTGATTAGCTCATCACGCATGGTCTGGCCTGTTTTTGGGTCTTTCCCAAAGATCATTGTGTTCAGCACATCAGGCTTGTCACTTGGATTCGCTCTCCTGTTAGTGACAATATCTTGACCGATCTTGCGCATCAACTTCCGCGCATCCTCGTATTCCTTATTCGCCTTGTATCGCAGTTTTGTAACGATGCCTGGTCGCGTCGTTCGAGCGGTATTCTCCGAGAATACAGTCATCAATGCCTGCACGAACGGATGTAGACCATCTGAATAGAATGAATTGAAGCGGAAGCTCATCGTGCAAAGGGCGATCGTGTCCAGGGTGAGACGGGTATAATCCTCGGTGGCCAGGATTCTGTTCTCGGCTCCTTTCCGAGCCCACGACAAAATCAGTTGATTTGCAATGTCCTTCATGTCCGGAAACATCGACTGGATGGAGAATGGAGCAAATGCCGGCATCAGAATCCTATGCCCCTGATGCCAGTCTGGATCATCATTTTTGGCGGTGAAGAGGCCCTTGGGGCCAGGTACAGAGGAGACCTGGGGTGGTGGCACTTTGGAGAAACGCTTTTCGTCAGTGAGTTCCTCCAGCAAAGCTGCTGAGCTGCAAACAATGCGCCTTTTGCCGCCGAGCATTGCTTGATAGATTGGCCCATAGGCCTCGGCAACTCGTTCCAATCCTCGGAGAGGAATGTCTCGGTCTTGCCATATGTCGAGCAGATTTCCGACGACGGGAAGGGAGCGGGGACCTGGTATTGGTTCAGTCATATTGAGAGCTTCAATTGCAAGCAGAGAAAGAACAGCCAGAGGAAGAAAGGAAAGCTCAGTGCAGAGAATAGATCAAGAGCACTTCGAAGCTAGGCTTCTAGCTTTATTCTTTCCCCAATACCCTCAGCCTCCAGTCTGTCAAGGAAGTGGCCTGTAATCGTTGAGACATAAATGATGACCGCCCTGCCCTGCTGCGCATTCCCCGAACTGGTATTCATAGCGAGGTTGGGGCTACATTCCGTTCCTCAGCCACGTGCTGGTCGGAGGACAACCAATTCATTGAAGCATGATGGCTTAGCTCTACATCCGGCAGAAACGCCTAAGCGACCAATCAATATTAGCGCCTCCGTTGCATTAGTAGGTCGGGCACTTGGTCTATCAGATGCGAGCCGTGTTGACGTCAACGAGACTGGGTTTGGTCAGCGTCTTCTTACGCCCGCAGAAGTGCGCAATGCGCCATAACCTATTTCGCGAGGCGGAGGTCCCCTGCGTAGACTTTGGAACGTGCTGAGCCCCTGTCTGGTGGAGCTGATATCCAAAGTGAGTAGGGTAGGGTCTTTCTACCGAATGGGTCTCCGTTTTGGGAAAGCTCCAGGGAACTCCGGAACTCCGGCGCGGGGGGTGGGGCGGTCCCACGGGCGCAGCACCCCTAACCCACCAGCCCCTGCAAACTCTATGTCGACATCGTACTAAATATCATTTGTCAATGCCTCTTCGTGTTCAGGGTCCATGCTTTTCAGCTGGACGCCCGTCGGCTACCAATAGTTCCCTTCTTGTTGTGGATCAATAATAATCGCTCAGCTTTGCATATGAATTACGAAGAACCTCGTCCGGGCAACGTGAACGCTGCCTGTCACACTTGCACCTAGCATACTCTTAGCAGCAGCTCGTGTTGAATTCTACGGCGCCGAGATTTCGGACTCTGGAATGTGCATCGGGGCTTGCATCCTCCACCCTCGCATTTTGCGGATCTCACATGGTTTGACTGATGGAACTGTTCACGATCCAGAGTCCCGTAGGGCACCAATAACTCGGGCCCGAATGGGTTTTATCCCCCAGCACCAGCAATCACTTGGTGGCCGGCCAAGGCTCGAACACTCATTACTCTCTAGTGATCTCACTTGCACAATTGTCTCGTGTAGATTGCGTCAACTTTCTGGACCCGCCGAAGATAATCTGACAGAATGTGCGCACAAAGATCTTATTCAAAGTAGTTCCACTAGTGCATTTGGCATATTGGTACGACCAGTGCATGAACTGACGATCAGCAGTGCTGGTGGCAGAAAACAATCTGGGGCTTTTAGGTCTGATCATTATTTCGTGCTCGAGGGACGGAGCCTCCAATGAAAACGGCCACAGACCACCAGAGTTGCTTAGTACCAGATTGGTTCCAAGACGGGAGATGTTAGTGCCGTTGCCTTCAACATCAAAACCAGCCGCAAATGTTTGCACGACCAATTATTGCACGCTATGGCATTGCCTTTGTACCTTCAACTCATGTACCATCTTGTCTGATTACAATACCATACGCTTACCTACGAGGGTTCGATACCTAGGTTGCTTGGATGTGCAATTGGTTTATATTTAGCTGAATGCGAATTCAAAACGTCCACAAAGATCTCGTCAGACACGTCTATATCTGCGTCAACAAAAGGTGTTCCACTCCTCGTCCTCGACTGCGGGCGTGTGATGTGATATCCATCGTTACCAGAGAAGTTGACAGAAGATGGGGGAGGTATTCACTTCGCCAAAGCACATATTTTGCGCATAACGCCTGTGGAACTTTGTGATGCATGAACCGTTGTTGAACTGACAATCGCCGGAAGAATCGTGAAAGTTGCTTCTCAATGTTACGATGATTGCAGCATCCTTTAATGTGAAGTCTCGTATGAGTCAATTGCCAATTTCGCATTGATCCCGGTGCGACGACTACGATCTCCTGGGCTTTGATGCTCCAGTCGATTGTGTAGAACCTGCAAACATCAATGCGACTTGCGTGATCCAATCGTGAATCTGGCAGCAGATCAATTGCAAATTGGCTCTTTCGTGAGAATTCGGAATTGACGGGATCTGAGGCAGGCGTCCCGGCTTGATGCGCGATTGCATGGTCCTCCATCCGGCTTTTACTCATTCCTACCAAAGATGCACCTCGACCGCTATATTTATTAATCGGAATGAAGATGGAGTGGCCCTCGCTTTCTCGAAGGACGACCATCAGCCTTTTGACCGCGATAGTCTGTCGTCCGGACTAGAGCGGACAGTATGGCAGCCGACAGTAGTGTTAGGATGATGAGCAGTATCCTCCTGGCCCACAATACGGATCTTGTATACGGGCTGATCGTGTACAGTCCCGTGTTCAAGCCATTGTTTCCTCGATCCCCGCTGGTTTGTACATAATGGTGAGTTCCTAGAGGGGTCTCAACACGGCGCCAGTATCGTAGGTTACGAGGAGGGGCAACAAGTTGAGCAAGCGAAGCATCCAGCTCGGGCGACAAGCGGACAGACTGAGGCTGAGCAGAGGTTGAACCAGATCACATGACATTAAGCGCAAGCAAGGCCGCCCCCTAGCAGGCATACAAGGCTAGGCGCAGACTCGGCCCTATTTTTCCTTGATTAATGCATTAAATAACGGCAGTCATCGTGAGTTCCTCAAGTGGCTAGGTAGTTGAATAGGCAAATATATTACGGTATCATTACGGAGAAGGAACGGTGTCAGTACATACCAGCGACAACCCCGCTCGCGAAGATTGGGTATTGGGGTTGGTTCAACTACAGGGAGGTCCGGGAAATGGCCTGTGCACCACTAACTTCGTTAGCTCATGCTAGCACACCAATGTCGCACAGGCTCGCCATAGCTCGTGAAGACCCACCAGGCGAAAAGCGTGGTTTGTCATGTTGGGTTGCCAGGCGTGTAGCTCGTATTCTCCCGCCTGCAACACCAAGTCCAAGCAGACTCCAAGAAAAGAGAGAGTTCGTACAATGGAAGGCGGGGAGGAGAGAAGTAGGGAAGGACAAAGGCTCACACTAGTCTAACATCCTGTAGCATCTATCATAAATCGCCTCCGTTTGCAGTAGACTAGGTAATGGTTGCAATTGAAGTAGCTTAGATACTAGGAAGTAGTTACTAATACCACCTTTCGCTTCCCAGCGAGCACTATGCGCTACTCGCCCGGATCATGCCAATCGGTCAGACGGGCTTGGTCGCACCATGGTGAATGGTCGACACCTGATCATGGTTCCCAAACGACGGAGTCTTCCCCGGTGTGAACGCAATGATGACTCCATGTATGATATCGATGGGATTCAGAGCGTGCAGCAGCGCGCGGAACATGCTGTATTTCTTGTCTCCTGTGTCCACTACTTCTTGGTATTCTTTCGAGTGGAAGGTGAAGTAGAACCAGACGCTGAAAATCAAACTTTCAATTGAGGTTAACAGCGCAGGTAGGCCGATAGAGATATCGAGATGGGTGACCTTGGCCCCGCCTTGGACCTGTGTGCTCACTATGCTGAAAATGAACTGTGGAATCGGGCGTTAGTCGACGACATTTTGGACGAGCTCACATGGTTGAGTTCACTTACGCGCTGGAGCACCTGGATTGCGACGAATAGCTTGAATGAAATCAATTTCATAATTGCCCGTCGTCCTTCCATGTATTTTTTCAAACGTCGCTGAAATCTCAGGATTGCCAGGAGAGCATATACCATGGAAATTGTCTGTAACACGGATAGCTGGGCCAGGTTAGCAATTACTAGAGGCGGTGGCCAACAAAAAGGGCTTGTTTACAATGATCTGCCCACGTTTTCCTTTCTTGGTTGTTGAACAGACGTGGCCAGTTGCCTGGAGGATTTCTTGGACGATAATTAGAATCGTGTAGATCACCACGAAGAAGAACACAGTTCTCCATATACGCTGCAATATCGTCAGAAATGAGGGCTCTTGGAACTGGTCTCAACTCACCATAAACCAACGTATGCTGCCATCCCGAATTGGTTTTCCGTCCCTTGCCTTGGCCTCCAGATTGCGAAAGAATTCGTTCCGATTGCGCGCTTCTGGGACAACGTAATGGACATACAGCAAAAACAGCGAAGCAAGAGCGTATGCTTCGTAGAGGTTGGCTATAGGATCCACGTACTCGGCCGCTGTGTAGACATGCACGGATATGAGAGCAAAAATGGCGAAAACGAGAGGCGTTGATATGATGCGAAAAATAGGCCGTTGCTCGTCAGGAGCCCTGTACCGCCTCAGGTGCGGAATTGCCAGTACCAGCCACAGAATGAGCGTGAGTCCAAGACATGCGTAGTTGATGTATGTGATGAGGCTTTTGAACGTGAGAGTACCAGTGATCGGCTCGCCAGTTAGTGTACCTGATCCTTCGATCGCTGGACATTCCCCCATAATGAGTTTCAGTGATGTCAAGTTGGCTGTGGGCGAAAATGCTCGAAGTGTACAAGTTGTTGACAGTGAAAATCAATACGTGCTGAGCACTGTAAGCAGCAGCAGTCCTCGTAGAATATATTCTCAATGGCCTAGATGGATTTTACATGTGCGACCATTACATGATCGGAGCCGGGACATGGACTATGCCTTAGCTGGCTCGTGATACGAGTTATTCCCACGTGAACCTGCTAATCGAATGGGGAATACTGCCATGGCTGACTTTGGGAAGGCTCATCGACTGGAGGCTCGTTGCCTGGATACCAACCTCATGAATGCCGTATCCCATTGGCCAGCTCGGGCCTTGACGTGGTGTGGCGCCGTGAGATATGCGGAATGTGCCATGGTCGAAAACAGCAGGTCTAAGCCACCCTGGTCTCTCTTTGGGAAGCCATACGATCAATAAGTTTTAGCAAATGATGGTTCTGTCAGACCCTGAGCACGGACCTTGATCTTGGCATCTCGATGAAGGTTCCGTTGGCAACAGGCCAGTGCTTAAACTTTCGTCCTTCGCTAGATCCTTGTATGATATCAAGTGCTGGAGTTGGCGTGTGACCGATGCGAAACTCTGATGGTCCGAGCTGAACTTGCGTAGCGAGATCGAAAGCTTGGACTAATTACTAATGAAAGATAGTTGGCCTGATTAGACCATGAAACGGCTTTTACGTTTCGTTTGTTTATGTCCGGAGACTTCTACAAATTCATTCGCTTGATACGGGTTGTCCGAGGATGGTGTTTATTATTGTTGGTCTGTAGTACTCCGTACTCTCAGCGTGTTGTGAGTTTTGGCTCTGGATAGCCAAGCCAATTGAGACACATTGGGCTATATTTATCTGAGGCTATCGTGCTTAAGGCATGCTAGCGCTGGCTGTGGGTCCCCCGCTTGTACCATGTAGCCTCGTGAAGGTGGCCAGATACGGACATGCTTTCGAAGACATCTACAGGCAAGCTAAAAGTTCTTGCCAGTATATCGACTTTGCACCGAAGCAAACCTGGCACAAATTTATTAGTTGAGTAATTCTGTCGATCTGAGCATTCATGAAGCATATCGAACTTACCCTTGAGGACACGCTCGCCCAAGCGCTACACTGCCGCTCCTCATATAGCAGATTTTCGCCTCTGCGCAAGCATCGCTAGTACAGTTCGGACTCTTTACACTTGTCTTTCCCTGAAAAGTATTGAATTTCGACACCAGAGAATGATTTGTCGCCATTGCCTCGGTTACGCGATGCCAGTAGGTTGCATTGAGAGGTGCGCTGTCAGGCCACCCAATTGAATATGCTTCTCTGGCTGAGTACTCAAATTTGAAGACTGGGCCGGTTTGACTGGCATTTATCGCACCAAAACTGCTCACATTGGAGTAGTATGTGTACGCATTGTATACACTGAAATCGCCGGTATCGACTTCATAGACACGGTAGCCAGAATTGAGATTGGTCAAAGGAGTTATGCTCGGCCCGATCCAGCCAACAGTTTGAGCATTGGAATCATCACGGGCAGTGCCGTTATTCGCATAATAGATCATGAACTGGTCTTCATGCGTGTGTCCGAAGAAGACACCAGCAATGACATGAGGCGAATACCTGTCAATGATCTGGTAGAACAAATCTGCAAGGTGTCAGTTTGATGGCCCCGGTCGAAAGCATTGGGTGTTCAACTGTGCATACCTGTAGGGTTGGGCAATGGATTTGTTCCATCCCAGCCTGTCAACACATGACCCAAAACCCATACGCGCTCACCTCTATCCTCAGCCTCTTGAAGCTCCTTCGCAAGGAACCTCATATTGCCAGAATTATCCGGGTTTGTCGTGTTGCTAATTCATCCATGTCAGCTGATGTAAGTGCAGGTAGATGCCATCTTCTGATCCTTACATATAATTGAACAGATTGCTCCGATACCAAAAATCAGTGTTCAAGGTAATGATTCGCAACTTAGGGAACTTGGGATGGTTGATACTGTAAGCAGCATAATGCATACGGGCTTCATTGGCAGCCTCGGTAGATATCCAGTTGTTTTGCTGCCACAGAGATGCAACATGCTCGAAGTTCCATGATTGTTGCTGGCCAAGGTTTCCAGGGAGGGTATGGGGCGAATCAATTCCGTCTGGGTTTGTGTCGTGATTACCAAGGACGGTAAATATTGGACCACTTGGGATATAGGACTTTAGCATATGGTAAATCGACCATTCGCTGTACATAGTGTAGTTCCTGGAGAGTTCGTTTTGGCCTTCGTGGCTCACGAGATCACCGGTGTAGATTCCAAAAGCAAATTGATCGTTTTCAGACTGATTGTTATGCGTCGTGCCTGTCAATGGAGCAATTGACTCAAGAGCCGCCGTGAGCAGGAAATACGGACTGTCACACTTGAATGCACCGTACAGTGGTGCTGGGATTTCAAGCTTCCCAGAAGTGCTCTCGACATTTGCGCGACAGCAAAACGATTCCGAACAGTTGGCTTCTGAACCAACCGAATATCGAGGGTCGATATGCATGTCACTCATGTGTAAAACCTTGACTCTGTTCCCGCTTGGTCTTGGCACAGCGTAGCCTTTGGGCTTTGGACCAAAGTACGCTGAAGTATTTGAAGGGAGCGTATACGGTCGCTGGCAGAAGTTGCTGCTTAGATAGTTGCAGATATACTGACCATCTGATCCAGACACGTTTGCAAATGAGAGAACCTGCGTCCAAACGGCGCCATAGTTTTGTGCCTCGTAGTTCTCCTTACAAGAAGAATTTGACTGGAATTTTGTGCTGATGCAAAGATCAACGAGCAGTTCGGGCACTAGCTGAGGTACCCGCTGAGCAACGTATTGGCCAAATTCCAATGCCGCGATACACTTCGAACAGTTCGACCCCGCCCCCGAAATGATTTCTGAAATTCGGTTTTTGACGTCTGCAATAATGGCAGATCCATTCGAGACGGAGTGGAGAGCATTGGGGAAGAAAATTGGATCCTCGTTTTCCTCTGGAATGGTTGTTGGATCAGTCAGCTCCAGGGGATAGGTATAATTCAAGGCATTATCGTATATGATAGGTTGAGGCTACAATTCATATGAGCGTTGATATCGGAGAATCCTCATTGCATCTGGTTACCTACTTGTTCTGTGGGTGAAGGCGGCACATAGTATGCTGAGAAGAGACTTGTTGGAAAACCTGCGGGGACAGTATAGGCAGCGAGCCGCGCACTAGATCTCTGAGCATGAAGTAGCTGGACAGAGCAAGAGCATAGTGCTGTCAGGAACAGAGAACGATTGCAATGCATAGCTTGTAGAGATGCAAAAGATTCTGTTGTGAAGCTGTCTTGACTTACCAGTGTATCCTCCCACTTCTAGCTCCAACAATCTTCAAGTTCCATGGCGTGAGGTAGGAAATATAAATACTCGGCTCGCCAGTAACAGGGATAGAAACGATCTGGGAGGTATCTCAGAGGCACGCACCGACATCCTGGTTTGAGACTGGAGGAGGAAGAAGTAGGATTGGGCCAGATGACGTTGATGGTGAGCTGCATGCCAAGAGTGCCAATTTTCAGCCAATCGTCCAGCACGTGCTTGAATGGTTGCTGCGAACTACCCATGTTACTCGCGAGCAAACTGCCGAGTTGTCATTTATGGTTCGATCCTAGAGGGTGAGCGAAGGCTGCTTTAACCTGATGTTTGACTGAGCATTTAGCTGATCATCGCTGAGTGCTCTTTGCGTGCTTTTGAATAGCCTGAGCACAGCTACGAGAAGGCTAAATCAGGCCCCCTAGCAGTCGATTACATCTGCCCAAGATATCCTATCCCACCTAAGCTTTTGGCTAGCCGTCTCTGGAGACAAATAAGTATAGTGTTTTTATCTCGCTGAACATAAAGAGTCTGCAGACTTTAACGAGCAATTCCCAGGTTGCGAGAACGGCGACCTTATGCTAAAGATGATGAATATACGTCTTCCAATGAGCTCAAGAGTACATAAAACTCTCGATGGCCATGCACAATGCCAATATAGAACTCCTTTTATTACTATTCCCGTCGCGGAATCCTTCTTGTTTCTGTAAGGAGTACTGGTCCCGGGAAAACGTGAGCATCTCAGCCTTGGCACACTCAAGCCACAAAACAATGTTGGTCGCGAATACTCGGCATTTAGCGAAATCTATTCCAGCAAGAGAAAACAGAAGAAAAATTGTATCTAGCAAGTTTTAGTTCTCAGAAGGTTTCCGGGTAGCGTCGTAAGAACCCCGACATAAGCATTAAGCGGCTTCTAGGTGTGGGTATGTGTACAAAAATACACTACGGATTCTCTATAAAGCTCTACTATGATCTAGGACAGAACCGTCCCCTTAGGCCTTTCTGCCTCCAGATTGTGCCAAGTACACAATCCACTATTCGCCCAACGCATAAATGAGTCCAAATGCCTGAGACTCAATCTCGGCTGCGAATCTCTTCAGCTGATGGACAATGTTGTGGGTCAGGACCCGATGTTTCGCAAACGGGGCCGCTATGGATTCGGCCAACTCGACAAGGATGACCCATCTCTCTGGACTGGCACCCGTCCCTGCAGATTGAAAGCTAACCTTCTCATATGACTTGGTCGAGCTTCCTGACTGCGAAGCATAACTGTCGTATCGAAGAAGGTGAATGGCCAGTAGACTCTGGTGGCTTGAGAGACTAGGCCATATAGTTTCTGCAATCCAACCGCCGAGCTCGTCCCTCAGGTTCTGCGACGCTGGAGGCTGGAATGTAATGAGCACCAACGTGGCCCCTGTGCCCAACGTGGAGCACTCGCCAAGCTCGGGCCGCGAACAAGACTGTACCACGCGACATACGAGACGATTCATTGACGCCATCAAGGGCATGTATGTCTGGGTGCCAGACGTTGGGTTATTCAGGGCGTCCATGTACGCGGGTGAGGTGAATATGTCCAGAGAGGAGACTTCGTAGCAGACCAAGTACTGCGATTTGGCATTCTCTACCGAGTAGTAGCGACGAGCTCGTCGAAATCCCGGTATCGCGAGACGCTCCGGGAGGTGCTCATGGGTCCACCATTCATTAAGGTCCTCTTCGTTGATTGATTTGTCCTGAACCTCTCCCCATATGACCATCATCCCTCTCTCTCGTGGGAAGATTGCGGCCGGCATGGTACGAGGTCTTCCAGAGAATGCTTGAAACCGGACACCCCAGATAGGATGGATCGAATGCTGGTCGGGTGGTTTGTTTTCATCGAGGGAATCCTTGATCGCATGGAATCGAAACAAGTAATGTTCAGTCTGTTCAGTTCCGCGTAGTCCCTGTGAGGATGTCCAGTCCGCCGAGGCCTTGGCGTCCGATTATATGGCAGGACGAGAGGGAAGACGAAGCGGTCCGTGATAAGAATCCGGGTTGAGGCGCTGAATCTTATGCCGAGAATGAGGGAAGGGAGGGTAGGCCCGGCCTGGACGAACACAGTCCTAGTAAAGGTATGTTTCAATTGCCCTAGTTAGGTGACCTTCAGATTCTACAAACAAGAGAAGCGAGTCTCGCTCACTATGAGTTGGAGATGTGGCCTCGGTAGTCGGCAGTGGTTTCGGGACGGCATTCATTGCCCACATGCTCCACAAGTGGGAAGGGCAATTCAGAATGAGGTCGTTGCGACGGGTCCAGCTGGGGTCGAGGGGGCGTTGATTGGTCGCTTCTGTATAGGGTGTACGGAGTACCTCCGTACTCCATATATTATGTCCAATCACGCCATTCCATTGGAGAACGCGCCCCTGTCGCCTCTCCCGACTACCGAGTCTAACCCCCGCGTCCCCAGACTTTTGACGAGAATTGTCAGATTACATCTAGGACCACTTCCACCGCAATCAATCCCTGTATTTATAGCTGGCTGCTCTTCCTAGCTATGTGGTGGTAGCCATAATGTGGATGCATCTCAGCGTGCCCATAGCTGCACCCGCAACCTGCTGAGTTTCTCAAGCCTTCCTCTTGCATCGTCGCAGAAACCCATTCGATTCTGGGCATCAGTATGGCAGCCACGATTAAGGAAAACTCCAACCATGTGGAGGGGCCACTGGACAATACCGAACTGAAGGCCGCCATCGCTGTCGACACACGCCACAATGACGAGGCGATGACCGTCCTGGCCAGCTACACTGGCCCGCAAACATGGGACGACAAGGAAGAACAGCGGGTCAGGAAAAAGATCGATCGTCGCCTCCTCCCGATCCTCGTCATTTGCTATGGCCTGCAATACTACGACAAAGCCATGATCTCGCAGGCCGCATTGTTCGGTCTTCGCACCGACCTCGAGCTTACTGTGGGCAACCGGTTCTCCTTCGCGTCGTCCATCTTCTACCTGGGCTTCATTGTCGGTGCCTACCCGGCCATTGTCATGGCTCAGCGCTTCCCCATCGAAAAAGTGGCCGCCGGCATTATCTTGGCTTGGGGAGTTTGTCTAATCTGCACGCCGGCCTGTCACAACTGGCAAGGGCTCTACGCACAGAGATTTTTCCTCGGTTTCATCGAGTCAGGAGTCAGCCCGATGTTCATGTTGGTCGTGGGTCAGTTCTATAAAAAGAATGAGCAAGCCCTGCGGATAGGGTGTGTAGTTCTTTTTTGTTCACCCCTCTAATCTCAGCGCTGGATAGAACAAGACTGACTCTAGATTCTGGAATAGTGTCTGGTACTGTGCATGTGGCTACGTGTCTATTATCTCGCCTCTGATCAACTACGGGTTTGGGCATGTCCACGGTGCACTGTCCCCTTGGCGCTACATGTATGTCTTTGCGGGTTCCATCACCATTCTCTGGTCAGTGGTGGTGTACTATTACCTCCCTCCTGATCCGATCCGCGCGAAAGGATTCACCGAGCGCGAGCATTTCATTGCTGTGAGTCGGTTGCAATCGAACAACTCGGGCGTCCGCAACACGCATTTCAAAAAAGAACAAATGATTGAACTGATGTTCGACCTCAAATTCTGGATCATGTTCTTGATGACACTGTTGGCTATGTTTGCCAATGCTCCGGTTTCGACGTTTACCCCTTTGATTATCTCTGGATTCGGGTTCAATACACTCAACTCTCTGCTCTTGGTAGTCCCCGTTGGGTTTTTCACGTAAGTTGAGTATCCGGGACCGTCGATGATGCGTCAAGCTTACTTTTTGTTTCAAGTGGTACCATCGAATTGATCATTCCCTACCTTGCCTACAAGTACACGAATATAAGGACATATCTCATGGCGGTATCTGAACTGGTTACTGTCCTCGCCGCAATCCTGCTCTGGGCTCTCCCGAGACACGCCATTGGGGGCCTGATGTTTGGGGTGGTCATCCTTCCCTGCTTTGCTGCCGGATACGTAGTTCAATTGGGACTTCAGATCGCCAACACAGCGGGCTATACCAAGCGATCTTTGGCTTCTTCGGGGATTTTCGTTGCCTATTGTATTGGTAAGAAGATTTCACGGGACAAAAGAGACTGGACGCACTGCACTGGTCCGAATGCTGACTGGGACTTCGGCAGGTAACTTTGTGGCGCCTCTTACATTCAGAAGTCAGGACGCGCCAATTTATGCACCAGGGTTGGCGACAGTGGTAGGTACGTCGATCGCCGTGGCGGCCTTGTCCATGTTGTACCGATTTGTTTGTCTCAGGGAAAACCGTAAGAGAGATGAGACCGGCACACTTGAGGCTTTTGACCATGCTTACGAGGATGACTTGACCGACAAAACTGTAAGTGGTCCCTCTGCGCATACGACAAGCATGCTCCAAGAGTTGAGCACTTCGAGGTATGAATGATCTGACCAGTTTGGCACACAGAACCCCCAGTTTCGGTACATTGTGTAAGGGCCGGGATGAGATAGAAAAGCTGGATGATTTACTCTCGGTCGTTGGAGGGAAGGGGAGGGTGAATAATTAATTGCATTCATGATGCTAGGGTCCATGCACAAAAGGATAGATGTACGGTATCCTTCGCCGATACTCCAGCTTTCTCCGGGTCTGGATTTGTTGTGCAACTGGCTCTGTCAGCACAATAATAGTAGCAATTATGTATGGCTCACTGTTGCGCACAACCATGGTGGTCTCGACAGCACCGAAGCCTTGGACTTACACAGATGTCGAAACAATAGAAATGTGACTTCGGTTTCCAAGATACGTGTATGGCCAATCAATTCTAACCTCTTTCTCCCTTCCCCGCGCCCGCGGGAAGCCTCATCAGCCTTCCAACTCTCCAGTTTTAGGTAGATGTTGCCGGGTTCGGATAAAGATTCCGCACGAACTAATAGTAGTGGGCAAGTGGTTCCTCCGGTACAATACAAGCGAGTTTCTCTTGATGGGCCTTGCACGGCTTTCGGCACTCGGTTCTCAAGTGCGCAGCAGAGCAGCTAGGCTAATGTACATAGTACGTAGGACTAATCTGGGTAGGTGAAGCTGGGTTTGAATGGGGCCGAGAATATTCACAGCCGCCGATTCCCTGATCGCCCATCGTGCTAGAATCAATTCAAGCGAAGCCGAGACTAACCTAGGTATTTCAGTTCATTAAGGTAGGTAACAGCATATTGCAACTAAGCAACTGAATGGCGAAGCTTCCTCAGACCAGATAGAAAATCAAACAATCCCCTTGACGAAATGAGTCGACTTAATGGAAAGGTTATCATTGTGACCGGGGGCGGTGCTGGATTTGGGCGTGCAGTAGGTACAGAACAGATTTCCCAAAGGGACTTGGCTCTACAATGTCAACTGACCAGGCCGACCGTCGATAGATTGTGCTGAAACTCGTCCGTGAAGGCGCTCGCGTCCTGGCGGTAGACTTGAATGGAGCTGAAGCTGAGCAGACGGTCATATTATGCCCGCCCGCCTCGTGCCACGCTTGTACAGCAGACGTTACCCTCGAGTCGTCGTGGCGCCAGATTCTCTCCACGGCGCGCAGTCTCTTCGTTGACCGGCTTGACGTCGTTGTGAACTGTGCAGGAGTGATCCACGGTGCAGCACCGTCGCACGAGGTCCCCGAAGAGCAATTCGACTTTATGTTCAAGGTCAACGTGAAGCCACTGTACTTGAGCACCAAAGTCATTGTGCCGTGGTGGAAGGAGAGGAAATGCCCCGGCCTATTCATCAACCTAAGCAGCACCAGTGAACCGAGACCCCGTCCGTACTTTGTATGGTACGCAGCTAGCAAAGGCGCCGTGACAGCTGTGGGTAGTAACTTGAACATTCCAACTTCATCCATTCCGGGCTGACCGAGGACTTCTCAATCAGGCGACGAAAGGTCTTGCGGCAGAGTATGCCTCTGATGGCATTCGGTATAATTGCATTCGACCTTCAATAGGGGAGACAGCCATGTAAGAAATACTCTCGCAAAGTGTAGCCTGTTGACCGCGCCCAAGTCTAACGAAGAGGCTAGGCTATCCAAGGTGCTTGGAGACCCCGACAGCTCGGATTCTGACCGTCGCGAAAAGATCTTGGGTTCGATACCGCTGGGTCGTGTTTGCAAACCGGAAGATGTGGCGAACATTACTTCTTTCCTCGCCTCGGACGAAGCAAGCTACATCACTGGCGCAGCGTTCGACGTCGATGGCGGAAGAGGAGTGAGTTGATTCCGTATCGTGAGGAGACTGATTGAAAGGATGGAGCAATGATGGCGTCTGTGGCTAGTTCTCCTCCCATCCATCGTCGAAGCTCATGGTGCCAGCCCGACAGTAGCCGTGATCATCTGGTGATATCCGCCAAGTCAGGATCCAGTGGCATTCCTGAAAGATTTGCACCTCACCAACGAGGAACTATGGTGGGTGGTCAAGAGCTCATTATCTCGACAGAGGCTTAAACTTTAGACGGGGATCAGACTGAGAAACACATGTTATTCAAAATGAAAAAGTGCTGTAGAATGTCCGTCTAGTCCAACAGACCTCCCCTTGTGCAGCACGTTCAGCGACTGGCAGCACATCAATGCACTCTACATATAAGTTTGCCCATGGTCTGGTTTGACTCCAACACCTCGTGCGCCTTCTGGATCTCCTCCATCTCAAAGACCTTGTCGATGAAGATTTTGAACCTCCCATCCACAAGCCTGGGCAACGCATGCTCAACCAGCAAGTCCCGTAGTTTCTTTTGGTATTCCTCATCGCGACTCCGCAAACTGCTCCCCTCGAACCTCAATCTCTTGCCTAGAAAGGGGCTGATGTCGACATCACCTTTCACAACTGTTCCACTCAGCCAACCCAAGTTGACGATGTGGGCATCTCGTGCCGCTGCTTTCAAGTTCTTCTTGAAATAGTCCGCACCGATAAAATCCACGATAAGATCTGCCCCCTTCCCAGCGGTGTGGTCAAGCAACGCATCCGCCCAGTCGCTCTCTGTATAATTAAATCCCTTCGTCGCCCCGATAGACTGACAGAATTGAATCTTGGCTTGCGTGCTCGCAGTGACATAGACAGCAGACGCTCCGGCAGCCTTCGACAGCTGAATTCCGGCAATACTCACGCCACTCGCCCCAGCATGCCAGATAACGGTCTGGCCTGCTTGGAATTCACCGACCAGGTAGAGCGCTTGGATGGCAGTAATCCAGGTCTCAGGAACCCCGGCAGCCTGCTCCCAGCTGAGTTCTTTAGGCTTGTGAATGAGCATAGACGTGCTAACGGCGATATACTCGGCGTATGCACCGCCATAAGCTAGACCAAAAACCTCGTCTCCGACGCGGAAGTCGAGAGTGGAAGATGAAGAACCGAACGAGTCAACGATGCCTGAGAACTCAACGCCCATGGTCTTGGGAGCTTGAGGCGGTATTGGGTACTTGCCCTCGCGCTGGAGGAGGTCCATGCGGTTGAGACCAAATGCTTTGATTCTCACCAGGGCCTGATCTTGATTGGGCTTGGGCATGGCTGTTTCGGAATTGATGAACAAGGCCGAGACTGGTCCTGTCTCGCCTCTGATGTCGACTGCACGCATGGTGGCCATGAGTGAAGTTTGCCTCGGGGAGCCAAGTTCCAGTACTTTGTCTCTAACTTGGCTGGATCTGAAGTGATGAGTGATGTGTGGTGTTGTGGTTAAGTATCAAGAGATCGACACGTTCGGCGACTCGGTCATCTTTTGATGGTTCAAATTTTGACGACTGTTCTTCCTGCGGTGACTGTCAGAATCGAACCCGCCCATAAACAGGATGCTGTGGGTCGGTGCCCAAGGTTGGAATCACAGAGCAGGTGGCTCGGTAGTGCCACGCGTTGAGCTCTCTGCAGGAGAGCTTTTTCGTGTCCAATCCTAATGAAAATAGAAGCGTCGTTGCGGGGCAGATATTCAGCCTGGTCTGGGAGAGTCGGCAGTGTTGGCGGATTGAGGCGGCTACCGGCTAATACCCGCGCGGTACTCGGTAGTCACACGATGTGGTTGAGGAAGTTGAGCGATCAGAACTTTCGAGCACAATCCTAAACAACTGAAGTCAAAGCATGACACAACCGAGACATGTTGTGCTCTGGGAAAAATCCTTCCTTTCGCATCATCAATTCAACTAGAAAATCACTGGTACTGAAATATTTGGTCAACGAAAACGTCATCGAAGTCAAAAGCCACATTGCCATCGGCAATGAGAGTACCGGGCAAAAAAAGGGAACTGCTGTCCATCCCTTCACCAAGACCACTCAGAACATTCAAAGGATTTCGGCGACCGTCGGGACCTGCGAGAGATTCGGTTGTGATGTTTTCTTCGTTGTTCGCTTCATCATTGGCTGACCCACCAGCGGATGGGTTGACGGAATGGGCAGGATATTGCCCCGGCAGAGTTTCGCCAGAAAGTTCTGCGCGTTTGAGGTTGCCGAGGACCAAGGAGGAACTTGGAACAGTTGCGGACAGCTCCTGCAAGACTGTCCTGACAGTTGCGAGGTTGTCATCAAACCCACCACCTGGGCCCGAAAAGGTGGCGCGAGCGCGAATTTGCACCACTCCAGCAAGGTAACAAAACCAAGCGTTGATCGGTGCCATATACAAAAGGTCGTTTCTGCACTGGATCTCTTCGAAAACACGGATAATTTGTGACGCCGTCTGGACGCACTCTTCGAATGTAGCCCTGACTGAGCTCGAAACCGGTTCCACTTTCATCAAGGATAGCTGGTAGATCAATAAGCAGGCGTAATATAAAATGTGCAATTCGGAAACTACTCGACGATAAGGTTTTGAGTCTGTACGTTGGAGAGTTAATTCGGCAGGCAACTCGCAGACCCACGTTTCAAAAGCCTGTCCAATGGGCACCATATCTCCATAGCTCAAGTTGGGGTTGTATCTCCCGTCGGCGAGTTGACCAAAAATCATGCAAACTTTAGTCCTCTCAATGAAGATGTTGTTGTCAGGATGTTCTTCGGGAAAGTCGCTTTGTGACAGCGGTTGAACGTCGGTATCATGCATATGGATCATCAGCGGCCGTCCATAACAGAAGGAGACCAGCTTGTCCTGATTCTGGGAGAAATGTCAGCGCCAAGGCGGACCGAAAGTCAGAAGTAGACAGTGTTAGGCTCATCCTTACGAAGAGATGCCACCACATCCTTCGACGGGTCCCAGCATCTTGGTTGCCACTGTAGGTTGCTTCTTTATGAAGACCCATATGGATTGCAAAACGCGATGCTGCCCCCAGCCAATGCCAAAGGCTGTCTAGGCAAATTACGGTCGGCCCGGTCATACTTCGACAGGTCATCAGACAGAGCGCCTTCAGAACCACCAATTTATTTCGTTCATGCTCCGTAGCCAAGAGCAATTTTGCCTTCAGGTAGTACTTCTTAGCCGCACTCAGCTGGCTTATTCCTCCTCGTCGGTGGCCATAGGCACTTGCAAGCATGCAGACACTATGCACCAGCAGAGGCGACTGAAAACGCTCAAAGTCTGTGCGGTCGACGAGGGGCTGGTGGAGATGAATGTGTTCAAAGTAAGCGTCGGTCAGTGCGGCGACCAGCATCTGTGAGGGCAAGGCTGCTGCGCCGGTGGATAGCAGCGTCTTTGCGTAGAACTCGGCCGTCTCTGCCTCGGTCTCGTCGTCGAACTGGAGCGCGCTGGGGTTCTGAAGCATCATGCTCTCCTCTCCTAGATAGCCCACTGATCCCGGCGATGCAGACCGTGGCAGTTCTGAGCGCTCTGCCGACTGCGTGCTTGTGGCACTGGCCCGGTGGGGCCGCATGTTGCGTTGCCGAACTCCCACGCGAGGTCTATTGATTGTTCATTCTGCTCAGAAAAGTCGTGCTCATTTCACACGCATAGGATCAAACCTACCTGCACGTGACGTTAGCCCTTTGACAATTTTGACACGTCCCATCAGCGTGGTCTTGCAAGTCACATTTGACCTGATCCAATCGAGTCAGTGATCTCTATCACCCAGCCTGGGGAAAGGAGCTCTTACCTTGCGCGCGTGACATTGCATGCATACCTTGGTATTGCGGGTTCGATGGCCTTCCATAGTCGATCCTGACGACGAGCGACAGTACACATCTAGCAGGCGTCGTTGAATTAACGAACCAAACAACTCACCAATATTTAGTTAAAGTGGGAAACCCAAGACTCAGAGTGAGATTATGGGAGTCGAGAAGTTGCAGCTTGTTGACAGCTGAAAGACAGACTTCTACCTGAGCCTGAAGGGGCATGCGGGGCTTACATAATAGCCTATGACAGTGGCGTGCAATAGTCCAAAATTGAGGCAGGTTTTCCGACGCCTCAAAAAATGCGTAATTCCGGTGCCCTGAAGAGAGTCCTGCCTTGGGCGTCCATCTCCCTCAGTAGACTGGCACTCCCAGAGGGGATTCCCCTGCTACAGAGCGAAAGTATCGCGGCCGAAAGCAGAGGGAAACTCGTTATGGAAGGTGTGCTTGAGAGGAGAGACAATCAACAAGGGCTTTAGCCCGTAAACGTCGCAATGAGGACAACAAGCCACGTTCTGGCTAAAGGTCCACCCTGTGACTGCCGAGTAGAAGGTGAATATGTCGCGAGCGAGTGACGGCGTACATGTATCCCAGGGGTTCAACACAAAGCCGACCTTCCACCGGGGTTTCAAACGAAGGTCCATTCATCATTGCCACGCAAGACAGCCTCACAGGAAGCGCCCAACTGTGCGGTAAGGCGCATCAGAGGGAAGGTTTCTTTAACATGCGCCTTTGCCTGAGCAATCCTGCTACAGGCTGAGCTGCAAGGGTGGCCTATTATGGCGCCGCGTATTATTCGTCTGCATTGTAAGCTTTGCCTAATTCTACGACAAAAGCAGAGGGAAATCGTCCCAGTGTGTTTCACTCATAAACTTGGCGAGGGGAAAGCCTCTTCTATCGAACTCCTCAAACTTCTGTCCGCACCATGCAGCTTCGGGTCCAGGTTGTTGCGAGAAGATATGAAGAGCAACTCGAAGCGGGAATAGGAAGCTGTGAATCCCCAGATTTGGCATGTTCTGGGAGACAAGAAAGTGAATGGATTTTGCGATCAGTGTCGCAATTTCAAGGCACTTTATTTGTAGGTGCTGGGGTTCGAAGTCGGGCAAAGCATTTTCTGAAGCCGTTGAGGTTTGGCTGCCTGTTTGAAACCACTCCTCTGTCTCCGTTTTATGTTCGTGAATTTGGTGATGCTGAAGGGTGCTCTCTGCAAGATGTTTTGACCCGTATATATGATCATGAACGTCATGCATGCTATTGTAGAGTAAGAGGAGAGCAGACCAGTAGAATGAATGCATTCGGAAGAGCTCGAAGCTTTCGAAGCGTAGCATAGTCGGGAAAGTGTCATCTTGAGCCGCGGTCTCGGTAGGCAGATCTGTGTACGAACATTGCACTGGTCCAGTCACTGTTTTGTTGTACCAGGACTCAAGGTCTTGTTCTATTTGCAAGCCATATATCAGAATTGATGTTCTTTGTGGTGAAGCATTTATTGACGATGTCAATATCTGCTGGCTATTTTCGATTAGACCAGTCAGACGGGCAAGGATGTCGAGGAGACAGTGGAAATTGTCCTTGGGTGAAATGCACCAAGGGGATGATAACCATGATGGTTCAGCTAGATACGTTCTCTTCCGCTTGAACAAGGCATGGATGATCTGCTTCGAGTTAGATGTAATTCGAACTACTGCAAGCAAGAAGAACTCACCACACTTGGTCGGAGCCCTAAGAAGAGCTGGTGACTCAAAGAACTAGAGTGTAACATGGGTCCTCGAAGTTGAATGAGCTGGGAGGGGCCGTTGGTATGACTTTTCCATCCATGACTACTTTCTCCAGACGTCTCGAACAACTGCAGAGGGTCAGGGTAAAATAGTCAGCGGGAACAGACCCAACTCACTTCAAATTTCAGCATGACAAGACTTGTAGCAAGAGTTTGTTCTTGGTATAGCAGTCCCCCCCGGCCAATGATTTGCTTCATACCATCGAGCGCCCTTCCATAAGTCTTAATTCCCTCCAATCTCAGCCTTTGATCCTGGTAATTCAAGCCAAGGCCGACCATGCTCAAGGCAGCAACAGCCTGGTCTAATGATTCGTATCGACCAGCCATATCAATTAGTACCTGCCACCAAGAAGGATAAATGTGAGCTTCTCTTGTCGTGAATGAGTGTCGCGGTATGTAGTCTTCGATGAAACGACCAAATAGTAGAGTGACAGTGAATGCGCTGCTTGGAAACAGTCTGCGAGAAGGTCGCATCTGCGTGAGAATGTCCTCTGCCCGCAACGAACCTTGTCGACGGTCGTCTGCTGAGTCCGTATCTTCATTTTCAGACCTGATCCATGAAGATTCAGTGAGAAATACAATGGGCTGTGCTCTTGCGAGCAGGTTTTCATGGTCAAGAACACTCAAGTTCTTGAAGCAACGATCTCGCTCGTAACCCCCGCAAACGCGGCGGCTCCTCTGGCATTGGCAACACCTTGGCTCGTGACCGTCACACTGCATGATTGTTTGATGTCAGCAACGTAATTGGTCACTTTCTGTGGCGCTGCCATACCCTTATCTTCCGCCTTCGGCATGTATTGCAGCTTTGAGACTTCCCTGGCACGCCAACCATGGTATTCGTGATTATTACAGTGATTCGCATTCGACGGGTGAAGCAGCATGTATAGTTTATTGTCTTTTGCTCAGAACAAAGTTAGAAGAGGTCGACGCGTATGTAGCGGCGTCAGCGCATGGTGAAAGCGTACATATGTTAGGCGCCTGGACAGTCACCACGGACAGGGCAATATCAGGGATCCTCAGATGTTGCTTTTCCCTATGCGATGCAGAGACTGTTAAAGACGGGGGGTGATGCTGCGTTGGGAATCAGCCAAAATAAGGGTACGAGTTGCAAAGGTCCGACTTTGGCCTATTTTAGCAACTTCCTGCGAATTTCTTAGAATATCATTGGCCAAGCACTCATGAAAGCCAACTCGATATTAATGGATTGTCTTGATAGTGCAAAAAGATGCTATGTAACAGATTTTCGCAACCTGTTGCCCATCGAGACTTTTCTCTCAAGGCACCAGTTTTCTAAGCCAATGTATCGCAATTTCCAAATTCCGGGTTCAATACCCGCTCCCCTTCAAATCCTATGAGATTGCCCATTGCAGACGCAGTTGGCACTATATATCAGGCTCTCTGCCTTCTTCTCTTCTCTTCTCTTCTCTCATGCTTCCTTCTGCGTCCCCTATGTCTTCTGCTATTGATTCTGGACGTACATTTGTACTCCTAATTTTGACAAATTCTCTCAACACGACCAACACGTCCTTCCATCAACATGTCGTCGGACACCGATGCACACTTTAAATACTATCAATTCGAACCCTCTTTAGCTGGAGCATCTGTCTTTGCGATTGTGTTCGGAGTGCTTACTATTTGGCATTTGGTACTGATTGCGAAGCATAGGACCTGGTACTTCATTCCTATACTCATCGGTGGGGTCTGTGAGTACTTTACTTCTTGCCTTTTTGGTTGTTGGGCCACTCAACCCATTATCTGCCAAAGCTGATCTTGTCACAGTCGAGGTCGTAGGGTATCGCTGGAAAAGCGCGAAATCCGACCCTTTGCCCTTATGTTATTCAGACCCTTCTCCTGCTCGTCGCTCCAGCGCTCTTTGCTCCCACCATGTACATGATACTGGGCCGTATAACTATCAGTGTGGGTGGTGAAAGCAATGGTCTAGTCAAGACAAGATGGCTGACTAAGGTTTTCGAGACAAGCGATGTGCTTTCCTTCTTTCTTCAACTAGGTAGTATGTATGAATAGTCTGAGCCTATGCGCTCTTCAGACCTGCGAAGACTTTGCTGACCCGATTTAGGCGGTGGACTGATGGCTAGCAGCAAAGCTTCAACGGCGAGGCTAGGCTCTCGAATCGTCTTAGGGGGCTGCTGCTCCAGATCATACTCTTTGGTTTCTCCGTGGCTGTTGCGCTAGTGTTTCGTCGTCGAGTACGTGCCATGCCGACCAGATTATCCCAGCACCCTTCAATACCTTGGGAGATGTCTTTACATATATTGTACATCACCAGCGCTTTCATCATATCTCGATCGATTGTCCGGGTAGCGGAATTTATCGAGGGTTTCGAGGGAACAATTATTTAACACGAGATCTATCTCTATTTGTTCGATGCAGTACGAATGGCAGCAATGATGGTGGTCTACAACACCTAGTATCCGTCAAACTTCTCAAAACGGGCAAGAAAAGCTACTTTGGTCAGGGAAAATCCTAACTCGAAGAATGGGTTTCCAAAGGTCGAGCCGGGGGAGCGAATGAATCCTAAGTAATGTAATGGAAAAGGTCTGAAGCTTGGGTTGATTGACGGTATCACTGGCGTCGACGAGATAAATGGCATCATCTACTACAGGAGATCGGATTGACCTCGTCGCTTCGACACGAAGGCATAATAGTTGCTATTTGTCAAGGTTAAACGGGGGGTAGTGTCCAATCCTTGGTAGAGCGGAGGGCGTGTATGCCCTGCCGCGCTGCGGTCAAAATAGAAGAATTAGACAATACCCTCCAAAGTAATGCTAATCGACATCATTTTCTTTAGTGTGTCTTTCTACAGCAACTTTGCGCGAGGGGGAACTCAATATCACATTGTAGAGTCAAACCATCTCAAGTCCTGCATTGTGTATTATCGGATGATAAAAGGGAACCATCCGGAGGACAAGGAGACATTCTTTATTGATCACTGGGCTGGTGAGCATGCGTGAATTCTCAGGGGCCCAAATGGGACCTTGATAGTGTAGAATTCGATGGCCGAAACGAGGCCTCACGATCGAGGATTGCGACTTTCGACGAAACTTCTAAGAGCACAACGAGCTTCGCGATGCAGAGGCGTGAGCACCGGAGAGTAAGCAGGACAGCGGTTGCAGCAAGCAAAATGATTCGAGGGGTTTGCTAAGATTCCTACGTGATTACCGCTATAGTTCCATCCAACATGCATGACGCATTCCGTTAGGAATCCAGGATTTATCGTGAGCCGATTAACCGGATAGCCTTTCTTTGGTCTACACCCGGAATCGGCCTCAAACGCGCAGCTTAGCTACGGTCCTGGAAACGAGCTCTTCATATTGTTGCAAGCCTCTTTCAAGCTTGCGTAGTCCAGCCTTGCGCACGTGGTAGACTGTGCCTGGAGTCCCGGTTTCTAACTCATCGCTATCACTCTCGTCCTCTTCCGCGTCTCTTGCGATCTTCTCTCGATCTACGATACACCGCATAAAATGGCGATCGTGGGTAATTAGTAGAAGTCCCCCCTCCCAGGACTTGAGAGCTTCAATCAGCCCGTCGATTGTGTCAGAATCCAGATGAGTAGTGACCTCGTCCAGCACGATCAGATGAGGAGAGCTGCAAAACACCTGAGCCAGAGCCACCCGAACTCTTTGTCCCCCAGAAAGTGATGCCAATGGTACTTCGGCGACGATGTTCCCTCGAAGGCCGAGCTTGGCGAGCATGCCCCGAGCAGCCTGCTCGTCTCCAGTCCACTCTTCTTGCTGCATCAGATAGGAAAGTGCTGTCTTTTCGGGTTGCTGTCTTCCCAATTCTTCGAGCTCTTCAACGGCATGTTGTGAGTAACATGCGAACCGAGCTTTGGAATGCACTGTGATTGAACCTTTTGTTGGTCTCGGATTCCCTCCCGTGACCGCCCCCATCAAGAGTTTGACCATGGTTGACTTGCCACTGCCATTCAGGCCCGCAAGTCCGATACGTTCGCCAGGGTGCATGACGAGGTCAATCTCTTTGAGTGTCCAAACTCCAGATTTGGGATAGGTGAAAGAGACTTTTTCGAAACTGAAGAGCGGTCCAGGGTATCTCAAAGTTGTGGGCTGGTCTGTCAACATAATATTGACCGGTGGGTCAAACTCGGGAATCTCAATGTCAGCTCTGGTCGAATTGAAGAAGCCCTCTCTGTCACTGAGTTTAAATCTCCCTCCACTTGAGCTGACCTCCATTCCGGATCTCTCGTCAATCTTCTTTCTCCGAGAGGCGGCTTGTTTCAATTTTTTGTCATCTCCAGTGCGCTTTGCAGCCTTGATATTCTTGGTAACCGTATCTTCCATATGTTTTGTTTTCTTCTCCTGAGCTTCAGCCATCTTTGTCATTCGCCGTATTTGTCGACGTTTCTCATTTTCATATTCGGTCAGATTTCCTTTGAACACCTCCAAGGTTCTCGCGGGCATTAGACGTACCAAGAGCAGTTCCTGAGCAACAGCATCGGCAAAATCACGGTCGTGAGTTACCACGATGACGGAAGTCTTAGACAAGGAACACTCAACATAGCGTTGCAACCAAACTATAGCAGGCAGGTCGAGGAAATTCGTGGGTTCATCCAGCATCAAAACATCCGTTTGTTGAATGAGCGCGCATGCTAGATCACATCGCGTTCGCCATCCCCCAGACAGAGAGGTAAATGGCTTCTCAATCTGCGTTTCGGAAAACCCCAGGCCGAGTAGAACAGTTCTTGCACGAGACTCCGTGCTTCCAGCATCCATGGATTCCAACGCCATCCTGGTAGTCTCTAGCATTTCAATGCCAATCCTAACGGCTTCCTGCTCCTCGTCGATGTCAGATTGCGCGAGCCTACCAATGATTAGTAGGTTCTCGTTTGCAAAAGCACTACAATCACCGTTTCTGTGCTTTGTTGAGAGCATTCTCCTTCTCAATCAGAACCTGCCGAGCCTTGGAGCCTCTCGCACCACTTCGACGAGCAGCAATAAGCTGTGCCTCTGCAAGCTCCTGTTTAGCTTGGTCTACTTGGAGAGATAGAACGGTATTGACAATCTTTTTGGCGTCGGCCTTCTCCTCGATTGCCGCAGACAAGCCTAGGAACGATCAGTGGGCCACTTTGACCATCCCAGGCCAACTTACTATTCGCAATTTTCAACGCTCGTTGTCTGCGTTGGTCGCTCCTTGTGACATGGTCCAGAACAGAGCGCGATGGATCTTCCGGCTCCACAGGGTCAGTCAAGGCATCCGAGCTGACTCTAGTCTGACCGAGCAAGAGAAGGCGGAGATTGCTAGGGATACCCGGAACTCGTCTCTCTGCCAGTGCTCGTAATAGTGAGCTCTTGCCAGTCCCATTGCGACCAGCGAGCACATAATGAACGCCTTCGACAACGCGCAAGTGAATGTGGTCAAGCAATTCCCGCCCGCCGATTGAGAGAGTCAAATCCTTGACATCGATATCTTTCGAAGTAGGTGCGTCGACTGCATCGACATGAAAACGACTCTGCTGGCTGGTAACCACAAGACCACCGTCTTCCAAGCTTGGCCCAGCTTTGGATGATTTCGATGGCTTCGGCATGGAGGCACGCAAAATTTATCAATGACAATTGGAATTGAATCGAGGAAAGCAGTACAGAATGTATTAATCGTAAAATGTACACACCGTACCTTGTCCCGCGCCGACTATCCGTTTCAACCTCGGGCTTTAATGAAAATTCTGCTTACTTCGATGTGATCAACATGGTGGCATGCAGTACTTGCCGTACAAGAGAGGATGGTGTGGCAGTTTGCAGCGGCTGTGCAGATGCAAACCGTGGAGTGACTCACGTTTACCAGAATCACGATAGAGGAAATATAATTGAAAAGGCCAACGAGTCCGATGTGCCCTCGAACCTTCAGTGGATCGATGACTCACGCTCGGAGCTTACAGGGACATGTCGTCGGGGAACATAAGAAGGTATCGATAAACAATTAACCACCTAATGGGGCCGAAATTGGCAAGCCTCGGCGGTGCAGGTGTGCGGAAGGTTGGTTGAAGCAATCAGATCTTTTCCGTATTCAGTTTTGATGACTTTGACGGCTTGCAAAGGCACCTTCTGTTGTGAGCCATCCGGTTGCTTGGTGATTCAGAAAAGAAACCTCGGTTTCGCCGCAAGTATTAGCGAGCCACAGCTTGCCCGCTCACAAAGTTAAGGGCAGAATGATAGGACTGTCATATCAGAGATACCACCACTTAAAACTATTGCAAAGTATTCCAATGCAAAATGGGATCTCTCGATGCCCTAATGTCTGGACCGGTAGTACATCTGTCTGGAGTCCAGACTGTCAACACGGGAGATGCTGTTAGCTTCCGTCTGGAACGAGAAAGCCAATACCAGCACTCGGTGGTGCACGATTGGAATTAGGACTAGTACACTCAGTCTGGAATACAGTGTCCTTATAGCCTGACCTCTGTCACAACCACCTAGGTAAATCTGCAACTCGATCCAGTCTATCACAGCAACCCCAGTCTAACGCAGCTCGGTCGTCCTACTCACAGTGGACATCTCATGCCAACATGACCAATTCTGCATCGCCATCTTCCTGTAGTAGAGTAAGGACCTCTTTCGAGAAGTCGTTTTCTTTCACTTGATGCCTCGTCCAACCAGACCATTCGAAGTTTCACCCTTGTGGTATTTTTTGCGATCGCCAGGGCAGTACCATTTAACTGTCCGGGGTGGAAGCTCTACCAAGTGGATGCATTCCATGTGGAACCACTGCCCGTAGTCGCACTATGATGCGTGATTAGTATCCTTCCATAGAAGAACATTGGCATGAACTCGGACGAGGAAACAGGCCATGTCCTAAACTCACCTTATCGTCTAGCTCACAGCAAATCATCTCTCCCCAACTCACATCTCCACACAAACAATATCTCTCTTCTTCTGGATCAACGAGTTCCTGACGACCATCCACATCGATGCGTATTTGTGGCAAATGATCCCCGGCAGCAGCGGTGGACTTGGGTGTTGTTTTCTGCTGTTTAAGAGGCTTGGTTTTGCGCTTGCTGACACTAACAGCTGCTCCACCATCCTGGCTACTCTGCATCACTGTCCCCGGGGCATCGCGCTTGCTGCGACGACTAGCCGCCGTAGCTTTTGGACTAGGCTCGACACCAGGGGTCTTTTGACCAGCAAGTGAAGGCGTCATAGACGCACGGCTACTTGTCCGAATTTGCGGTTGAGGTTCGACAGAAGCAGCTGCCGAGCGACGAGAAGGCGGGCGTGAAGAAGCAGGCGGAGTATGCTCAGTTTTGGGGGCCACGCTGTTGCGCTGAACACTGGCTGCCCGAGTAGTGGGAGCTGGGGTTGGGGTATTGGATGTCGCTGGCGGCGCGTTTGAGACATTCAACTTGAGCGGGATTTTGATGGTGCTAGCAGTCTGTGGCTGTGGCTGAGGTTGAGGCTGTGGGAGGGGTGGTTCGCTGCTGGCTGGCGTCGAAGTCGAGGCAGGGACAGATTCTGGACTTGCTGCGAGAGGGGAAGGCTTCGGAACAATCTTTGGTCGTTTCCTTGCTGTATCGGGTTCTGCAGACGGTGATGCCGACGATGCGGGTGTTGTTTCTGCTTTGCGTTTTCTTGATGCCTTTTCCGTGGCTTTCTTCCCTGTAATCGGGCTGTTAGTAGTCGGCGTACTAGCACTTCTACTTAGGGATGCAAGCGCTGAAGCAAAAGGAGTTGTAAAAAGAGTGCGAAACTTTGACCCAATGTCACCGAGGCGGCGAGCGGCCAGCTCAGCCTCTTGAGCAGCAAGAGCCGCTTTGGATTGGGCAACCACATCCTTCTTGTCCTTTTTGGGTTCAGCTTTCCTTGCAGCCTTGGGTTTGGGAACTGGTGTAACGTTGCTAGGAGACACCGCAATGGTTGAAACTCGGGTCGCCTCCGCTTTATCTTCCGATTGCGTTTCTGGCGAAGATGAGGTGGAAGAGGCTTGGGTGACCGACTCGGGTGACTTCTCGACATCTTTGTCTATTTTTTCCAAGCTTTCAATGCTCTCAACCGCTTCCAACTTTGTAGATTTTTCACCTCTCTCTACTTTGGGTATCGTCCTTTCGATACCGTCCAGATCAACGAACTTTGTACCTTCGGCTTCCGCAAGGGCTTTGGCTCGATAATAGTTCTCCCAGCCTCGGCCGCTATCGGCAAGTTCCCTTCGAATCATGACATCGCTAGGCACCCAACTCAGGTTTTTCTTCATTCTTTTCCTGATCTTGTACATCTCATACTCGGTTAGATGTGTCCAGGGCTTCCACCTACTCCCAATCTCAGCATCTCCAGGAGGTGGCGTGGGCTTGTGGTAAGGCTCCAGCTCAGTTGCTTCACGGGCCTGACGGGCCTTTTCCATGGCTGATGTCGATTTGTCCCTAGAAGGTTGAGTCGGTGCTGATGCTGGTGTTTTCGGCTGCTTAAGCTTCAGTACTGGCTTGGGGGGCGAGGGTGGCGGAGAATCCCAATCAGATACCTCGGTGCTTGCAATGGGTGAATCCGGATCATAGGGAGGCATTACTTCACCAGGCACGGTGATTCTGCGGCTACGCGGTCTCTTGAGGATTGCAGCAGCCGCAGCTTTGCCCCGAGGAGGAATCAGTGTTAGTCTAGTTGACGTACCGTTCTCAATCTTTCTCCCGCTGCGTGAGCGTTTGATTTGTATTGATGGTTGAGGCTGCGGAGTTGGGTCGCGGGAAGGAGGTTTTGGAATGGCATTCAACTTGGCTATGATGCTCTTCAACCTATTCTGGTGTCTCTCGGCGACATCGAACAGTCGACATGCCTCCGCATAGGACGAGTCTCTAGAATTCAAAGCCACATCTAGCTGAGAGGAAATCTTCTCACGCAGGTCTTGAGGATCTGGCCGGGCTGCTGGAGCAAGAGATGGTAATGAGCCATAGAGCTTGGTTAGATCGTCTAAGGTTGCGGAGGCCGATTGATATGTCTCGTCGAGGCCGCGGATTAAGGTGAGTGAGCGAATGAGGTCGGCCGGGAGATATTCAGTGTAGTCAAGAAAGTCTGTGACGGCGGCCTGAGCATCAGGATCGACCGAACGGTCATGAGTGAGGTCAGCCATAGTGACCATTGAGGCTGATTGTCACCGGAGCTGGGACATTGGAAGGAGGTTGAGGTGGTGTTGTGTGGATGTTATGTGGGAGTGCGAGTCGAGTGCGCAGGCAGTTGGCAGGCAGGGTGGGGTGGCGAGCTGCAGGAAGCCTGTACTGCAGGGGTGATTGCAGTTGATGCTAGTCAAGCCAGGAAGGTTTTCAACTGCGAGGACCGTGCAAATTTCAGTGGAAATGGATATACATAGTGATGGTTGTTGTCGTTGTTGAGGTCGTGGACGACGCGTTCAATTGCGAATGTGGTTCATGGGGTTCAGTTCGCGACTACAGCCCTCGTGAACGTGAGACCCATCAAATTCCGATGATGAACTTCTCCAAAGGCGGTAAACGGCGGCAGAATGGGGTTAGTGCGATGCCAATTGACACGTGATATCACATGGATTCACGTGGTCCCGTCTGGCTCAAATTGTCCCTCGCCGTGGGTTCTTGGCTTTGCAAGTGCATCCTCATCCCTCGTCGTAGTTGTTTCTTCAATGTCCAGTGCCATATATAGTACAGCGAGGCGTTGTATAGTAGAGCACGACATTGTCTCACCCCCCTTATGCAAGGCAGGATCAGTTGATCCAAGCATCCCATTTCCTAGTGTCTACAAGACTTGCAATCTTTGTCCATCTGCTTCTGCCGACTGAGTATCGTCTATGTCTATTTCCACCACTTTACTTTTGTTCTAGTCTATCCCTCATGAACAGGGTCTGGCGGTCGATTCGCCATCATTCATCGACCAGTTTGTATTGAAATCCTTTGTACTCACTTTATTTTCGCTCTCGAAATTATCAATTTAATTCACTCCCTCAAATGCAACCTCATTTCCTGCTTCACTAGTCTTAAGTGCACTGTTTTCTTCACTCCAATTTGTCCTTGCACTCCATATCTACGCACGGTATCTCGCCTTCTGTACCTTGCTGTCTCCTTCTATTCTCTACAACTCTGCCAAGATGGCGACAAACGCGCAAGACCGTCTGGCCAAGCTGTTTGCTGGTCAGACGCTTCCCACAACAACTGCATCGTCTGAGCCTCACTTCTTTGAGAAAGAAATCGAGGAGAAGCGAAGCAAGGATCAAAAGCAACCGAAATGGCAACTTCCATCCACTGCAAAATATTCACGCCAGATCCCGAAACCTGTCAAGCCCGCACCAAGCGCTGAGCTGCTCACTAGTTCTGACGATGATGATGACTATATCTCTTTATTCTCGAAGAAACCATCGATGAAGACTATTTCTCAACAGCCACCCGACCCGAAGCAATGCGTCGAACCTCAAGGTGGCGCTGAGTACATCCACAAAGGCAAACAGTCACCAAAGCATTCCTCTCAGGGCACTTCATCAAAAACAAACAATAGCAAGTCGTCACACTCAGCGTCCCTTCCGACCACAGACAAGTTCTGTCAGTTTAATCTTGTATCCAAGTTTCCTTACAAGTACATGAACGATGCGGGTGACAGGGTCTCACGACACTTTTTTGCGAACAATAAATTCTTCAATCGGACTTGGGACTTGTAAGTGACTTTCCTGTTTCATCCAGCACCTGGATCTTGTCCGCACGCACAAGCAGATTCATAGGTACAAAGCTCCTGGCAGCTGACCCACAGACAGGTATTACCTCAACCCACCGTACTCACTCGGCGGAAAGCCTCTTGCCCTGGTACCACACGCTCAAGTTCAGGATCTTGTCATGGAAATCGGAAAATCATTCAAGATCGATGTCTCTGTGCCCGAATTCCCTTTTACCCTCTCATTTCGTGACGATGGTACTCCGAAACCGCAATTTCTTGGAGTCTCTCAATCGAGAGATGAGGCCGCGGATCTTCAGAGCGACATTCCGGCTGCATTATTCGACCATGGTGAATGTCCAGCTGAAGCTTCAGCCACCCTGAAGAAAAGTTTCAAGGACTTCAAACAGATGTGTCAGGAGGCAATGGTCGCGAGCAAAAAGAAGGGTGCTGCTATCAAGAAGAAGAAGGAAGCAGATCGCTTGTTGAACGTGGGAGACCTCTACAAGCAGCTCAGACGCTGTCAAAGATATCTCGGTTTGCGTCCTCGCACTGGCAGACTCGTTGAGCCTGACCCGATCTTGTCGTGGTATCAGCAGGAAGACTTCCGTGTCCGGCAGTTGAAGGAGGCTAGAATCATCCTCGACCCGCTCGATGTCCGTGCCCCTACCCAATATCCCTTCGATAAGGAAACAGTGCTCATTTCGATTGACGTCGAGGCATATGAGAGAGCCCACAACCTCATCACAGAGATCGGAGTCAGTACTTTAGACACACTCGATCTTGTTGGCGTTCCACCTGGACCAGGAGGTGTGAACTGGATCGATCAAATCCGATCACGTCATTTCCGAATCAAAGGGCGGGAACATCTAGTGAATCGAGACTTCTGCCCAGGAAATCCGGATGCGTTCCAATTTGGGGACTCCGAGTTCATTGATCTGAGCGAGGCTGCTGCAAAAGTGGACGCATGTTTCCAGTGGCCCTTTTCAGCCGAGTTCAAGCATGCTGGACTCAAAGATCCCTGGGCAAACAATATCGGCGAAGGATCTGCACCTCAAACGCTCCAGACCTCTGTTTTCGGAGGTCTCAACATAGTTCCAAGCAACAAAGAGCAAGATGACGCCAATAGGGCGGCCGTCGCCAGTGTTCTGCCTGGCCCGGGAGATCCCGTTGCCATACAACGAGCCATCGACTTGGAAAAGGCGGTTCGCGACAACTTGGAGGCAACGCGACACGGCCCCAAAGAGCGAAACATCCTGATCGTGGGCCACGCAATCGGCGGCGATCTAGAATTCTTGAAGGAAATCGGCAGCAAGATCTTCACCCCTACGCGTGGTACTTATCCGATTGCGGCTATGGACATGATGGGCACCGGCGAAGGAGCAGCAAAAATACTGGCATCTATTCTCGAAGCGCTCGACACGGGCTCGTTGTATCGGATTGTCAAGAGGGAAACCCAAACGCGCAACCTCAAGTCAATCCTCAGCGATCTGGGCCGTCCGAGTCTTCACCTACACAACGGTGGCAACGATGCGCGTTACACTTTGGAGGCGCTTGTTGCCATGGCTGTGAAAGCGAGGTTGGAGGACGATCGGGTGCCCCAGAAAGGCCAGTTTAGACTGGCACAGGATTTCGGTGCCGACGAGTGGAACAAAACTGTTGCAGAGGTCGCCCATCCAAGCTCGGCTCAGGTTCCAGCTCCGGGCCCCGCCGTCTCTACATCAAGTCAGCCAGTCACGACGATGGCCGGTTCGACGAAGTCCAAGAAAGAAGACCTGGACGAATTCGAGGCCGCAATTCTCGCATCGTCCGGGTCCGAAGCTTCCCTGCCACGTCAGACCGACAAGAACCTCATTGCTCTGGCAGAGCGGATACGCTTCGAAGACGATGGGGAGGTCCCAAAGAGCGTGTTCGCCAAGAACTCACGTGCTGGATGAGGGAAAATGCTCTCGTTGCAATCAGGAGGGCAGGAAACAAAACCAGTGATTCGAGCGATCGGGCAGGACCCCCCTTGATTCAGAGGGCTCATTGCAATCGACACTCCTCTCCAGGCATTAATCAATCATTCATTGCTCGGTCTTACTTTTTATCGGAGGCCCAAGTCAGCTTTTGTGAAAGTGATCAAGCTAAATTCGCGCACCATCAGCGCGGAAAGGCGTGATGTGCCACTCGGCATGTCGGGCATATGCACAGCAAATTGAACAACAAAGTGAAAGGTTAGTGCAGGCCACTCGAGACTTCGAGAAACCTGGGTGCCCGGGTAGTGGGCAATTGCTCTAGCAGAAGCCAGTGACCCGGAATAGAAACAGCGATAGCAGTAGAAAAATGCTCTTTTCAAGGTCTTTTTGTTCTGTTATCTAGAATTCCTTCTGTACAGGCTAGGCCACCCACCCAGGCCAGCTCGCCCTTCAAAATCCAGATTTCATGTAATGTGCCTCGCCCCACCAAACGCCGTTTTCGATGCTGGTGCGCTATAGTAAGACATGGGAGGTGTGTGGTGCGCTCGCCAGTTTAGCGGGATCCCACAATACATGTGAGATTTGAAACGGTTTACTATACAGGCTCAAGCTCGTTCTTCCACCCGGCGCTCTGCATGGATTTCAACGAGGGAGAAGAAAGAGACAGGCTGGATTTCGCTTTCCCCTGCGCATTGCACTCTTCTTCATTATTCTTCATCCGTGGTAGTCGGGCTAGCCCGGCTTGGCTGGACGCAAGGAAGGGAACAGGATGAAGGGACGGAAAACCACCCAAGCCAATGCACGGGATAGATCTCGATCGCTCGCTCGCTCGCTCGCTCACAATCACCAACTCGCCTTCTTGACGCCCGGCAGCGCGCCTTCGAGCGCGGCTTCTCGGAATTTATACTAAGACAATCACCCCCGCGGTTAGCTCTAGCTCTCCATGTTCAGGTGTGCCGCTTTCCATGGATCCTCAAACCAGAAAAACCGGTCGAAAGTGGGGAGCAATGTAGATAGATAGACACATATAGGTATATACATACCCGCCCTAAGCGAAACGCCCTAAGCACACCCCTCGCGACACCGCCCGCGACGCAACGGTTCTTGATCTGCGTAGGTCGCGTGTAGCAGTGCATCTGGCTGAGCTGCAGCATGGCGCGGTTGCGGATGGATTGGGGCAGAGATGTGTTGCGGATCATGTACCGGAGGGCCTGTCTACAGGGTGAAGAAAAAGAGAGGGTCAGTTCGCTATCGATTTATTTTGGAGAGGAGGGCTTGTGATAGACAATGCAAAATAGACAATGCAAAATAGGGTTTCCGCATGAAGGACCGGGATGGAGATGGGGAGGGTGTGGAATCACCTCTGCGGTTCGTGCTGTTCGAAGACCTTGCGCTTCGTGTGGTCGCGGATGATTCTGATGTTGACGAAGGCGCCCAGGTCGAGCTTCTTCGCTCGGAAGGGTGCGTGGGACATCGTTGCCGTTGCGCTGTGTTGCGCTGTGTTGCGGAGTGATTTTGATAGCTTTCAATCTCGTGATGAACCTCGAGGTCGAGGTTCCCTCCATGCGGGTTGGACGATTGGACGATCGGAGTCTGGCTTGGCAGTAAATTTCAATGTCACGTGCACAGCGTTTCATGCTGCTGGTTGTCCCTTCCTTCCTTGACACAGACCACACTTGGAACATGAAATGCTTGCCATTTTAAGCAGAAGAAAACTTTGTCTAGCACTTTTATTCAGAACAAAGCACATAATGAACTATCGCTACTAATCTCGCGGGGCGAGTATTGATGTTATTTCCAAACCATGATGCCGATGTGATGGAATTAGAGCCACTTCGTCCGATTGTTGATGAATGTGAGATCCACGACCTCTGCAGTTCCTCTCTCCCTAGCGAGGTATCTAGATACTGTAAGCGCCAGACGATACTCTTTTGTCAATGTAGGTACTAATGTAGGATGGCCAGCTCGAGCTATCTCAAAATCAACCCTGTTTCTTAGCTTCCCGTGTCTAGCATCAGTATGCACTGCCAGCCACTGAGGACTAGCCGGAATGTAGACTTATTTTCTCCTACTCTGGTCGGTGTCCAACTGCGCTGTGTTGTTCTTGTTAAGCGTTCTTGTTATGGCTGTTTTGAGGACATGGAAGACCCTGGACGTTGAATTCAAGATTCTCCCGCTCGAGTATTCCTAGTTACAGTCCCGGACTTCCGGGAGCAGTACACGACCATCGGGCAAATTGTTTATACGGCAGGAGTCCGCTATTCAGATGGCTAGTATGTACGAGGCTATGAGGCACAAACAGGTTTTATTTTGGTAGTAGCAGTCAACAGTACTCCATAGATGCAGAGGGCTTGCAGGTTTTACGAGAATTCAAATGTTTCACCATGCTCATACATACATGTTCCTAGTAGAACTGAAAGAAATGAGTTGGTTTCGATAGAGAACGGGAAAATCTTCCTGGCTCATGCACTAAAGAACCATCTCATGCAGTCAGCCAAGAGGGGCAAATGGACAACCTTTCCGCCTGCGGGGGGAGGACGGATAGGATGCGGACATCAAAAGTTAAAAAGGTCCAACACGGTGAACAAGCCTCGCATAATAGAATGCCACGCACTCCTGTGCCCCTGCATTTGAAACCCTGCCAACAGGGGAATCAGAATGAAAAGTGCCGTTGGAAAATTTCCAAACAATGGGCGGATCTAGCATTTAACGTTTAATGCTTTCCTCTGTGGACTCGTACTCGTAGTTGATCAGGCGCTGTGCAGCTTTCCGATATCCATACGAGGTCCATGTCCGGAAGATGAGGATACGTTCCCGGACACGAGAGTAGCATACAACCCTGCCTCACTGTGCGACCCCTTACCTGCAGTAGACTGGGCGATTTAGAGGGGGAATTTATGTCAAAATACCAAGTACGGAGGTAGCTTGGTTACAATGTGAGGCAGAATTTAGAGTCCACGGAAGTATGAGCCCTGATCCCGCCAGACTGGTCCTGTTTGCTTAGCGAGGCTGCGGGTGGAGCTCTTTTAGAAACAGAGAAGGCGGTGATCGAGCCTTGCCATGCATCCAAACGTTGCCTAGGAAATTTTGCTTATCGGGGCCAAAATTTCCGGTACCCATGTGTAGATAGAGCCTCACCAGGTATTGATCCCTGGTCCAGTTTCTCGGGGGGAGTTGGGCCGCGATGGATTTTCATTTATGACCAACCCCGAATTTAATGGGATACCTTGTGGAGGACAGACCTCTTTCAGAGGGATTGCGCAAATAAGTAAACCTCTTTCAAGGTCTTAGGCCAGAACAGAATGTTCCCTCCCCCCGGCTGCTAAAAGAGAGGCAAACGGATTGAAAGCTGTGTTGAGTTCATGCTTTACGACAACGGACAGTGCGAACAGGTCTGCAGGAAGCCATGACTAATTCGGACTCGCGGAAAGGATTACGATTCCCAAATTCGTACGAGTAGGGTAGATGACTGGCAATGGTCGCTAAATTGGATGCAAGCCAACGTGGAGAACTTGCGCTTCCGATGTCGACTCACTCCATCTGGCGAGCCGGACAATGGGGCATAGTAGATAATTTTGTGGTTGAACAAAGAGGGATACGGAGTACCGAGTACCGAGTACCGAGTACCTGGTAGGCTGGTACCTGTCGAGTACTGCTAGGTGCCTCCACATCATGATTTCTCTGGTGTTGGACTCAACAGTTTCCTAATCAGGCCATTGATAGGTTGTATTCTCCCAAAATTGCGCAAAGCGGCTCCAATATTGATGCTACTGTGCTCTGTTGCTGGTCTCAGAATCGACAAATCAAAACGAAACCGAGGGTACTGAAAGATGTGGCCGTGTTTCACAACTGCTCAACCGAGACGCGTGTGCGGCAAGCGGGCAGCCGAATACAAGCTCCATATCCGGTATAGAGGACTCATCATAATTTGCGGTTGCGAGGATTTGCAGGTTAGCGACGAAGAGCTTGTTGATTGCGAAATCATGAGCAGGAATAGAGCAGCATCCGTAGTCCTTTCTAGCCGACTAAGAAACAAGAGGAATGTGGAAACTGGTTGTGTTCAGGCCTTACTCCGTCCAGAGCAGGCATTCGCAAAATCAGGGTTCCACTAACGTCGGTTTCGAGAAGTCGGTTAGGAGGATGAGGGACTGGCCACTAGGGCCCTATCTATAAAGTAATGATGGGCAAGTGGACGCTGGGCTCATCCATGCAGACAGTAATATGGATACCTTCTATGAGGTACCCCTCCCGCTGGCGGGTAACAGTGCTTCCGTTGATGGGTAACGCCAGGAAAAAGCAGGCCATGTCCAAGTCACAGCCTCACAGGTACCTAGGTATGTCCCTCATACCGTGACGTTTCAGGGAAGGCTGAGGTGATAATTTCCGAGACCAAGTTGGCGGGTGGATCGGCTTACAATAATAATTGCTGGGGAGGTGGACTGCACAAAACACATGGCAACTAACGATGGGGCTTCCTTGAGTCCTTGCTGCCCCGGAAGCGCCAAGGCAGCAGTTCATTGTGGAGCGCCCTCGGCCTGCCTCGTACCATAGCACAGAGGGCGTCTCGCGCGGAAGGAAGATGCCTGTAACCCGGCTGTCGCATTATTGTAACCCTTCGTTTGCAAGTCCCCTGTTGGCGCCTCGTATGAACAAGTAGATGCGGAAATGTGATGTAACTTCTGACAGGGAGAAGATCTTAAGAAAGTTTTTCGGATGGGAAGAGAGTAAACATTTTACCCAGCTTCATCCCTTTTCGACAATGGTTACCTCACATGTCATATGGTGGCGCTACGTACACTCGGTGTTTGTGAGAGATCGGAAATAGACACTTTTAGAGGATGAAGAGTCCTCTGTATCCAATATCCATGTGCGTTGCGGCGTGTGCGTGGGAGCAGGGTCAATGCCTGGAGACGGGGTCTGACTTCAACGGCGTGGATGATGAATTTGGTCGAGAAGGATGGATACCAAGGGACTTTGACGGGTAACTGGCTAACACTGAACAGCCTTCTTAGAAGGAGTGGAAACTGGCCCGAAGGCTGGATATGCCCAAGGAGGCCGAGGGCCATGGAACCCGCTTGCCGATATGCCATGTGGCTGGTGGTAATTTCGACCAGGATCACGACGGTCACCGTGGTCAAACAAGGAAGGCCAAATGGAGCAGCGCTTCCGTCGCAGCGTCTTCAGGCGCCTGAAGTTTGAACTCAACTCGAAGAGCCATGAGCTGGCTCGGGAGGTACGGCAGAGCCAGCAGTATGTCGCCCAGATCCGTCGTACAGGATTCTCAATAACAACAATCACAGGCAATCCGAGGGCCGAAAGGGGCGCCCTGGATTCTGGCATCTGAGCGAAGACTTTAGGCGGCACTTGTTGGGCACTTAGGCGGGACATTGGGCAATCTTCAAGCAAGTACGAGTATAAAGGGCGCCGTGCCTCGTCCCTCGTCGATCTGTACGTCCTGGGCGCACCGGTCAGCTTCAAGTCGAGGTTCATTGCAGTGGGGACGGCCCGTGATGTGACTATTATGTAACTTCCCCCATGGTCCTCACTATTGTTGCTGCATTCGTCTGGGCAGAGATTAGTTCATTGTCCGTCGAGAAAGGGCACTGGTGCATGAGCAGTTGAGAACCTTGACCCGTCACGGGCGCAAATAGGCCTAGTCACGCTCTCGAGCAGAGAGGGCGGGGGGAAGCAGCAGGAAAGTTGCCGTGGTTTCTAGCTGTCTTCTAGCGGCTTCGGCCCCTCCAAGCCACCTAGACACAGAAAATCCAATTTATCGAGCGTCCCCAACCGTTTTAGCCGTGCGTAGTCGGAAGCAACAAGGAAGTGTCGAGGGCTCCGTATTACTCGTATGGGTGGAAAGTCAATGCGCGCTCAGGTCTTGCGAGTCGCGACGTTGTGTAGAGTGGTACAAAAGCAATATGTTATAGATAAGGGGAGTTACAGCCAGCGGGATATTATTGCAGAATGAAGTCATGGATGGACTCGTCGGCGTTGGGAACAATCCCCAGAGTAGCTGCAGGTGGGATGGCAAGGGAAGCATGGTACTTACTACGAGGACTTAGTCTCTTTAGGCTCGTCTTGCCTTGCATGCGGCGACACTTTGACATTGTCCTCAAGTCCCGGGTGGGAGCACCAGCACCTGGCTGAGGTGAGGGAGCGGCGCTGTCAGCCAGCACGACACTACCATTCAAGTCTTTCCTGGACATCTACGAAGTGCTCGGGCTCTGTGCAGCAGCACCAATCACCCTCACTCATCATTTCTCAGAAAGCGACCTTGCAAGCCATAGCAAATATTCAGCTGTTCACCAACATCATGGTTTTTGTCATCCTCTTCACCACGTCACAGATCTTGATGTCTTATTTGTATCCCAACGCCATTGGAAATTGGCGTTGTCGGGAGGCCTGGTTATCTGGGACGAGTTACTCTGAGAGGCGCACAATGACAGCTGTCATCCCACGCCAGAAAGGGTATGTGTGCTTTCTTTTGGTGCGATTACCGAAGTTTGAAGTTTCCATTTAATGCTCATACCGAGATCTCTCATCCGTAGTCGCCGCATCCGTAAAAGTATATAGACCTGCGTAAGTATTCAGCGTACCGAGTGACAGGTGTCACAATTCAAGCATTTCAAAGTCAAGGCAAGCCCATCGATTTGGGCCTATGGGCTATACTCGGAGTACCCAGCCCCAGCGCTCCAACGAACCGAGGAGCACAAGTCATGGGTTGATTTGGGTTGGGCGCCAGCTCCAGCAGAGTACATACGGAGTACGGAGTACTCGGCACAGATGGGGCTTTTGGATCGACGGCTGCAGCGGCGCTTGTGCAGGTACCGGCATCGAGCCGCAGGCTAAAAGACGGAAGATTCGAAAGGAAATGGATAATCTGACCGTGCCCCATTACTGGATTCCCCATGTGATCCACCGCACCAGCAGGTGCACCTGCAGCACTCCAGCTTTGCCCGACTTGGCCCAACTCTATGTGCGGACAGCACCAAGGCGGTTAGCCTGGCCCATGCCGATGGCCCAAACCCCTTGCCGCGCCCCAAGCCCCAAGCCTAAAACAGGCCCAGGGTCCCAGGACCCCAGGGCCCCAGGGGTATCGATGCCCCCCTATCCTCCGATAATATCGAGTGACAGGGTCAGCCTGGGTCGACCAAACTTTTTTTTTTCTTTTGAACTTCTAATGGCTCTCTTTGGAAGACGTCACTCCTTCTCACGTCGCATCAGGAAATCTGGTTGGGGGCCATGCTACCGCAGCCTGACACAGTGGTACCATGGTGACGGGATGTCGCTCTAAACCGAATAACCATTGTTTGGCAGACTGTCTGGCTGCGATTTGTGGGCGGATGGCGAATTGTGACCCGTAGTCCCATCACTTTGTCCGAGTGGAGGAGGCGGAGGGATTGATCATTATTCTAGCGTTTCTAGTCGCTCTCGCCTACTTCCTTCCGCGCCTTTAGCAGCCCAAGGAGTCAACCGGAGGATGGCTGAGCGTTGAAGCAATGGTGAGTAAAGCACTCGTAAAAAGAGGTACGGAGTATTGGTCCCTCAAACGCGGACACACCCTCGACTCGCGCTCTCCTCCACCCGCCCAATCGCAACCCATCGACCTCTGCTGCTGCCTGCTGCGCGGTCAGCTCCCACAAGACTCCGTCAACCAAACAACCAAGTAGGCCCCCGTCACCGTGACCGTCACTTTGCGCTCTGGAGGTGACTGATTGACTTGACACCCCTTGGGACACCCTCGGAAGGTTAGGACGCCCTTGGCGGTTGGGGCGACTTCCGGGTGGCAGTCGAATGGCAGCGTCCCCCAATCTCGGCCTAGCCTGGCCGTAGTTTAGCAGGTGAGTTTTCAGCACCCGGGCCTCTCGAGCCTCTCCGTCACCCCTGGAACCCTGGACGACGGCTAAGGGCCCTTGGAGCCTAGCCCCCAGTGCTCACTGCTCACTGCTCACTGCTCACCCACCAACACCCATTCGCGTCGACCAGCTTCGGATGCGTCATGAACTATTTCGAATCGAAGCAATAGAGACGCCGCGCTCCAGTAGCGCTCCGTACTCCCTACTGGGTGCGCACCTCGCACCCTGTTCAACGCTACGATCGGGGAATCACCTTCCCAGGTGTTTTAGAACCGTGCCTGATCGCTCTACTCGAGACGACTCTGACTCCTCCGACCTTGGACTCCTCTGACTCTCGATCCCACTTGGGCCCTCTCTGCCGCCATGGAAACAACCCAAAACGTTCCAGATCCAGTTTCCAGTAGCCTCTGACTCTACCCACGAAGTGATCCTACTTGTTTTAGCCTCGCACCACCACCCTTCTCCCTCCCAGGCGGAACACCCTCCCTGCCTTTCCGGTCCCTCTCCAATTCTCCCAACTGGATCGCCTCCGATAACGAGACACCGTCACTCAACCTGCTCACTCCCTCCCCTGCCTTCTAATCACCCACGGGAGAGTAAAGTCTCGAGGCTAAGGTTTTTAGGCTCCGTGGGCGGTCCCTAGGCCCCACCATCCGCCCTTCTGGCACCCTGCGGGAAGCTGGAAACTGGATCGCCCGCTTCAAGGGAGTAGGGAGGAGCCTTGTGGCCCTGCTTCCCAAAAAGCAAGCCCTGTCGACTTTGACACCACAAAGTCCACAGCTGACGGTGAGCCCCTTTCGGTACCTCGGATTTCCTCTCGAGTTATAATGCCTACTACTTCCCTGCTGTCACTGTCTACTGTATCCTTTTTCTCCCTCGTTACACGTTCGACTCCTTAAACACTCGACTCTTCAAAATCTACATCCAACCTTTTGACGTTCTTTGTCTGCATCATTTGATCTGCTTGTCTTGCTTGATTACTGCGAAAGGAGACATCAGCCCTAAACGCAACATCTCATAGTATTTTCTCCCCGACCAAATTCGCTCAGGTCGAACACATCAGATACTTCCAACGGATCCACCCCTAAAATCGAGTCTTGCACCATAGTTCTGGTCACGCTCCCAATCCGCTCCCAATCCGTCATCCCATATCCGAGACTCGAGAAACTACCTGTTCTCTAACATCCACATCCCCCCAAAACAGCCGAGAGACCACCAGTCTGGATCAGCATTTGACAGGGAGAAACTCAAATTCTCAAGGCGCCGACTCCTTTCCTCCCGCATTCCTCCCTTGACATCGTTCAAATACCCTCTTACAAAGACCTCTGAGCTCCGCAGTCAGCGAGATACTCTTGTACAACGCGCGTGGTGCTCCGTACAACTCTAGCGCCTATCGGCCAATCTTGTCTGTGCAGACTGCACGCTCATTATACTGTGAGTCAGCACCAGCTTGGGCTATATAAGCCTGCATCTGCTCAATCTCGCTCTGTCCTCGATAAAGATCCCTGCATTCTAACACAACCTTTTTTTTGACAGATTCACAATGACTTCCTCGTCACAAGCATCTGCTCCATGCGACATGGGTCGCGGTGCATACGACACCACGGGTGTTCCCAAACCAAAGCCTCCTCCGAAGGGACGCCATGGTTGATAGCCTCTCGATCTCAACCACAATCATTCTTATGCCGCATGAAACGGCCGAGCAACTCTCTTTCTCCGCCGGTCCACAGTCGATTTTGTACGCAGCTTCTTCAACCTAGCAAGAGGTCCGTTCAATTCGGTGTCGACCCGACAGCGCAACAGGCCGTTTGTGATATCATCAGAACCGCCCCGTGTTCGACTGAGCGATTATTTTTGTCTTCTTACATCAGTTTAATCCCCCATATGGTTTTCGACTACCCTGTACAAGTACTTGATCGCACTCGACATCTGAGCGTTTCCGGCGACACTTATGTTCCTGCATGCATGGCGCAACACATCTTTCTGGGACAACTTTCCACGACGACCTTTCCTGTACAATCATGTTTTTACCACACAAAAGTCGATTTTCGTTTCATATTCTTTCGGGCGTTGGACTAGACAGGGATGGGAGGGTCGGCAGGCTGGATACTCAAAAGCGAATGACGGACATTCGCAAGATAGATTGTATGACTCAGGTCAATTATTTTTCCAATGGGCGTTCTGGGATATTGTTTCTAGGATGAAGGATGATCGAAGACGCACGGTGCCATGGAAACGCATCTCGGCTGATTCGCAGTCGTCCAGAAAGGAACATATCCATCTGCCAACATGTTGGTGTATTCAGAGGATGCAAAGCCTACCACTGGGCTTGAGGTATTGCGTCTAAGTCATAGAGACAGCCGATGCAAGACTCATTCTTGAGAGACCTAATAAAGATTGATTAATATCATTGACTGGCCTTGCTCAAGTCCGTACACAGTTCCTTCAGTACGTTTCACGGTCGGCGGGTGTAATTTCAATGACACCCATGCACGACTGGAGGACTCGATAGTAACACTAGCACAACCCTCCAGAGACAAGGAGCAAGCGTGGGGAGTGCACCCAGGACATCTGTACCACATTTTAAGGTAGGGCAGTTGTGACCGCAAGATGTAGAGCACTGAATTCGTCCATATCGCGACACATTGATAAGGCACCATCGTGGATGAGTGGCATATGAATGTCCTCTTTTAGAAACACGCTATGCTCTTTCCAGCTTCGAGAATTATGACGCATTCAGCTCTTCTACTTAACCCTAACAATTCTACAGTGGGCCACTCGGACTGCAGACGCCAAGCTTCGTCACTTATTCCGGTTTGCTTGCTCACTGGCTGGTCCAACATCGAACCACCATAATTCAACCCATTCAATCACTCCCTCCAATCCTCCATCGACACCTTTTGTCTCTTGAGTAAATATCCTTGCTCTTGTGTCTTGTGCGGACTTATCTCTCCCTTTGCTCCTAGAACCCGGCGTTAAGCTCCGCCACCATCCCCAACCCTTCCAACTCATACGGCCGAACAGGCGATATTCAATCCACCTCTTCGCTGCCGGACATTTGTAGAGCGACTTGAACTCCTCCTCAATACATCCAGATCCTTGTGTTCCACAATACCTGTCTAATTATACCTCCCAGAGCATGGCAGACAACTCGTCAGCGCCCAAGCCCAGCAGCAGCGTCAAGCTGGTTCTGTTGGGCGAAGCAGCAGTTGGAAAGGTTGGTTGCGCATACCCCCATTCTCATTTGCAACAGTCTTTTCGCCATTCCCACCCAAAGTTCCCAGAGCGACACTTTGACACAAACCTGTCTTGTCCGTGATTCTTGTACAATTCTGTTTACGATTTCTTATCCTCACATAAAATGGGAGAATGTCCCGCCCCGCAAGAAGCTATTGGAATAGATGTCGCTGACAAGTGGAACAGTCCTCTCTAGTCTTGCGATTTGTCAATAATGACTTCCAGGAAAACAAGGAACCTACTATTGGCGGTACGTCGATATCTCTACGTCCCTTCGTCCCTTATCCGGTTCATTTTGCCTATTCCCCGATTTACCTTCTCCTCTACATGTCCCGCGTCTAACAAGTATGTGACACAGCTGCCTTTCTGACCCAAAAGATCTCCCTTCCCAGCAGAGTGATCAAATTCGAGATCTGGGACACCGCTGGCCAAGAACGTTTTGCTTCTCTGGCACCCATGTACTACCGTAACGCCCAGGCCGCCTTGGTAGTGTACGACCTGACAAAGCCCACCTCGCTCACTAAGGCGAAACATTGGGTAGCCGAACTCCAACGGCAGGCCTCACCGGGAATTGTCATCGCCCTGGTAGGTAACAAACTCGATCTGTGTGCAGAGGCTTCCGAAGGTGCCGATTCTTCGGATGGTGCCGTCTCAGAGACTGAAGATGGAGGAGAAGCCGAAGCCGGTGAAGCCGAACCCACAGATGATGGAGACGCTCGGAAGATTTCCACCCGCGAAGCCAAGTCATATGCCGAAGAGGAGAGCCTCTTGTTCTTCGAGACCAGTGCAAAGACCGGTACGAACGTCGCAGATGTGTTCAGCGCAATCGCGAATGCAATTCCCGAGACCAGCCTCAAGGGTGCACGAGGTGCGAGCGGAGGAGGTACCCAGGCTGCCCTGTCTGGCGCAGCCAATCGAGCAGAGGAGGCCCGAGTCAACCTGGGAGAACGAACGAAACAAAAGTCTGACAATTGTGCTTGTTAGGATGCATGCATGTTTGCTCGTCCACGCAAGTCTGGAATTTGGGTCATGAGTACAGGAAAGCCGGAGTCCGGAGTAATGTAATGCCTCTGTGTGCAGTGGGTATATGGATGTCTATACGTTTGGCCCACCGCGCCCAGCCTGATCAGATCAGATCAAGGATTCTAAAGCATATCCGTTTAGAAGCCTAGATCTCGCCCATATTGATAGCAAAGGCTGATATGATATGATATAATCACTAGGGGCAGTTAGATCGATTGATTGAATAGTTTGTTCATCGATGAAGCTCACAGCACCTACAATTGCCACATCGATTACCGCGCTATGCCTTACGTCCTTAAGTGATACAGAGGAAAGAGAGCGAGCTAGGGCGAGGGAAAGAAGACGGGGCAGTTCGTTCATAAGGAACAGTAGACACTGGCAGACGGAACAATATCCAGAATTGGAAGGTCAAAGCACAGTGTGCAACAAGACGCAATAACGACAACAAGCGTGTGGATCCACATTATCTCCTGGAGTGCTGGCTGGTATGAGGTACTTCGAATATCACATAATTCTCACACTATTGCTGAACAACCATAATCGTGACCAGAAGGGCGAAAAGTAAGCACGGCAAGTTGAAACAAAGCCGACTATTGATAGCTTGTACTCTCGTGCCGATTCCTCATCGAGATCGTTCCTGTCAACTTCCATGATGACGGACATCCGACATCGACTACTAGTATTCTAGAAGCCAAGCTATTGGAGAACAAGAAGGACTCATGATCGCCGGCCGCCGGCTTGAGGACGGGGCATACATGGCCAATGGCCAATTGTACGTATGAGCTAGACGTGAAGCAAGCGGGCGGTCCTGGTTGGGAAGGGCTTCGAGTCCATGGTGTTTCCAGCATGTGCTTTCAGACACGACTCGAAACGATGCTCAAGGGTAGACGAAGTCCTGCGCCGCAAAAGCGTGATCAGCTGGCCACACGGACGGACGGACGAACGGGCTGCTTGTGAGCTAGGAGTGGTGAAAGGAAGACCCGGCCGTATGGTGGTCTTGACTTGTAGGTGAACTGGAGTGAAGATACTCGCCAGGAGGGAGTGCTCACATCTTCCTCCCCCTAGATAGGTATTTTATTCCAGATGAACCAGAAAAGCCCAAAAGCGCCCAAAAAGGGCCAAAAAGCTGCAGTTGGTAGGTTCGAACAGAACATCTACACTACCTCCAGTTGTTAGTCCAGCTTTCGCTGTCGCTATTCGCTAGACAAACTGTAGGAGGGCAGTCCCCCCCTATCTTCTTCCACCAAGAGGCTACATCCTACCTGAAGGCCCACCAACCAGACCACGACACATTAGCCCCTGAGGAGTGGGATCTTAGAGGTGGAACTGGCCAAGCTAATGTTGGGGGATATTCTGCAGTTCTGGAATATCAAAACGTCGTATTTGCTGGGCGTTTCGGTTGGGAAGGGCGACCCTCCTATCTACCAGTAGATGTTGGGGGGCACCCCTCGGTAGTAGGGGGTTTTTGGCAAGGTGAAGTGACTGCCAGTGCGTGATTGGAAATGGGCTCGAAGCGAAGGGGGTAAAACTCATCAAGATAACAGACCTCCTGTATTTACCCAGGTGACTATCACTAAATGTTGCTTGTTCTCTGGCCGCGTTCGGCGCTGCGACAAGCCCATTTCCGGACCGTACTGTCTTCCACGCGTGAAAATCGTGCCTCTCCGAATATGCGTGCGCTGGATGAATGGTTTTATATTTGGATTGGGTATGCCTACCTTGAGGTTGGCTTGTACTTAGATATATCAGTATCCACTTCGAGTTTTGCTGTCGAATTGAGGTCCTCTGGGCTACGGTGGGTGGTAGTGAGATATGTGCAGCGTTTTAAGTCTTAAGAATCAACCGTCATTCTCAAACCCCAATAGTCGATCGATCGAAACACTGCAACTGACTGACCAATGGACCACTTCCAGAAACAACTTGAGCTGCATAGTACGTGAAAAAAAGGGCTCCGCGCCATACACGAAGGCTTTTCGTTGCTACCCATCACGTACTCATTCTTACAAGTTCAGCATTCCGTCTCGGAGAAAGCGAACTCGCTTCGCAACGCGCTACGTGTCAGGTGAAAGCTAAAGCTCGGCCAAAGACGAATGTGACAGCACGGGCAGCATCAAATAGGAGGTAAGTCAGGGAGACAAAAGTATGTCAGTATTAAATTAAATGGAGAGCTTGGTCCCACGGGATGCAAGTTGCCAATAGCTTTGGTTGTGTACCCATGCACCAGTGCACCTTTAAACTTCAACCCAGACGCTCGGAACGCGATTGATTTCAAAACAGTCGATAGTGCCCAATGCAAGTTGTCAAATCAACCCGGTAACAGCATCAGTTTCCAACGCGGATAAATCCCTGCAAGAAAGGCAATAGGAACAAAGGCCAGCCCAGCCCCCAGACGCGACGTTAGAACAGTTCCCAATAATGCCGTTGCGCTATGCAATGTTCAAAAAACAAAAAAGGGGTTTGATGTGATGAATTCTCCCTAGTTGATCTCAATAAGCCCAGGCCCAGCAAGTGTTGCCTGCGCGACCTCATCCGCGTCGGCGAACGGGCCATTGCCAGCCACGAGAGCTGCGATGGTGAGCCCATTGAGCAAGTTCTCGGTGTAAGGGAAATCAACCTCGAAGGTCGCGACGCCGTTCTGGAAGTTGATGTTGTTGACCTCCTGTACGAGCGGGGTGTTCTGGCCGTTGATGAACGCCATCGACACCCCGGTCTTGGCGGCCGACTCGTCGACTGCGATGGAGAACTGGAGGGTTTGGTCGTTGGGCGTGATAGGCGCGGTGATGACGTTCAGGGGCTGGAAGACCGGCAGGCCAACGAGCTGCGCGTTCGGGCAGGAGTTGGGGACCACAACGGCCTGGTTGAGTGCGCTGAATGCGAACGCACGCGCCGAGCGGGTCAGGAATGGCTGCGACGATGGGATCAAGCCGGTCGACGTGCGGAAGAAGCCGTTCTGCTCGCCTTCCTGCCCGATGACGGAGCCGATGATGGGGACGACGCCGGCGACGCCGTTCGTGGCCAGGTGCAGCTGCACGTCCTGCAATGTGCCCAGGACGACATCGGTGAAGGTCTTCGCGAACGACAGGGCTCCCGAGAGAGTCGTGCTCGGGAACATGTACTGGCACGGCTGGATCTGGTCTTGGCCGTTGGCGGCGAGGATTGCGTTGGCGTTGATGGCGTGCAGCTCTTCCTGAGCCTGGATCGCAGTGATGGCGGCAATCATCTCTTGTCGCTTCTTGGGATTGGGGACTTCGAAGCCGCTCACCCGGTTCGTCACGTTGTAGAGCAGGTCCGTGAAGAAGGCGACTTCAAACAGCTCGTTGAAGGCGATCAGACGGATGCTTGTCAGGTCGTCCTCGGAGAGGCCTGTTGGGGCAGCGCCGTTGGGCTCGGTTCCTTGGGCTTGCACCTCGACGGCCTGGAGTGCGGCGGGGCTTAGATTCGGGAAGCCATTGGATAGAGGGAAGGCGAATGGAGAGGAAGGGGCCGGAGCTGGCGCTGGTGCGTTGCCGGACTGATGGTCTTGCCAGTTACCATTTGCCAATGGCGCGGCACTGCTAGCCGACAGGAGTGCGGCGAGCGCCACGAAGGCGGCTGTCTTTTGCATGTTGGGCACGATATTATGATCTCGAAAAGAGAAAAAGGGCTTGAAAGGAGAATGCGTCTGCTGTTGTGCTTGGCCGGTGTTTTTTGATGTGGTGGCAGAGTCGATTACTGTGTTGTGATTATGCCTGGAATGAATAAAAGAATCCACGAGCTATCTATGGCAGTCGTCAATGATCTTATACGCTTCAACTTACAGATGCCACTCATAATGCTACTACTACTGGTATACGCCATGGTCCCCTGAGTCTTGAGGGAATAATTGGAGCTCACTGCCAATACCAATAATGAGAAACGTTACATTCCGGCCTGCAGCCAACTGACCATCTATTTTCAGGTGTCAGTTTGGGGGAACTACGGACGCCCGTACCATGCGCTTTTTCTGGGTGCGGTGCTATTGGCGAGGCGGATGGTACTGTAACCGTGCGCTTGCGCAATTATTGTACGTGCGCTCGGTGCATTCAAGTTATTTAGGAAACACCTCATTTCTCCATCCCGTGCCCAATTTAGGGAGCCCGATGCGATGAGGTCTGTGTCCAAACTCTATCTGTCATAAGCGTGCTGATTGGTTGCTTCATGGGCCGTGGCGGTGCGCGAAGCCGAGAGAACCATGGTTCGGTCCATCGTGGAGTTCGTTTTCGGCCCTGCCAGTCTCTGACTTTGATTGCCAACTCCCAAGAAAGCTTGAATACCTCTCTTCTTCGTATCCAGATCCCCTTGGGCTTCCCCTGGGAGGTGCACGGGGCCCCGAAAGGCTTATGTTATACCCTCCCACACGTGGTTCCTGAGACACTCCTCCCCCGTGGTCAGCTTCACATCTTGTAGCAGTTTGTTCCATTCATCGGAGACGGTCCACGACCCAGCAGCCGCAGCAATCAGTGCTCCAGCGATGATGTCCTGCGACGGCTCTCGTGTATTGTGGTCAGCTAGAATGGAAGGGTGTCCGATATGGGGAATCCACGAGAGCTTTAATACGCCGGCTTCGACATCAGCTCGAGCGGCAGTCTCAATCTTGAGTGATTCTAGCATTGGAAAACAAGCTCAAGTCAGCATTCTAATGCTAGCGGGCTCCCAATCATGTCAACGTGAAACGAACGTGTCGCAGCACGTATGTACATATCTCGAATCTCTTCGGCGAGCGTCAGAATCCCAAGGTTGGTCAATGCCTGGCCATCAATTCCACCTGGCTCCGGCCAAAACACCTGCATAATCAATGGCTTCGGGAACGACACGTGCTAGTCTTGTGCGGTCATAAATATCAGTTTCCTGTCACCTTCCGCTGGTATAATTGCACGTCGCTTCTCCAGGTCCCTAAAGATCTTGAACATTTGTATGTGCCGAGTCTTTTGGTGGGGGGCGCCCCCAGCTAGTTCGTCAATAGACCAGGCTGGAAAGGAGAGCCCCCCAGTACCTGATTAGATCTTGCAATTAGACCTGTTGCTGCTGGTCAATGAAGGAACGAGAGCCGAGCTTCTTTTCTTTGCTGATTTCTCGCAAGTATCGAAATACTATATCTTTCGAATGATCAAGTACTAATTGCCAGTACCACTTCGACCTGTTGGGAGGGGGGGATTCAAGTTCCGAGCTCTTGAGTGCAAGGCCCGTAAGTGGAAGACTTACCATGCACGACTCGCCGGGAGCCAAACGCTTGGCCCCAGCAGCGACACTTGCGTCTCTGAGATTCTTCTGGGCCTTTCCTTCTGGATCAGCAGCTGCAAAGGCAAACGATAGCACCACGTCAACCCATTTCAGGTGCGTCGCGAGGGTGCGCTTGTCATTAGAGTCGACCTTGATAACGCTAGCCCCCAGCATTTCAAGGTCTGAAAGTGGAGATGCCGTAATGGTTAATCACCCGTCGAGGGAGATTCGGGTTGGTGGGCAGACAGTACCGAGCGAGTAAACAAAGTCAGCTCATGCTTACGAATTGCAACAAGAGCATGTAGAATCTCTCTTCTGACATTTGCGAGCAGGACGGCCGTCCACATCAGTACACACCCACATACAGCAGCCACTGCTCTCCAAGAGTAGAGTTCTCACAGCCAGTCCCTCCTGCAAGCACTACCTGGACCATGCTGCAATATGCCGTGTTTAATCTCCCTGATTTGTCCGATGTGCAGAATTCTGCAGCGAGGAATATTGGACGAAGCTGCTGACTTCAAAACAGGTCTCGTTTAGCTGGCGTGCATGAAATTTGATATTGAGAAGTGCCAGTAATGTCGCGCACAAACCACTGGATGATTTCCAGCCTGAATGTGACCGTGTCATATTGCGATGTTGAATACTATTGGCAGAGACCCAGTCCGCAGGCAAAACGGTCAGCCGCGAAGAAATGGCCTGTGAAGATGAGATGTTTGTGGTGGTCACGGGCTTGTCCACAAGGCTGCTGGGAGAAGGGGGAAGTGGGGTCCGAGCCCATCTTTTTGGAGTCAGACTCGGAAAGCAGGCGTGGAGCTTATTGATGAGATTGTGTGTGCGCGGCAAAATGGAGTGGTTGCAGACCTGCTCCTCACGATGACTAATAGAGACGCCTTTTCATCAATCATCCAGTCGCTGTTCCAGTCATCGGCGTCGCCGGAACAAGGGCTTTTTGGGCAGCCTGTCAAACTTTGGCGCGTGTAACTCGTGTTGCTGTTTTTTCCCCTCTTCAGGTTGATGTTTGAGCCCGAGGCTAGAAGTTGCTGGCCGGAGGTCTCTCAGCGGGCAAGTTGAGATATATCACTGATTTGGTGTCGAGCTGGAAGGCATTTAATGAGAACGCGTGTTCAAGCGCGACCCGCTCGATTCTGGGACCTGGAAAATGGCGTGAGACATATTTACCTGTCTGACTGCAGAGTACTTTATCACATGGAATCCTTTACACGATATTTGTGCAGTGCTTCCACGGCGAAGTCGGGAGAACTCCCGTCAGACAAGGTCAATTTCCCTTGGACTAAGAGCTTCAAGAAGCAAGGAGTGAAGGATGCTCACTACCACCGTCTCTCGGCACGGGCGTACATACATTCTCCCTGCGCTGCGAATCAAGTCTACCAGTATCAAGTGCTGACGAATTCGGATATCTTTCTCATCGACTATTGATGTGTCAAAACCTCAACTCTCGTCGGGATGTGCGTGATCAGGAGTAACCATGTCACGAGTCATTTCATTTTGTCAGTGAATCAGTCGCCTATTGCGCCGATTGCTAATGCGGCAAATATGAACTGTGGAAGCCCAAGGACGCCTCAGACGTCTTAACCTGGTCAGAAACCACTGTCCATTTGACTGTGAAATAGTGCAAAGGCCTAGTCCTAAACAAAACGGTTCCTTTTAGTGCGGCAACACAATATGCTTTGCAATATCAGTTCTGAGCTTTTGCTGAGATTGTAGCCATTCATCTGCCGAATGAAATACATCAATCCAGACTGAGGCGAACATAGGCAGACTTATGAGCATAACCAGCGTTTGGACTATACGCATCTGCTCCAGTTTTCTCGGTCCAGGTGATCAGCATCTTCCATCCGCCATTAGTGATGTCTTCAGCACCGAAATAGCCGCCATGAACTCCTCCAGAGTAGAGGAACTCCCTAACGGGGGCGCCTGGTTTAGCAAGGACTTTCTCTTCAGACCACTTGCCACTAACAATGTTGTCAACATAATCTCCTCCTGGAATCACATCCAGATCCAGGGGGAGATGACGGTAGTAAAACGTGTTGTCTCCATAGATATTGAGGTACACCATGATGAAACTGCGCAAAGCTGGCACATAAAAGATGTCCATATTTTGAACCAAATGGTCGAGTATGGTGGCTGTTGAGTCGACAGATGGCATGGTATCACACCACGACTTGCCATTCCAGTAGGTATATGATGACAAATCATTGATACCTGACGGGGTGGTTCGCGCAACAAGTACACCATTACCGCTTGTGCCGGCATTGACTCGTCCCTTATGCTGACCAAGCAGGTAGATATATCCATCATTGGCACCAATACCTTTGGGGCCCCAAGCACGTATGCCGCCAACTGTTCCAAATGCGATCTGTCCCTGTTTGAATAATTGGTTGACAGTTCTCTCTGCAACAGGACCGTAGGTTGGATCAACAGATACCAACAAAACAGAGTTCCCAATCTCGTTGAACACAGGAGCTTCAATGCGCTTGTCAATGTCAAAGACCAGTGTAGGGTATAGGAGAGCATGCGAAGTATTGAAGGGAATGAGGGACGAATCAGGCCAGATTGCGTAGCGATAGCCAGATCCAGAAATGGCGGTGTTGTATGATTGTTCTCCCAAAGTCATGGGGGCAAACCCTCGCATTCTACCCACATCGTCTTGCCACTCACCAAGATTGTCCACAAGTTCGAGTGGGTTGCCAGACAACGCATTCACTCCCTTGTCAGTGGCAACGGAGCTGGAGACAAAACTGACCAACTGGCCGGAGTCAGGTGTATCGTCAATTCGGACACTCTTTGTGTCACAGAAGACGAAGATTTGGGTTCCATTGATACTACCTCCTCTCCCTCCATCACGTGAAATCTGTGGCACCGATTTCATTTCTGCCAGCACCGGATTCGGTAATTTGGATTCAGTCCAAGAACCTGTGTCATCCGCAAGGGCGTAATCTCTTACCAAAGATTCGTTGGCAGTGTAGAGCGAGGCGGCATTGTAAAGCATCTCGGTGGGACCATATGGGACATGACTAGGATAGTACTTTGGAGGTCTGCTGATAGAGGCCCCCAGGACCTTGAACTCTGCAACAGACAGGCTCGACTCCGTCTTGGGGGAATCATTGCGAGGAGTGGAATTTCGCTCGAGGGGTGAAGCCAATGAATTGCTGGTCATGGACGGGATAAGCACAGCGCCAATCAGTTGAATTTCCGTTGGCGTGGGATTGTGCAATGAGGATTTCAGGTAACAGTCATCAGTACCATTCACTCTTTCAGGTGCAAAGAGGAACCCGAGGCATTTTGTGTCATTTGATATCTTGTTGAAGCTGTTGCAGCAAGCATGACATTCGTCGAACGATTGTGCTAGGATGAATGGATAGATGTCTTGTCCGAGGAAGTCAACGTCGCAAAGAATATGGATATTCCTTGAGTTATTGGGATCGTTCACTGTGGTCTCATTGAAACTATCGCAGAGTTGATATGTGATGGTATCCGTGGATCCAATGCAACGACCGTCAGAGCATGAGGCCGCACTTCCGGCATGAGCGGTACTCGCAGTGGCCCTGCCGGCAATTGGATATTTGGTGCGCAAGTTGGAGGCTGCTTGACCTGCGACAATGCCAACAGGATGGTGAGGATACGAGAACGCTAGATCGAAGGGAGAAAGAATAAGGACCATGGCCATCAGCATCAGCATCGAGCTGAGGGTGCCGCCTTGATATCCCATATTGTTTGGGTAAGAATACAAGATGAGACTTCGACACGACGGAGTGCCCTTTGCGATAGTTTTCGAGATCAGGCCGGTCCTGCCGGTTTGAAATGGTATCGGAAACCGGAACCCCAGGTAGTAACTGATGGCTTTAGCTGAAATGCCTAGACGATGGTAGTTGGATACTAGGACAGCTTTCTGGATAAGAAGGGCGCAAAAGGTTGAATAGTGAAGATGATGGAAGGAGTGACTCGAGGGCTGGACAGGACAGGGGAGGTAAAAGGGTATACACTGTCCGGCAGGAAAATAGAATTAACTCTTCTGGTCGCAACCGATATTCACTGAAGCGAGGGCACATTCATATAAAATCCCAATGAAGAGTCTCTCCATCCGGTATTGTGGGGGGATTCAAATTGGGACAACGTGGCGAACCATAAAGGTGTACTCGGTATAGGAGTTCGAAGTTCGTCAACGGCTAGGATTCAAGGTATTGTCTACCCAGCCAAGGTCTAGAATATGTGTGATGGAGACTCCATGATTTGTTTGACTTGATATACTCATTTGGTTGGCAGTCCAAATACGCTACCACCAGTGGAGATACATAATTTGATGGTTGTACGTGAGTCGTCACCTGTTGTAAATTGGGCAGCCCGTGCCAGTCAGTCACCATCGGCGAGGTCGAGCAACAGTTTCATTCCAATTTTCAAGGCATGCCAGCCTTGTCAGCGTAGTTTTATGTCATCTCTTTCTCCAGCCAATGTAATTTGAGGCACACCGATTTGGCGTCACCATTTCCCACCGTATTTGGGACCTAAGGTGTGGTCAGACGACCAATGCACTTTCTTCATTGCGCCTTCTTAAGCTCTTCACGCGCACTCTCAGGCGGTGGGGCATTCTTCTCCAGATCGGCCGCCCACAGTGCTGCACCAACCGTGTTGGTAAATGCAAAGACTAGGTTGGCGAAAGGTATCATCTCCAAAAGAAATGCTGCAACTCCGAATGACGTATAACCCCCACGGTGCTCCTCGATGTGGATCTCTCGTTGTCTCTTATTCCATTCCTTGAGCTGGAAGTAGCGGGTATGAGCTGCAGGTCCGGCTCGCTTTCCTTGTAGAACAATGAATATAACAGTCCCGACTACGGGAATGAAATTGAGAGGCAGGTAGAGAACGTAGCGGATGATGGCATTGGGTGAGAATTTGGCAAAGGGCTTCTTGAGCAGCTTCCCTAACCGCGCAATGTTGTCGCCTCCGGCCTTGACCTGTCTGCCCTCAGAGACGAGGTTGGTGCACTCCCTCGACAACAAGGTCCCATCAAAGGTATCTACCAATGCATCTTCAATCATAAATGTCCTAGATAACAGATTGATAATGGTGGAACTCTCACTGAGAGTGAGTAGGGCTGCACTGATGGCTGCCACCGGGCCGGAGGTGAATGCCATGATGGCAGCTTGAGGGAGATAGGCCACAAGGAACATGAAAGTCGTAACACCAAGACTTAGGGTGAGAGTGGGAGCGAGTTTGGAGGTCAACGGGCTCCAAAGGTCTCGGTGAGAGACGAAATAAAGAATGCCCTGAGCTCGGTCAGATCCGAGTCAAGTGGAGTGTGGAGCGTGCAGAGCATACCTTGAGGGGATAGATGTAGGCTCGAGACCGCACTGCATCTGTTGTCATCTCTTTGACCTTTTTGGACTCCTCTGCCGCGACCTGCTTGACTCTGTCGGCCATGTCTGCCATGACCGTGAGGAGGCTTCTGATGGAAGTGTGAGCTGAGAGAGTTGCTGATGGCGGAGATATCAGGGTGCCTTTGACGGTCAAGTGCTCAAGGAGAAGGAGTAGTAAGGATCAAGACTGTATCTCTGAGAAGCGAGGTCCTGGGTCAGAGGCGTCGTGTTGTTGAAGCTTTGTTGAGTTTTGTGTCCTGCCTGTGCTCCTGCCTCAAATGACAGTACGAGTGCGTCATTGCCCCAAATGATGCGATGACATCATCGCCTCAGAGGGCGGATTCCCCCTCCGCACACAAACTTCGACGCGTTGCGTCTAACGCGATCAAAAGGCCCAAGGGGAGGGACAAGAACCACAGCTCCGACTCAGCACTTCTCAATCGCTGGTGATCGATTGAGCTTTCGAGCAAGTGGCTCATTATATGTTCGAAACTTAGGGTCGAGGGACGCGCGGGCACAGCTAGGTTGCCGCAGCGACTCCGTCTTTCCCATCATGGCTAGCTAGCTATACCAATCTCACACCAGTGAGTGCAGGACTCAACACCCGTATAACAGACTCCCAAACCACCCAATTCGCTCTCTGGTCCATTGAAGCTCCGTTCTCTTCTTGTTTATGTATGTGGAGGAATTCCACATCAGCATCCGTGTCTCCTCCGCTGTCTCACCCTCAAAAATAGCTCACTATCCCTGTCCAGTTTCCCCGCGCCCAGCCCCAGCACCACCACTTTGCGGGTTGCCGGGCCATATCTACTTGAGGGGTAAAATGGACCTTGCATGTAACGGCAGTCCTGACTTATCTCAAGGATGTCGCTAGAATCATACCGAAGAACTGATTGCTCAATAGCACGCCACGAAAAGCAGAATGAGGGGGGAGCTACTTCGCCTGCTGACTTGATTTCGTACATAAGTTGTTTGTTTACGTGAAACGATTCCTGGATCTATTCCCATGGTTCGCTCAATTACTCTGGGACCTCCATAACCGTTGCTCAGCCTAACAGAAGCGTACTCCTGTGATAAAGCCTAGCTTGAGCAAAAGTCCTCACCTGGGCGAGGAAGAAAACGTCAACATCGATTTCTAGCACTTGTTTTCTATACTATATTTATCTCATTTCTGGCTCTCTTCTCCGACATGGCGGCACCAGGAGGAAATGGTGCAAATGGAGGCCCCCTTGGCCCGGAAGAAGGTTCCTTTCCTCTGGCTGCCCAAATCCCGCTTGAGGGATTTCAGCTACCAGATTTCCCTGCAGAAGCAAACAAACTGAGGGAACTGACTCTGACCGCCGACATCAAGATGGACGAGTACCAAACCCTAGTTGGGCCACAACTCGCCGACGCCATCCACGGTCAACAACCCCTACCCAACCTTCCCAAGTCCATCACCCACCTCACGTTGGAACTTTTCGGTCTAGGCTTCCCCGGCAACCCCCCGTTCCTCACCCGACTTGCAAGATCACTGCCGAATCTCCGCAGCGTGACCTTCTTCAGCTGCCTCATTGACGGCATCAGCGAAGACTCCCGGAAAGACGCAGAGAAATTCTTCGAAGTAGCGACCAACCTCCAAGAGTTGCACATCATCGACTCTTTCGCGCGCCCTGGCTTCTTCAAAACGGTGGGGAATTTCTTCGAGGAGCGGACCAAGAACAAGGCCACAAGTGACAAGACTGTTGGCCTGAAGGTTGTGGATGCTAGCTATACCTTCCGTGGCCACGAGGATAGCGATTTCCTAGCCAGAATTCAGGGCGAAGAACTCAGCGGGCTGATTGTGAAAGGTATCGTCGGCGCCAGCTTTTCATTCGTACCCGTGACCGAGGATGAGCTGGCCGAAGCCACCAAAGACGCAGACGGCAAGGAAACGACAGAGAAGCCGGCTGAGGGTGTTCTTCCCTTCGCGAGCGATGGCCGCGCCCCGACCGCGGTGAAGAAACGTTTCGAGAATCTCAGCGCCGATGACTCTCTGTCCAGCTTGCGCGTGTTGAACCTCAGCATGTGGACCCTGCGCGCAACCGACGTCGGCAACCTACTATACACGAGTGCGGGAGGCGGGCCAGGCGGCCTTGTCGACCTCACTGCCAGTATTCTCCTCGAAGAAGGCTGGTTCGACAAGCTGGTCGCCGGCTTTGAGCACAAGGGCGTGGGGGCGGCATTAGAAGGCCTCGAGATTGTCGGGGTACCGGTCAAAGGCAAAGAGGAAGGCGAAGACTGGCAACATGGAGCCATCAGCCTCGTATCGCAAGATGACTTGAAGAAACTCGAGACCGCTGCCCCCAAACTGGCCAAGTTCGAGATGAATGTCCTCAAGGTCAAAAGCGGGCCGAATGTTGCTTTCCTCAAGGATGAAGGTGGAAAGTGGGTAGCTAGGTGAGTTGGGTTGGGTTGGGTTGAGGTAAAATGAGATGTGCTCCGGTGTCGGCGAGCACCCTAGTAGGCAGGCTCACCTATCAAAGATCAAAAAGATGACGAAGGAAGAGGAGATAATAAAGGGAATAGACTCCTATACATGATGTCAAGAAATGGAATGACCTACTACCAACCACGAAGCCCCTTTTGTTGAGTGCATACTTGGAATGGTGTACACCGACTGGAAACAACCTCCACGCGCCACAATACTGATGATAACCAAGAGGGGCCTTTCTCTGGCCGCTCCGAACCGCAACATCAATATCAGCGGCACTATCATCAACGACGAGTCCGGCCACCCCCTATTCCACGGCACCCTTCCATGACCTTGCGTGTGACAAAGCCTCGACATCTGTAGTCCGTGCTGGTGCAGGACTCCACCAGGCACTGTTTCTAACTTTTCCTGCCATGCTGTCTCTTCAGTTCGCGTCAAGTCGCGTCGTTGTTCCACGTGCTTCACTAGGTAGTTAAAGGGCGGTGCTGCACATATTCAGTGTCCTGATACAACTAGCGCTTTCGTGAGTGCGTGTAACGCACGTCCGTGACTGTCCAGAAACAGATCCTCTCGGGAATCAGGACCCCAATGCTGGCAAGTGAAAAAGCTTCGTACTTGAATATGTATATATGTATCAAAAGTCAGTGGTGCGGTCGTGCATTTAACGGGAGAAGAACGACGGCAGGGCAGGGCAGGGCAGGGCCACAGACTTTCATTGCGTTGAGTACCATGACTTCATGGGAGTGAACAACAGTATATTGACGGAGAAGCCGAGCGACATCTGCAGAAACCTTGAAAGTAGCTATACTATTCGGAAGAAAAAAACCCCCCCTCAGCGCCAAATTTACCTGGGAGGCATAAGTCTCAAATGGTGCCCAAGGGATGGCTTTCCGTAAACATTGGACAATGTCACCAGAAAGAAAAAGAAAACTCCGTTGCTATTGCGTTCCCCATTCCAGATGTAGTCAACTCATGAGATACGCCATGACGGTAAACCCATAGATAGTTCAAGGATTCCCCCCGGCTTGGCCTCTCTGCTCCCCAAAATGTCCCAAATTCTCAAGTTAGGTGTTCCAAATGGCCAGACAGGCTTTATAATGCCCGTCTCACAGTTTCGTTGAGCGCAGACGGGTGCAGTGCGCGAGAGAATAGCATTTAAACCGTTCTCAGAGCCACCCCGTTCCAACCCAACCAGCCGACCACACATATAATCTCAAGATCCGCTGAGAAAGACTCGTGAAGAGCGGTATTCAGCAGTTCCGATTGATCGACGAGACGGGTTTCTGACAGCCACACTGGTATTCGGCGAAGAAATTGCCGCAGTATATGCATTTTTCGTGGTCGAGTGGTTGAGGAGGCATGCTGGTGGCCGGGCTTTGTTGAATCTTCGAGAATTTGAGTGGTTGCTCGTATGACTGTAACCGGTGGAAGGCGTACTTCTCAGTTGACGATGGGCTGGTTTTGAATGGCGAGAAGGTATTGCAGGTGATTCTGTTTGACGATACCCGTGCAGTTCTGGAATAGAAAGAAGAGTGTGCAGAAGAGGAAGAAGAGCAACGATCTGACAGTGACAACATCGACTGCGATGAGTCTGGGCTGCACAACAATCTCTCATTCATGCCCGATGACGGCCGGGACCATAATGCCACAGCAGCCATTACTTGCATTGCACGATTGCAATGTTGGTAATGCCCCCTTTTTTTCTCCTTGATACTTTCCCGGCAAGAAACAACTCGTTTTGTGCCCTTATCTGATGATTTGTCTGTCGGCGGCGGGTGACAAGCTGCTATTGAATTTGGACGTAGTAGTCATTGACACGGCCCGAAGTGACAAGAGAAGAGGGGCTCATGGGGTTCTATGTAAGGAAGGTCCCTTTCTTTGGGTGCTGGCGTTGGCGCCGGTCTCACCTGTGAAGACAGGAGTGGTAAATCTGGGTAATCAGGTAAATATTTATCAGGTCTCAAATGGCCAAAGACCCGCATGAATCAAAGTTGGCGTCGTCACAGCATGGTGTAATGAAGAGTAGAGCAGTCGCCGACAGAGCACATGCATATCCCGACGACGGTCAACAGAAAGGGGAAACAGAGACTATTTTGTGAGTGAAATTTTGGGAATGAAACTTCGTCAGGGTGCCATGCATTCAGTGACTTATGGATGTTTGACAGACAGACGCAATAACCCCTGAGTAGCTGCAGTTGCTTGTCAATGGCATTTTCCTTTCGGGCGTTGGACACAGTAACGGGCAGGAAGCAAACCGGTAATGCGTTTGTCGAGGTACACAAACTCACTATTGTGAGGTGTCACAAGTCAAACCCTACCTTTTACTCATCTGGTCTCATTTCATTTGCACCCATCCATCCCTCCGAGATCCGATGATACGTAGGCGTTATGCGAGCCGCCCGTTCTCGAATATTCGGTGATTGGACGCTGTGTAGCCTTGCCCCCTTGTTCTTTTGCGTCCTTGACCTGGTTCCTGGCCACCAGGTACTGGCTTCATTGACTGAGCAGAGTATCTGGTCGGACGTCAGAGAAGGGAAAGCAAGTGATAGCAAGGTCTCGCTATCACTGGACTGGAGTAATCCTCACGCCTCCCCCCACGATAGCAGTAAAATATCGGCAAGACTGACCAGCACTCTCATCAATCAACCTTCTACCGACCAGTGACTTTCCACGACATTTCATGCAGTGAAACGAACATAGAAATCCGGATACATGCATGGCAGAAATTCCAGAATTATCATTGTGCTCACATGCACTCGTGCCACGGTTCAGCAATAAACCGGAAGATGCTGATGAGTACAAAGAGTCAATGGTCTCTCGGTACACTTCAATCTAGACGAGGGGAAGCAGCAACCTGCAGAATGTCGACGCTGGTGGCTCATCGATGGAGAATGGGATCGAGATTTGTGAGATCTCATCCAGACCCGGATCAAAGGCCGCGCATGCCTTCCAGAACGCGACAGAAGAAGTGAATGTTCACAGTCCAGCACTCGTCGCTCATCTTTCGTCCTGATGAGCTCCAAAGCACAGACAAATTCACCATGAGCGGGGAAACCTCTTTTCCGGACCTACCAGGCCCGCAACCCACTGGCAGCAATCTTGACAAGTCGACAGCACAATCTCAGTCACACTAGACGGTGTATTTAGACATTTTGCCAAATCAAGGCAAGACAATTTCCTCAAACGGAGAGCGAGAGAGAAATTCATGCCCCAACATCGCAAATCTACGGATGTGCGATTTTCCGGACAGCAGGAGAAAAGATATGCCGCCCGGCGATGTCGCGGAACTGCGGATAAAGTCAACTGCCGCGCGTAGAACGCAGTACATAAAAAGCATTAGTACGGAGCGGAGTACATACAGGGAACGGCAGTGAAATCAACACGTGATTATGAAGATATGGTTCCCGGTGGAGGGCTGTGAGATTGCCTCATCGGGGCTATTCACGGCCCAGCAAGTTGCAAGAAATTGAAAGGCATCTCCCCCTTGGCTCGTTAGCACGCAAGACCCGCGATGCTGCTGGAGTTGCATTCGATCCACTACCGAATGGGAGAGAGAAAAAAGCCAGTATCAGATCCACACAGCTCGGCTCTCCCAGCGAAGGGTTGATGAGGACGGAAAGACTGTGCGGAATAAGACTCACACCAAAGAGCTGGAGCAGTCCAGCTTGCCATTCATTACCGCGTCTGACAATCAGGCTGTGATATGTACTACCTGATTCGGAATATACTTGCCCAGCAAATCAATCAACCCCAGTATGGGAGCCAGTCCAGTCAACCCAACCCAAACCATTCCTCCCACCGGCACCACGCAAACTGGAATAGTCGGCCCAACTCATCCACAGTATATAGAGCATCTCTAAGAGACCACAGCACCATACAGCACAGCCCAGCCAGGACCGGGCCACACTCAAAATAGACAATAGACAAGACTAGACAGTTTTTATTTTTTTCTATGGTACAGCCCCGATGCCGTTCCATCTCTAACTATACAAGTACATTAAATACCAATATTTCTGGCTCCATTCAAGTGATGAAGCAGTCCAGTCCACTCCACTCCAGTCTCTCAACAGGCTTGCTCGTGCTCGATGTCCGATGGGGCAAATATTTCACAACGAGAACATCGCATCCAAGAAGACATCCACTAGCTAACCCATCTCCACCCAGAAAAATTTAATAAGGAGGTTTGATCAAACGACTTGACCGGCTGTCCTCCTTCTCTATCACTTCTTCCGTGCTTTTGCCTGTACCCAGGCTAATGCCCGCCAACAACGAACCCAAGTCGAATTTTTCAACCGGTGCTGGATGAGTCGGGGCGGCGCTTTTTCGACTCACAGGCCGGGAGGTTTTCTTCATCGTCTGGCCGTCTCTCGTGGGCGGAGAGGAGTATGTTCCGCTTGTTACTCGTTTGGATTGGGGGCTAGCACTAGCATCGATAGCCCCAGATGGTGCATGCACGGCCGTTCCTTCGGTTGGTTCGTCTAGTGGTCGAGCTGGAGAAATATCGCGTGGCCATGTCCCGGGGAGATTGAGTGTAGATGGGATCTTTGGCACGGGAGGAATGTCTGAATCTCGTCGAGGATCTGCTGTGAGGGCTGGGACAGCTGCCTGATCATGAAATGTGCCCCCTTCATCACCCGGGCCAGCTTTGCTGGATCTGGCAGTTTGTGGTCGAGAGCTGATACCATTTGGGCCGTTGCTGGGACCATTCGCTTGACTGTTATCAATATCCAAAGTCGATAAGTTGCCCTCATCAGCTTCCGTCCAACTGACCATGCTACTTGTCCCACTGCTAACCGTGCTCCTCCTGGACCCTATGGTTGGTCGGCGTAGCGGACTATGATGTCTTGTACCATTTCTAGCATAGCTAGACAAGGCGCGTTTGAGATCAGTTACTCTTATAGTTGAGTCTCGACTGGAAGTAGTGACGTGTCTCGAAGGCGAGCCATTGGCACTTGCTCTTTTGTTTCTTGTGAGTGTACCCAATCCACCAAGTAGTCCAAATGTCGGAGTAGTCGACCCATTTGCAGCGACCGGGGACTCTTGACCACTTGTAGAACTGTGCTTGTGAGCCCCATTTACACCGAGATGATGTGCAGCTTTCGGCAGGGACGAAGCTCCCGTACGCGACCCTGTCACAGAAGCAGCACTTTCTTTCTCCACCGCAGCAATACATGCTTCTCTCGACCACCCAGCACACATTTCATCCTTGACTTTTTGAGGAAGTTGATCTTCACGGGACGGCTTCGGTCCCGCCGCGATACCATAGCCATAGCCGAAGCCAAGTGTCGGGATGGAGAACACTCGGCCAGGAGACGAAGGGGCTGAGGTTGGGGGAGTGAGAAGTGAATTATCATAAGCAATAGTTATCTCATCGACGACCTCCTTGACCGACAAGAACGGCTTGATCGTCTTAATAGCTTCATCCGGGTATTCTGGTCGTTTCTCACTGACAATCGGTATCTGGCGAATGTCATCCATAGGGACAGCGGGGAATTTGACCTTATCAAACCAGATCCCAAAGCGTTTTCTCCTAGAAATTTCGGCGTTGATTTCATTACCAACTGGACTGACCTCGAAGTCGAATTTCTCGGCAATCGTCCAGAGATATCCATTGACAATACTTGCAACATAAACTCGACCATGAGGAGAAACCACCTCTCCGTTGAGGGCAGTTTCTTGCAGACGCAAAATCATGGGCATTCCTGTTCGGACCGCGTTGACTCCGAGTCTCTCGACAAGCTTGGTCAGTAGGAGGTAGAGTAAGAGCGTGTTCGATTCGTTCTCAGGGTCATCAAGAATGCTGTCATAGATGGCCAAATGCAACAGTTGCAGAAAGTTGGACCTTGCCGGCTTGGATTCTTTTCGTGAAGCTCCAGACACTGCACGTTTGGCAACGACCGTCTCACCAGGTTGAAGCGTGTTTTTCTTGTTCTGGCTCACTTTTCGATGTCCATCTTTAGGCAATAACATATCGGATTTATTAGTCTCTAGCTTGAGCCATGCTAGGAGCGCATCGATATACGCAATTCGAACTTCCTTGTCTTCATCCTTCAGAAGCCATTGGGTGCCTTCCCAGACCTGCACACCGACTCTAGAACGAGCCTCGATCGGTGCCCCAGAAGGGCCTCTTCTGCTGTTTGAACGGTACAAAATATCCTTGATGATTTGTACGGCAGTCAACCTAGCAGTGGTGAAAGAGAAGAAAGAAGAAGTGGACGCATCTTCTTGGACATTTGCAGATTCGGCAATCGCTTTTGCTGCTGCTGCAGGATCACTTATTGCAGCGGCAGAATTCGGGACTTCGGACTGGGTGGAGGGTTTGAGGCGAGCCAAAATCGCAGCTATCATATCACTGATTTGGTCGGTGTAATAGATATGGTTGGAAAGTGAAGCAATGCATTTCTGGAGCCGGAGTATCAGCTCTTGCCGTACTGCAGAGGGCTTCGTCTCAGGTTTCGACGCTGTCGTCGGTTTCTCAGATCCGCTAAGAACAGTACTGGGATCGAATGCTTCCTTTATCTCGCGGAAAAAGCCGGTTGTGTCATTTGGTTGAGCAGGGATGAACCGAGGATTGGGACCACCTAATTGAAGCAAAGCTAGCATGTGGTAAATGAAACCCAACAAAACATCCATAACACTTAACCCAATCAGGTTGATAGACGAACTGAGAAGCCAGTCTATCAGAATGGTGAGAACGAGCTGTTTCTCGAGCACATCTTCCGTGGTTGGACTCCTGACAAGAGTTTCCATGGCTGTGACCACGATAATGAAGCGATCCTGTACGGGAGTCCATCTCGCAATTGTCTCGAATAAGGATGTTGCCCAGTTCCCTTGTCGAGCAAAATCCGGAGTTGTTTTGGGTGGATTCTTCGCCGCAATGAACCTCAAGGTCAAAGCAGTCGCTAACCTCGTCTGGCCACGGGTGCTTCCTATGCCGATGGAGAATATCTGCTTCAGACATCTCAAGGCCAGTGCTCGAACTTCTTCTTCAGCCACCTTATCTGCTGCAGCTGTTGTTTCGACTGCGGTAGCGGGGTCGCCCTCAGCAGTGTCGACGGTGGTCACGGTAGCGATGCTCATGCGCCTCCTACGCGCAGTTTCATCGTCCGATCTTTCGCTGGTTTTGGCACGTTGATGAAGAGATGCCAATATATTGTCTTCCTCCAAAGACAAATTGTCGAGTATGACGGGCATGACGGTGTTGAGCTGACGACCGGAGTCTGCGGCAATTGCTTCGGACGCGACCACGGCTCGGATAGCGCGAAGACCGAGGGTGCGCCATCGCAGGGACACAGGGATAGAATCGCCAGGCTGTTTACTTACAGGGACTTGCTTGGCGGCATATCCCGCATATAGTTGAACAATGGTAAGGTATTGCTGAGCACGCTGTTGATCGGCAGTAAGAGAAGCAGCATCGACATGCTTACAGTAAGCCTCAAAGGTGGGAACCGACTCTTCTACCATATTTACATCTTTGGATCGAAGGACGGAGTCGAGAATGATCAGGACGGATCGGGCGTACAGGGAGATGTCGCGGGGGGCTTTTTCGATGATGGCGGCGAGGATCTGAAGAGTGATTTGGACATTACTATAGCGCGGTCAGCGAGACAGGGTTGATTGCAGGGTCAGAAGGATGCATTACCCAAGTCTTGCCTTCCAGACATCGTGAGCATTCTTCTTTTCTAGAAATGCGCCGACTTTCTGCAGCTTGTGACGGCGCGTGCTTGCGTAGTAGAGGAGATAGCTCAACTCAGAGGCATTTGGCTTGACTTCTTGGACGGTCTTTTGGTATTTGGGATAGCACTTGAGGACCAGGACTTGATGCTTAGGTCGACATTTCTGGCTCGCCGAGTGAATGGGGTGGAGGAGGGAGCTCATGGCGACTTATCGGCGAGTAATCGAGAGAGTTGTGTCGGCTAGCATTTGCGATTAAGGGGAGGAGGTTGGAATCTACGAGATTCGTGGTCGCAGCATGGTTGGGGGGCGGTGCGGTGCGTTCTTGGGAAGTGACGCGTGTTGTCGAGAGCAAAGGATGAACCGAAGGATCGACGATTTAGGAGTTAAAGAGCGAGAGAAAAAGATTCGCGGATATAGACAATATTAATAGTAATAGTAAGCCTGCTTTGATAGACAAGAACGAGGTGAAGAATGCTTGGAGCTTCCTGTTTTGATGCCAGAATGACGACGCGGTTCTGGACAGAAGTACAAGTGAATGGGATAGGATGAACGGGACGTGGGAATGAGATGTGCAATTGTTGGCTGTCCCGTGCTTTGATGGATCGGGATAGGGACTGGGGATTTGGACGGGGGTTTTCTGATATGGCTGGGTGGATGGTCAGGATGGTCCGTTTGCTCCGCTGACTCCGGTTTGATGGATATGGGTTGAAACAGACGAGTTGATTATCCGTACGAATAAACTTGAACCCAGGGAATCTTTTTGGGGCGATCCTCTGGGTGCCTCATTCGTGTTCGGTAGAGCTTCGAGGGCTGTTCCGGAGTGCTCGGTTCAAGCTTGCTAGTAGCAATTACTACCTAAACAGGCCTAGTCACCGCTAGTGCAACGGGCAGTGACACGCTATCGCGGGACACTTTCCGTATATCGACATATGACGTCACACTCTTTGCACTAGCATAAGGAAGCTGCTAATGATCCCAGCACGTGCCCATGCTCAACATCCTCGTCGTCTGTATGATCCAGGCTGCCATCGAAACCCCAAGATCACACGCAAACGCGCTCACACCTTAACATCACTCAGTCCATCAATGATGACCCAAACCTTCTTAATCAAGCCCCCCTCAACAAGTATTACATCCGCCCCCGTAGCCTTAACATCAACACTTCCCTCCTCGCCCAACTTCCCACCCTCCACGACCGGCCCAAACCCCCAGGCGAGATAGAGCAGGTCATTGGTCTGCTTGACGCTGCCCGTGGGCACGAACCCCCAGCCCGGTCGCTCCTCGAGCAGTTCGCCCGCTTTCTTGTTGACGCCCTCGTGGCCCACGAACACGCTGCCGTCGGGCTCGTCGAACTGCACGTCTGCGTGGTAGTTTTTTTCGATTGCTTCGAGCCGTTTGGACGCGTCGCGTTGTGAGAAGACGTACAGGAGGTTCGAGCGCGTGAGAGTTTGTGCTACTTGAGCTGTGGGGATGTTGGTGTCGGTGGACATATCGAGGGCGTGTCGGTGGTTAGTTGCTCTGCTACTGACGGACTATCAATGGAAGCAAGGCTGAGGCGGTCAGGAGGCTTAAGCCGGAAACCGTAGAGGTATTCACTAGTACACTTGAGACTTTCCACTCTGAAGCTGCGCTCTCACGCCGAGGAGACGTCAAGAGCAAATTTGATTCAGAACCAGGAGGGAATAGTTGTTGAATGGAAGTACCCTCCGACTACCAACCATTCAAGAAAATAACCTGCACAACCGAAGAGAACGTTATCCTCCGTCTATATATCCCCAGTCCAATTAATAATAACCTCTCAACAAAGGCATCTCAACCTCGCCCTCCGTCATGAACCTACACTCCCAATCGAATCCAATGCCTGCTGACTCCGCGCTCCGGACCTAAATTTCCCATCGCGGCCGACGAACCCTCAACGCTGAGTAACCCGGGCCAGCTGTATCCACACCTCTAGCCCATTATCGAAAATAGCCTCTTCCTTTTAGAAGACTAGCAGGGAGGTGCAAAAACCAAGCATATTACAAAATACTTGCTGCCCCCAATCAGACGTCAAACAAAAATCCAGCCTTCTTTTTGTGGAAACTTCAAGTTGTCTTGAGAAGAACAGACGGATTAGGAAAGGCCTTTTTCGTTCGTTCGATCAACGGATCCTGTTAACTACGAGCCTCGGACCTCGATACATTTTGTGCTGTTACTGTCGTAGCTAATTTGACTGGAGAGAGAAAGGTTTGCCTTGCTGAGATTGAATGGTGTCACCTAAGTGTGTAGAGTAGACATCAATTGATGACAGATTTAATGAACTTCAAGCATGGTGGTATGTTGGTATTTTTATCATACATACGGTATACTTCCCACCTATGTAGTGGTGATGGTTCTGGCGCAGATGGTATTCGCACCAAGACAAGCAGCGTCCTATTTCGCTCACCTGTTGTTCGAAATCCATGTCTCCTCAACTCCCATATTCCTTCTGTTAATTTCTTTTCCCATTCCGATTCCCGAAATCCTAATCCATACACCATACCTGGCCCAAGAACAAATCAAAAATTAAAAACACGGACATCAAAACCGGCTCACATCCCTTCCAAACAACCTAACAGCCACCCACTGCATAGGGACAAGGAACTTATTCCTCCAACTGAGCGTCATAGTGAGATAGGCGCCCCTCCAGAGAAGAAAAGCAATCCAGCCACGGAAATTCAGCCCGGTGGCCTTATTATTGCCTCTGTTGTTCCCACCACCCCCACTCTTCCCATCCGGCGGCGGACCCTGCAACATGGCTTTGGCGCCGCCGATGTAAGTAAACACGCCGAGATTCCGAAAGGTAAAGCCTTCGTTCTTCGCGTACGCTTCCGGGTCCGGGAACTGGTTTAGGGCCTTCGCGAGCCACAGGGCCTGTTGGTTGGCGACCTGGGCGGTGGCGGGGAGGGCGCCGGACTTGAGTTTCGTGGTGTCGCCTATGGCGAAGACGTCCTGGACGAATGCATGCGGTTGCGGGTCGTGATTGTGGTCTGGGTCGCCGTTGACCTCCCCGTCGATCGCTGCGTCGGTGGTGAGGTTGACGCGGAAATGATCGTCGACGAGAACGAGGCCGGATCGAGGGTCACGGTCGATCATCCATTGGCGGGTATTCGGGTTTTCTACCGCGGTGGCGCCACCCTGCGTGATGTGTGCTGAGCGGACGGGGAAGCGGCGTACATGGTTCAGGGCCTTGTCCACGAACGGATTGTTCATGCTCCCTGTTGACCACACACACATGCCGATACCTACGTCGCCTTCCTGTTTCGTGCGAATCGTATAGACCCGGCCTTTTACCTGTTTGTCCTGGTTCTGCGCAGCGTCTGGGTCGTTAGGAAATCCTTTCCGTAGTTCTTCTACAACGTGGCTGGTTTTGATCTGCACGTTCCGTCGTTTATACTGCTTTACAGCGTATTCGGCCAAACTAGCGTCGAACATGGGGAGCACCTTGGGTGCGACATCGTAGAGTGAGATTTGGATGTATTTGAGGAGTTCTGGGTGTAGTTTGGTGATGTCGTCGCGGATCAGGTCTGAGAGGCACGCAGCGAATTCCATGCCCGTGGGCCCGCCGCCCACGATGGCGAAGTGTAGAAGGTAGTGTTTTGTTTCTTCAGGGATGATAGGGAGACGCGCCAGTTCGAAGAGCTCTAGGATGCGGCGTCGGATTGCCTGGGCATCCCGCACGTCTTTCAGAAACATAGCATTCTCGCGAACGCCTTTTATGTTGAACGTCTGGCTATAGCATCCCACTGCGATGATCAACTTGTCGTACCGGACTGGGAACGTCGGCACTTGGGCCTTGCCCGTTCCTCCGGCGTGGAGAGTTCTTTCTAGCATATCTGTCGTCCGCTCTTCATTCACTTTTCTTGGCCCGGTCAAGGCACGTCCTACGTCCGGGTCTAGGACAGACGGCTCGACGGTGACAAATTTATCAAGGAAGTTCACGTCGTCAGCCCATCCTTGCAGGTATTCCACTCGGCTGTTTCTCTTTCGCACGGACTCGAGCACGTTTCGGAACTCGAGAGTGCCAACGGTGGTGTCGTTGAGCAGAGGAGTGAAGACGAAGTACGATCGAGGGGAGACGACGACGACTCGGTATTTCTTTGGATCGAGCTGGCGTGAGAGCACATAGCCTGGATCGTAGGGTTAGGATCTGGATTTGGTCTTGCTGCAAAACTTGGGCTACACAGAACGTACCTGCCCAACCACTCCCTAGTATAACCACTTTTTCCCTCGAATCGGTCTTTTGTTGGGTTGGCTCTGGAAGGGAAGTGGCATATGCACGTATTTGGGCCGCAAGGAGAGGGTTACGCGCAGATTGTCGGGAGAGGTGCCTGCAAGTGTGGTCTAACCACGCCTGACATTGAGGCAGACCGAGTCTCCGAAGACGCATGTCTCTTGTTGGCTGCTGTATCGCAGGACGGGAAGGATAGAACCAAGTCTGAACAAGAGATACAGACACCTTCCAATCCTGCAATTCCCCTTACACAGACCGAGAGATGAAAAGGAGGGCTTGGATAAACGAGAGACTCACTTGCGTTGCACGATCATGAAAGTACTTAGGCAGTCATTTCGATAAGGACGAGCATGCCCTGCTCTCCACTTCGCGAATGGAAAGGGATGACTCAAAACATCGCACGCACTCAACAGAACCTCGCTCCATCGATTCAGCCCGGAACTGCGTCATTTCTTCCAACCGTTTTGAAGCGTATGTCGGGATGTGGACCAACGAGCTTTGAAGGGTTGAAAGAGACTTCCGGCAGCCGAAAGGTCTAAGTTACGGGAAGCCGTGGGAGGAGGGAATCCTTGGAGTGACATTATTGGTTGGAGAATATTAGCTGTCCGCTATTTGAGATAGGGATGGAGACGTTGGAAGTTGGGAATAAGCCCTCCTCTAGTCCGCCCGGCGTCCGAATGACGATCTGACCTTTAACGGTGGGGATGGGCCGGAGGGCAGAGCCGGGATGGTGATAGACGGTGTTGGGTGGTGATCATCGACGTCGGGCGAATACGAAGTACGAGCGGATAACTGCGTGTTTATCGGCGCAATCAATTTGATGGCGCAAGTGGGCATGTGTATCCTGGAGGCTTCCGGGATAAAACATACGAAGTGCACACTCTGATTGGAAAGATAAATTGGCCAACAGGCTCAGAGGCAGACGACGCACTCGTAAGCGGGGCTGAAAGGAGAATTGGCACATGTACACCATCTTGTTGCAACTTGCAACTATGTAATACCACATGCACACCGAGGCGAACGAATAGCACGACCATGGCCATCTCAAAGGAAAGACTCAAGGATTTATGTCATTTTCGTCTCGTCATCGTCGTCTCATGGTGGTCCCAGACAAAAATCACGGATATAACCTACTAGTGTTCAGGTATCCTCTTTCGCGTCTGGTCCCACATTGTGACAATCCTATCCTTCAACAGGCATATATACAACAATAAAACGCCCTGCTTTCTTTCATCAATGTCTTTTTTCCACTGAACCGTCATCATCGTGAAAGTGATGGCGTCACCGGTTCCAGAATTTGAAACATCGAAAGAAGGACAAAAGGCAGACCTTCCCGACCAACGTTCTTTCGCCATGCAACTCGAATTCAAACCCCCTGATTCTGGAACTCTGTTACTCCGGAGGACAAGTAATTCACGGTCCTCCACCCATTCCTTGTGATATCAACTCCTGTACCGTATGCCACGCTTGCATGGAACGAATGACTGGTGTTGTAAGCAAACTGTAGTTTATTATGTTCAACGAAAAGAAATGTTCGGTTCGAGTGTCGGGTTCTGTTGTGTGAAGCTGTCTCACTTCTCTGCCTTTTGCCAGGAATTAAGATACGCCATCAGTCCAACGCCTATCAGAACCACTCCCAGCATTGACACATACGGTGCCGACTGGACAAGAGGATCGCCATTCGCACCCCGATCCTTGAGCACAGTCGCCACAGCTTGCTCCAGATGCTTGGGAAGTTTCGGCCCACGCACTTGGCCATTGGCATGTGATGGCCACTTGGTCAGGGTTTTCATGCCAAGCTGCTCTTCTTCATTAGCAACTGCCCAGACTGCTCTGTCGAGCCCCCGAGATGGCTCTCGTTCAACCGACTCGGCGGTTTCTGGTTCTGATTTTTCGTTCTCCTCTCGGATTTTCGTAATCATCTCGGCAAGGCTGGCTCTGGCTTTAGTGGCATCAGCCTCGGCAGCCTCGGCACGCCATCGGAATTGATCCACATCTGTCTTGAGTTTCTGCATGTCTGCTACCACACTATCCAGATTCTCTTTCAGTTGTCGTTCTTTCGCTGACATTTCTTCGTCTTCTTGTGCCGCTTCGGCTTGACTTTCCGATGTCGAATTATGGGTCTCTTCAACCGGAGGTTGCTGCTCTTCCTCCACCTGCGTCGCTGGACGAGATGCCACATGTTGCTCAAGTTTTCGAGCTCGCTCCTCGGCATCCTCTCGTGCAGAGCGCTCTTCCTTAAGTATGTCTTCCAGTTGCTTAACCCTTGCACCTTGCGAGTCAAGCTCTTTCTTCGCTATCGACAGCGCCTCGATTAATGACAACATTTGACTACTTTGGGTGGAGTTTGGTGAATGGTTGGAGTTTGGAGCCTTGGCAGTCTCGCTTCGTTTCAGCAAGTTCGTGAAAGAACTACTACTAGCCGGACTCGATTTTGAGACGTCGGGCTTCTCAGGAAGAGGTTGTTGGGGGGGAGGTGCGGGTGGGTCGGCAAATCGATTGACATGATCGACTTTCATACTCTTTGACCGCCCGTTGGACTGTTTTGGTGGATGGTGTGCCGGTTCTTTTGTTGGGAGTTGAACCTTAGATGGCTCGCCGTCAGAGTTGATCACTGCGTTGAGAAATGCTCCTGCTTGATCTAATTCTTCGGCCTGCTGCTTGGCCGTACGCATCTCAATCTGAATCCCGTCAGGTCCTGTCTCACAGGTTTGGGACATTTGACTTACCGCTAATGTTTTAACAAGGTGTTCGATGTTCATGGGCGATCCGTAATAACTCATTTGTCTTTGCTGGGCTGCTGAACTCATCTGCCCACCGGCAGCACTAGAGGTTACGGAGGCACGACCGTTTGTGATGGGCCCACCTGAGCGACTGCGTGAATGCATCATCGGTGTGCTCACTGGAGAGGGGAGTAATGAGCCGCCATGCGAAGGGTCTAGATCTCCAAAGCTGAGATCGAGAACATTGTTGGAGGAGGTCGGTAAACCGACATATTCCACTTTGGCTGACACTTTATGGTGTACGATGGTCTTTTGATCTTCACTGACAATATCGATTCCGAGCTCAAGTGTATCATGCTGACGAAGCTCATGCGGTTCTGACTCGCGATTTTCTGGTGACAACCTTTGTCCGTTCACAAAAGTGCCGTTGGAAGACTTGACGTCTCTAATCCAGACCTTTCCGTTTCGTTCTGCCCAGACTTCGGCGTGTTGACGCGACAGCACTTTGGAGTCAAAGTAGCCGTTCACCGGTGTAGGCACGGTCTTTGCGTTGGTTTGCCGACCAACTCGAAGAACATCAGGGTAGAAGGGTAGACTGATCTGTTTCCTTTCAAAGGTGCCGTTCATCGGTAGTAAAGCCAATATGGCCGGGGGTTCGGTCGAGGGCTGTCCATTAACGATTCTTGCGCCATTCGCTTGACCAATTGGGTTCTGGCTGGGTAGAGCAGGTTGAACTGGATTCTTTCCTATCATTGAATTGCCGATCGCGGTTTGTAAAGAGCCATTTGCGCGTGCATTGGAAAGACTCGAGGTGGATTCCGATTTGGAAACCGGCCAGAAACCTCCTCTTGACTTCTTCTTGTTACTCTGTGCGCTTTCGGCGGGTGAGTCGGCTTGAGTAAGAGGGGAAACGGTCGAGGTTGACGAGGTTGAACTATTAGACGAAAGCGAGGAAGACGAATTGCTCCGGGCAACTGTTTTGCGTGGCATAAACATTCGAGAGACTTCGTCAGAGCTCATGGCCGAAAACCCTCCACCGCCACCACTAGCACCTATACCATTCCAATTAAGTCTAGAGATATTCTGAAAGTTTGGGGGTGATGCCACGGCGGTCGTCATCGGGAAGTTTCAACGCCAAGCCGGCAGTAAGGAGGCGAAGGAGCGAGTCGAGCCTCAGAGAGACAGTAAATAGCCTGTGTAATAGCGCAAGGGTGGTAGAAAGAACAAAAACAGACGAATGATGGTTTGTGAACTCGTCATGTGTCGGGAATCGAGGACTCGGCAGGTGGGTAAAAATCTACAGAAATGATTGCGTCAGTTAGTCTGAGGACGGCGCTGGGGTAAGAATCGAAGATTGCGGGTTTGTAGATTCTCTTGAGCGGCTGAAGCACATACCGAGATGGAAGTGGATGGGATTGAAGAGGAGAGGAGCTGCTCGCGTGCAGTGACCGTGGCCAGTGGGGGTCTGACAGAGAGTGGTCTGGGCGACCCGCTCAGCTCAAAACCGGATGAGCAAGCGAAAAAGACGGGCTACAGAGAGAAAGGCGAGGGATAGAGTGGATTGATGGCATTTGAAAGAGAATTGAGGGAGATCTGGATGGGTTGAAGCGTGAACAAAGGTGGTTTGCATGATCAAGAGCCGTCCAAATTAACCACGCTGCAGGCCAAAAGGGGTTAGCGCGGTTGGTGCATCTGTACCGAGAGTAGGAAGGTGCAGGTGCGTCTTGCAAGTTGGGGTTGAGGGCATCACCAGACGCTCCTGTCACTTTCGACCTTCCACCTCGAACCCATCGCACTTTCCACAATTCCACTTGCTCTTTCCTCTCGTCACCGCTACTACTTAGCTAGGCATCCGTGATCGCCAGCATGCCTCCTATGCCGCCATCCGCACAGCGACGGGGTCCACACTGGACCGACAAGCGTATGCTGTCCGTTGTTACTGTGTAAAAGTGAAAGCTAACCCGCTCACAGTCAAGATGGGCATGCTCATGGGCGGAAGTAGGTGTACACCTTGATGGAGCAGAAGAAACCACTAACGCATCCAACAAGCCGTGGGTGGAATAATGGGATTGATCTATGGTTAGTCTCCCGCGCCGCCCTCGAAGGCGACGGCATGCTCACCATAGGCTGCTCCAGGTGTCGTGACCGTCTTCCAATATGGCGGAGGCCAGGCAGGAATCATGAGGACATTAGGGAAATACATGGTGGGATCAGGCGCCACATTCAGGTACGATCCAGACGTGGTCCTGCAGTCGTGCGTCTTCACTCTAACGCCAAACGCAGCGTCTTTATGGGCATCGGCAGTCTCATTCGAACAGACTCTCCTGAGATGGCAGCTGCAGTGTGGGCTCGCTCGCGATACCCTCCGCGCGTTCATCCTCGACGAGATCGACCGCAAATCCGCCAATGATGTGCCACTAGCACCCAGTGTACATAACATGCCAGGGTTGGAAAAGTCGATCCATAATCATGAACTGAGCGATATCCTTGAGACAATAATGTGAACAATATTGATGCTACAAAAAGTCTAACAGGGACCACTGAATTCCCGTCGCCCCGCCTCCTTCCATCTGATTAATATACAATCAATGGTCTGGCCCATCCCTTTAGTCTCTTTGTACAGTGTGCGTCTAATTCTGCTGGCAGGTGTGCTCTGCACCTTGTCTGTCCACAATCAAGTGAGCTAGTCAACGATCACACCTCTCGCTCCACTTTGCACGTGGGCGGACACCAGACCGTTGCAAGCTGGTCGATGGTGGTTATTGGTGTGTTCAAGACAGGTGGCCGTCTTGGGGACGAAGCAGGAAGGTCTGTGGCCGCTTCTGAGACCATCGTCGGAAACACTACATCAGACTCCCATGTTTTGGTCCGTTCATTTCCGGTGGATTACGTCGTGTTCTGATCCCATTGTTCGCCCCACTCACCCAGAGATTAATACCCATAGCAGGAAGAATATCTACTCAAATTAGTTATGTCCATCAAGAAAATAGTCCACGACGCTTACCATCAACACACCCATCATCTTGGCCACCAACCATCTATTGCCCTGGACTCGGTTCCAATACTTCAACAGCTCACGTTGAGCACCTTGAACATTATCGACCACGTCCTCGGTGTTGGCATCAATCCTCTGGAGCATTTCTCCCTGCTCAGAGACCATAGTGGCCAACTGTCCAAAAATACCTCCCAACTCATTGATGGTCCTTTCTATTGCCTCGATGGCTTGGCCTCTTTCTTGGATATAGGTATTAGTCGGCTGGGCTTCCTCCATGAGTAGTATTTGATGATCGGATTGAGGGCCATTTTTCATTAACGTAGATGTAGAAGAAGGTTCGAGAGTCAGAAGATCGTTGGTGGATGCTTGCGGCGTTCGTTGTCGACTTGCTGCACCTGAGTATAAGGGGGACTCGGATCTTGAATCATCGAGGTGGGACTGTGAGCGGGCAGAAACCGAAGATACGAAATTCTCTGTTCTGGATCGCGAGGCTTGTATATTCTTCGTTCTCACCTCCAAAACATCCTTGAAGTTGGCGGCGACATCGGTGACCTTGTTCTGGAGCATCAGAACCACATTTTTGTTGTGCTGACCCTCCTGATCGGCGGAACGGGGTAGAGAGGCGGTTGGATGTTGCGATTGGGTGAGTTGCTGGAGAGAAGAGATCTGGGAGTTGAGGGCGGCAAGGTCCTGTTTGATGACATATGTCAATTCGGAGATCTCGACTGGCCGGTCGTCGAAAATGGCTTTTCTCCTGGCAAGCTGAGCAAGTCTCTCTAGCTTCCCCATGGTGGCGCTAATACCGCGACCGATCTGCAAAGCATTGCGAGCAAATTCTGACCTGCCACCTTGAACGGGGCCATTAGCATCATTTTTTTGAGCATCACTCAGGAGAGACTGTCGCTGCGGGCCTTTTGGGGCAGTCTGGCGCTTTTGAGCCTGGGTGAGGATGGTTCGGAACTCATTCGTCCGGTCCTGAATCGTAGTAGAAACCATTGTAAAATTGATCGAATGGTGGTGGAGGTGGTTAGAGAAGGCAAAGCAGCATTTTATTGTATGGGACCGTCGCCGAAATACGACAAGGAGGGATCAAGAGGGTGGGTCTGCACAAAGCGATAAGACGAGCAGAGTGCGGTAAGTGGTATCTACACAGAGAATCGAAAGAAGAGGAAACAAATTGTGGGAAAGGAATGTGGATTAAAGCCAGATGTTCTCTATACTAGTCGTTGAGATAGAAGTTGTTGAGAACCAGCGACAATGAACAGGGACAGGCGCAGGCGCAGGCGGAGGTCGGGCGCAGGCAGAGGCGGAATCATAGTGAAAGGTGTCTTTGAAGAGTGCTTAGGCCGCACTAGCTGATATGCTAGGCCATATGAGGTTAGGTTTGGGCCATCGACCACTGATGCGGGTGCAAGTGACGTGGTAGTGCCGTTAACATCTAGGCTGCTGGTATTTGCAGACAGCCACAGTCGGCGTAAGCCGCTAGACCTTTAGCATACCATTCATTACACACTAGTAATTATGAATCCGCCCGCAAAACCAATGAAGCAAGCCCAACAGGTACAAATGTTCCTCTCCGTACACATTAGCGGTCAAGATGATGATCCCAGTGTGGCGCAGTCGCCGTGGGATGACGATGAGAGGCAACTTTTGGGTCTCCTCATTCCCATTGCAGTTGTTCCCTCTGATCTCCAAACTCCAATTCCGGCTGTCGTGTCGCAGAACTCGCAGTCCGTGTCCTGCCTTGTCTTGAGCCTGTCTTGCGTGTCCCATTCAGGCCATCTGCTTGCTTGCTTGTCTGCCCATACCCAGTCCGCTTCGTTCACAATCAGACGATTTCGATCTCATCCTCCAGCTTCTTCTCGATTTCTTCCTCCTCTTGCTTCTTTCACCGGTTCATCTAATAAATCTGTACTGTCGGTCGCTTATTCTCCAAGCTCCTGCTATTCTTAGTGCATCTCCAACATCGCGGCTGAATCCAATCCAGCCTACAACATTTGCATGCGCCATGTCCTGACTGCTCACTCCTCTCACTTCACTAAATAATATCAAGACATGGCGGCCCCGGGCTCATACTCGGCCTACAAAACAAACGTTGGACGCTCTGTCACCAAGAAGTGGAAAGATGCAAATCAAATAAACTATGATGGCGACGACTGGGGTGACGACGACGACGACGGCTACGATAACAATCCTTCTCCTGCTGCTGTCTCTGCCGACAACCCCAGACATCCTGGTTGGGACAGCCAGTCGAATCGAAGCTTCACAAATCCCATTCCGCCCTCCTATGCGCCCCCGCCTGCTCCCTCGCAGAACCATCAAAGGCCTTCTTTCGACCGTGGCGCCGACGAGAGACGGTACTTTTCCACCGGCAGCGGCTTCGACTCGGCCTATCCCTCCACTCAGCGCGATCCTTTCCCCGAACCTCAACATGAATATGATATTCCTGTTCCAGCCTATCGAGACCAGCCTCCTCTGCGTCTAAATACCCAAGGCCCACCTCCATCCAATACTTTCCGACCAGGCTCAAGAGGGAGACAATATCCGCCATACGACGATGCTCCCTTATCTGCTCCGAGTATCTTCTCCCAGCAGCAACGACGATCGGGCTCTAGTAGCCGTCCTCCCCCGGCCGAGATCTTTCAGCGTCATGAAAGTCCCATGCGACCCGAAAGTCGAGGCTCCACTACCTCGGCCAGACACTTTCCCCCTCGCAAAGCCAGTCTGGGTCAACCATCGCCAGATCTCAGTCGTCCAGCCAATGACTCAGTCACGTCTTCCTCGCCCATTGCCACCAGTCCCGCCACTGGTGACAGGCCGATTCCCACCTTCATTCGCCCTTCAGACATTTACAAGAGAATGCCCGAAGAGGTGGAAAAGGCGCGCGCCTCGCAAGACTCCTCCTCCAGACCAAGCGTTGATTCTACCGGCTTTCGACCACAACCAGAGACTCTCGACATCAAATCTATCTCCTCTGAGCCTAGAGATACTCTCGCCGAGGACTCGGATTCCACCAGGCGTCTCAAATCAACCTTGGATCCAGTACCGGAGCGCAAGAGCGAGTATGGCCTTGACAATCTACTTAACCCCTCCTCGACACAGGCCCCTTCTGCCGCGGTAGACAGCCCCACAGAGCTCACCGAGGCTGGAATTGCAAGGCATCCTACAAATGCTTCCTCTGTCTACACCGATCGACCTGATCCTGTTTCTGCCTCAACCGTCTCAAGGAATCAGTCAATGCATGAAGGAATCCCCGAAGAGCCGCTTGCAAATCGTATGAGCTACGGGTTACCCGCCATTGGCAGGATGTCAAGCTTTGGCATGGATCTGGGGGCACTTGGTTCATCGGCGTCTGACACTTCCCGCCATATCCCACCAACCCCTTCTTTACCTCCACCTCCTCCACCAGTGCCGCAGAAAGACGACTCCGCTCTGGACCGAGCCGCGGCTGAATCACAAACTCAACCCCTCCAACATCAACCTTCGCTAGGTTACAGGTCTATGGTGCAGCAGGCTTTCGATGACAGTCAAAAAGACACGTCCTTCTCGCCAACCTCCACCACGAATAGTGTCTATAGGTCTAACAGTACGTCCACCTCGGATATCAGTCCCATAATCAGTCACAAGCCGCACTCATTGGCTACTTTGTCGGCCACTCCAGGCACCTACGCTGTGATTCCCGAAGAGCCGTCCCAGCTGGACTCCCGCAGAAATACCACAGAATCCCTGAGGGCCGAAGCTCCATCCAATCCCCAACTTGGCATCTCTCATCCAGTATCCATCCGCCCTGAATTTTCTCGTGTTGACACCCCTCCTACTCAGGACATTGCCCCTACCAAGAGATCGACAAATATTGAATCTCTCACCTCCCCAGAATCAGAACATGCTTCTGTTGCTGCTGTCAACGAGTATCTTGGGGCCCCCGCCAAGGGCGAATCCTGCTTGGATGAGCCGACCACGGCACCCGCATCTGCTGGGAAATCACTACCTCCAGTCCTGGCCCCTCAGGCTGACACTGCTGCCGCCGCTGGACGATCAGCTTCAGAAGAATGGAAAGAGTGGCAAGCACATCGCAATCAATTCAAAGTCCAAGCTGGTCTCCAGGATAGCGGTCCCACGACTCCCCACATTCCCTCACCCATCACTCGGTCTGAAAGTCCACCAAAGGGAACAGTCAGAGGAATTGCTGGAAAGCTGGAATCAAATTCTGGACGGTCAAGCCCAAGCAATGTTAATATCACAGACACATCGCCGCCCTCTGCTATACCTGAGCCGACACGACCTGCGCCAGAGCCGCGGCAGGACAGCTTCCGGCCAGCGATCCCTGGAGGCTGGCAATCATATACTTCTACCGCCACGTCAGACTCAATAAAAGCTCAACCTGCGGAGCCATCGGCCCGTCCTTCCCCTTTGGCTGCACATCGTTCAGACACCACCGAAAGCATCCCCACAGCCAAAGCTCCAGCTCGTGAGGCGAATGATGGTATCTCTAAGACTGCTTTTGCTGCTGCAGCAAGTGCAGGCACTGCTTTGGCCAGTGCTTTTGCGGGACAGCCACAGCCAGACCGTGTTGCAGCTTCTAAATCGCCTACGCGTTCTGAGGTATCCAGTGAAAACGAATGGGACGCTTCGAGTTCAGATGACGAAGATGAACTACCCGCCGGTCCGAGCAATGAAGCAAGCCTTCATGACCGGAGCATCTCACCCATCAGGCCGTCCACTCCGCCCGCATTGGCACCAAGGCCCCTTGTTGCGGCGTCAACGCCATCGTCTATCGCTACTGCGAGCGAAAGTGACAGGCCTCGGTCAGAGCCGATTGACTACCCGGCTCCGCTACGAACAAGCAGAATATTGGACTCAAGTCCCATGTCGCGCCCACCTATTCCAAATGTCGCCCTGTCTACAGCCTCAACTAATGAAGACAATGATAGACTACAACATGAAATTGTCAAAAGTCTGACCCCAAAATCTTCTAATATTGAAGGGGAATCCCTCAACCATGGTCCAGTCGCCCATCCAACGTCTGAAAGGGGTAGCTCGACTTACGAAAGACCAGATACTGTTCAGAAACTGGAACAACCTTCCAGCGCAAACCAGGCGGGCCAGATCCCATTCTCTTCCCCTCCCCCTCCAATCACCACCAGCGATCAGCCGACCACTTCATCATCCGCTCAAGGAGCACCTTTGGCGCAGAGACCACACTTACAACAGCGATTTTCGTGGGAAACTACCAGCGACAAGACTCCACCGACTACCACCCCCAAACAATTGAGTCCTACCCCTACAGGTTCCCCTGACACTATCAGGGAGCTCATTCAGCCAGTATCAAGCATATCTAATCCAGCTGGACGCAGCGGACCATTCGATCGAAGTACGGGCCAGCAAAGCACAACCTCTGAGCGACCGCCAGTGCCTCTAGGCCCGAACCAACCTACCCTGCGTCAGACTGATTGGCCTCAGCAGCCCTTCGTACAGAGTGGTTCTCTCAGTAGCCAGCCAGCAGTCAGTGCGCTTCCACCCACATGGGCGCTTTCACAACCCCAGCCCCAGCCCACAGGGGCTCAGCAGTCTGCTGAACAGGCCGAACCTTCCAAACAACACCAATACCCAGAGTCGGACTCAATGCAACCACAACTGCCCAAAGACCAGCCCTCTATTCACTTTCAATCGCTGCAAGAACGCCAGACAACGCCACGCTCTCCTACCACTGGGGCGCCACCAATGTCTACATTGTCCAATGTGGGAAACAATGAGTTTTCTACGAATCCACCGCAGAGACAGTATCCTACAAGCGATCCTGCCTCGTTTCGTTCTATTATGGCGCTTAGCACCCCGCATGAGCGGATTCTGGCTTTCAACGAAAGCAGACAAGCCCATGCAACGTCTGACGGACAGTTGGAAGGGTGGTTGTCATCGCTGAACACGACTGAACACTCGGACGTATTCGCACGCAACCTCCGTGTCTCTCATGATACCACCGAGGCAGTATCTGCTCATAAGCCATCTCCTCGACGAACTTTGACTGAATCAGTCGGCTCAAGGCATATACAAGAAGATGGCAAGAAACTGATGGCCAAGGCGGGGAAATTCGGTGGCAAGGCCGGCATCGCTGCGAAAGGGTTGTTTGCGAAAGGAAAGGAGAAGATGCGAAATGCAAGCTCTGGCGAAAAGGTAGTTTATTGATCTTTTCTTTGTCATTGCCTTATATTAGTGTTTCGGGTGCTTCAGCATCGAAGGGATGTTACCCGCGATCCGGTCGCTCAAGGTTTTCGATATCTTTACGCGATTCATGGTTTATCAATCGCGGTCCTCACCATTTCCAAATAGTACTCGAATGTTAATCCTGTCTTCGTCGTCCTGTCTGTCTTCTGCGATGCTCATATGTTGACTTTGTCTATAGGGACGACGAAAGTCGACCGGCCTCTCCTCAACGGATTCCAATGAAGTCCTCCACGACCAGCAATCCCAGCCACGAGAGCCCACATTCCTCGATGGCCCACCGCAAATTCCATTCACGCTGTCCCCTGCCAGCCCTCTCGAATCGTCCAATTGGTTCGCGAAGTCAAATTTGAGTCTAGATGATCCAACCGCAACTAGACAGACTGGAGATGCAACCTCATCTAATTCATCTTTTCTGCAGGAGAAGCCCATTGGCGACCCCACCAAGTCGACTGCTACTCCAGCAAGCCCTGCTATTTCCGCCCTTGTCGATGACGATCAAAGTGACAAGGCGGGGATCCCAAGTCGATCTATCAGTCAATTGACCCGTCCAACAGCAGATGATTCTCCGCTCGAATCGCCTCTTAGGGGTACAGCGGAACGAGAGGTGGGCAGGGAAGGTCCTCCGGCTCTTTCCCATCAGCATCTCAATGCTCCAGTCGAGTCTGCAATCACCAATCTCAATGCACCTGGACCTTTCCCCGGACAAATTCATGGCCCGAGGTCAGATGTTCATTCAAGTGATCGCAGTCTTCAGGTGCCAGATGATCGAAGGCGATCGATTATATCTGATGTGTCAAGCGCCAGCCCCGGTCCAGGTCCAGAGTCTGACAAGCAGATCAGGCGAAGCGTATCACCTGCAGATGATGTTCCAGCTTCGCAAGAGCCAGCTAATGTGGAGAAGCCGGATGACCCAGTCGAGAGTGATATAAGCACAGATAACCAGCTCCCAGGCTACGAACAAATCGTCTCAGAGCCTGTGGACTTGCCTCCAGAGAAGTCTGTGCTTGATGGCCCGCCACCAGGAATAGATGACCCCTACTATCGGAGAGAGTCGAATCCTAACTTATATATCCCGCAACCGGCTACGGCGCAACATACCGACCCCACACCATCAACAAATCAGTATGAGACCTCCAATGATGGTCCTCCGTCCTTGTTGACTAGTGGAGACGATGTTGAACAGAACCGACAATTACAAGGTGCGGGTTCTGGGGATTTTGGCAAAGCCTCAGAACCACCGCTTAGTCCTGTGAGTCAAGCGCTTAGCAAGGAGATGTCACAAGTCAGTGTGGATGAATTCGACCAAGCAAATGCCGCTGGACAACGACAATCAAGGTCCTACTCAAGACCGTTTAGTGCGGACCCTAATGTTCGCAACCACCCAGCTTTCAAGACATCAGAACCCGAACAACCTAATATCGATCGAGCACAGATGTATTCTAGTGAAAGCCCGCTCCCAAGCGCTAGGCGAAATCCGGAGGACGTTGATCGCCTCCGACAACAAATTGGGAGCGAGCAATTTTTCACAACTCAATCGACGCAAGAAGAGAGTCCGTCTGCAGGTGCTTATCGTATTCCTGGTCCATACATACAAAACTATAGGTCCCCAAAACAGATTACTACTCCACGAGTTGGGCGTAGTGAGACTCAGGTGGAGGCAAGCGGGCAGCCGCTCCCAAGTACTCTCAGGTCACAGCAACAGGAACAGGAACGACAACATCAGCAATACCAAAGTCAACAACAATATCAACAACAATTGCAGCAAGAACAGCTTTACCAACAGTATCAGCAGCAGCAGCAAGCACAGCCTCAGGGTCCTTTCCAACCCCCATTAAAATCACAGATAATGCAGGAATCTGGAAGGCCACCTTTCATTCCTGAGCAGAGTCGTGCTGAACATGACCATCAACACTATAGAGAATACATGCCGACGAACTCAAGACAGTACTCCTATGAAGGAGACAATCCTTCCCACCGTCTGTCACAGCAGCCTGATCAACTCGCCCAAAGACAACAGCAGGCCATGGGACCTCTTCCGGCCCCGACGCCTCAGACTACGTCGTCCAATCCTCCTACTGCTCGCAAGAAGAGCACTTTCGGTAGCTTTTTTGGCGGCGGCTCCAAATCAAAGTTGAAGAAGCAAGAACGGTTACCAGCACCAGTTCCTGAGAACCAAGATGTCCCGCAGAAGGACAAGCGTGCCAGTATATTCCGACGCAATAGTCGGCATGATAGCATCTCCTCCCAACAAAGTAGTCAGTATGGTGGTCAAGACCAAATTGGTCAATTACCAACATGGAACACAACTACTCAATCTGGAAGGAGACAATCGAAGGATATCTTGAGGACTTCCAGTAATGAAGCCAAGGAGCATCCGGTCGAGAAGGAGAAGAAGAAGAGGTTCTCTGGTCTAGGTAGCAAGCTCTTCAAAAGTGGAAGCTCAGCCAAGCCCCCGGCAGCTGCTAGCCCAGCTTTACCTCAACCCCAGATGGGTACCAAACAGCCATATCAGCAACAATACACTGCACAAAACTACATGTCCCCACAAAACACATATGGACAATACTCCGGTGATGCATGGACTACGCAGGAGCAGCAACCACCAGCACAGTTTCAACGAGGATATTCCCATTCCTCGCAGCAGCCAGAAGCCCAGCATGAATTTCCCCGCGGCCCACAACAACAGTTCTCACAGCCTCAGCGAGCATTTACTCAGCCTGTACAGCAACGACGGCCTGACTCACAATACGACTACTCCACAACCCCTTCTAGCCAACCAGAAAGCCACTATCCAACCGCGACATCCCCATTTCAGTACTCGTCTGGAATGGCACGCGGCATTCACCCGTCCATGCAACCAGTCCAACCTGGAGTTAGTCCCCATCCCGGAAACTATTCTGCCAATATCACTCCATACCTCAACCCAGATCAACGTCGTCCTTCCGATCTTCGCATTGACACAAACACTCCTAATCACAGTTCTCATAGTATCCCTGCGACTGCTCCCGCACAAGTTTATCCCAATCGTGGATCTTCACTCTCTCCCACGCCCCCTAGGAATGTAGTGCCACGCCCATATGCAGACCCAAGTCCAGGTTTCACCAGTACCACGGCCCCTCTTTCAGCTGCAGCTTCTAGCACAAAACCTGGCCCTGGTCGCAACCACGTTATGGACTTACACAAGCGTTCCCGATCTCCAAAACTTGGCCGCAAGAACTCATCCGAGGACTTTGATGCACAGCGTCGACAGGAGCAGGAGAATGGACTGGCTGCCACTGGATTGGGTACCTTCATCTCCAAGAGGATTAGCCCTGTAGGCGGCGTTCCCAGACCAGATTCTGATCAAGAACGTCCGTACGCCATCGACTTACCTGGTCTCGATGAAGACGCAGGTCAGAGCCAGGCTGCCGGGCACAGAAGAACTAGGACAATGAGTCCCATTCCACCATCTGTCCAACAAAACACGCTAGGAGACCCAGCAGCAGCTAGAAGCGGAACACCAGTAAGTCTTGCCGGCACCGCCATGGACGTGGGAACAGGAGCCACGATTGGTGGCACAGGTACATATTCGCGCGCCATTCAATCCGACGCAACGGACGGTCTGGTGAGCCGCTCTGGCACCAGTGCTGCCCCACAGCATCAACAAACTGGCAAAGCAATCGCGCGCGATAAATCTGTCGGCGGCGCGGCGGTCGAGCTGCCCGGTTCCAAGCCTGACGGCTACGAGAGCGAAGAGGAGGTCCTCATGAGTGCTACCGCGTATCCTGGCCAGGAGTGGATGCCGACATTCGTGGGCGATGGCAGATGGGATGACTGAGTATCACATCATGAGTCAGTGACGATTCTTTTGGGTTTCCCTGTTGAATTGTTTCTTGGTATTACAGAGAACGCGATGTTGTTCAGTCAGTCCCTTGCTGAGCGAGCACGTGGACTTTGAATGAGCGTATTATCACCATCATCATCATCATCATCACACCCAACCATGCTTTACAGTGTTCTGGCGTTCTATGGGGACAATGTTGGCGTCGAAGGGGTGCGGTGGTTCTATTGGATATATACCCAAACTCGGCACCCATCCCACAAAATCGGCGTTCAAGCGTGCATCTGTTTTCGTCTCATTTGATTATTGGGTTTTCATCCTCATGTTCACTGGCCTAACGATTCAAACGAAAAAGTAGCAAGCAAGCCAGCTTTTTTGGATTTTCGTGTTTTGAAATTACTATGATCTCTCAGATTTCGATATTCTATGTGTACCACATATATACTTTGATATAGGATATATACAATGTGATGGATTGACCTATGACATGAGTACATAGGACCCTCCCTAGTCGACATTCAGAGTCACAAGGGGTGGACATCCAATGAACACGATGAGTTCTCGCTGGTTGATAGTGTTGTGGATTAGCCGGTACTGTGTACGGAGTGCTCCCCGCCATTAGAATGAGTTTTTTGGATGGCTACGGAGTACGGAGTGCCTATTTAGCCTATCCGTAGCCTTCAATTAAGTAACGCGATGGCTCAAGGGGCGATAGATCTCTACCCCAGGTTCTGCCCCCTGCAGCTTACAGTGACTCGATAGTAATTTGCGGAGTGGCAGACTAAAAGCCACCAAGACGAGGTTGGTGAGACCGGTCGAGGTGGAGGGTTCAGGGGTATTGTATGATGTGGTCGCCTGTAGATTGGCCTCGGTTCGCGAGCTACTTGTAGGTAGGGGTTGAGCAGACAGGCCCGGTGGCAGCCTTGCTGCAAGCAATCATCGACTCCACCACGCTTATTGGGTGGGTAAGGGATGGTTGCGTTCATCACTACGCCTTCTAGCGCTCCTGGGGTTTTATCACCGCATGTGCAGTGCTAGAGGGAGCGAGCGATTTGGTGGTGAAACGACATCTTGAGATTGTCTTCTGTTAACTAGGTTGGATCACTCACTAACTTGAACTTACACAGCCACTGTCGTCTTTTTGCCATGGTACAGTCGTCACCTCATTTCTACTCGGTATGGTGGCCTGTACAGTAGACTGCATGTAGGTAGCTGGCGAGACTCTCAAAGCGGGAATAGTTGAGATCTTGCGCCACAAATCCAATCTTGTGCGAGATTGCTTAAGACGACCGCACGCCCAATCACGTACAGAGCGCCAGAGCCTCAGGGCCAGTGCGAGGCCGCGAGGTGCCCCTGGGAAAGGCCGTGTGAATTCGTCAAGCCACAGGCCTGTGCAATCTCTTCGTACAGAGTTGCACGCCATATGATGATCTGAGTGTGTTGTTTAGTCCCGTGCGTTCCACTCTATCGGTACGGCCAGCTATCTAACTTTACCGGCTTGCTTTGTGGCAGCCAGAGCCACTTGTCACACCAGCGTGGTTTAAGCATTTGGCTTTGCCTTCGTGTTGGTCCTTCGTGATCCGGATGGCTTTTGCTGGCTGGTATTGGGGGGGTTTGAGTTTTGAACGAGCTGTTCTGCGCCGTACAGAAATGGCTCTCAGCCCTTGAATAGGTAGCTGTCTATTTCACGGGAAACCCGGAGTTCGAACTTCCATTCCAGCAGTGATACCTCATACTCCATGCAATGGACACACCTCCCCTCCCTTCCCGAGTCGCATTCTCGCTTCTCCAGGAGAAACCATCGAAAGCAGGAAAGTCTGTCGGTGTGCAACCAGTGAAGCGATGGCGTTTCTCTAGCCAGTCCTTGTATACGTAGCCTCTCCCAGGCTAAATTACTATTACTAGGTAAAGAAGTTCATGGTAAGCGTGAGGTATGTAGCGTGATGCACCCCCTCGAAAACCAGTCGGGGTCGGCTCCCCGTGCCTAGATAGACCTTAGGTCGAAGACCACGGCCACGCCTAAGGCTCGGCGCAATTACACTAGACAGTTAAGACGAGAGCCGTTGCTCGCGAAATGGGGCGCCGAGGCATCATCCCAGTTGCGTGCTGGGCCATGCGCTAGGGCTCAAGGGAGAGCCGATCTGGCTGGGATGTCCCTTGCCCTGACGGCCATTGAGGGTCATTGTGCTATTGTACGAGTCAAGCGAAGGCCTAAGCAGGCCTCCCCCCAGCGAGCCTGGGAAATTGCACTCACGTGCAAGGCTGTTAGTTGCATAACTCATGCCCATTGCGAAAAAGTGTATGTAGGACTTTGCTCTCGAGGGTCTCTCCCCCGCTGTTTTTCGTTCCTCGTTTCTTGGGTACGGGGTACGTGGTACATGGGTGCGATGATGGGCATTGGTTGCGTTTCTTGGTTCTGAATCTATCTTGTATATCAACTCCAGTAGGAATGAACCTATGATTACTATGTACTAGGGTTTGTGGGGATAGGATGATTTTGACCTATTTTGCCCTTCACTATGGCTTGTACAGAGTATCGAGAACACACACATGTGACCTATGTATCTATACAGGCAGGAATTCCATCAAATCTCTCTGATCGAGGCGTCATCTGATAGTGGGCCAAGTACGACGAGCTGTCAGCCTTCACTCAGACGACCTCGGACAGTCTATTCGTAAGATCTGGCAGAAGTCAGCACTTGCCAAGTGATCTGGGTCCCGTAATCATGTACCTCGAGGTGTTTTCTTCGAGAAATGGGTGGAATCATCCTGTCTGTTTTCGATCCCATGAGACGAGATCCCCGAAATGCTGCCCCTTCTACATATAATGGGGCATTGACCCTCCCCGAGAGCCCCACGGACGGGCTGACAGAACAGAGACATGCCTCAGGTGATGGCGTGCATTTGGAGGGTCTCACGTACAGTACGAGTACTCCGTCCGAAGTACTATGTACCAAGCAAGTGGTAACGAAAATAGAATATCGCTTGCTGACAGTGGCTAAACCGACATATGCCTGGGGCCAGAAGCACTACTCGTACATAGTACTCGTACGAGTATGTTTAGAATCATCAGAGTCACTTCCGCAGGCAGCCCCAGCATTCGAAATCAATAATTATTTGACATCGTTTCTCAGAATAGAAAGCCTTTCCCTTCCTTCAATTGGAGGAGGCAACTAGTAACGCCGCGGTCTGAGATTCCTTCCGTGGTACGAAGCGGTTTGTCTGACCACAATTGTATCATGTAGCCGGATGTTGAATAATGTGATTCATACTGACTGCGTACGGAGTATTCAGTGGTGCTAAGTCTCGCCAGGGTTCTCCAGGCTTGGTCAACCGGAGTACAGCCTCTTTGCCTGTACTGTAAGTCTGCGGGTGGTCACCCCATTCAAAGACCCTGAATAAAGTGATACAAGGTGATGGGAAGGCTGGCACGCACTTAATCATAGCTCATAAAGTATCACATTCAAGTCTCTTCGCTTGCCAATCCCAACGGCCAAGTCGGGTTTGTTTATCATGTTGACTTGATGGGGGCAAATCGAAACGTCTGTTAGGCTTGGGGTCTTGACCGAAATACGGATGGAGGGTAAGGAGTACACGGTACTTTTATGGAGTATTTCCAAGCCCTTGGTGCCGACATCCGACATTGTCCACAGATGGATTGAGTACGACTCAGACGGCTACCCACTTACTGTACATAGTAATCTTCCCCAAACTTGCCACATAGCCTTGACGTCTTGGTAGGGACTCGTAAAGGCTTGGGAGGCCAAGTCGGCAAGAATAATGACCTGGGGAACGAAACGTAGTTCTGACGTATCAGGGGGGGCAATAAGTCTTGTAGTAGTGATGGCTTATGAGCGCCGCGCTGTCACAGGTAAAGCGCTCACAAACCGAGGGGTATGGGCAACAGCCATTCGAATTGGAGGAGACCATTTGTTCCCGAACATCAAGGCAAGCCCCGCTCTTAGGAGCCGTAACGGAGTCTGCGCAACACGTCCAGTAGTTACACCAGAGAATCTTGTTCGCGCTTCCCTCGAAGGCCGCACAGAAGATAATATGACTTTTGCGGCTAACTCAAGATACGGCGTAGTAGCTGGTCATGAAACGTGGTACAAGAATCTTCAGAGCGCCCAGACGCCACGCAGGCAGTCCTTTATCTAACATCAGGGTAGGGACGAACGCCACCTTATGCTGATCACTCTGAAAAGCTACAAGAATGAGACACACGGGCCACCGAAAGTACGAGATATGCATGCACACACACAATGACGAATTCCGAGTTGGGAGCGATCAAATTAGACGGGTTTTTGATTTTATGTTCATTTTCTTGTGGTTGTCCAAAATCTTGGTGGACTGTCATGCAAAACTGTTCAGCTAGGGTACAAAATGGCTGCATTTCGGTTGTGGAAGGAACTGAATATGGATGATTAATAGAGAATATTTTTGGAGTGTCCTAATGCAAGATTGATTCTTGTATTGGGAAGAGAATTGAAGACAGAGGGAGATGCTGTGGTGATGGGGAAATAAATAGTATAAAAAAGTTCAACGCCCGTCATTATCTATGCGATCACCGCCCATAGTTGCTCAGTATGCAAGACAGTTAAAAAAGATAAGTCTGTCACCTGATTTTTGTGGTATCAAAAAGTCCCGTGTAACCCATAAACAATTGCCATTGTGATGCGTGCCAGTCATTATCCTTATGCGATAGGATGGGTTTTGCCCTTCTTCCTGAGCTTGGTGGTCTCGAGACCGTTGCCTCCGTTGGCATAGGCGGCTGGCACCTCTGGCCAGTCGTCAACCCCGTCCAGGAAGGCAACAGCCATACCGCCGGCAACGTGGGTCTGCACGTGGCAATGAAACAAGAATGGGCCTGGGTTGACGACTTCGTAGCGAAGCACCATCCAGGTGTTGTTTTGCTCGCTGGGGAGGGTAGTGTACTGGAAAGAAGATGTTAGTTCTCACGATTCGAGCGAGGGAAATACGAGAAGGACTTACTCCATCGCGGAGGGGAGGGTTAACAAAGTTGAACGTGCCCGCGGGCATAGCAGCGGCAGCTTCGGTGACGGTTGACCAGGTCCAGTTTCCTGAACCCTTTCCGATGACGTAGGCCTTATTGGAGTGCTTGTGCATCGGGTGAGGCTGGGCAAGAGGTCCCTGGGTCTTGATGATCAGATCAACCCATTGGCCAGTGGTGGTCTTGTAGATCAAGTCGCTGGTGGCGATCTCACTGGGGTCAAGATCGATAAGAGGATGTTGATCTTCGAGGCTGGTATTGAAACCAGAGACACCGCTGAGAGTCCATTCGTAGGCACCAGATGGGCGGCCGAGCTTCTTGATGTTCATGGTGTAGGTAACATCAGCGCTAGGGGCGGGGGGAGCCGCTGGATAAGGAGCAGCCTTGTTGTCGTTGAAGGGAACGAGCGTGGTCAAGTTGGTACCGGCAAAGTTCATGCCAGCCAATGCATTAGGATCCGAGGTAGCTGGTCCGTTGGAGCCCTTGTAGCTCAAGACGCCGAAGCCGCTGATAACTTGGTTGAGACCGTTGTTTGCAACACGGATAGCGTAATCAGCAGGGGCTTGGTTCAGCTGCACGAGAATTGAGTATCGGTCGCCGTTGTTGACAACAACCTGGTCAACTAGCTGAGGAACAACGTATGCGCCGTCGACTGCGTAGACCCAGAACTTGTGGCCATCAATGGTGAATTTGAGGAGCTCGAAGCCACCGGGGTTGATAAAGCTCAATGCGGCCCAGCCCTTGGCGGGGTCGACAGTAATAACTTCGGCCTCGCCATCAGAGGGATTGCAGGTTGAGTAGAGGGTGCTGGGAAGGGCAGCAATGTTGAATGTGAAATTACCCTGTGTAGCAACGAGATTAGGAGGCAAGCAACCCTTGTCGGTGATTTGAGGTGGGTTAACCGAAGCCAACAGAGCAGCAACCTTGGGATTGGTATAAGCAGTGAGTTCATCACGGGTCAAGCAGTATTGCGAGCCTTTGCCGTTCAGAATGATGGCATCAGCACAGGCAACATCAACGTTGCCGTTGACCTCGGCGTCGTGGAACTGCTTGGAGGTCAGGCTGTTATAATCGGATATAAAGATAGGCTGCAGGCTCAAATCGGCGGCAGCCATTTGCTGAACTGCGGCACTGTCATTGCTGATCAGACCGAATGGCTTCTCGGCGTCATCAGCTGCGTCGATGATAATGGCACCGTAGAGGCCATCCATGATTTGCGATCGGAAGTGAGAGTGGTAAAAGTAAGTTCCGGAGGCATCGGCTGTCCACTTGTACAAGTAGGATTCGCCAGCTGGAATGGCTTCCTGAGTGAGGCCAGGTACACCATCAGCCCAGGGAGTGCCTTGCTGCACGATGCCGTGGAAGTGGATTGTTGTGGGATCGGGGAGCTCATTGTGAACCAAGAATTCCACCTCATCGCCCACCTTGGCCTTCAAGGCTGGACCGGGGAATGTGCCATTGACCAAGATAGTCTTGCGAAGGGTACCTCCGATCGGTGAGTAGTCCTCAGACGTCAAGGTGACCTCGAATTTGACTGTGTTGCCTGCGCGTCTATTAAGAGACGGGGCGGCGTGTGAGAAGAGAGCGAGTGACAGGAATGAGAGCGCGGTGATGAGCCTCGAGAAACCCATGGTGTACGCTAATAATATGTAATCAAAGGAAAATCAATGGGACAAACAACGAGTGAGCCCTTGAAGCCAAGGGAGTAACTGAAGAAATAATATACTATCACAATGGTACAAATGAAAGGTGTGTGCGAAGTGAAGAGAGGTTGGGGGAGATATTATAACACGAAGAACTATAGTTCATACTTCATTGGGACAGACTCACTAGACCGTGGTCCTTGCGGCTGTAGTCGTCCAGAATCTAAATGAGACCCAGGCTTCTGACAAGGGTGGAGGAGGCAGGGGACGCCCGACGCCACGATACTATCTCACCCTCGCTGGGGCTCTTGATCCCTGCAAGTGCAGTAGCATCACGCCCCAGCTCTAAGAGCTTTCGGAGTCGCGTGGGTTTTTTTAGAGCCAATGGCGCATGCAGGTCGAACACACTGAAGGCGGAACAGCCGTGGTCAGCAACCTCACCAACATCGTCTAAGGCTAAGGCTTAGCAGATCTATTTTGATTTGTGTCATGACCTGCCACAATGGATGCTGGCTGGGACGACTGAGGCTGGCGAAGGCCAACCCAAGCAGCGACTGCGGGTGTGTAGTAGATTGCTCATTATCCATCAAAACAATCAATCAATATGTAAACATAAATCGATGTCAAAGCGTTGTTGAATGATGAAATTGTGGTTGAACGAGCCACCACTCTGCATCCCTGACCACCGCCACGGGGCACAGAGCCCTGAGTTCTGTCGGACAAAGTTGGTTGTGTGCCAGGAGAGTGTCAGGGGCAGGGTGGGTCCCTGCCAAGGCTGAGGATGAAGATAGCGTTTGCGACCAGGGGGCTGGCGGGGTCACTAGCGAGCCGTTTGCATGACCGGTAGTGGGAATGCTGGGTGGACTGATTGGCGTGACCTGAGGAGCCAGGGCTTGTTGCTTGGAAAAACCGAGCGAGCGCTTTGCTACCTGGTCCAATACACGCCAGAATTTCCCGGGTGTGCACAACCTGGTATCGCAATCTCGTCATCAACAGGATTCCCAGAGATTTACCCCGATCGCCGTCGTGTGTCCTCAGCACGAAAGCATTGGGATTACCAGCATTCCATCGCCCACCTTGGCGCGGTCGAGCTTTCCTGGAGACTCCGACGGTGTTGGGGAGGGAGACACTTGGTACAGCTGGATCACATGCGAACTGGTGCTCAGAACCATGTAATCAAGTAGTGGCTCCCTAGCTTTGATGAGGATGACCCCGAGAATCCTCGCCAGTAGGAATCGCAGAAGATGCTCGTAATAGTAACGATCTATTGGGACGCCGGACGGACGCAGCTGGAGGGCCTGAAAAAGAAGTGTCGCCTGACAGTGGTAAATTGAGATCTCATCAAGGAGGATCTTCAAAGAGGGGAGGAGTTCTCACTCCCCACCCGCATAATTACCAATGTCAGACACCATGATCAGTTCACTGGTCAGGTGTTGAGGTGTGGGAGCCCGGGTGGCCCGTAAAGGTGACGCTATATTCAGCCTACGGGCCTCTGTAGGAACATTCGCCTAGTCGGCTAGAGGTGGCGATGATCGGGGCTGAGCCAAGGAAAACCACAATCCTCGGACCTGATGTTGAGGCCTTTGCTGGGCGCTGTCAATGGCCACCATCGACGACCTACTTACTGCTCGAAATCCTGGACTGACTGCCTAGAACCTCTCGATCGAGAACTCACGCTTCTACGGCACCCACAAACCAAGGGCTTGCCCTATCGATACACCAAAAAAGCCATTGAGCATCGACTGGGCTCATGCGCACCCTCGTCCTCGTCCTCGTCCTCGTCCTCACTTGAAGCAGGAAGCCAGGCGTTCTAGCGTGGGCTGAGATTTTGTCAGCGTGAGGTGAGAAATCGTCCTTCGTCCGCATCGCGTAGTAACAGTCCTTGAGCCACACTTTCCATTTGCTGGATAGGCGTCAGGCTGTCCGAAATGGAACGCCAACTGGAACCTGACTGTTGGCCTCAGCTCTAGCGCACCCTACTGCGAGCACGATGCATCTTCGAGGCAGCATGTAAGCATCTTCGTATCCATGCCGTGTGCTCGTTGGCCACTGTATTCGGGCAACAGACAGCACGCAAACCCAAACCCGTCGCCTAGAATGCAAAGCCTGTCGCTTGACATCCATTCTTGACCACTGAAGCCCTTTCGCCAAGATCCATCAGGAGCGACCTCTTGTGGAAAAGTGAGCTTCCAAGCCTCGGGGGAAAGATGATTCGCTCTAAGCCCCCACCCACACCCTCTAGAAAAGTTTGTCTATTTTGGGCCCGTTGCCTCCCAGCTTCTTTTGACGGTGAAACCAGTGTCTCAGCAACATTCCCATTCATCGAGCCATCTTTGAGTTGGGGTGCCCTGCAATTGGGACGAAGAAACCTTGGCCATCGAGGCAATATTTTCTGGCCAAAGTCCCGCTTATCAGGTTCTCCGCATCCTTCACACGTGGGGTCTACGCTCGTATACGAAGTTTCTTGGGACGATCAACATCACTGCCTTGTCTCGAGCCTTGCTTGCCACCGCCCTCGCAACTGGATCCTCCTTGTTCTTGGAGTGGCGCTAGGCACGGATGTTGACCTGCTAGCAGGCCTAGAACCAGATGTGATGATCATTGGATTCCAGGACGCCATCGACTGCACAAGACCTGGCTCGACAGATTTCAAGACGCAAATCCGAAGCTCAAGATTTGTGGTCAACCTCGATTGCCAATGCGGGGAGCATGGAAACCACCAAAATTGATTGGAGCCATACGAACCTGTCTCCTAGCCAGGAGAGGCCGAATTCCGCGCCAAGTTCTCCTTTGAGGCTCGGTTTCGGACATTTATATCCTATCATTAGCGAAATGAAGTCCCATTGTTCCGGCCCTACCCTCCATGACATGTCGTGGCTATGGGCACTGTTCTCGTGAACTGTACGATGCAGAGCAGAAGTTTTTTTTTTTTTTTTCGAGGCCAGTAGGAGGCCCGTGGTTCGCCCACAGTGGCTCCAGTTCTGGCCTAGCTTTTCGCAGTCATAATTCAAAAAGTGACTAGTCCAATCACACAGACAGATAAACGTGGGTACATCTGCGCAACATATCAGAGATACCAAGACGTCGCGACGATCACCTCAGTCTCGGCAGCTTAATGCTGAGATTAATGTCAACCTGCTTAGGCCAAGTAATCTCACTGGAGAGCCGCCGACTCTGTAACTCAAGGAATCGATGATAGGGCGTCCGATTCGGCCATGCAGCTATATCTCACATACCACTAGCCTCGAAACTGTGCAACTCCTCGTTTGGAAGCTCACAATTCGGCCTTGGGCCCCGAAGACGACTTCACAAATGGTGAGTCGGAATGATCGGGCTCCATATCTCCCATGAGGCCTCTCTATGAGCGTCCCTGGCTTCATCAGGCGTAGTCATGCATGAGAGCGTGAGCCGCGGTGTGGTACAAAAGTTGGGGGCACTCCTTGTATGGCGCACGAATGCCCATGTACGGAGTGCTGACTTCCTACATATCGAGAATATCCTAGCAATCCTGTTGGCTAAAATGCCCCGCTGTTCAGATATGGGATTTTCTTGTTCCGCTTCCCGCATGTCAGCGTGAGCTCCAAGCAATCCTCTTTCTTGAGCACAGATTTTAGGAGGGGATACTGCGAGGAACGCACTTCCTGATTGGCATCAATTTTACCCCGTGCGGAAGAATTCCTCGTTTAAGCCTACAAGCAGATATTGAGCACCCATGTTGCAACACATATTTCTCTGGGGAGTTTCCGGCCTCTAGCATATGTCTTTATGTCGGGATCTACGTGGCCAAACAACGCTTCCTATTAAGGCGGTGATATGTAGACTACTGCACACTGGTGCCTCCGGTCACCCTAAAAGCCTTACATGGCTAGTCTTCGGGTGCATGCACAACGCCGCTGTGCGGGGCAGCTCTCTGTACTGGAAGAACCAAAAAAGGATGTGCATTCTCGCAACAAGCAATTGCAACCAAAGCAAGGAGAACTCCGTACGGAGTATGTGGTAGGGAACCGAGTTATCCGGCTACTTGCACTGCTGGCTCCAGCCTCCTCCTTCTGCATGCCTTCATGCATCCTCCGGAGAACTTGGCCTAGACGTCGGCTCAAGCCCGACATGCGGACTTGGTTTGATATTTCTGGTTAGTCTCACGCCCGTACGGGGACCAAGTCCCTTGTGCGACCTCCAAGCGGTGTGACCCTGGGCGCTGGCCACCACGCTAATAGAGGACCACCAGAGAAAGAGGCGAGGTGAGATCGAGGCTTATCTCAGCCTCACCCATGGGGAGCCAGCCACAGAAGCTGCAGAATCTACCACGTTGCCGGCTCTCTTTCACAAATGCCAAGCCAAGCAACAACTTGCAGCACAGGTGGATGAGACCAAAGAGGGGGAGAGCCTGCGAGAGCTGCCATGGCCACCTAGCATTTCAAATGCGATGCTTAAATTCCCGATCAAGCCATCTTTGATTGGAGCTCGGCCGACTAGGCAGCGTCACCGCTTCCAGCACCTCGGCGGCTGATGGAGGCAACGACTGGGCTGGGATTCGTGCATGCCATCGTCGGAGGCTACGTATCTGGCAGACTTGTACTTCACCAAAATGCACCAGCAGATGGCCTAAATTGTGTGGGAAGCCCCGGGTGACCCACAATCCATTCGTCCAGATGACGGAAATGGTGCATGGTGCAACGCTTCTGTGGAAGATTCCAAGATTGTATCATCGCCCAAAACAACATGCGACAAGAGCGTTCGCTCACCCTGGCCCCAGAGACCATGGTAAGCTTATGCTAACGACAGACATGAGCAGACAAGCACTGGACGTGTGCAGTGCTGGAAAGCTTCGGCTCCTACACCGATGATACGTAGGCCTCCCCCTAAAGCTCGAGATCTTGTACCACCCCATATGCACAGACGTTTGTGACAATGGTATCACGGAGGATGCAGTTATGAAGACTACTGTACCCCAGCCACATTCGTGCATCTTTGCGGCACGGCTTGCCTGCAGGCCCTAGTATCTGGGGAGCTTTCTCTGAGGTCATGATCTTGGGAGGCTATTTCAGCTGACCTGGACTGTATTCGCAACAGTACACACATACCATACTACAAAAATATGGAGCGCCGAACGCACGTTTTCCTGACAGACTCTGGTGATACTGAACAATGGCCGAACCTACAATTACTACCTTCCAAGTTTTAGGACGGACGATTTCTCACAAAAGTCCGTTTGTCACAATAGCCCTCGCAGCCCAAGACTATCTAGAGGATTCGTCATGTTGTTGGTGGCAAAGATTCGATTCCCTAACATCTATCGATGTAGGCCACGCAGTGCGTCATAATATTATCCACATCATCTCATCAAGCTCTGCATCAGACGAGCTTCAGTACGGAGTAGGGGCGCAAACCCCCGTGTGACTGTTACACCACTGCCCTGCCGTGGACGTTGAGAAGACAGGGTCGGTTGCAGGTCTAGCAAGAAGGTTGGACCAGCAACAATCTTGCGTAGGGTGATCGGAACAATGTCGTGGAACCTAGGCATTTCGTCGAGTTCTAATGTCAACCATTTAGGAAACCACCAGGTACCCGCAAGCTCTGTTGTGTGATCAGCGACTCGCCCATATTTGGCCAAACGTTCTTCAGGACCTCGCACCGTGATACGCTTGCATGAAGCGCAGTTATTCCCCAGGTCTTCTAGACGGGATCGCAAACGGGTCCTGTTACAACTACTGCAGGCACCCCTTCAAGATGCAGCTGAACAGTAAATGTAAGCCAGGTGATGGTTCGATCAGGTTCAATGCGCAAGCTTCTCGAACTAGAAATCCTTTGGACTCTCACAGCAGACGAATCTGCTCGTCAGCACAATATTTCTCCGTCGCACAATTGGGGACACCTCAATTCCAGCGCTCCCGGCTGAAACGAGCATGTGACCAATTCGGATGAATTATTGAGATGACTATGGAGAATACTTAGTACTATGTACTCTCCCATAGCATATAGTTGCCGAGAATGGCATACAAGCACAACTGTGTGCAATTTTGACGATGCCTGACGTTAGTCTTCTCGGCAAGGCTGCTGAATTAAGCGGTGCTGCGACTTTTCAACTGAGATTCTTCGCCACACCACGAGACATTTTCTGGCAGGCTCCTCTGAGCCACCGTCGTTGCCTTGACGCGCCCACGGTAAGCTAGCCATTGCTCAAGCTGCTAGCAGCATCTTCAGGGAGACTCGAGCAATACCCAGTCACCGTCTTCGATCAGTGCGAGCAAGGGTGTGCGAAACCCAAGCGTCAGGGCGGGTAGTCTCATGCTTGTTATTCGGCTCATGGGTACCTTGAGAGTGAGTGAAGGACACATCTCTCCCGAGCAGAACTCGAATACCTGATTTTAGTATTCGAGTTCGCCATGTTTTTCTACCTTCCTGCGGGTCTACTGCGTGAGATGCAGTAGGCTCGGGATAGTTCGCAGCAAATAGGCTTTGTACGATCAAGCAACTCGGGCGCTCAGAGAAAAAGGCAGGATGAATTTGGCTCAAAAGGTAAGCCTCTCAAAGGGTCGAGACATCTCAGCTGCTAGATGCAAAGACTTTTCATACTATTCGCGTAGATTCACGAGCATCACTCCTTGGTCCGATTGCCCTGCTTGAGTCCTGCGCAGCTATTTCAGTTTGATATCTCCACCCTCGCCGACAATCTCGACGGATCTCCCGTGCTCGTCCAGACTTCTTCTGCCAGCTTCCAAGATAGCCGTGGTGTAGACAGTATTGGCCAGAGTAGGTAGCCCTCGTTTGTCCAAGTCCTCCAAACTGATCTTGCCTTCATTCACACCAGTCACGCCATCAATAAACTTCTCAAAACTCACGTATCCGTATCCCGACTGACCGTTAAAGTTCCCTTGTTCGTCCGGCGCATACCGCATGTAAAAGGGGTTATACCATTTCAGGGCGCTGCCGGAGATATCATTTTCGTCGACAACCTCGTAGCCACGCTTGGCCTGGTTGACATTGACCTCGCCCTTGGATGCAATGTAGTGGAAGTGCTGCTGCGAGTGGACTCCGGCGTTCATGGGCGCGGTCCAGCTGGCGGTGTAGATTCCAGTGGCGCGCTTGTTGTCGGTGCTTCGCGTCCAGTCCACGAGCAGAGTGATGGTGTCTTCTGTTCCCTTGACGCAGCCAACAGTCTCGGAAATCCCCACGCTGGCACTCGCCCGCACCGTCGCTGGGCGCCATGCTGAGTCTCGCACCAGCCACTCGCAGATGTCTACGTGGTGTGAGTTCAAATAATAGGAGATGTCGGACTCCTTTCCCGCCCACGCCTTGAACGTCTCCAGCTGCGACTTGGGCTGTGACATGTAGCTGTAGAAGTAGTTAAAATCTCCCAGGCTGCGAGATCGGAATTTGGCATCTTGATATGCAGGGTCGAATCGCTTGTGGTGTTCGATGTAGACGAAGACCTGATGCTTTTGAGCTAACTGCATGAGCTCGATATGATGGGAGAGGAGCTTCGTAGCTGGCTTGGTGATCATGACGTGAATATCGCGCTCAATCGCATATTTCGCAATGTCAAAGTGCGTGGAGTCCGGTGTGAATATGGTAATCGCGGAGCCTTTAGGAAGAGCATCGATAGCGGGTCTAAAGGCGTCCGGATCGGTCTGACTGTCTGACGGGAACGACTTGAATGAGACATCGAGACCATTGTAAGCCTCAGAGATATTCTTTTGTAAATGTTGTCGTATCGCGGGGAATTTCTTGCCCGACACTCCAACCATGGACAGATCTGATACCTTTCCTCGTCGGCGGAGGTCGAATACTGACGATGCGGGTTTTGTTAGTTTGATGAATACACCAGCCATTGCGCAGGCATTGACCAAGCCCAATTTGACTTCTCTCTGAGGTTTCGCCCACACTTTGCAAATGCAGCCCGTGGGAATTTCATATTTTCCTTGAGTGGAAGAAACAAATTTACTTACATGTCAAACCAACTACTCCAACCTTCTTGTCCGACGTCGATGCAGCGCCTGATACGAAACCGGTAGTGTACTCCCCCGTGCCAACCATCAGAACCGCCGGCGGTGCCATGGTGGTCGGCAATATTCAGGAGTATGTACTCGATCGGACACGTTTTATATCCTGTGGCTGTGGTATTTCCGAGTGGTAGAGACAGGGTTATTCAATTCTTGTGGTACAGGAGATAATTGGCAAGAATGCTGCCTCAGAAGGCATAGAATTCCAATATATCAGGGTCGGTACAGTGGAAAGAAGGCCGACTAAAGTGACGACTCCAACCTAAGACTCCAACAACCGGGTGGCCAGTCGAAGTGAACTGAATATTTATTTGCCCATCGACGGTCACAGAGCAGGCCCCCACAATGGATTTCGGATAGGTATTTACTCTGCGTCTGCCATTTCGGTAGGAAACATATCAAGGTTTCATTCACTTGTGCCACTGCATAGACACCAATTGAACAAATTTCAATTCCGCAATGCCATGATGCTGCTGTCGACAATCATCGTCGTTGCGTCCCCCACCCACTTCGACCCCCAAAGGCGCCAAGGAGTGGGGGTAGTGCCAGCTAAACCAATTTGGATGTCAAATCACGTGGCCCTACATATTTTCACTCCTCCTTTTCCACTGGGGTTCTTTCCTGCTCCAATTCTCTGTTCCGCCAGTATTGACTTCAAGAGGCCAAAACCACCTGAGAAACCTGATCAGATCTGGGCTTCAGATATCTATGCGGGCCTATCTATACCTACTAAAAGGTCTTGGCAAAGAAGTAACGCCACGTACTCCCAAATTCGTGCTGGCGCCGTTGGGATGATTCATCAATCTTGTTGATATTGAACTATCTCTTGGTAGGAACAGCGGAAGTATTCACGCACTTGACTAACCAGGTAAGGAGGTACCTACACTTTAGGCAAGGTACTCTCGAGTGCCGAGACTTTCTCGCGCGGCCTGGCCAAGCTGCTTCGAATTAGTGTGATTCTCCTGTGTGGTTCTCAAGCTTGAGTTTATGCATGTTGATTATCACTGACTGAACTGAACAACCCTCATTGTCAATCTTTCTATCTCTTCTTCAAGAAGAAAGGTACGGTTGGCAAGACGACTAGAGCGAAAAACCCTTGTCTCAGGAAATACCGGACGCGTGCTGTTGGACACACTCTGAAAGACAATATTTGCGACAAGCATCAAACACGCCTACCTTCGATCCACATCCAGCTCAAGGAGACACAGTAAACATGTAAAGGTCTGGGCCCACCCAAAGCTTATGCAATGAATGTTTAGAGTTATGATGGGCTGACCTGTGTGTCTAGCACGAATTGGCTGGGGCCATTCAGTTGATGATGCCAAAAATGTAAGATTCCGCGCAATTCTTCCCATAAGCGCACGATTTTATTATGGACTAACATAAATGCTACTGACCCTGAGGGTTGAATTTTTAATGGTCTGCTCGCATAGCTGTTGTTCGATATCGGCTGACACAGCTCAACACGCTGTGGCCCATCGTTGGTGGGTCGGGAAGTGTTTCCTGGCAAGCAAGAGGCTCCGTATCCATTTGATCAGCGTTCTAGTGGTAAGTCTTGCGGAGCCAGCTACCATAAACCTGGTTAAACTGTCCTGAAATGAGACTGCCATAACTGCCGAGAGAGAGGGCCAAGTCCAAACGGCTCCTTGTGTTCAAAGGAATCTCAGGAAAAGCCTTGGGTGATTGGTGATAGGGACGCAAGATATCTCAGCGAGGAGCAGAGCCCTGATTGTTTTGGTCAACTTCGACAAGGGAGACCTTGCATCGAAATCTGAAAGCTCATGCACCAAGCTTATTCCTCTCAGTGCCAATTCAACTCATGGCCATTCATGGATGGGAAGGTTTAGTCTACCGATCTCGTATTGACACAGATCGGACGTCGATATGGCTCTCATGCTAAGAACTCCATTATGAATGATGTTACGATTGTGGACGCCACATGTGGTCGAATTCCTGCTTCATTGATCTAGGTTGATGACAGAAGCTGTCTCAATGTAGAATCACTACACATTAAAGGAGTTCACAACTAGCCACACATTTCTGGAGACGGCAGCTTCGCGCAAGAAAGAATAAATCTGTCATCCAAGAATCTCTATCTTTACCGAGTATGCAAGTCTGCAGTCGCGGTATTCGCGGCCGCGGCGAACCCCGGGCTTTGATCGGTCCCCAGTTTACGCGGGGACGTCAAGATGACAAAATTGACTACATGTCCAAGTAGCTGGCTTAAGTACCTTTTTAGTCGGCGAGAGCAAGGCTGACTCCTTACAACTATTCTTAGAGCGGCATTATCAATTATCAAGATTCAGTTGAGGCCCGCCGGGACCGGGGGTCAGGGCATTAGCCTGGGTGGGTGATGTGAATACGCAGTGCGAGCAGCCGGACATATATCCACATTGGCGATAACCTCATGCATGGGCAGTCAGTTCACTACTGCTTGGTTAGCCTTGTCAACCTCATGGCGCTTAGCGAGAGGATCCTCGGTATAGCGGCAGCCTTTTGGAGCTCCGGCCCCGACCTGAACGGGATATACTAGGGCACCTTCCGTACTGGCATAGAGAGGCCTTTTGCTCAGAGGTTTGGGGCTCTGGAGCAAAAATGACCACCGGTCAATCTTCATGCTTACGGCGGCCCCTTTCAGGTTGAGATCATCTCGCTGAGTATTTGGGTCTAGAATCACGTTTCGAGAGAGACTTGGCCCCCATCTAACCAAATAGAACACTCTTAGCTACACTTACTCTTCTCGTATCGGGTAAATGATCCACGTTGTGACCAATTAAGGGGTGGCTTTCTCTTTGAAAGTGCGGTATTGGTAGTATGCCCCGGTGAGATCAGTCTCAGCGCGACGAAGAGATCTAAGGGCATTGTTTACTGTTACCACCATGCTCAATGAAAATGGAATGGTGGCGATGGATCCCACAACTGAGGTCGTGATGTCCACCTCATGACTAACTAATTTTGTTGGCCCGTGGAAGTACCGAGCTTTGGTTAGTGTCCTCTGATCATGCTAGGTTGATACGTGCCAGCGAATGACCACGGAACTCCATACATATAGCTGACCAAAGCGCGGTGTGGTAATACAATACCCGTACCTGAGTCAGATCTGCAAGAGGCCACATTTTCCCCTGAGCCCACATTATCAACGGCAAACGAGTTACAGTCTTGTTATCAACTGGGATCATGGTATTTGTAATATGCGGGCAGCTACTCTATTTCTCGCGCGTACGAGCGGGTGCCAATGGCGAACACACTGTGGCCTGATCTCACCACAAGGTCGCAGCGCGGGAGTGCAAGGCAGAGAGAGAGGCAAGGAGGAAGCTTGGCTAGTTCCTCTCATAATTCATTACTCATGAAACATGGGCGAAAATATAATAGGCTGTGGCGGACCTCTGGGTAGAAGTGGTAGAACACGGAGGACAATCTTCCTGGTCGGCCCAGCGTCCCTGCTAAGGGATTCAGACTTCGTAGCAGCTGAAAGCCGTTGGTGCGGTTAAGACGCCACAAGCATGGGGTATCCTTGACATTGAGCTGTAGCAAATGAGAGACGGTTGTCATATTCCTATCTAGCTCTAGCGTGAATTTAGCGCAATATGACCGAGCTTAGATAATGGGACATGAACATAGCATTGTTTCTCGGCGGGCCACCACCACCCAAGAAAACCGCGGCGCGTTATGTGATGTCAATCCCGATCAAATGGGAGTGCTCAGGTTATTCGCATGGTGGCTACTCCGGTATGTGGGTAACAGTGCATCGTGCTGAGTCGGGGCACAGTTTCAGGAGGGCATTGCTCAAAGTCGGTTAGGATTGAAGGAGCCCCATGGTCTCGGTGAGATACCTTAGTGGCGAGGCCATAAGTTTGCAACTGCGGAACAACCTATATGACTCCCGTCAGGCAATGATCGGTGATATCAAAATTTTATAAAGCACAAAATATCAAGGTCTTTTTGATTTCAGATGCTCAAAGGGTGATACGACACTGACGTGCCCTACCCACCTAACAATTCTCGCCAAGCACCGCAGCAGTATACAACGATAAAATGCCAATTGGGAGGCCAAGACTGCCAGGGACAGAGGCAGAGAGGGTAGAGGCTCGAAGGGCAAAGGTCAGAGCCAATGTCCAAGCTTTTAGAAGGCGACAGAAGGAGAAAAAGCTCGCCGAAGACAGTGCAAGCCCTGAATCAGGGAAGGAATCAACCCCACCAATGCTCATTCCTCGTTCTCAATCTTCATCGCCATTGCCTCCTCTGACCAACCTATCACTTGAAGAAAGTCAGTCCCTGGACTCAAGTGATGTTGAGTTCAAAAATGACCCGAAATCGTGGCTCTGGGCCATTGATTCTGAGATGGGACTGAGCATCAGCGGCACATCCTATGAGGATGAGTTCCTGACCGCATTGCCTAGAAAATACCAGGCATCAAAGTCGATCTCTGAGCAAATGCACTGTGCCCCGAGTAAAACACTTACGATCTGCTGTTCCACTTGGAGCACTTCAGCAACTCTGAGAATAGGAAGTTGTGAGACAGACGTATTGATGGAGGCATTAGCCGCAGCATCTTTGGCCATTATCGGAAGGGAGGGGCGAGATGAGGAGATGGCGCTTCAAGCCGCCTATGTTCAGAGTCGAGCGCTGAGAAGGCTGAGAAATTCAATCACTCAATATGAAGAGGGAGATGGAAGTGTTGATCCGATAATACTCTCTTTGACAGCACTCACATGTGCCATGTCTGAGCTGATTGCAAATCAATCGTGGACCAACTTTAACAGGCATCTGCTTGGAGTTGGGGCTTTGATGTTTCACAGAGGCCCGGAAGCACTTGACAAGCAGTCAACCCGAGAGCATTTTTATGGATATCGTGCCGTACAGACCCCCTTCCTCTTCATGGACCGCCAATGGGCTTTTTTGTCCGACCCTGAATGGATTCAAGTCCCGTGGAAGAAAAACCTCGAGGCAGCTCAACAGCCTTTGCACTCAATGCTCGATATCGCACTGTATATATTGCCAGAAATCGTCCAACAAGACATGACAAAGAAATGGAGGCCCTCAATTTTGAGGGAGCGTCTTCAAAAGGCTTGGAATGCTGTGGCAGAATTAGACAGCTGGGAACGAAGTTTGAGATCACAGCATCGAAGCGGCTTATACAACAAAAAACACGCGCTCTGGGAGGGATTGGAGGAGGCCGCATTTGATTTTACCTCGTTATGCTCAGCCATCGCCTTCACAATGTACACAGCCGTGAGAATCCACGTTGCGAATTTGATTGCCAGCATCTCGGACGATCTCCTCTTACGGGATCCTCAGACAGACGTACGTCCCCAGGCGGCTATGCTGGAGGCGTTCCGCTGGGCTCGAATCGCATGCCAATGTCTCGAATTCTTCCACACCGGCAAACCTAAGGTCAGTGGACGCATCATCACTCTATGGCCACTGGAAGCAGCCTGGGAGCTCTTTTCTCGATTACAGGCAGACAAGTTTATAGAGGCGTCGAAAGAGATGGCGTGGTGTCAACGAACAGCAGAGAGGCTTTCCTCAACGGGGGTACCTCCGTTTCGGTGGAGATGATGGAGAACTCTGAGATTGGCTCAAACGGATGGAACGAGGCTGTGTTCTTGATACGCGACAGGATGTAGCTCGTTCGATTTGAGCATGATTGGGCCATTAGAGAGACGGTGCTGGACACAGCCTCATTTCAGGGTTTCTTGGGCCTAGGAACCTGTTCTGCTCACCTGGCGCAGCATTGGTCCAAGACCCTACTGGAAGGTGTTGACAGCGAACTTCGGCATATGTTGGCGATGGATAAGCACTTGTGAAACCGAAATGAGCATCTCAAGGCAGCCGAGAGGCCGAGGCAAAACAGACTGTGACCTGAAAAGGTGGAAAGGATGAACACAGCCTCAAAAGGAAGAGATCTTAATGATGCACACAATCTCAAGGGGTAGCTTTTGATGACACTTATCCGCTTGCCACCGCAAGTCCATGGAGGTGATGCGGAGCACTTTCCCGATGAATGGGGATGATTTGAATGCACATGGTGTTTCGAGGAGTGGATGATTGATATGGTTGAGACGATCATCGGGTGGGATCGAGAAACTTTCACGGACCTCCAAAGCTTGATAGTGGAATAGCTGCTCCGCCACGGTGGTGGCAAAATAAAGTGTCTGACGCATGGGTCGTATGAAGGAAGAACGGCATAAATTGCAGGGACCTTGGGCAATAATAGAATTGTCAGACGAAATATATTTGGAGGCCATTGGGCATCACGTGACAATACTGTGGCTGCCGCGCTGTGGCTGGAAAGCCTGTGTGGCTGGGAATGTGACTGCGGTGCCTCCGAGTAAGACCATCAACTTGTGCCAAAATCACCCACTCATATCCTCATTGCTCTCGCAGCTATACACCAGAAGGAGCTCAGGCGGCAGTGGTTATAGAGTCTAGGCTTTTGGCCTCCCCAGCTGACATGGTACTTTCCACCGGAGCCGTGGCCTCACCATGCTCGCTGTAGGCTGCCCAAAGAATTCCGACAGACTCTGATCTGCAATGACGCAGGTCAAGAAAAACAAGACGAGGCCAAGATCAAATTTCACTGCTGGCCAAGCTGGGCTCCGTCTTGGGCGAATCTCACGTCGCTAGAGAAACGGTCTAGTCGACGTTAGTTCCGATGTTTGGGACAGTCCTGAGCTTGATCGAGTCTATCTTATGGTAAGGGACAGACAACTGGCGGTGCTTGGAAATCAGCAACATGTTCTCGTGGGAAGTAAGACTCAGTTATGTTGGGTTCTAGCCAAGAAACTGGATAGGGGCAAGGTTGATGTAATTGGCTGGGCTGGTGGGCCAGCAAGTGATTATGTCCATGGTATATCCCATCTCGAGGATATGCATTACTATGGTTACTCTGTGACCAGACAGCTCATGAAACAGTATCAACCCTCAAGAAATCTCAACTTTCCATCTCAAGAAAACAGGGCGTCTTCTCAAACAGCCTGGGTCTAACGCCGAGTGACAATTCGTGTTGTGCGATCCGGGTATCCTATTCGCTGTGGGCCCGGTTGCCCAGAAGATGCCTACTTGCACAGCCCCCCTTGAGCATCTTGGCCAGAACCCTCCTATGGCTCCGAACAACGCCTCTGAGGTCCGCGTTTGCATGCCAGTGTTTTGCCTGCCCAATTCCTCAATAAAAAACTCCTGAAGGCAAACAATTGTACTATCGTCATCGTCTCGTGTAGCCGCCCTGGTTATATTGTTCAGTTGCCTTGTTGTCTTCAGCTACTCACCCCGTCCTTGAACATCATCGAGCATATCTGTTAGGACAAGCCTCTTGCAACTCAGCACGGCCACAGCATAGCTATAGACGGATTATGGTCAACACCTGCCTCGAACTTCAAAAGACAACTCCTAGGGTAGGCATCTATAGGAGCATAGCCCGCAATGGCTGGACCTTCATCATCCGGCCCACAGGCGCCAAAGATAACTCTTGATACTTCAGTAAGTCACAACAATCTGAAACCTTTGCCGGGGATATTTTCGACATCACTAACACAATGCAGAATTTAACAGAGCAGCCGGAGTCATCAATATCACCAATATCACCTACCCACAGGAGAGGGCCTAGTGTGTCAACGCCGCCTTCAACCGCGATAGATGACGGCTCATACTTATCGCCAACTACTCCTGATCGGAAACATGCATTTGATGGATCCACCCTCAATTCCAGATCTGGTTCTCTACAGTCCAACGATCCAGCAAATCGACTCCGGTCAAATTCAGGGCTTTCGGCCGCTTCTAGTGTCACCGTCCATTCGAAAAGCAGTCTAGACTACGAGTCGACAGAAGATGCCTTGCATCCCGACAAAGGTAACGAAAAGGATTTCCAGGTCGACAACAATCCTTTCGCCTTTTCCCCGGGAATGCTGAACAAGCTTTTAAATCCGAAATCTCTATCAGCTTTCAAAGCAATGGGCGGTCTTCGGGGCCTCGAGAAGGGCCTACGAACAAGTCTAACCGCTGGTTTGTCGCAAGATGAGGCTCGCCTTGATGGCCAAGTGACTTTCGACGACGCGACAAGCGCTGCGTCCGAAAAAGATGCTTTTTCAAATGTTCCTCTTGCTCGACATGCCTCGAATGCATCCGTGCGCGAGGTCAAAGACCAATTCGAAGATCGACTTCGCGTTTTCCGAGATAATCGATTGCCAGAGCGAAAGCCTGATGGGATCTTGGTTCTCATCTGGAGAGCCTACAACGATAAAATCCTCATTCTCTTGACCATCGCAGCCGTCATATCTTTGGCTCTGGGCATCTATGAAAGCGTTTCCGGTGAATCTGGTGTCGACTGGGTCGAAGGCGTTGCCATTTGTGTCGCTATTATCATCGTTGTTACTGTTGGAGCAGCAAACGACTGGCAGAAAGAGCGACAATTCGTCAAGCTCAACAAGCGTGTAAGTCTATCTATTTATCTTTTTGCTTTGTGATCTATTGAAAACTGACAAATCACTATAGAAAGATGATCGCGAGGTCAAGGTCATTCGATCCGGTAAATCCATCATGATCTCAGTCCATGACATCACAGTCGGCGATGTTCTCCATCTCGAACCTGGTGATGCCATTCCAGCTGACGGCATCTTTATCACTGGTCACGGGGTGAAATGTGACGAATCATCCGCTACCGGTGAATCTGACCAGATGAAGAAGGCTCCCGGAGACGAAGTCTGGCAGCGAATCCAGGATGGCACAGCGACCGCTAAGCTAGATCCATTCATCATCAGCGGTTCCAAGGTCCTCGAAGGTGTCGGCACGTATCTAGTCACCAGCGTTGGCGTCAACAGCTCTTACGGCAAGATTTTGATGAGTCTCCAGACAGACAACGACCCTACACCGCTACAAGTCAAACTTGGAAAGCTCGCAAACTGGATCGGTGGACTGGGCTCAGGAGCTGCCATTCTCCTCTTCTTCGTTCTCTTGTTCAAATTCGTCGGCCATCTATCCAACGATCCACGTCCTGGTCCTGAGAAAGCCCAGGAGTTCTTGGATATCCTGATTGTTGCCATCACCGTCATCGTCGTCGCGGTGCCTGAGGGTCTACCTTTGGCTGTCACGTTGGCTCTCGCCTTTGCCACAACTCGAATGCTCAAAGAGAACAACCTAGTGCGCGAGCTTCGCGCGTGCGAGACCATGGGTAACGCTACCACAATTTGCTCTGATAAGACCGGAACTCTTACGCAAAATAAGATGACCGTGGTCGCTGGGACGATTGGTTCGAATGAGAAATTTGCCTCTACACATTCAGATGGAGATTCAAAGGTTATGCCACCTGCGACGATGTTCCAGAAGCTTAGCGCTGAAGTGAAAGAACTATTCCGACTCTCCTTCACACTGAACAGCACTGCGTTTGCCGGCGAGGAGAATGGGGTGCCAACATTTATTGGCTCTAAGACTGAAGTTGCACTGCTCACACTCGCGAAGGAGCACCTCGGCCTAGATAACCTGGCCGCGGAACGCTCTAGCTATAAGGTCAAGCAGCTCATTCCATTCGATTCTGGCCGAAAATGTATGGGGATTGTGATCAAACGGCGTGGCGGTTACCGCCTTTTGGTCAAAGGTGCAGCAGAGATCATGTTGGCCAATGCCACCAAGACAATCTCCAACATCTATGAAAAGCAATTCCATCTGGATGACCTTACTGCCGAGGACAAGGAGAATGCTGCAGCGATCATTGAGGAGTACGCGAAGCACTCGCTGCGCACCATCGGTATTCTCTACAAAGACTTCCCGCAGTGGCCACCCGCAGGCGCGAAGACTTTGGAGGAAGACCCCAAGATGGCAGAGTTCGCCGACATTTTCCACGAAATGACATGGGTTGGCGTTGTTGGTATCCACGATCCTCTTCGAGATGGTGTCATTGAAGCAGTTCAACAATGTCAGCATTCCGGTGTGGTGGTCCGCATGGTCACCGGTGACAACGTTACCACTGCTCGCGCCATCGCCACCGACTGCGGCATCCTCCGGAAAGACGAAGAAGGCATTGTCATGGAAGGGCCTAAATTCCGCCAATTATCTAACGAGGAGATGGACAGCATCCTGCCCAAGTTGCGTGTCTTGGCTCGGTCGTCGCCAGAAGATAAGCGAATCTTGGTCGGCCGCCTCAAGCACCTCGGTGAAACTGTCGCTGTCACTGGCGACGGAACTAACGATGGCCCTGCACTGAAGATGGCAGATGTCGGATTCAGTATGGGCATCGCAGGTACAGAAGTTGCAAAGGAGGCCTCATCAATCATCCTTCTCGATGACAACTTCTCCTCGACCATTACTGCTCTCATGTGGGGACGAGCCGTCAACGACGCAGTCAAGAAATTCTTGCAATTCCAGATCACCGTCAACATCACTGCTGTGGTCTTGACGTTCGTCTCTGCCGTTTCCAACGACTCGAACCACTCGGTCCTCACCGCCGTGCAGCTCCTTTGGGTCAATCTCATCATGGATACCCTTGCTGCGTTGGCGCTCGCCACCGACGCCCCGACAAAGAAGATCCTCGACCGTCCACCACAGCCCAAGTCGGAAGCGCTCATCACAATCAACATGTGGAAGATGATCATCGGCCAAGCCATTTACCAATTGGTGGTCACCTTCACGCTCTACTTTGCAGGCATGCGTATCCTCAACTATGAGCCCACCCAGCAGACGGAACTCAACACGATCGTCTTCAACACGTTCGTCTGGATGCAAATCTTCAATGAATTCAACAACCGCCGCTTGGACAACAAGTTCAACATCTTTGAAGGCATCCACAAGAATTTCTGGTTCCAGGGCATCAACTGCATCATGGTTGGCGGACAGATCATGATCATCTTCATCGGTGGCCGCGCTTTCAGCATTACCCGCCTCAACGGACCTCAGTGGGCGATTTCTCTCTTGTGTGCCGTGCCCTGTCTCCTGTGGGCTGTGTTGGTGCGGCTGTTCCCCGATGCTTGGTTCGCTGTTTTCTTTAACGCCGCTGTTGCAGCATTGACATTTGTTCTCCGTCCCGTCTGGAAGGTCCTCCATATCGTCTTCCATCCTATCGCACAGATGTTCCGCGCGATTTCTCGAGTCACGAAGCGCGCTTTTGGCAAGAAGAAGACCGAGGAAGAACCAGAGCCGGTCGACGAAGAACGCCCCTCGACTACTACTAGCTATCCTGGATCTCGACCCAAGACCATGGAAGACGAGACTGGTTCGCAGTCTACACCGGCTCTCACATCCACAGGCTCGAACGATGGTAGTCCCGAGAAGGAGCGAACACCCCTCAACGAAATGCCACTGCCGTCCGTGTCTATCACGGCACCGAAGTGAGTAAATAGACAATACTGATGTGATTTTCGCAAATCCATCGCACGTTTTAATAACCCGGACGCAAGACCCTCAACAGACATCGCGGCAGCTACTTGCGCCGACACCACAGCGTGGCAGGCAATCCAACCAGGATCACAGTCTTGGTGAAGTCTCATCCAGCGCCGAGTCCAGCGCCGGATCTCTGACCGAGCCATCCGATGTCTTGTATCGGCTCTGCAATCATGCCGCGGGCTATGCGCTGTACCCATGCAAACACGAAAGAAGTAGTGCGAAAATACCCTCGGTCGAAACAACTAGAGCGGTGTTTTCCATCCATGAAATGCTCCAACATGACCACATCTGGTTTATTTGCTTTTATCTGCCCCTGTGCTCTCTCTCTCTCTCTCTCTTACTCTCGACGATGATAAACTTTCACGACCACAAATATATCTGATCTTAGACTCGTGGGAATCCGGGGAGTTGGACGACTGTACCTTTTAGGCGGCAGGAAGTGTTTTTCTTTTGGGTGGAACCGGCGTTTTCCAGAGATTTGGCGCAAGATGAACATGTTTATCTATATCATCTCTACACAGTGGTTTTGTGTCAAAAGGTTCGGGATTTTTCTAAGAAAATGGAAGGGTAGCGACAAAGGAATAAAAGGTCATCAGGAATTGGGAAAGTGGGTATATTTTGATATGTTCAAGCGATGAAGTATTTGATTGCTTGGTACGAAAATTGGCGAGAGCTGCAGTATTGCGCTCCATCAATCCGTTAGGTATCTATCTGAGTTAATTCCAGATAGTTAGCCATTTAGCTACGTTTGCCGATCGAAAGATTGACTGAACAGAAAAAACAATTCAAAACCAAGGTATTGCTTCCTGTGGACTGCTTGCTTCTCCTCCCTCGAGTAATATCTCAAAGTCCGTCGCAAATTGCGTTTTGTCTTTACAGCTACCCAGCAGTAGAAGGAGCGTTTTACAGATGCTTGGATGTTCAGGCAGTCAGAGAGCGAGGTGACCTTAAAAAGTCCAAGGTTACGTGAGATGGAGGAGTGGTTTGGCAGGAGATATCTTTTGAATATTAAAATGTAGTTCCGCGTAACTGTAACACGATCCAATTGTCCGTTCTTTCGCGAAGCCGCCTCTGTGCAACGATCCTGATGCTGATACAGACCCGGGTTTTCCCTCATTTCGCGAGAGTGATGTAGATACAGATGGGCGCAATAGAAGGGCTCACTTATCAGGGTCAGCACACCATGCATTTTCTTTTCCAAGGCACTTTTCAGAACACAAGACCCTCGTAAAAGGAACGTAGCCGCTCCATGTCGAACCTAAGTGGTCGCCATTTAAAGGGCACCACCATTCAATCCACTGTTTTCCAGCAAGTACTAATGGCCGGTGGCATCTTGTACACCGTCGGCTCGGTTGAGTTTTGAGTAGTGAAAGGTCTTCCAATACGCTTTTCGGTGCATCAGCCGGCATCAGGTCGCTGAAATCGATCTGTGAGAAAGGATCAAGCTGTGACAACTTTCGCAGTGCTAGTTCTCTGAGAGAAGGCATGCCTAGAGTATCAGCAAAGCGACTATTATTGAAGATGGGCTCAGAGCCAAGAACTGAAACCTGCCGACGGCAAAGTACGGAAATGGCCATGGGTTTCTTTAGTGGCATCTCAAATTCCTCACGATATGTGGGATCAATCCCCAGCTCCACCTGTGGGAGCCTTATGAAAGGGTTGGGGTCAGAGTAGAGTGTTCTCAGGCTGTGAGACCTAACGAGCTCAACTAACTCAAAAGGTAGCTCTTGCAATTGGTTTCCACCAACATTCAATGACTCAAGATTCACAAGCTCTCTAATGGTAGAAGGGATTGATGTGAGGTTGTTCTGCCGAAGAGATAAAACGCGGAGATTGTTAAGATCCAGTATTGGTGTTGGGAACTGGACGAAAAGATTATTAGCCAGGTAAAGACGGAGTTTTGCTTCCAAGTCAGTGCCCATGTCAAGCATTCCGGGAACTATCTCGGCTTGCTTGCTGAGTGTTTTCAATGAAGATAACTCGGAAGGCAGACTGGATAAAGACATGGCACTATGCTTCACCATCAGATATCAATGTATCGTGTTGAGGTTGGGGCTGCTCACGAAAGATCGACATCTTCTTTGCCACGGTCAAGGGCGTGCTGTACAACCTGACAAACCGCATCATATTCTCTGGATGCGACAGGAATCATTGGCCTCGATGCAGCCTTGGCCTTAGTGGTAGTCTCGACAGACTCAGTAGCGAATAACTGGGAAGCGCGAGAATACTGGTTCTTTTCTTGTTGGTCGCGCAACAACTCATCCTCTAGTCCGAAAGAATCGCTCGACAGAGCCTCGTCGCTGGTCTCGCTTCCCATGAAGACGCCTGAATCAAAATTCCGTCTAAACTCACGTTTCTTCGGATTGCTCATCTTGACGCGTTGATTGTCCCACCATGAGCCTTGATAGGTCTTTTTTTTGCGTTTTCCAGAGAGATAATTCTCAGCGTCCGGAGCATGCTCATCGCTTGAGAAGAGAGCGGGATCACTCGATGTGATCGTATCATCGTCATAATCGGTATGGGTTCGTTTACGAGTAAGGAGAATGGTCTGCGAACGTGGTAATCTTGGTGCAGTCTCGTGGGTTGAGGAATGAAGTGGAGGGAGTTCGACGTCATCCATTGTGGGAAGGGGAGGAACTTTATGAACCGACAACCAACGGCGTGGTGGTTCAGAGTTTTGCATGTATGGAGGAGAGTGAAGCGAGTGCCATGGCGAGTTAAGCAGGAGCCAACAATGATGAGGTGTGTGTACGGAGTACGAAGTGACTTGCGGGCAAGTGCAGATCCGGGCGCGTACTGTTGATGACGCGCGACGCCTGCGGACACGCGACAGGAAACGTACGTGGGTGGGGCGGCGAGAAAGCGCGTGCCTGCCCCAACTTCGCCATTATTATTAGGTAACCACTTATTGTTGACCGAAAGGCGCGAGGAGGAACCAAGCAGCACGAAGTTCATCCTTGTTCCTTCCTACCCATGCTTTTCCTGGCCTCACTAGCTAATGTGGTGAGCTTGTTGTATGTGCTCCAATGCTCGAAGAAAGTATGGTAAGAATCGTGCTGGATCTTCGCTCATTGGAAAATGTCCCAGACCCAACATTTCCTCGAAGACAGCTCCATTGATCTTTGCAGCGGTCTCTCGACTCATATCAGGCGAGCAGCTGTAATCATACGCTCCTGTCAGCATATAGACAGGGCAGCAATTGGTATCAATCTGTGACATTCGGTCCCGCCCATCCCACCCCTCAAAGTAGAATTTGAGATCCCCAGAAAACACTTTGGTTGCTTGTGAGGAGTAAATCCACCAATTCAGTCTCTTATAGATTGCTGGAGATGTTGGAGCAATCATTCCACACACACGCTCTGGGTTGAGTATCGACTCATCACCTGTAAGGGAATAGATCCTCTGCGCTCGTTGTTCTGGGATGTAGTCACATGCTTCGCATGGGATAACACCGCTCACATCCAGCTCACTCGCACGAAGCGCAACGGCAAGGCACACCTGTCCACCCATACTCGCGCCTGACACGATGACACGATGGATGCGAAGTCTTTGTATCATTTGACCGATGGCTGAAATGTACAATTCCTCCGAATTCGCATAAGCGCCAGGATATTGATGCTCACCGGGGAAGGACCGCCCATGGCCGGGAAGGTCGAAGGCATACATTGTACACTTTTGCTGGAGCGACTTGTCCATCATGAGTGAGTGGTATTGCCTGGAATCGGCCCCAGCCGTGTGGAGAAACAGCATAGACTGAAGACCAACACCAGATTTTTCGTAGAATACCTTGCATTTACCTACCTCAGGTAGCTTGAGCCACAGGTAGTGCCCGGTGATCGAGTCATCATCCAGCTCATCAGCTTCGAGAAATGCCCTCTCGATCGTTTTTGAGTTTTGAGGTCGGAGTGTATCCCGTACTAGATCAATGACCAGTCTCCATGCCCTAGCGAAAGCGGTGAACGCTGCTTTATCCCCGGAAACCTCCACACCGGCTTTAGCACCAAGGAGTCGTAGCATACCCCAGTACGACTGAAATGGCCGCTTGGGGACGGCTTCAAAGACTTCATTCCAATGATTTGACTGCGCAAAGAGGGTGAAACGAGTTTCCAGTCTCGCATTCATACTCGACTGAAGATAGGCCTTTGCCTGATCCTTTGTAATTACGAACGCCAGAGAAGAGCCATTGTCCTTGCAAGCCAAGTCAAATGAGGTATGCTGCCCATTTCGGATTGTTGCTTGGAACTCAGGATCTCGTCGAAGAGCATCTTCGATGGATCGGAGTACCACTTCATCCAGACGACTGAACACGTCGGTCTTTGATTCCATCTTCGAGGCCTCTCAGTGTCGTCCATTATCGCCAACGTGGGCTATACACCTGGGTACATGCGCAACCCGTTGACTTCACCCATCTCCACCCCGCACTTCCAAGCTTGTGGAGAAAGGTGATCCCCTCATAGCGGTGGTCGGCCGATGTGAGGCTGGCGGACCTCGGGAGTAGATGCAAGTTATTAAGTGGGAGAGCACCAATGTAAGCATCATCAGACTGGAGGTTAGAAGTGTGACGACCAAAAGTTGCCGCTGCATGCCGGACAGCCGGCATTATTCAGAAATCTTGAGTCCAGACGAGGATGGCCTATCTTTGAAACTCTTGGAGCAAGGGGGCACACCAGAATCAAGTACTCACAGCAGTGTCCTATGGACAAGTCACTGGTGTCCAGACGTCCGAAACATGTGACTGTATGTGGTCATGTTCTACAAGGTACATGGTAGAACTTAGTAGAGCAAGCGACCCTCCTCGAGACTCTCATCATCAGGAAATCCGTTGATTGTTGTTGGACGATTACGGGAGCATTTGACTGCCCGGCGATCTACGAGTACTGTACTCGGTAGTCCCCTGGAAGTAGCTTGCCTTGATCCCAATTGGTTGTAAGCTCGTAATCCGAGCCTGATCCCGAAGCAATGCATTTTAGTTTGCCCGTGGTACACAGTCCCGCAAGGGCAGCCTCGAGAAGACACACCTACCTTGATATGGGGAAACCCTCGTGTTTCATCTGTCCAAAAATCAATGAATAATTGAAGTACGATGAATCTTCCTGATACATTCGTGAGTACCAAATAATCTGACTTTCTAGAAAGCGGTAGCGGGCAAGGGCGGTTGGAGTCTTTGACTGTTTTTGTTGAACCCTGCTACTGGGCGAGACCAGGATCATGGGTGTCCGTAGCGAGATGAGTGTGCGGCATCCTTTCCTCGGCCCAGGAGAAGGACAGATACTAAGCTGCGTTGGTTACGTCGTACGTACCTCACACATGCGAAGACACTGGAGGGATATGCTATGGATGGGTTATAACTTATGAGTAAGGGTACTGTTTATCTTACCGTTGAGACCAAAGCCTTGTGTTGAAGCGTTGGTGTTTCAGACCGAGATAGTTCATTGAGCAGGAATGGGCCGGGGATGAGGAATCGAGATATCAGGGTCACTTGTCTTGAGAATAGACCTGCTCGGCTATCGATTCATGTCTGTGTTCCCTTATGCAATTCAATTGTAGCCAATTGTAGCCGCTCTCTCAACCCGGGGGGAACAATCCGGGAATACTACCGAGCATCCAACCAGGACGTCCTCCTTGGATAGTTAGCCAGGATCTGTCCATTGGTGGCCCCAGAAGGGTCAAGCGGAGCCCGCCGTGGGGCTCTTCTCTATGAATGAATTGCGAGCACGAGTAACTTGAAAATTGTAGATCGAACCGTACTCTGCAGGCCACCAGCAGCCGTCAGGGGAAGGTTACCTCAGTGAAAGAATGATTCCTCGTCCTTCGTGGCAATGGAAATTAACTGCCTCGCAGGCCGCATGGGCTGTTTTTTGGTCAAATGAACAAATTTCCCAAGTGGGGGAATTGTTCAGCTCATTTGCCGAACAAGGAGGTGGGAAGCTGTCTTTCATCTCCGATGATGGCCTGTGGATGCTTGGGTAGAGCCAGCCGTTCACGTAGTGGGTAGGTTTTGGCGTGTTGAATGCAGGAACAGTGCGCTTAATCGGAGCCAAGGAGCACTAGTCGTGGCCACTAACGCTAAGAAAACGCTAAATGATATTAGTGACCACTAGTGGGGCCCGTGTCTCTGCTGAATGGATGGATATCTTCTCCTGGGGGTCTCGGTCTCGTGGCTCCGAATTAAAGTGGCCTCTAGTGCCAGGTCGGATCGACTTGTTTTTGCGCTTCTGAACTCTAGTTGGCTCTGGCAGCGCCTTCCTGCGTTCCCTCCCTTCCCTGCACCTGCCACCTGCTAGTCCACTCCAATCAACCACCCTTCAACATTTGCGCCTTCTGTCAGGCACTCAATTGCACTTGCACTTCCACTTCCAATTCCAACTCGCCTCTTGACCCTCGCCATCCGCAACACCACCACCACCACCTCCTCCTCCTGCTGCCTCCGTCTCGGGCCTCCTCCGTGTCCTTCACCCTCGTTGCTATCATGTCGTGTGCTTCAAGTTGTCGCATAATACACCATATCTAATATCTGTACTACTCGTTTACCTATCGTCAGCTTCAACATCGATTTGCAACTTAATCACAACCCTGTTTGCTTGCAAGGAGGCTGGCAAAGAAACTGGGCTTGACTCACCTCATTTCGCAAATACCAAAACGCACACGCACACATTCAACGCAACGCAACGCAGCGACCAGATCGCCGTTCCATTCCTTCAACGCTCATCGCAACCTGGCCAAGCCAAACGCAGACTTCCCATCCATAATGCAATACTTGGGTTGAGGTAATTCATCTACTTTTATCCGCTCCATGTCTAGTATTTCGCTGTCAACTGACAACCACTTTTCTTCTTGCACTCAGACTCGACTTGGTCCAACCCTTTTCTGCTGGATATAAAGCCAGCTTCCACTCGTTCACTACATACAACAATACACTCGCTTTAACGCACGCTGCTTGATCACTGCAGCCTTGCCTCAGCGCCCATCGTTCGCTCGACAATAAACGATATCCACGAACTGATCGCTCGAAGCATCAAAGCATTTGCGACAGGCTTCGCCCAGACATTCCCAATTTCGTAATCACTAGTCTGCACATCGAACTGTGCAAACCCTCACGTCTCAAGACCAACACCATACATGCTTACTTGCTGATCAAATACTATGGAGAGACCAACAAAAAGAATGAAAATTTCAAATTCAGATACAAGGAATCCTCGAGATACGGGCTCAAGGATGACCGAAGGTTTATTCACCTCCGAACAAGGCATACGTGGTGGAGATCTAAACCATGGACCCCATCCCACACGCACCATCGGTCTCACCGAGTTCCAGCGACGCAACAAATACGGCTCCTACCAACATCTGAGACCAGTCCTTCCGCGGAGAAATGCTGGCATATACCTTCTTCCTCGTGCTCCCGATGCGACTGTTACCGCCAGTGTGATCGAAGTCAATATCAATGATGGTACCACTACCTCTAAACTGACAGAAGTGCCAGCTGCAACCACGGGTACGGTTGTTGATCTCTCGGACCTTGGCTCAGTGACGGTTCCTGGAATCTCGGCTGCTACCGATGGAAGTGGGATAATTACAGGTTCACAAACATCCATCACTACGCCCCCTGCCACTTCTCTCCCAGGCTCAAGCACGACTTCTGGTCTCAGTCCGGCCGGGTCTGTACTCTCCGATGCTCTTAACGGGACCACAACCGGTTCTGATACTTCTTCTGAGCACACTGTTACGGTAACCGCAACCTCCACTTTTGAGGTATCGTTGATCAACGGCACCGTCATCGTTACAAGTTCGAGGGATACAACTACAACCAAAACCGGTACCATTAGGGTCACAGCGTCTCTCACCTCGTCTTCAGCTGAGTATACATTTGGCCAACTGACAGAAACCACAACATCTATAGATGATGGATCCATATATAATGCACCTTCCACAAGCTATTTCACCGGCGTTGCGAACACAGGCGTGGCAGGTTCCCCTACTGCCTCATCGCCTTCCTCAGCAACCTCTGACTCAAACTCCGGTTCTGGGGGAAGTGGACCAGGTCTGACTCCCCAACAGCAAACTGTCGTTGGCGGTGTCGTCGGCGGTGTTGCTGGAATAGCTCTGTCTCTGGTAATCGTGCTTTTCCTTCTCAGGTGGTATCGTCGCCGTCTAAAGTCTCGCGGAGAGCTTCCAGAACAAATTGCAGCTCGCGAATTAACAGACGCCAGTGGCCCCTCCTACCCCATGTCTCAACGTTCATCCACTACTCCACTTGCGGCCGCTGTCGTTCATAATCTAAGACGCCTACGTCCTCACAGCAATCAAACTGTGGACACGTCTATCACCGGTACGACCGACCTCAGTGTCAGAGACTCCGAGAGGGGTTTCCAGAGGATTGCTGGTCGAAAAATCGCGCCTGTCCTCGCCGGTGGAGGCGATCCATATGGAGGCAATTATGGGGCTTTCGAAAAGGAGACCGGAGCAAGTCCAGAAAATCCACAGCCTAACCAGGGACGAGGCCTCTCGAGTGCTTCGTTCTACCGAGATAGCGATGGATTTTATGGTGGAAACGGAGCACATTCACCAACATTCCCGCCGTCTCCAACAACCGCAACAACTGGGGCTAGGACTGCTGACCTTCCTACGATCGGCTCTGCATCCAGCACTCGGGATTTTGCCGAACCTTCCATGCCTATGGCAACTAGTACCAGCCAGATCTCACTGAACTCACCAAGTCGACCTGATGGCTTCGCGGTGATGCGCCCTAGCCCAGCGAGGACCCCAGTGACTCTAAGTCCCGCTGCCAGCTCTATCCGTCTACCAATTCAGCAGCCAGCCACATTGGCTGATGATGCCCCGCCACTACCAGTACCACTGAGTGTTCCTATCTTGGGCATGCAGAGAGATGGTGTTGGTAGAAGTCTCGCAAGTCAAGATGGGAGTCGCGTAAGCAAAAGTAGTGGCAGAAGTGCTGGAAGATTCGTGGAGAACATGTAATGTTTGGACGTCAAGTCTCTGAGCTTTCATGTTATCTACTACGACTTAGCGAGGTGTTCTGGTTATCCTACATTGCGGATTTCTGTGCTTTCCCATCATGGGCTTGCTGGAGTAAATACATGTGTGTGGAACCATATTGTTTCTGCATAGCGTCTGATATGATACCCATTGTCTTTTCAAACCTCCATGTATGATGGACTGGCATGTTCTGCTCCAAGAATAGAGCGTTAAGACAAGCCATCACCAATAATGACCTTAATTTTTCAGCAACTTACCATTAATGTTTCACTTTACCGGTTCCTCCTTTGGGACTTCGTCCAAGTGTGCCGCTATACCATAGATTCTGGTGACACGATGCATGCCCTCCAAAGACTTGAATCAAATATACTGCTCTGACTGCTTGGCTTTCCGAGATCGGTAGAGGAGGTTCCCCTGCTTGAGGATACCTGCTAGGGATCCGGGATGAACAGATAATTACATCATGTGAATTGCAGCCTCCCAACTAATCCCCAGGTAGGCACTGCCTCACATCTGTCCGCAACATAGTATTCTTTCCACACGTGGTCCCATCCGAGGGAGAACCGCCCTGCTCAGAGCCAATCCCAACTTCTTGTTCACCCATGTGGCGAAGGTTTTCCATCCTCGACTGGAGCTAAATCTCAAGCTATTTCGGAAGGCAGAGCTTCCACTGACGACTTCTATTCGACATGCATAAGTACAGACTTGCAATGTAGCCCACATCCGGAAAGCTCAGAGTTCTGTTTGGGTGAGTCACTACATATGCTCACGAAGACACATTGAGACTGTCGCCCACAATTACGTTTTCTGTACCCAGTAAATTGCATCAGCTTCAAGATGAAGGGCGACTCGAAGGTGCTACTCGCCAATTTGGCATCGGCATGGATGCTTGCATCAACGACAATGGCTACCAACATCACGGCGTATCAGCCGGGCGTTGCATTCGTACCGAGCCCACTTCCTCCACCAGGGCCAGCATCGAATTTCGAGGAGATCATCACGCAATTCAACCGCCTAGGCCGCACGACCGTCTGGAACTCGGTCAAGAACATTACGTTTGACGGTGACACAGGCGAGCCCGAAGGGATGGTCAACATCGGCGAAGAACGATATATCCTCGGACGCGGCGACTGGACTGAGAAAACCATCCCGTTCGGCAAGAACGTCATCATCAACGGCACCGACCGCTCGCCTGGCGCCGGATACGCCCACATACTGGTCTACGACGGCAAGGGCAAGCGTGTTGCCGACGCGACACTGACGCCGCCAGGCGACATCGAGTACCACATCGGCGGGATCGACTACGACGGCACCTCCCTCTGGGCCACCCTCTCGCAGTACCGGCCCAACACGACCGCGACCATCGTCTCGATCGACCCGGCCACTCTCCAACACCAACCCGTCATCCACTACCAAGACCACCTCGGCGGCATCGTCCACGACACGAAAGCCCGTCGCCTCATGACCCTCAACTGGGGCGCGCGCAACGCCTCGCTGTGGAACTTGACCACTCTATCCAGCGCAGCAGCATCATCATCATCATCATCATCATCATCATCATCATCATCATCGGCATCGGCATCGTCAGCAAACTCCCAATTCTCCACCCCAGACAAAGTCGTCCGCAACCCAAGCTTCTACGTCGACTACCAAGACTGCAAGTACCTGGGCCATTCGCGCATCTACGGGTCCCGCGCGGTCGCCATGTGCTCGGGCGTCGCGACGCTCGCGGCGAACGTGACCATCGGCGGCCTGGCGCTCGTCGATGTCGAGACGCTGGTGCCGCTGTCGGAAGTCCCCATCACGCTGAAGAGCGCGCTGGGCACGCCGCTCACGCAGAATCCGTTCGACGTCGCCCTTGTCGATGGGCGGCTGAGGCTGTATTTTCTGCCCGACCAGCATAATTCGACGCTGTATGTGCTCGAGGCGGAGGTGAATAGTCCGTACCAGTATTAAGCGGCGAAAACACACAAACAAACAGTCTCTCCTAAGGGAGGGACGTTGTTTCCATGGTTGAGCTTTTTAGGATGCCTTTTTAGAGGAGGAGGGGTAGTGGTTATGTGAGGTGAATGAATCAATGTACCCAACACGATAGTGTCGATACAACGAGTGGCTTCGACAATAACAGCCTAGGCCTGATTCATGTATATATGAGGCCGATTCACGTACAAACAAGAGATAGCATATGCCTTTTCTTCTAGGAAAGGAAAAAATCCTAGATGACCTTTTGACTAAAATGCGTAGACTTCTTGCAGACGCCAGTTCGAGAGAATACCAGAGAATTATATGTCTGGACGGTACATGATCGTACTGACAGACTCGATGTTAAAAATGGAGTAGAACCACCTCAAGTCTAGAACTATGGAGATTGATCCTTGTTCTAGTCTTAGTTTTATAGAGGACTTCCACCACTGGATATAGCAAGGCTGAGGATTCAGGGTGAGTTCGTGAGTCATAACATTCGATAGACTCCTTGACATACTAGTGCGCCGAATAACGTCTAGATGCTCGGCTCCAGCGGTTTCTGCGCGTAGACAACATGGCTAGAAGAGCAGGCACCGTTATCAGTGTTGTTTCTCTCCTATATAGCGCACACGCCCTGACACAAAGATAGTGGACGAGGGAGGGAGAGACCAGGGGAAAGACTCACTAATTATGCTGGACTTGCAACCTGGGATTTCGCAGGTCATTCCTCAAGCTCGCCAGCAAGACGACTACCTCGTCTTTCGTGTAGCCTCTCAGCGAAGTCAAAACCCGCATGGACATATTCTCCATGCCGTCGAGGAACTGCACAAGGTCGAATGCGCCGATCTCCTTGAGCTTCTTGTTCTTGGGCCACGTCCCCGTCGGGATGGGGAAGAGCTGATGCTTGATTTTCGTGAACCCGGCGTCGCGCACCCAGCCTTGCAGTTTCGGTCCGGGCTCCGGCTCCAGTCCCGTGCTTTTGATGCCCTCGATGATCTCCGTGCACCATTGGTCCAGTGGGGAGCCGGACTTGAACTCCCCGCTGTGTGTGTACCACCGCATCTCAAAGTCCTGGAACTCGACCCAGCCGCCTGGTTTGGTGTGCCTGTGAGGTGGATTAGGTATATTTAGGGAGGACCGACACCAACAGATCAATGTGTGGTTCAATTCCCGGGACTGGAACATACTGGAACACTTGCTTCACGAGCCGAGGCCAGTCTTTGATGGAGCCCGCCATATACCGACAATGAATGTAATCGAACGGCATGTTGTATGCCCACTCCTGTTCAACGTCGTCGACTTCGAACGTAACGTTTGGTGGGACACCACAACCCTTAGCTCGCGGTACCCAGATGTCTGAATGTTTATTTCATAGTACTTACAATTTTGGCTGGACTGGACTCAGATCATTCCCAATGATCTGCACACACATAGTCAGTCAACCATGCACCACGTACCAGCCATTGGGGTCAGTGGGTTACCTGCGCCGAGGGGTAAACATCTCCCATCTCAATCGGCCATATACCGGTGCCTGTACCAATGTCGAGGATGCGTTGAGGCCCAGGCCCGATCGGTGCGAGGTGCAATTCTCCGCCTATGAGGAGTGTACAGATGTGATGATACAAGTCCAACCTATCCAGCTCAGACTTGACCCCCAGTTAGTATAATGTGGCGCTCGTTTGGGATACTTAGACTCGGTACGGACCTCATCATTAGGGAGAAAATATGCTAAATAGGATTTCCTGTCAACCTGTATGCTCAGTTGCGCAACCGAGACCATGTGTACTAACATTCCCCTTGAGAAAGATATCTGCGCCCGTTCTCGTACTTGTAATTAAGCACACTCGATTTCAAGGAAGTCGTGTAGCTGGCACTGTATCTCGCGGTTAGCGACAGACATAATGAAGTTAGATCAGAGTGTTGCACACATACGCATCGCTGCCCAGTGCGGAGTCCGCATCTGATTCATTGTGCGCCTGCTTCGAAATCAGTCTGCTTACATCTGCTGAATGCTACGACTGGCGACGCTAGGGATCTGCTCTTACAGTATCGGCTTCAATATGTTCAGCCTCGGGGTGAAGGGCTGATGTGCCATCACCGGCAGCTGCCATGTTGGAAAGGTAGAGCCGTGAGAGCAAGCGATTTAAAAATTCCTAGAATAACAAGTCCCAAAACGAGAAATACACCACATGTTGAAGAGGGTGCACATGGGTGAGGTGGGTTGTCCAGTCCTCAAGAGTGGTCCGCTGTTGGCAGCCTTCATCAACATCAGGTCATGCAAAGTGGCCCACAGCTGATCGCATGCGGACTCCAGTCACGAAATACCCGGTATACTGCTTTCGAGCATCCCTTCTATCATAATTCGCTGACCGTGAGGACCAAGGGGAAGCAGTCCCATTACAGGCGCGCTTAATGTGGTTCGTGAAGGGATTGGCACTATCTGCACATATGGCCAAGGGATACGTTGTTGATATGACAGTGTAGGTCCGCTAGGTGCATCCTGTGTGATTGGTGGTCTGCTACGGCACATGGATTCTGGCCAGGGACAGGCGATGATGGCTCAGACGAGGCACGGAGGAAAGCGGAAAAGAAGAATCCTTGCCTCAATACATACGAAGGCCCGTTGAGATTCATGACGTGGCCAACGGCCTTCAGGGCCAGGTTCGGCTGCAGATACGGAAGCCTCGCCCCGTTCCCGCGATGCACGTATGTAACCCTCTATCTAGCTTCCAACCACATAAGTAACTACCTACTCCGTACTCCATTCCATACACGGGGCAAATCATCGAGAAAGCTATGGGGCGGCCGCAGCCGGCATTTGACTGCATTTGCAAGGCCGCATATCAGAGCAGAGCCTAATACTAGAAGTCGTGTAGTTGGAGTGTCCCCCTGCTCCAGGGTTTCCATAAATGTCACCATGTTGGCATACCCCTCAAACTTGATAGCATCTGATATGGTGGACATTCGTGCTCGGTATTGGAATGGAACAGGATTCAGCCAGGACGATGGAGCTCAATCTGCATGTGTCTCTTGTGATATTCGTTCTTTCGGTGGCGGTGGCAGGGGGTGCTGCAGGTGTCATGTACCGGCTGTGTTTCCACCCACTCGCGAGGTTTCCAGGGCCTAAACTGGCCGCGGTAACTACTTGGTATGAAGGGTATTATGATATAGTCCATCAGGGCAATTATATTTGGCAGGTCGAGAAGATGCACAAGAAATATGGTAAGTCTTGATCTCATTCGGCTTAGACAAGTACTGTTTCCGTGGGCAGAGGGCATCTATAGTCCACAGCCAATGTCACGTCGCAATCATGAGTACTTTCATGTTCGAGGCAGGGCTTAGAAGCCGGATCACTGATGGGACATCAACACTTTTACAGGCCCCATCGTCCGCATCGGCCCAAACGAACTCCATATCCTCGATGCTTCTTTCTACGACACCCTGTACAACATGTCGAACCGGTTCGACAAGTACGACTATTTCTATTCCATGCTGGGCAACCCGGAAGCGACATTTTCCACTATTTCAGCAAATCTCCATCGAATCCGGCGACAGTCGTTGACACCATTCTTCACGGTCAAGGCCGTGCAGAAGTTCCACTCTCAGCTCCAAGGGCTTTCTGATCGATTGATCGAGCGAATGCTTGGATGCAAAGCAGCCCGCAAACCCGTGCCTCTGTTCTTGGCATACCGATGCTTGACAGCTGACCTCATTAGTGAATACATCTTTGGACGCCAGTTAGGACTCCTCAACCGCGAGGATTTCGGCAAGGCGTTCTATGCCTCCTGGAGGAGCCTCTGGGATTTAAGTCCTGTGATAAGGCAGTTCCCCTGGATGATGACAGTGATGCTTGGCTTACCAAGGTGGGTCACGGCCGTGGCCAGTCCAAAAGCTCTCGAGGTCCTTGACATGCAAGCTCAAATCGACCAGTGGACTTTGGAGGCGGTCAATAACGAGGTCAAGGCGAAAGATCGGGCCGGAATGCGCACCATCCTGGCCGCTCTTGCTACCAGCGACAGCCTGCCTCCCGAGGAGAAGACTCTACATCGCTTGAGCATCGATGCGAACAGTCTTCTTGCTGCTGGATTTGAGACCACTGGCGCGGTATTGACGCACATGACCTATGTGATTCTGGCAGACCGAGAAAGACAGCGCAAGCTGGTCAAGGAGTTGCATGAAGCAATCCCCGACCCGAAAGATATTCCCACATGGCAGAGCCTGGAGAAACTGCCTTACCTGACTGCTGTGATTAAAGAATCGCTACGGTAAGGCCTGGATGCCCCCCAATCATGGCTCCACTTCGTATTACACTGAACACCGAATCTGACACAAACGACAGGCTTTCTGTCGGTGCATACTCTAGACTACCTCGAGTCATCCCCAAACCGATGGTCTACGGCGAGCACCTCATCCCAGCAGGCACTGCCGTGGGAATGTCAGCTCTCTTCATTGAGCGTCGCGAGGGAGTCTTTTCTGATCCCGATGACTTCATCCCTGAGCGATGGCTTGACCACAGTGAGGCTACGAGGCTTGAACCGTACCTTTTGACTTTCGGAAAAGGGAGCCGTGACTGTATCGGTCGTCAACTCGCGTATGCAGAGTTGTACAGCGTGACTGCAACGATCTTCCGGCGGTTCGGAGAGAACCTTGAGCTGTTTGAAACGACGCAGGACGACATCGAAGGCGCCCATGATTATTTTGCCGGCATGGTCAAATGGGGTGATGGCAGGCAAGGCCTGCAGGTGGCTTTTGCAAAGTGAAAGTTAGCTTCGAGGTCCTCGTGGTTGAGCGATTGGCAGCGTTGGTGATGGGCATAAGTGGTGTCTTCGTTTACAGCGTCTTCGATATATTGAGGCACAGCACAGTGTGATCGGACGAGGTCTAGAGCCGGTACCCAGTGTCTCTGTTGGTGTTGATTTAGGGCGATTGCCGGATCAATTTGTTGCTGCCTGCAAGCCATTGTTCTATCCCCTTCGACTACCAGTCGAAGGGCTTAGTGGGTAAATAAATCGCGATCCCGGTAGATTGATATCAAAGTTGCACGTCACATCACATCACGGATAATTTCAGCTGCGCGCAGTCGATGATCCTAGAATTCGCTCAATTGTCACAAAGAAAGTTTCTCCCTCTCGTCCAATTTGACTCTTGATAAGTTTTTGTAGGAAATACGGTGGGCCATCCACCTACAATCTCACCCACGTCTCAGCCCGATCAGAACCAACCTCCAGGCAGAACGTGTTTACCACACCGGTCTCGCAACAGTGACTCACGCCGTCACCTAGTCCGGGCGTGCTTTCAACAGTATACATAGATTGCATTGACCATGGAAAGCAACCGCATCTCCACGCGAAGCTTAACATAATAAAACTTACATACAGCATTGAAATCTCAATCCGAGCGGCTGCCGAATTTCGAAAATGACACAGCCAAAAACCCCACATCAGCCGCCGTGCCCGGCCTTCGACTACACGAAATACCTGGTGGACGAGTACGACATCCCCTACGAAAGCCACGTCGCGAAGCAACCCGAAGCAGAGTTCCGCTACAAATACGTTGCCAGCGGGGCATTCGTGATCGAGTCTCACCCGACAACACCTAAGGCACCGAAGAGCGGCTGCAGTCCCGACAACAGCGGACCAGGAATGATGCCAAAGTCGCCAACAAGCGAGAATAAACTCCTGCTCATCCAACGCTCCGTGCACGATTCGATGCCGGGCAAATGGGAAATCCCCGGCGGCGGATGCGACCCGGAGGACCCCAGCATGTTGTACAGCGTGGCGCGCGAGCTGTGGGAGGAGGCCGGCCTGAAAGCCACGCGGATCGGGCCCCTGGTTGGTGGGACGGACCACATCTTCTTGACGCGCACGGGGAACCTGGTGTGTAAATTTAGTTTTCTGGTGGATGTTGAGAAGACGAGAGGGGATGATGGGGGCGAGAACTCGGTGAGTGTTAAGTTGGATCCGAATGAGCATCAGGCGTTCGTGTGGGCTACCGAGCAGGAGGTTCGGGCTGGGTGGGTGGGTGATGTGGAGTTGCAGTTTACGAACAGGCAGACTTTGGAGGGCGCCTTGGAGGCGTTTCGGACGAAGAGGGAGATGGAGGAGCGAGGGTCGACGGTGGTATGAATGACAGATCTTTGATTCCATGCGCTTGCATACCGAGTATTGGAGCGCACGACATAGAGGTTGGCTAGAAATTGCGACAAAGTCGGGAGCATCGATGTGATCGCGGCGGACAAAAGACTACCCAGTTCAGTCAATTAATAGATAAGACCAACAAGTATTCTTCAGCTTGTTTTTATATGGCAAATTCCATTAGGGTATCTCTCATGCCATATATCGAGCTAATGTATGCATCACTTGGGAACGATTATGTCCTGGTCCGTTCTACAAGCCTAGTACAAGCCCATTGTATTTCCCTTAATCATGTCCTTTTTGGCATAAAAACTCCATAGACCCATGTGCTGCGTAGCGTTGCGTTTATCCATGTCCATATCCGTTATTGATCGGGTTCATAAATTTATATCAGTGCCAAATGTTGGTCCGAAACCAATTTACCATCTCCCCAGATTGACTAAAAAGGTTGTAAGTTGGAAGTGATTTGTTGCAAGAATTGAAAGGTTGCCAGGTCACTTGCTGCCAGAGTGTCTCGCAATAGTAGAATAGTCGAATCTGTCGCTTGCGTGGTGGACAAGCATTTCCCGACTGCCAGGTCTTTGCATCCTGTCGATACCTAAATGTTCCTTACCATCGCGACCGACATAGACGCCGAATGCATATCGAATCGCTTTGCCTCGTGTGCTGGTATGCATACGACGGCCAAATCTGGACTTCTCATCTGCGGAGCTGTCTCCAGTAAGACCAGAGGATGCAGAAGAACCAACGAGCCTCGAAGTCAGATCGGACTTTGTCCGAACATTTTGTACCATGCCGTCATCAAGAAGGGGGCTCGCGTAAAGCCAGCTCATGAGACCAGCAATAGTGTTGACATTGTGTGGTAGATATCGTTTCCTTGTTGGCCAGACCACCAAGAAAGATAATGCATATATCGGCACGAAGACACAGAGAGCAATATAACCAGGCATGCTGGCCACCATCTTTACTTGGCTTTGACTTTCGTAGAATCGCGCAGTGAAGACACCACCAGCGAGGACAGGAATCAAGAGAGAGAGTAGACCGATGAAGGTGATGTAAGCTAATTTATAGTCACCATTGATCACGGCTCGTATCACAACACCAAGCGGCGTCTGTGCAGGGTATGACAGCAGAAGCGAGTGTTGCGCGTCGGCACCAGTGTGGCGAGATAGATTAGCGAGTGGCTGAACCGATCGATAGTAGATGTCAATAGGTTGCCATATCAGGAAAAGGATCATCCCCAAAAGGCTCGGAATAAAGCTGTAGAGGAAGTTGGCAGGTGAGAAACCGGCGGCGTTCGTTAGTGATGGCAGTAAAGGGTCAAAGCCATCCTGAACCGCACGGTTGACAAAGCTCACAACCAAGAAGGCTATGACGAGGAGGATCGCTGCAATGATGGATGCAAGGACAGCAGAGTCTCGCAGAAACCATGGAACCCATCTGTACCGAACAAATGGAGAGTGGACGTTGCGAGTGAATGCTGACCCATACGACAAACGTTGTGCTTCGACATCCTGCGTATCATCTCGACCGAGAAACCCGGCGACCGGCTTCTCCTTCTGCCGATTGGGAGGAAAGGAAAGCCGCTTGATAGGAGCGTATTCCTCTCCCACGCCATGAAAGACATCAGATCTCTCAGAAGTGGTCCAAAACCCAAGGCGCAGTACTTTGGGTGGCATTGATGCATTTGGCTGTGGAGAGACCTCGGCTTGCTCAAAATCCGACACAACATTGGAGCGTCGGAATAGGCAAAGCAAATCTGCTATGGAGCAGGGATCCCACAATAGGGAAGAGTTGCTGCTTCGGAACCGAACAAGGCAGAAGGTTACACCAGCACTGAGCAAGATGTACAAGGCGACCAATGTCCAACCAACACCTCGAACAACTGTCCATCGGAAACGCGCAGGACCGTCATTGGTAATCCACTGGGTCTGGAAAAGGCAGCTTAATAGGGGGATCGTGAAGCTCATCAGCCAGAACGTGACGAAGACAATTCCGAGCAGCTTCTCACCCACTCGAAAGAAAGTGAAATCTGGAAGCACGAAGTTTACCGGAAGTATCCGCATTCCATGCAAGACGGCGTTGTTGCGGTGGCCTGGCGCCATGCAAAAGTATGGGAGAGCTCGGTACACTGCGGCTTCAATGACAAACAGCCACACAATCAGTAAAAGACCGAGTAGCTGGGGGAGATATTTGAAAACAAAGTATCGTGGGGAGGCATTTCCATCGTAGTCGTATAATCCATGATTCCCATGGACGAAGATGAGGTTGAATATTAGTGCGGCGATCATTAATAGGCATAGGAATAAATATAAGACGAGAAACGGAAGGCGGAGTGGTAGTGGTACAAATCCAAGTTGTGATCGCAAGTCTTTCGATAGATCTACTGGGATCATGACTTCTTGCGCAACTGGTTTTCTTTGGATCGGTGTTTGCGTGGGAGGCGTAGGAGTTCGCGGTTGCTGGGGAGGTGTTGGTGGAGGAGGTGATGGGGTAGGGGTCGCAAGAGTCTCAGTAGAGCCTTGCGCAGGCTCAGGAGGCGAGGGTATGGCAGAGTAGTTGAGGGGGGTCGTGGTACTGTGTCTGCCCTGGCCTGTAACATCTTCATCTCTTGTCAATTGCTCAATGGCAAATCTGATATATGGGGTGTCGTCCACGCCTGGGGTGGGGGGGCTCATTTCATCAAAGTTGGTGAGCATTCGAACAGTCCTCTCTCCGGACTCGTTCTGTCTGATGTGTAATGGAGCGGGGTGAGTTGCACCCGGTCTCGATGGTAGGGTCATCTCTGACTCCTGCGCAGTCTGTTGTACAATGGGGGTTGATATTCGAGATGGCGGAGTTTCATAGCTTGCTTTGCTATCGTCGGAGTCTTGACTGACAGCGTCCGACGCATAGTCTGAGAAGTATTCGTTGGAGGCAGCGTCGGACTTGAAAGATTGTGAACGAAGGTACTGAGGAGTCTCCCGTTTGACAGTTTGGATCTGAGCGTCTGCTACCACGTTCATTACTCTGAGAAGTGCAAGTGCAAGGACCAAACAAATGCAAAAGCTAAAAGACGCACGTTGACCAAAGTGGGAAGAGACATGGAGGGATGGCCAAAGCAGAGTTCGGAGAATACAAGATATGGAAGATATGGAAAAGGTGGTGAGGCTGGGATGTGGTGGTGGTTGGGAATTGAGGCAGACCAATGACGGCTCCCAGCCACTCGCTTAGAACACGGATCAACCAGAGTGAAACACATCATCAGAACAGGGGTTGGGGAAAGCGTGATGGTGGTGAGCTGTATCAAGCCGGATACAGTCGTTTAATGCCAACACATCTTACCTGCACTCTTTTGCCCAAGGCTGTGGATTGACGATGAGCATGTCAAGTGGTCAAAGTGGTGGTGTTTTGGGCCGAGGCTGGTCCCTGCAAATGCCAAGCCGGCTGATGCCTCAGCCTCGTCGGCCTCTTTGGTCTTAGCGCAGCCTTGCCCGTATAATCTCTTGGCGCCGGCACCGGCACCGGCACCTTCTTATTGCTCAATCACGTATTGTCGTCACTGTATCGCGACCTCACTATACCAGAAGTTCCCATTCCTAAGGGCTCTAATTCACAGACTGGAAGTAGCGATGTGGAATCAGTGCAGGTTGTGCCCACCCTTGCCCCCCGTCAGTGCCGCTCCGAATGCATGCGTGCCTTCACTTCTCAGATGTCTGGCAATCACCTTCAAGAGGATTCATAAAACCTTTCAATCACTTCTCTATCATACCATACCACTCTCACACTGCTCCTATGTACTCTATCTTCTACCAGCCTAATCTTTCTGCTTCTTTCTCTATCGTTTCTTGAATCTTCCGTCCTTGTCCTGATCACCTGCTCCAAAATCCCGACCCTTTCTCAAAGTTTCTCCAAACAAATCATGGTTGCCGTTCACAACCTACAGTTGTTCGTCACACTCCTTGCCGTAGTGTCTGCGGCACCAACTCAGACCGCATTGGGGCCTGGAGCAGGACAGGACCGACCAATACCATGCACTGTCTTCAGATCAGGCATCTGCAAGAAGTTGGACTGCGCTTTCAACCAGGCATACTTCGACCCAAACACGTTACATTGCACGTGCCCTGATAGGCCCAGCAATAAGGTAAGGTAAGCTTCAGTCTTGTTTGAATGGGCGCTGACGCATATCCTTTCAGATCAAGACGGATAAGGAGCAACCCTGCCTAGAGATTGGTGTCAATATCTATTCGACCATGAAATGTGCCTTTGGCCAAGCATACTTTGACGACAAAACACTGTCATGCGTTTGCAGAGACTCTCCTGATATCCAGGTAGATCAATGATCCCTGATGGCCTGGCTCCCACTAACAGGAGACCATTACTAGATCCCCCATCCCTGCGCTGAAACAGTATGTGGTGGCGATAAAGAAGCCATGTACTCTACTCTCGATGATGCATGTATTTGCAGCACAGTAAGAGATCTGTTCGACAGCTCCATACCGATCGCTCTGGGAACGAACCCCGAGGATCCAGGATCACCCTTGACGCAATTCCAGCAACGCGATCCAGGACAGGATGAATCAGTAGTACAAATCTCCGATCCTGAACCTTCCTACATCCCGCCACCAAAGCCTGACATTACTCCAGATCTGATTGCTGAAGCCCTGGCGATTCAACCACAGAACACCGCCACAGTCAGTTCAATCATTCCCTATTTCAAGAGTGGTATCTTCAAGGTGTTTATTCAACTCAACGGGCCTGTTGCCGTGACAATTGTAGTGAATGCAAGCGTCAGCCTCCCCTGTGACAGCATTGGCCTTGCTGATCCTCAACCAAACGTTGCCTTGGTCCCTAAGGTCGTCCACGAAGGGCAGGGTGTTAATCAAACTGTGATTGCTGATTGCGAAGTCATTGCTGTCAATATGTATAATCCACAAGTCATCACATACTGGATACAAAAGATTGCAGATGGCACACTTTACTCTGTCGTGAGCAGCAACAAAGTGCGGGACATCGACAAGATGGATACTAGTCAGAGCGTCGCATTGGCACTGGTCACCTTATCCGGCGGTGAGAAGCGCAGCTTACCTCATACTGCCGGATTGATTGCCCCTGAGAAGCGTCAGATTTTTGCTGCGGACTGCGTCGTGGCATGTCCTTTCTACCATATGCACATGATTCAGGGGACTGATGGTTATTGTGGGTGTATGTTCAACAGTGCCGAGCAAGAAGTTAAGCTTACCACTCGGGGAATCAAGGAGCCTGACGTGTATACTACAATCATGACAGCCGAAGCTTGTGCAGCGATGATATGCTTCAATGAAGGAAATAAGCCAGCCGCGTTCAATCCTTTCACCCGAACCTGTTGGTGTTACACTCAACCAACAATCGACTCGAATCCGAGTGCGTGGAACGGATGATTTCTATTGTCACGACTATTCGACTGTGAGATGACAACGAGCAGTGCATAATTGGTGCATAATTGGTGCACGATTGATGAACAACAAATTTCTGGACACAGAACTAGAAGAAATTGAAAGCCAGTGGCGGTTATGAGAACGAAGCTCCACGACAAGGGAGTGACTGTTGACGACATTGCAATACTGGTAGTATGATTGGTTCTCAATATTGTGTAGGCTGACAGGAACGGAACCGGTGTTGTTGGCCACCATCAGGACTGGAGTCACTGGGACTCTCCCTTTCGGGAATACTATCACAAGTATGAGGACGAGAACGAGAAAACGATGATAACACGAAACAAGTGTCATATGATAATGAGAAGAGCCAAAAACTCCCAGATGATGCATTCTTGATTCGATGATGATGATGATCAGCACACACATACATACCTCACCATCCACCACTGGTGAGCGATCTCGATCCCGATCTCGATCCCGACCCACTCCTATATACGCCATCGCTTGCCCATAGAGAGGTAAATAAGTGACACAAACAACACCACGGTGGGTGGCTAGGAATCCAGCGAAAATCCTCCTCTTCCTCTCTGGCCAGCTAACTTTTGATGACGGATGATAAGTTACAGATCAGCCGGGCTTTGGCTTATTACGCTATTCAATGCATGCACTCAATGCAGATTCCCTGCCCACTCCTTTTTGTTTTATGCACATACACCCCACCCACCAACCAAATTACTAGGTACACTCTTAGAGTCTAGAAGGGCGGTATAACGCCCCGGCCATGATGGATTTCTCTTCTCTTCGGAGGAAATTTTCAAGAGAGCGATTTTTGGAGCCCCGGACCACGCACACATTCATCATCTCCGAGTCGTTGGCGGTACGCTGGAGGGTGGCATGCCGTCACCAGGGAGTCCCTGACCGCTGATATAGCTGGTACGGCTGGGGGAAGTGCGTGCCGTCTGCTCCTCGATAATGTCGCTGAGGCGGGTTGGGTGGCGGTGCGAGGTCTGCATTTGGATGTTCTCCCAGCCCGGCGGGGCGGCGTAGGCACCTCCTTGTTGCTGTTGCTGTGCCTGTGAGGTGTATTCGGCCGATGATGCGTTGATGGTTCGACCTTGTGGGATGGACGGTAATGCACCCGCGCTGGTGCGTGGCTGTTGCGCCATTGATGTCGCTGGGAGCGTGACCGGCTGGGACTGGCGGTATTGTGCAGCGTACATTCTTTCACGCTCCATGTCGGCGGCGTGGTCGTGGTCGTCATCGTCATCCTCTTCTTCCTCCGTCATCTCGCCTTCTTCTCCGGACAGAGCGGACGACCCTGCTGGACCTCGTTGGATCGGTTGACGATACGGGATTCTGTGGCCTTGATCATCTCGTGTATAACTGCCATCTGGGTTGATGTGGTATTCCTCTTCGGAGAAAGCAGAGGCAGTCGATGGGATGAAGGAGTGGTCGGTGCCGCCTGTTCCTGAGCGGATGGGGGTTGGCAGTGGGGGCTGAGAAGAAAGCGCGATAGCACGAGCGGCGGCAATGGCAGCCGCTGAGGTGGGTGGTTGTAGAGGTGAGGATGCTTGCGGGTGTCTTGATGGGCTCGAGTAGAATTGTGTATCTGGCTCGTGGCGCAGCTGTTGTGGGCTTTGCTGGTCACGGCGGCGTGAACCTTCAGTGTATGGGTCCGTCACAGTGGGTGAGGTGCCAGTCTCTCCTTGGTAGGTGAATTGGCGGCTTTCTTCGCCTGGGGAATCGAGAGAGGTAGTGGTCGTCTGGCTTCTGGAAGGAGGTCGTTGAGGCAATGGCAGTTGTTGTGCGTAGCCTGAACCAGACAGCGTGCCCGGACCAGCACCAGCGGTCGGACCATCTCTAGTTTGTGGGCGTTGAGCCGAGCTGACCTGCCGGCTGGGCAGGCCTTGCATCGGCACGACTTGCACTCCACCGATCAGGGTGGGCTCACCACTTCGCAGGGCAATGGTCCTCTCGCGCTCTTCCTGCTCTCTTCGACCCAACTCTTCCCACGCCCGCCGTGCCTCTTCTTTACTGATCTGTAACTCTCGGCGCATTTCCTTGACCAGTTCTTCGGCACGGGTTCTGTCTGCACGGGCCGCTTCGATGGAAGTGGAGCTGTGGGTCCGAGCTTCGCGTTCGGCGGTCAGTTGACGTTCTAGTTCTTCTTGTCGGAGTTGAGCCTGTTCCTGCTCGTGCCGAGTCTCGAAGAACCATCGTTGAAACTTGCGCTCGGACGAAGCTCGAAGACGCTGCAATTCGACTACAGCGTGAAACAGGTTGGCACCCGCAGCAGATAGATCATCGATCTGCCGGGCCATCTGGCGATCAATGGGTTTCCCCGCCAGTTCGTCTTCGTTGTTCTGCAGTTTACGGAGGAAGGATGACACAATGCCTTCCCAGTGTGAAGAGAGGTCTTCCCAGCGGTCGAAAGCGTTGGGGAAGCGGTTTCGACTCTGTGCTGCGGAAGGTTGTGGATCTGATCGAGGCCCGGGCTGTGTTCCAGACTGGGGCCCAGGCGGGGGTGCCGATTGGACGGGTGCTGCTCCAGCTGCCGCCGTTGGAGGGGCACCTTGTCGTGGTGGTTGATGAGCCTGGGTGGGTTGGTCTGGTCTTCCAACGGGAGGTCGGGCTGTAGCAGGAGCGGGAACATTCAGTTGTTCATAAGCTTCGGTGCGATTCCGTTGAGTATTGGCGGATATGACACGGGTAGGGTCTGGGGGGCCTCCTGGTCTTGCCGAAGTAGTTGCTGGATCTGGGGGTTGGTTCTCCTGCCGCCTGGAGGAAGAGGCGGGTGGCGCAGAAGGACCGGCTATGTTGTAGGATTGTGTAGGAGGATTCGAAGGTCTTCGGGGGGGTCTACGTGTAGGATCATCCCCAACGCCAACAACTCTTTCCTGTGGTCCTCTCCGTGCTTCGTCCTCCTGTAACTGCTGCTGTCTGGCAGCCTCCTCTGCTCGTCGTGCTTCTCGCGCTCGTCTTTCCCGCATGACATCAGTTGGAGTCCTGTACCGTGGAGGGCCAGTTGGAGTTGGACCGGAGTCACCAGCAGCAGTGGTGCGAGCAGTTCCTCCATTTTGGACGCGTGCAGTGGCAGTGGCAGGGGCAGAGGTGGGGGGGTTGCCCCGTAGCAGATCTGACATCCGAGCCTGTTCTTCGAGCAGATCGGCAGTCAGTGGCTCGGGGGACCTACGACCGCCGCCTGCACGAATTGCTTCCAAGGCAAAAACGATGGCGTCGTGGGTATTCCTGGTGATTCGGGTTGTTCTTTTGGGCCAGAAGGTTTCACTCCGGACTAGTCGTTGGAAGTCTTGTGGGGTGGTAGAACCCGACTCATCAAAGCGAAGGGGAGGAGTGTCGGAGTTGGACCTAGGTGCTCTGCGGCGGTAGGAACCCTTGAGACCTGGTGTGGACGTTCTGCTCCTGACAACGGGCCTAGTCGGTCTCTCTTCTAACCTCGGGGTTCTTCGTAGAGATCGCACACCACTGGAAGGGGAGGATTGTGGCCGTGTCTGGATGCGAGTGTGAGTCCGAGACTGAGAGGCGGGAGTAAGGACTTGTTGTTGGCGTTGTGGTAGGGGATTGTTGTCTGGGTCGTAGTACTCGTAAAGGTCGTCAAAACGAGGATCTTGTTTGGTAGACACTTCGTCTGCAGTAGGCGAATGTGTGGTGAGGTGATGGGACAATGTGTAATGAGCGCTCAGGGCGCAAGAGGTGTGCCAATGTTGTTGGCTGTGGTGAGAAGATCAGGGCAAAAACGGCAAGGCAGGAAGGCAGGTAAAGGGCTCGAGATGCAGTACTCCGTAGTTCAAAAGGCTAAGCAGGATCGCAACAGGGAGAAGAGCGAGGAAGCATGGAGGAGCGACATGGACGGGAGAGTGTGAGGTGCGAGTCGTGAGTTCGTGCGGTGGTGGGAGGCTGGTCGTGAGTCTAAACCGAGTCTGCGATAATCCGAGAGGTTGGGCTGCTGGCTTGTCGCTCCAGGGAATCGAAACACCTTCCCACGCCCACGGATGGCGCGGTTCGTGTTTTGGAAATTTGTGATTAATTTTGTTTGCTTGTTCAACTTTTCTAATTATTATACGGAGTAGGCAATATGAATGTTTGTGTGAGTGTTGGGTTGGGTTCAGGATTGGGCCGGTGCGGGTGCGGGTGCAGTCGCATGGAGGACCGTCCGAGCTTTTGCTTCTTTTTCCTTCTTCTCTTGCTCTCACGACCCACTGGTCTGTGTGTATCTTGGCCGGGATGGAAACGGTAGAGGACTTGGAGCATTAATTCTTATTCGATGGGTATTAGTCTAGTTGGAAAGAGCGTGGTAGTGGGAATGGTAGCAGGTAGTGATGGAGGGACTTGAGGTGGTTAGGGTCGGCCGGCAGGGGCCCCCAAATAGTTGGTAGCCCGATGGAAGCGGCGGGATTTAGGACGGCAATCAGTCTGGAGACCAGTTGCCATTATCCTGGACGGGGATATCCAAGGTTCAAGATGCTCGATGTCGTCGTGGAGGCTGGAGGCTGCGGAATAGACGAGAGTCGCACATTCGAATTCGAAGTGTGGTAATTGCAGTCAACTCCAGACGCAACTGAGGGCTTGGCCCTGGAAAAGGAAAGCGCGACGCCGGAGCGAAAAGAGGGAAGGGAGCGATGATGAGTTGGCAACAACCCACAAACCCAAACCCACAACCCGACGCCTCTTCCTTGGAATTGCACCAGCGAACAGCGAAGACACCAGACACCGACCAGAAACCACCCCTGCATCTCGCTATCGATACAGATGCAGACCCGTCGATCCCCTTAGTCAGTTGTAGGAGTATTCGCAGGTGTCTCGTGGCAGCGAAATCCAAAACTCGAGTCAAGTTTTGACACTCTCCGTCCTCGCAGTTGATGTCCTTTTTCCCCTTGCTCCCCACCATCCATCAACTCCTCGGCACGGTACGAAGGACTCGGTACCGCCCTGCGTCCCTGACCCAGCATTCAGGAACATGCGTGCCAGATGCTCTGCTTGCGTGGGAATTTCAGTCTTTGCAACCAGATTGGCTGGGGACAGGTCAGCACTTCACAAATCAACATCGCCAGTGCCCAGGGGATGCCTGGTGCCCAGTTTCCTGGTACCGTTAACCCTTGTCTGCGGCCCTTCACCCGCCCCTTCCGTCCAAGGATCCGCTCAATGCTGAGACTGGCAGCGACGCCCACTCAACGCCTAAACGCGCCTAGACGCGAAAGGGCCAAGTGGACGACCCACGCCCAAAATGCGTCGTCATGAACAAAGACCTGCCAGGCCGCATGTCACGACTCACGACTCACGAGTCTCCTCGACATCCATCAGCTGGAATCCCGAAATCCTGGTTTGGATCTTGCCACTGAGGCTGAGTGCCCATCATCTAAACTCCTTTGGCTTCTTACCGAGTTCATCCATCTCAGCAAGGGTCTCTTCTCTGCCTCTGAAGAAAGACACTCCCAGCGACGCGGGCCCTTGGTACTCCGTACAGAGGACAGGGCACGAGCTACCTCGTATACTCGTACGGCCACTCCCGAATCCTGAAGGGCCAGGTTCATCGCCTCCAAAGCAATATTGATTCTCGGATCCCCTGTCTGTCAACTGCCACTTGTCTGTCATCTTCCACCCTTATCTTAATTTTCTCAATGAACTCCCGCAGCCATGTGCTATGTAGGATATCTATTGTCTCGGAGAGGGACAGCCGTGGCTTACTTGAGTCATCAAACCACCATTCTGACCTCCCTGTCGCGACTCACACCCATTCTGGCCATGCGGTCTGATCTTTGAGGTGGTCTGTATGGAGTACTGATTGCAGCTCACCTTTGGGTTTGCATGGCTGGTTGCTATTTTGACCCGGACTGATGGTCACAATCTCAAAGAATTCCCAACCGTGGTTGAAAGTCAGGCAAGACTCCCTCTACTATATTGGTTTGCCTCGACGCATCCATGATTTGGTCACCGGTGCAATCCACTGGAATGCACAATCACAATCGCAATACCGAGTACCTCAACCTGTTCCAGCAGTTTGGGTCGGTATGCCAGCCAGGGCCATCTCTCCTTGATCTCCGCGGCCACCTTGACTTGCATCCCCGTCAGTCAACTCACATCTCGACTTCCCACCTCAGGTCCTCCCTATCTTGATGCACTGCACCCCCATCAATATGACAGCTGACAGCCGCGAACCAAGACTCCAAATGGGCTGAGTCTTGCCCGCGCCAAGACCTCGTACTGAAGCCTGGCTTGCTTCGTGATGCTTGCTCTGCCTTTCTGGGCCAGGTTGGAAGCTGGCCAGCAGGGCACGGATAGGCCCCAAAAACAATTGGAAAGAATTCTTGGACCTCAAATTCCCTTCCCATACCGTACACATTCAAACCTATGGCGATTCACCCAATGATGGCGCTGCCAGAAATCTGAATGCTGTGTGCTCCCCACCATCAACACCTTGATCGACTTTTGTACCCAATCTTTCCACCTGCAACATGTCACCAACTATCCATCAGATCCTGGCCTGCAGCTAACATTTCCCGCCGCATGATGTTTGCCTATTCGACCAGCCGGCGACAGGTAAGCCACGTTGAACATTGGGGTCCAACAAACTCACTCCTGATACGGCATATATGAAATGAACATCACCGATCTAGGCCAGATTCAATTTCCACCTCGTTCTTCCTTGGTCGATCTTCATAAGAATGCCGTTCCTTAATATTGCCCTTTAAGCATGCTTGTGGATTGTTGATAACTGGCAAAAGGGTATTGAATTCTTAGCCCGCGCGATTTTAATTGCCTTGTTTACTAACCCGTCTTCCATCCCTATGGTTGTCTAGATCGAGAGCACATACCCACACCACACGCCGACCCTTGACAAAATATCCCAGAAAATGTTGCCCACATCAACAATACGGGACTTTCATTGTATTCCAGACTCATTCTCCTTCTCTTTCGCGGAACCTAGCTCTCGTCAAAGTCATTCTTCTCGGGATTATTACACCTTGACCAATTCGGCATCCTTCGAATCCCTCCTTTTCCATCCCGTACCTTCTCCGTCTTTATGCCTAGAAGAAATGTTGGAACTGTGGCCTATCACTGCGCAACCTCTACATGTTATTCAAAGACATCATCAACAGATTGACAAGCAGCCCTACTCCCGATATCCCACTGATCGTGACTCGATTTCTTCTCTAGTAGACTTTGGCAATTGGATCACTCAGCAGTCTCACAGTCGTTCACCAAGTCTACTGCCACCGACGCCAGAGTTCCTTCGTCAAAACATTTTCACATCGAATTCCAATAGTGTGGAGTGTCCTTTGTCGTCCACCGCTCAAGCTCATCACGAGTCTCACAGAGCCGAGGAAGAGGAAATCACCGTTGGCAAGCGAAGCACAACATCTAATCAACTGGAAACTCTGTCCCTTGAATTTGAACATTCATCTTTTTCATCAAGTAGAACTCGCGCGCGCACCGCAAGAACCATCACTCCTGTTCCATCTCTCACCTACTCACATCACTCCACTGGTTCTTCTCTAGCTGCCGACACTGACTCTCCCCAAGGCCGAGTTAGCATCTTCTCGTCAACTACCCAGGAGCCATCTCCTGCTGATCGTAGAGTGAGCATGAATCATATGGCTCCGAGAGACTTCACTCAAAGGGGCACCTCCGCCCATCCTGATCGCGGACCTTGCCCCAGTATCACACCAGTCTCAATTCTACAGATATATAAAGACGAGAGCCTTGGCCGCGAATCCGCGGGAACAATTACCAATCCAAACTGGAATACCACCCATGTACAGCCTCAGATAAGCCAATACCCACTGCGATCCGTGCTGAATCCCAACCTCATCGAGCCTCGCGTGCGCTCACATATCTGTCAACTACAAATCCCAGATAGTGAAAACGAAGTATCCTACATTGACTGGGACGACGAGGAGGACAAGCGAACGAACCGCAGTGTGTCACGCCTGGCGCGGATGAAAAAGAGCATCACAGATCTCCGTACCGCCGAAAGATTCATCGCCGATGCAGCCACTCGGAGAAACATCATTTTTAAGCCTAGAAAATGTATTAACGCAGTGGACTGCACGCCAGTGCTAGACTTTGACAAACCATGTCGACCTGCTTACTGTAGACTCGCGACGGACAACACAGGACTTCCGCTCCATCAAAAGCAACAACAAGATCGACAAAGAGCTGCCATTGCTCGTGTCGTAGCAGCCGATGAAGCCTCTATGAAGGTGAAGCTCGAGCCCGAGGATTCAAAGCCTTCCACGCCCACCAGTCTAAGCCTCCCGTCCAAGCTCGGCGGTGTCCGCATCTTGGCTCCTGCAAGGCTGAGGTATCAGTTCGGTACCAAGTCGAGTTTAGCTTCCCACAATGGCCACCCACAGCACCAGCAGCAACAACGACGGGAGTATCCTTCCGCCCAAAGCCGAACACCTGCAACGCCAACCCTCCTCCCATCTCCAATGCTCTCGACGGACGTATCACAGCAAACAGAGCAAGAAACGAGCCCGAGACGTCACCGCCGCGGTGGCACGGCCAGTTCCAGCCTCGAAGGATTCACACAGCTCACCTCCACGATTCCTTGTCATCCCCATGGCCTGCCAACACTGACCGCCACGCCGCCAGCACCGTCATCGTTGTTGTTGCCACAGAAGAAGCCAGTCAAGAGAAGGCGCTTTAGCGCGTTCGCGTCTGTTTCGCGCTCGAAAACGGAAGCTACGGCGGCGGCGGCTGCACCTAAAGGAGACCATAGCGAGAGTGTCAACGACAACAGCAAGCGCCCGAGACTCGGACATGGCGTTGTCACGAGATGGGTTCGGCGTGTCTTTAGTGGTGGCGGGGGTTGCGGAAGGGGGAAGGGAAAGGGAAAGAAAGCGAACCGACTTTATTGAATACTACTTCCCTTGCACCCCCCAGTCCCACCTCTCCGTTCATTTGTGATTTGAGATCCATTTGGTGACTGAAGAGTGACTCACTACTTGGTCAGCGAGGAAGAACGGAAAGTGCAAGTCTTGGTCGCATTGTGTTTCCCTTCCGGTAAAGCGTCATATCATGTATCTCGGTGTCTCTTTTCTTTTCTTAATGAGTGTTCGTCGGATACTTGTTTTCCCCGCTCTATTTCTTTTTTGGGAGGTCGAGATGGGCTTCGATTACTTTCGGTAGGAGTTCGAGAGGCAACATGTGATGATGTACCCGCTACGGATGAAGTGAGGGACGTATGGCGTGGAAGGACGATCTTTTGTGCCGCTGGCATATCTGGTAGGAGAGCTCTCGGTCGACAATACAGTCGGAGCCGGGGGCGGACCCAGAACCGAATGAGATGGGAGGGGTCTGGAATAAGGAGCTCCCTTCTGAGGGAATGTTTATGATGGACGCTGGCATGAAAATGGCTACGAACAGGAATATGAAGGAGAATATGAATATGAACGCCTACTTATGTATGAGACGAAGAGAAGACGAGTAATCACTTCGTTACGAGTTACAGTCAGTATGTTAGTACTACCCACCGTCCACAAGCACGACAGGTATCCACACAAACCTCGAGCAGTAAATTAAGTAATGGGGCTCTGAGCACTAGATAGGAGGGTACCTGGCAACGACAACTCTCTTAGTTTTCTGTTGTTTTCCGGGAAGGTCAGTCAGGATATAAGACTACGGAATGGGAAAGGCAAATGTAGCGCTTAGCGCAAGGGTATTTTCGATTATCGGGACTCTGTTTCTCTGTAGAATGGATTTGTCGTCCCTTTCCACCCCATTCGGGGAAGCAAGCCTGGGAATGCCCAAGGCACAAAGTCCCTACCGAAACCAGACCGCTGCGCGCCTGTCACAACAGCAGCGGGTAATCCGATTCACCAGCGGAGAGGATCTTCTTGGTTGCGAAGGCTCTACCCTGAATTGGCCCGGACTGGATGTGAATAATATCTCTTAGGTTTTCGATGCCGCTCATCTACCGAGCTTTGGCTACGGAAGGCCATACTGGTCAGCGAACGGGTTATGCATAGCTTGCGTCCGGCCAGCGGGTATGCTCGATGCTATTAGCTATCTCTGTCGCAGTGTCATTCTCATACACATGTTCAATGAACGCGAGCGTCGTATCGATCGCCGCCGTAACTCCCGAGCCAGAGAAGACATTCCCATCACGCAGCCAACGAGCATGGCTGACCCAGTTGACCTGTGGTCTTAGCGACGTGGTCGCGTTCCACTCCCGCTTGCTTGTCGTCGCACGCCGTCCGTCCAGCACGCCTGCGCGCGCCGCGAGCCCAGCCCCCGTGCATACCGTCACCAGATACTGCAGCTTCGGATACGTCGCGGCGAGGAAGTCGATGTGGGGCTGGATATCGGCCGCGGGGGGTTGGGGAGGTGAATGTGTGTGCGTGGGCGGAATGGATTCAGCGAAGAATGAGTTTGCGCTGTTCATGGCTGTGGCGTGGGGCCGAGTCGATGTGGCGGAGAGGCTGTTCGAGAGGAGGTGCAGGTTCATCTTCTGGTTCAGAGATAGGAGGTTTAGAGGTGATAGGGGCCCGAAGACGTCTATGACCTCAAATGCGGGGAAGAGGATGAAGCCGTAGCTGGTCGGTACTGGTATAGCAGAGGAGATTGGTGTGTTAGTCACGGTGCGTGGAATGGCTTTGGGCTCTTGTGAAGAATGCAGTGGGTGCTGCGAAGTTACTGAGGCGCCTTCCAATTTACGTTTGGTGGTCGCTGTAGTTTCTTTCATGGCAGCCAGTATTGTCCATATGGAGATGAGGCTGCATAGTCTTGACATGGTCGCAATTGAGGTGTCTGGGCTGTTTGCTCTCTGGCTCGAAACACAGTAATGGAAGCAAAAGCTCTGAGTTCGTATCGAGTGGTGTCTGGAAAGTGTGGCAGCCATGAGATCTTTGTGCTTCCTAACCGGAGTATCTGGTCCATGGCCGCCATATCATATGCTGTGTATGTACAGGATACCACCCTAGATTGCGTCACACGTAGTGACTTGGCTCTGCAGCGCGCCTGACTAGGGAGTGCATAGGAAACTGAATATACTTTCACAGTTTCGCGAAGTCCGCGTTGAGAAGTCAGCAGGGGACGCTCCTCTACCATATTCTGCAACATGCCTGGTAAAGCCAATCGCTTACGGGCTTGCATTTTCAACTATAGATTTTCCGAGGGATGCAGAGATCACTTTGAATGTCTTGCGTTGCCAATGCCAAGTCCAAATTCGTAGGAGCAGCCATTTCAAAGCGGTCACGTTGGTTGGAAGTGGGCATGAAACCTGCTCAGCGGGTAAGGTGACGTTGGGCGCTACCAATGATAACACCGGGAAACTTGCTCATAGCAATGATTCCGGTCGCTTCAGCCATAGGTTGCTAGGCGCGATAGACGGTTTATTCTCACACTCTTGAAGCCTTTGTCAGTAAGACTGCGATTGGGCATCTTGTAATTGATATCCTTACAAATTCACAATGGACCGCAAGACCTGGTGCAGCGCAACGACTACTGATAACGGCCTTCAATGGACAAATTTGCTGGGCGTTTCTTGAGACGAGTCGACTGATGTGTTTTCTCTGCTTCGAATACTAAGAGTTGGTCCTCCGCAAGCTTGCGCCTTTCGAGATCTCTAAAAAGGGTCTCAGGAGCCGGCGCCATTCTTTGCTGCTTATGTACGCCTGAGGGGGCCAAAGTAGGACTTCCTAGACTTATGTCTCCGAGTGTTGCCATCCTCACATCCGAAAACCCAAGGTATGCAAGTTTAGTAAAATGGTGGAATGTCGCGTAGAACTGTTCCATGTTGTACGGAGAAACAGTGATGCCATCCAACAGCACTTTCCAGGGCTCTGGCCGCTGAAAATACTCGCGAACAGTTTGGTGGAAGAATTGTGTGCTGGCCTGGATCCAATTGCCTCCAGAGCTGTGGCGGTCAGTGATCTCAATGAGGCCTCCAAATCTGCTTTTAAGCCGTTGTTCCATATATCGACTTCGAGCATTTAACGCACTTAGTGAAAATGCTTCTTTGGGATGACGAAATATTTCGTCATCATCATTTTCTAGGAAAGACAGGATCACCGGCTGAGGTGGATCGTGACTCTCTAACATGATTCGGAATATACGAGCAGCCTGACGATGGTACCTATGGTCAATCATTCGCACCATACGATCATAAAATGAATCGAGTTCCGGAGGTAGAGCCTTAACTCGCTCTTCCAGTTCATGTATCCAATCGAACTGATCTAGTCCATCCAGAAGAGACTTGACAGCAAGACGAACCCACAGGAAGACCCCTCGTGCTTGTGTGACCACACTTTCAACAACCGCTTCGAAACGAATGTTGTAGTCCGTATCCAAGCTTTCCGCAAGAAAGTCATGTGAGGTCAGCTGGCTGTAGACATAATGATATATGTCATTTTTGGTCAAGTCCTGCATCTTAAGGCCTGGTAGTTTCTTGAATGCCGCTGCGAATGCCGCGTGAGGCCTGCTTGATACGCATAGTTTATGCCATTCAGAAGACATGGCATAAGCGCTCGTAAGTTGAGTCATGAGCTGAATCACCTCTCTGTCGGTTCCGGCGAATTCATCAAGCCCATCAATAAAGATACACATTCGTATTTTGCCAATGGTCTTTGACATGACATTTCGAAGAGCTTCAAGCAATTCTGTCAGGGAAAATTGGTAGTTAGCCATGAGGCTTGCGGAAAACGAACGTTCTTTGGCTAACAAAGCTCGGCAAGTTTTTCGAAGTCGTTGCCATTGCGGTTTGAAGGCATCTGCCATCAAATGAGGGTACTGGGTGAAAACCTGATGAAGAAGGTGCCGGAAGAGTCCTACTTGGCTTTTCTCGAGCGTCCCTCCACGATCATAGAAATAAAAATGGCCGATGAATAGGTCATGTTCACCTGCCCAAGAAGAAAGATGTTGACGAGTCTCCGACGCCTGACGAATCGACTTCATGAGTGTGGACTTCCCCGAGCCAGCCTTCCCACTGATCCAGAAGATCCCACCGCCACTGCGTAGCCATGAGATGAACTGAGTCCTGGTAGCTTGGTGAAGTGCCTGGAGATCTTCCTTATGACCTTCGTCATTTGTGATGATGGGCAGAAACTGGTCCTCAAGAATCCATTTGAATGTCAGATCGTAAGGCTCAGCGACCTCTTTGTGGCGATTGTCCATTCTTTCGAACTTGAGTAGTGTGAGGATGACTGGAAACCCAGTAGGTCAGCAACACTTCAGATCAAGTGTGCAATACTTGTATTGACTTACGGACGTTGGTTCGGTCGTTCATCCACTTCTCTATCTGGCAAGTCAATCTGGGTACAATCTAAAGTACACTGTACGCTAAGAGGAGAGGCATTTAGATCTTGCAAGAGTGATGGAGGCACCCTGGTGAAGTTGATCTTCAAGGAATGGGATCGATGTAGACTCACCTTGCTGCTCGACGAATTCGTTCGGCGGTATGATCAATAGAAGCTCCTTCATATATGCGGCCGCAACAGCCGCGGCGTATGGCTGCCAATTTTTGTTCTTGTGAGAATCAGCATAATCGCAAATACCTCAGATGACAAGACCGGGAAAGGCATCCATTAATCCGGCTGCTTCCATGTCGACACAAATTATGTTTAGATCTCGTTTCAGGGCATCACGGGTATAACTGTCTCTGATGACAGTATTTCCGGAACCGATGTTTCCATAGTGAATCTGAGGATCGTGAGAAGTGCGCTTGCTTCGCGCGACGAGTTGTGAAGGGTCGCAATTTTGGCAGGTCAGGCCACCCTGATGGTGATATGAAGTATTGAAGAGTTGGTCTTGAATTACAGCCGGACGAGTATAGTCTTTCGTCATGTTGGGGAACTTCTCTAGCATCTGCGCAAGGAATTGTGGGATCCGGCTTCCTTCTCGTCGATGTAGGGATTTCAATCGTTCAACATTTGCGCTTAGGATGGCCGGAGGGCGGGCTGACATTCCTGTACGCTCAAAACAACCGTATGATGTTCTCTTCCCAAGGTCGTATTGTATGACACCACCGGACACTCCTGAAGGCTGGCTGACCACAACATCTCCTAGCCGAATATCGTGGTCGTCAGCATCAGCAGGAATTCCCCCACCAACACCGACAAGGAAGCAAAACTCCACGAAGGGGAAATCGGAATGCAGCTGGGTTGTCACAGCTGCGGCGATATTATTTCCAATTCGTGGCATAGCGGCCACGACAATTCTATAGGCTCCAATGCGCCCCACAGTGTAGGCTGGCTGGTCGGATCGCCTCAGGCGCGGGCGAAGAGGGTCCACTCCGAGGGGAGGAAGTTGGTACACCTCGTCGAGCAAAGCCTCAACTGGGGCGAGCTCGACGCCCATGGGGCATATACAAGCCACGGTATAGTCATTTCGGGTGCGCTCAGGAGGATTGTAAGATCGGGTCACCCAACTCATGGTGGGAGAGAGGGATTGTTACTCATTGGGAAGGGGTTCGAGGGAGCGGAGGAGACTGCGGGGCGACAGTAGGTGGTAAGAATAGCACAAGACATGTGAACATAGTTTCTGGACATGTGGCACCTTCTGACAATCGAACCGTGAGCAACAAGAAGTCATTGAGGAGGTCAGAATTCTCATGGCGGTAAGGCTGAGGCATGAAGTTGAAATTGGGTCGCAGATTGGGGTCGCCGACGGGAGTATGTCCTAAATTCGAGGCGGTATCACCATTACGGTGGAACATTTACGTCTGAAGTGGCGCTCGAAAACGTGACTTTGGTAGAGCACGTGCCCATAGCGATTTCCGAGACTATATTTCCAATCGACCAATCGTCGACCAATGCAAATCCGTGGGCCAGTTTCATGCCTCCATTGTATGTTGATGGGGCTCAATCGAGAGGATAGATTGCTGAACAAAGTGTCAAGAGGCACATATTGTGAGTGCGTGTAGTTCCTAATCCTCTGTGATGAGTGTTTTCATCTCGCAAGACGTAACGGATAGGGTTTCAAACAACAATGTGGTTGCCTCCCCGTCTCAGCATTTGTGGCAAGGTACCTGCCAGCATGATGGTTTCATTCAGTTACTTCTTGTTCTTTTAGAGCGATAGGAGCATTTGCGGTTGTATCTTGGGGTGTTGTTGGAGCCATTTCGTATAGCCTTGCAATGACATCGGGTCGGATAACATCCTTGCGGAATTGTTCTTGCTGAAGGAGTTCGAGGTTTCTCAGGGTAGCTCCAGGATGGGTAAGATAGTGAACATATTCGGGAGTGCGCCAGTAATTGTAAAGGTAGTTGAGATAGCGGGCGAAACGAGCTGCGTCCGAGTCCTCGGCATCTGCGGCGTGTTGAGGTTTGTTGAGAAGATGTAGATAGGTGATGGCTAGATATTGCAAATACTGGGGATTTGCTAGGCAAAGAACGAACTCAAGCTCTAAGGTGAATCGATGTGATAGTGGGACTGGAGGGGAAGTGGACTCCATGGTGCCAAAGTGGTCGATGGATTTGGTTGGTGAACAGCTGGTAGTGCCAATGATGACAGAGGTTGGTTTGGTATAAATCTTTGAAGCCGAGGTCTGGAGGAGTCGGACAGATGTGGATGGAAGAGGCCTCGTGGACTGTGTTGTGTGTGGTAAGGAGGATTTGGAAACTACGCGATCGGTGCGGCGGGATGACCAACTTAGATTGCCCGCGGGGAGAGCCGGCCGTCACCAACGCAGGTCAAGTGCAAGAAGGACAGGCTCGGACGCCTTAGAGGTACGCGTACGAATGGAGAGCCTCGTCGGAGTCGTACTCGTGCTTGGTCTAGTCAATGATAGTCGATGTCAGATAAGGTGCATCATAGGTGGAAAGGATAGCCATGCCAGAGTATGCAGCACCAAACCCTGAAAAAGTACTCGCCGCAGTGTGGGGCAGAAAGAGTCGCAGTCGCGTCCCAGGAACAACAAGGTGTGACCGTGTGGGTGTGGATGCTAAAGTGGGTGTTGGACGTGTCGGGTTATACAGTAGTTTGAAGAGCAGGGATGCGGAGGTCAAGGGATTGTTGATCTGATGTTGATCTGGTGGAATCGAGGAAGCATGGAGCAATGGGCAAATTTGAATGGCGATCTCGGGATGAAATGTGATGAGTGTCCTCGGAACAAGCTGTCATGCGATGAACCAGAGGTATCTCCTTCACCAAGGGGTGCATTGGTGACAGTCGCATGACAGAACACGGTCCTGCATCGAGATTGCGAGGGAGTAATAGAGATGGAGGGGAAGAAGGGGAGAACCGGCTGTGGCAGAGGCTGCGTTGGCGACTATCACACAAGGTTACCAGGTCATAACCATCAGCTACGAGTAACTGCTGGGGGGCCAAGGACAGCAACTTTGGGTGCAAACACCGGATTGACACGGGTTAAGAATGGACCGGGGCGGTGGGCACTTGGGCAGGCACTTGGGCAGGCACTTGGGCAGGCACTTGGGCACAACCTCGCCCACTTGAGGGTCTGAAATACCTGGGCATCTCGGCGTGGAGGGTGAGGCTATGCTCTGGCCACCAGACACAGGTCGATGGGAGCCAGAAATAAGCGACGTGGCCCCTCACCTTTAACTAAATTAGCTCGGACCACGCCTAAAGCTCATTTTCCGGCGGCCCCTCACCTTCATCACTAAGCATGGCCGCTTAACTAAGTTTAGTCTCTTGTTAGGTATACTCGGAGTAGCTACTGTACAGTACGACCCTGGCGAGGTCTGTTCCACCCTCCGACTCCAACATTCCACCTGAGACCTCCTCAACCCTTCACCCTCCCTTACTCACTCACATCGTCTCCTATTCTCATCCTCCTTTGTTCATCACTTCTCCTTCCAACTCATTGTTGCTACACTGCATCCTCTACTCCTGTATTCTCTCACCTCACCCGTACTCACCTTCTTACCGCTCCAAATTGGATATTCTCGCTGGTCTGCGCATCTGCTGCTGCGTCACCCTGTCTCTTCCTCCTCCCTGCGGAAAAGGGGCCCCGTACTAAACAAAGCCACTCCCACTCGCGCGACCCACCTCCACTTCCACTCTCTCTCTGTCTTGGTCCTTCAAGTTCTTCAGAGACCCAAGGACAAAGGACCTGACTTGGTCTTCTTCCATCCTCGACTCACAACTTGCACGCACATCCATCGCATCCACAAGACGCTCCCTGACCACGCCCGAACAACCAGCCGCCCGTGCAACCGCCATCTGTCGCCATGGCACAGTTGTCGCCTGCGATCGGTATGTTCCCTCGTCTTCTGCACACTGCTTGGTCTCTTTTTGTTCGCTCTACCCTCTGCTGTCTTTTGTAGCTTCCAAAGCCACTCAAAGGCTCCAAACTGACTTGTTTTCCAGAGTCTGGCTCCGCCACCCTGGCTTCAAACAACCCATTCCGCAATCGTGTCTCTCCAACCTCTACAAGTCCTTCGCTAGGTCCTATCGGACTTGCAACCACAACCAATCCTTTTCTCGATGCAAGTGAGATCACCTTGGCCGGTTCAGCCACCAAAACGTCTCCCGCTTCGCTTGCAGCAAATCCCAAACCTGCCGCAGCTAACACTACTGCCGATATATTTGTACGGTTGAACCCAGCGGTTTCTTTAGTCTATCCTTCTAATGTTCAACCTAGGCCGGTTTAGACATCAGCGATAGCGCAAGGTCCCGTCCCCGAGATCAGCCACCCGCGAAAGGGCCTCCGAGACGAGAGAATGCTCCCCCTCACGCAAGAATGCCTCCACCACGTCACAAACTCAGTGCTTCAGACGAGGAGCGAAGACGCCAACAAAGAAAAAATCGTGGCCACCCCAAAGGAGAACTAGATATCTTTGCAGACCCCCCCGATGTCAGCCGGCCCCGTGAAAGGCGCCCTCACCGTCGAAACTCGGAATCTTCCATCCGCGAGAAACCAAAAGACATGGACCCAGAAGCTGAGAAGAGGCGACGTGAAAGAAGACTTCGCGAGGGCAAAAGCTCAAGCAAATCCAAACAGCCCTCTCGAAAGTTGGACATTATCGACAAGTTGGATGTCACAAGCATTTATGGCACAGGACGCAAGTGACCCCTGTTCGACGTTACGAGCATCGGCTGACCTTCTACAGTATTCCATCATGATGGACCTTTTGACGCCTGTAACCCACACCGCAACCGCAAAGGGTCTCGACAGGCTCCCATGCAAGCATTCCCCAAAAACTCGACAAATATGCAGTTGGGGGGTTCTGGTCCAGTGAACGCCAAGCTGAATCTAGATCGATATCATGGCACTGAGATGGAGGCCCATAACGACTACAACGAGGCCGCCATCGCAGAAGGCGAAGAAGACGACTATCGCCGGCCTCTGCCTGAGCGCAGCGCCAGTTTTAATCCTACCGCACGTGTTGAACCCGTCCATGGCAGCCTGTCAGCGGGCCTTGGAACGAGCACTTTTCTAGAGGGAACACCGGCTAGTCGAGCGGCTATCCAACGACGTGAAAGTGAATATGAGGCCGCTCAACGAGAAGCCAATACAAATGGCCTTTCCCGAACCAAGAGTTTGGCTCAGAGAATCAAATCGGTCCGTCCCAAAATCTCCGATGGACCCCGCGTCAATTCCCCCGAACCAGCCGGAACACCTACCAGTCCACTTGGCTCTGGCCGACCCGATCAAAATTCAGCCAATCCTTTCTTCAAGGATTATGACAAGGACTATGAAAAGAAGGGGGCCCAGATCGCGTTTGCTGAAGAACAACAGAAGACCGGCCGGGCTCGAGCACCTAGCAGCCCCAGACGAGGATTGGGTTTGGGTTTAGAGCGCAAAGTGACTGGTGAAAGTGCAGCTCCGACGGAAGAAAGTAAACCCAGCACTGGAGTTGGCTTTCTAACGCGGATGAAGAGCATGAAAGGCGCACGCAAGACTCGTGAGCGACGAAACACTGAAACGTCGTGAACTGGTGAGCAAGCCTTTGAGGTCTTTTGCTTTTCTTTTTCTTGGGGATTGGTTCAATATGGTTGGGCACATTGACAGGCCATTGCATGCATGAAGGCGTTTTCTTGGCATGATTATGAAGGGAAAATTCAGAGTGGCCTGCCTTTTTCTCCGCCTGATGGCTACGCATGCAATGACCTGATGAGACGAGCAACCTAGCTATGACAGTGTGAAAGGAATGCGCAAGGCGAGAATGCCAACGTCCTCGAATACTGGAAGTGATGGAATATGGGTCGTTGTGAATGGAACTTCCTTCCATGGTACAAAGCTTGAAGCGGGTCTTCACTTCAAAGACCCGACTTCGAGGGGCAGAGATAGTCATCCGGTCTTGGGAAACACTGCATGGATGAACGATGGATGAGCCACGAAGGGGCCATACGGAGTCAGAACGGCTGATCCGGGATGAGGTGCCGATTCAGTCGCAAATCGATAGATGAATTGAAAGCCTCCCATCATACCGCCAATTCTTCGGTCTCGATCCTAATCAATACACTGTCACTCTCAGCCACCGTCGAGCTCGAACGTGTCTTTGCCCGACCAGAATGTGGAGATGCTCAGACATTTAAAAGCTGGACACCTGGTCTACTGGATGTGTCCTGTTCTAGTGCTATTGCCGTCCTCCTAACAGCCTGGGGAGTGAGATGATAGCTATGGCAGATAGGCTTAGCTACCTAATTAACAACTTCGCGTACTTGACATGGGAGCACAGCCTTGTGATGGTGCAACACCAGGGCGTTGAGTTTCTTGGCCAACAGTTCGCCTTGCTTCGATTCTAATTAATATGGCAGCAGCTGTTCCGTTCCACTTCTGCACCTTTGTATAGGCACGTGTTCAACATCACCCTCTGGATCTCCCCTCAGCCATGCCTTCTTGGCAGATACTCGTATGCTTTAGCGACGTTCTTCGTCCGCGGCGATAGGAGCGACACGTCCAACACTCTCACTGGCAACGACATACCATGCCCATTCTCATCTCCATCTTGCAAACCGTCATTATTTCACCTTGCCACTCACCGCCTTCCTCTCCCTGCCAACCCTCCTCACCTCCAACGCACAACCCGCCCAAGCCAGCACCAACGCCGTCGCAAAGATCTTCAACTGAGGAAACCCCTCGCCAAACTCCGGATCCACCGCCAATGTCTCCGGATAAAACCACGCCGCTAGCCCAGTCACATAGTACACGCTGCCAAAGATCGTTGCGGTCACGGCGGAGTCGATCGTGCTGTCGCGCCATGTATAGTACAGGCACGCGAGGCCCAGGCACACGCCCATCGACATGGTCTGGCCGTTGTGGAATTTGGCGTGCGGTGGCCAGCGCGGGTTGAACAGGTGAGTTTCGTTGTAGTCTGCGACAAAGGCCCCAGGCGGCAGAGCGGCGCCCACCAAGGTTAGGAGGAGTCGGCCGGGGGTTATGCGCGCTACCATGTTGATACACTGGATTTGGGGAGGGGAGGGCGACTGTAAGGTCTTGTCCTCTAGGTGGAATATAGGATAGGATGGTCGGGATGTTTGGCACTCCCTCCTACCGTCGATCTCGGTGATGGATGGGTATTCCTGGGTCCAGGGCCGCAGTAGTCGAGGAACTTTGAGAACGGCTCTGCCTGAGCACCTACCGTGGTATTTGACAGAAATCACCAGGCAGCAGAATGTCCAGATGAATTACGAGGATAGATGGCCTGGATGTTGGTGGCTTAAGAGGGGACGGAAAGACGGACGTCGGCTGCAAGCGATCTTGGCATGGCATGGACGAGGTGTATGTATGTATGTCTCGCATACAGAATATATGCACGACGATGAAACAAATACCCAGGCGGGTGACCAATCTGAGCGCAAGCCGTCGTAAATGAAGCTCACATGGAATACGTCTATTCCTCATTGCGTCAAGACTACGGCCGGGCTGTCTTCGTGCGGAAATCCCACAGTTCGCTCTTGTGCAGCACCTCCCGCACAGGTTGCCTTACATGTCCCCAGCTATTCCTTCGTTCGTATATCAGCTCGGTGTGACGCTGCTTGATCGGGCCCGAGCAAATGCGCGGAGCCGAGGCGTCTGCTTCGATATGTAATCGCCTCTCATGCTTGAAAATGCTTACTTGCTTAGAAGTTATGGACGGCTTTCGAAGTCCAGAATACCCCAAGCATCGCACGTCCCCGAAGTTGGTGCGGTTGTTTTCACAATTGTACCCCGTCCGTTGAGGCAGAAACCAAAGTCGTTTCAACAGCTTAGCCGAGTGTGGCTCACTTCGTTCTCTTCATATCCTCAAACATTGAGTGCAATACTAGTCACCCGCCGTTGATAATGTGTTAGTGGATCTTGATTCTAGTGGCCTGGCCTAGCATCATGGTCTTGTTGCGCCGATTGGACGGAGGGACACTTGTGGCTCGTTCTCATCCACGGAAGTGATAAATCGCGCCGGCACCGGATAGGATGAACTCTCCAAGTGGAAAGCCTGAAAATGGATCTGGATCCCAATACCACCCGATCGAAAACGCAAACCAGTGGGCGAAGTCAGGGCCCGCTGTCTCTGAGGTAAGGACAAAGGTAAGCATGAGCGTCCCCAGTGCTGTCTTATATAACTGGGGGCAGAGTGGTAAGCACTTACCATGGGCGAAGCGAACCAGCACCTCACTTCCCAAGAAATTCTCCTCGTACAAACGAAGCGACCCCCCTTTGCAGCCACAAGGCAATGTTCACACCGACGTCAAGCACAGAATGGCCGACTCTGGCTCTGCCTGAACTGATCAAGGCTCCTATCAATCGGGCTTTTGAGATTGATGATACCAAAGCCGACGACTGTGGGCAACGATTGGCACAGGAGATATTCTCTTCCAGTAGCCGAATGGTCATTAACAAACGCACGTTCTCTTGGCCGGGTGGTATGTGTTGATGATTCTTAAAACGGACCAAAGTGCTGTTTTGCGCGGCGTCGGGCAGATCACAGTAGGTGTCGAAAGATTTCTGACAAGGTCAGGGCGAAGGCCCTTTCTTCTCCCAGCGGCCTTGTACCCGCATAAGCGCTGCATTGCGTCTGAAATCATCACCTACCAGAACAGCACACCAAGCTATCCACTCACAATTGGTAGAAATCGCCGAGACACAAACCGCGACCTGGAAGATCCTGAGCGCGCGGCGACACGTTGTGACCAAAGTCTTTACGGATGGACCAGGCAGTGACACTTTTATGTTCTTCGGAACCGTGACTTGGACCTTCAACGATGGGAAAGTGGTGGAAGCCCAGTTTGCGAACCGATGGATTGTTGAAGGCGCTGATACTGAAAACTCCGGAGATCCTGCTTTTCCAGGCTTTAGTGGTAGGTTCCTGATTACTGCATCCCTTTCGGTGGAGGATCCTTCGTGATCGTGGTTGCAATTTCACCTCAAGAGAACATGAAAGGAGGGGTTGAAAGGCAATGCAATGATGTTTGGCAATGCCTTGTCAGATTCACACATGCTGATATTGTTGGGAATAGGATTTGGGGGAGTTCGAAACTGAGGCGAAGAGGCAACTGGCTCGACAACAGCAGACGTGATCATTTGGTGGTTGACGGAGTCTATCGTAAACGGAGTGCATGGTACAGAAGACCGAATCACGTCCCATAGGATTACTCCTGCCCAACTGGTGTAAACCCGTCCAGATGTCCCCTGACTGTGGCAGCCTTGTGCAAGTATAGCACCAGTCGGTTATCATGCCAGCAACAAATCTATTTATCATCGTACCGCTCTCATTGAGGCTTCGACATACCGAGCATCACATGCTTCAGGTCACCGCGCTACAAACCCTTCCAGCTCTAAGTAGTATTATTAGTCGTGTTCCTGGCTCACCTATCCAACTCCACCGAATCAGCTCTGGTCCTGTAATTCTCCGTCTTGGAACCACGTTTCTCACGCACCAATCACAACCTCCCGCTATCATGAATCTCCCGCTTCCACGTTTTCCATCCTTGGAGAACATTTGGTCTCTTTTTCTCCTCATGCCATGTTACAGTGAGTAAGTGCGCTCATGCCGATCGCCCCGAAGCGAGAGCTGGAAGCTCCTCCGATGTAGCTACTATCATGAGATATTAAAAGCATGGATCCGCGATAGCGACCACACTGAGAGGTTTTCTCCGTCATGCAGCAGCAGGCCTCACACACTGCCGCGACATCAACAATATCTAGATATTACGAGGGCTTACTCACCGACGTCTTCACCTCGTGGAATACATTTCTTGGGCATTTCTGGCCCCCTCAAGACAACGGAATGGCGAAGAGACTGCTCGACGTCGTCTTGGTCGGCGCCGTCTCCAAAGGGGTCGCTGGTGCCTCACAATGCGCAGCGTCAACTGGCTCCCAAATCGATCTGGGCTGGCATGCGCCAAATGCCAGTGCCATCAATGATCTCGGCTCGGTGGTCAATGGAACGGGAGTCTATGGATTCATCTTCAACTCGTCCCTGACACCCGCCACGTCGGGCTACAGCACGTACAACTGGTGCAACATGCCACATGTCAGGCCGCAGGAGTATGTGGTGCCACCAAGCGAGTTGAAGCTTGAGTACGTCGAGGTGGTAAGTACTTGTCCTGAAATACATATCTGCTATTCTGTTCTTCGTTTTGAGAATCCCAAGACCACTCTGTATTCACATGACCCACCAACTTCCAGATCCACCGGCACCACAAACGCACTCCCTACGCGGCCAACACATTCCCGCGCGAGACCTACTCTTGGTCTTGCGCCGACGCCGCACTGTTCTACTACGGCACGCCGCGCCCAGACGGGACCTCGGCGCAGATAAACTGGCAAGTGGCCACCTCAGACTCGAACCCGCTCGCGCCCGACGGCTTCAACGGCAGCTGCCAATTCCCGCAGATCTCAGGCCAAGGGCTCAACGACTCGCGGCAGCACGGACAGGACCTCTTCGACGTGTACCACGGCCTGCTGAACTTCTTGCCCGCAGAGTACGACCCCAAGAAAGTCGCGTACCGCGTCACCAACAACGTCATCACGTCGCAGGTCGTCGGCCAGGTCATCGAGGGCCAGTTCCCCAAACAGCTGACCAATGCGCCCATCGGCGTCTCCATCCAGCCCGCGTCCATCGACTCGCTCGAACCAGCCTACACCTGCGCCACGGCCGACACCCTCCGCGCGGCGTACGGCGTAGGCAGCCACGCGGCGAATTGGACGCAGCATCTGAACGCATCGGCGGCGCTGTTCGCAAAGCTCGACGCCGTGTCTGGCGTGAACACGACCGCCCCGGCCTGGCACAACTGGTTCGACCACTACTTCGACAACCTGAGCGCGCGCCTGTGCCATCAGAAGCCGCTGCCCTGCGCGGCTGCGAATTCGTCCAACTGCATCACCGACGAGGAGGCGGAGGCGGTCTTCCGTGCCGGCATCTATGAGTATAGCTTCATCTACCGTGACGCGCCGCAGTCGCTAGCCGCGAGTACCGCTGGCTTCGGGATCTGGATGGCCGAGCTGGCGGGCCATTTGCGAGGTGTAGTGAATACGGCGACTGGCGGCGCCGGGGATGGCGGGGATGGCGGGATCTTGTACAGGCATAATGTCGCGCACGATGGTTCCATCTCCAGACTCCTCTCGATCCTCCAGCTCGACGTCATGGTCTGGCCCGGCATGGGCAGCGAGGTCGTCTTCGAACTATACAGTCGCAACGCCTGCTACTTTTTGAGGGTGCTTTGGGGTGGTCAAGTCTTGCGGAGCTCGAACCCCAGTCTCGGGAGGTTGGATCTTGTCCCGGTGCAGAAGTTCTTGGACTATGTTGATGGCTTGGTCGGCGTCAAGGCCCAGAAAGTGCCGGGGTTGTGTAAGGGTTGATGCAATGGGGATGGATATATTGATGGATATATGCCGCTTTTCATGATTCAAGTGCCCACGTTGCCCCCTCTTCCCTCTTGCTTGTTCTGACTCATGCTTTCTTTCACTCTCATTCTTCCGTATCGTCTTGTAAGGCTGCCCCTTACCGGACCACTACCCACCAGCCACTAACCCATATTGATCACTTTGCAGTAGAGCACACAGACCTGTGATCGCGATTGGTTCAAAAAATGGCTCAAAGTGTCTTCGTCCGGCGGCGAGCGGTCCTTTGCTTCTGGAAGATAAGGGCAAGAGTCTACGACACGACTCTAGTCGGAGGATAAAGAGACGCTCATTCTGCACATACAAGGATTCCATCAGCACCAACAGCCTGTCTCCACCCCATACATTGTCCTAAATCTTGCCCCCCCCAAACACCCCTACGATAAGAGTGATGAACTTGTAGCCCACGTACATCCTTTTCATCTCAGTCTGCTAGCCAAAACTAAGGTAGAGGAGTATCGGGTAACTTCAGCTGTTAATGAAGCAGTTGAATAACAACGATCTGAGGAAGGGTGGAGGTTATGATATAATTATATGTTTTGAGTAGGGTCGTTTTAAGTATACTTGCATGTGTTTGCGTTCCTATTTAGGTGCGGCGTGGGAACCTACCTTGCTACCCCTCCTCCTTCCGGTGATACTTGCAAAGCGGTTATAAGTCTGAGCCCGGATTATAGAGAAAAGCCCTCTCCTCATTACTTATTGCCTCGCTAGGCGATGCGGGCAAGCATTACGGCCCCAAGTTCACTATACTCTAAGAAGGGCTTCGCGTTACATACGCCGCCACTCACGTTCCTCAAGTTGGACGGCAATGAGGTCATTACAACTGCCATCACAACGGTCATCACATCAAATATCTTCGATACCTGATAACGCGGGGACGTAAGGTTGGCGGTAGTGTGCATGCCTACATAACGCTCGCAGCAGCCTTGGAACACTCTAGGTTACTCTTTGTAGCTCGAGCTCTCTGAAGTTGGAATACCATCATCGGAACAGCCCACGCCAACCATATGAACAGAAAGCCGTGTCTCTGTTGCTTGTCACCGCAGCTTGAGGTGCTCACTATCCCCCGTCAAGCATGACGGATCCCCTCTCTATCGCCGCCAGCGTAACGGGCTTCGTTTCACTCTCCCTCCAAGTTACCGAGTCTCTATACAAATATTATGAGTCCTACAAACATCGTCGTGATGAATTGGCACAGATGGCTCAAAGGCTTCATGCTGTTTGTCAGAATCTCAAACTACTTGAGGGAATAGTTGCAGCCCGGAAATGGCCGCCAGGCGAGCAGGACATCCTTCAACGAGTTGATTCAAGCATCTCCGATTGGAAAGGAATTATTCAAGATCTACAAGAACAACTCGACAAGTTTGAGAATGAGCCCCAGGCAACGCTCAAGGAGACGATCCGGGTTGCTGGGCGTAGTGCAGCTTATCCATTTCGCCAGAGGACTCTCATAAAGTTAGCTGTCGATGTGGATGCACTCCAGAAGAGTTTATGTATGACTCTGCAGCTACTACAGGTGAAGGACTACGCTATACTCGGGAACGACCTTGAGGATATTAAAAACATCCTTAAAATTGCTCAAGCACATAATGTGACTAACGGTGTAAATATATGGCTGAAGTCGCCAGATGTATCAGTGGACTATAACAGCGCTTCTGAGAAGCGACATTCACAGACGGGTCAGTGGCTAACTAAGGATATAGCTTATCGCGAATGGCTGAGGCGTGATAACTCTCTCCTCTGGCTCCATGGTCCCTCAGGCTGTTGAAAGTCGATTCTATTGTCGACAGCGATCCAACATACCTGGCGCTATGCGCAGTCACAACCTGAATGCGCTATTGCGTACTTCTTCTACACCTTTCAAGATAAGTCGAAACAAGACGCCTCTGCTCTCCTACGCGCGATTCTATTACAACTCTGCCACCAAGTAACGGGATTTGAGGCCGAATTGACTCGTCTCGCCAGCAATTACACCAACGGGCCCCCTCCACCGCAGGTGCTTGTGGAGTATCTTCACTCAGCTATCGCTAGGAAACAGCACGTCTACCTACTTGTCGATGCCTTAGACGAGGTCCCTCAGAGCGCTAGAGGAGGGGATGTGCTCCCTACTATTCAGACAATCCGCGATTGGAAACTACCAGGCCTACATCTACTAGTCACAAGCCGTGATGTTGTGGATATTCGCCAGTCTCTCCAAGCTACCGGCGAGGCGGCTATTAATTTACGGAACGATAGTGTCAATAAGGATATATCGCAATATGTATCGGACATACTAAAGTTCGATCCACAACTGTCTCGGTGGGGAGAGCACTGCGAAACAATCAGAGAGCATCTATCACTAAAGGCCGACGGGGGGTAGGTAGTGGTTTCTTTGATGATAGATATATACGCATCTAAGTTAACGCGATGCAGCTTCAGATGGGTAAATTGCCAGCTTGACCTTCTAAGGGAGGGTCCCCGAACCTCTAGACGCCTCCAATCAATCCTTAATTCTTTGCCGTCAAGCTTGAACGAGACTTACGAACGCATGCTGTGTAGCATCGACAAAAGTTGGAAGGTAGTAGCGCACCGTGTCTTGGCCTTCTTGTGCTTCTCGGCTCGCCCATTGACCGTTCGGGAGCTCATAGACGCGGCTGCAGTAGATGAGGACTCTGGGCGATTTGATCCTGAGCAAAGAATGGTGAACGCCGACGATCTTCTACAAATATGTCCGGGCCTCATCGAGATTTACAGCGGGAATGCGCTGTTCAGCCGCTATCTCGTCAACATCCGGGAGGAATTGGAACAAACTACCGTCGAGTTTGTTCGGATCGTACACTTCTCTGTGCGAGAATTCCTCATGTCCGACGGCATTTGCCGCGGTCCTGCCGCAGAATTTAAACTATCCCCAGCTTTGTGTCATCAGAAAATCGGTACAGCTTGCCTGATGTATCTCTGCGATACGGAATTCGTGCATCGAAAACTTCGGCCGAGTCTTTCCGCAGACTTCCCTTTCGTCCACTATGCCTTAGAACACTGGCACGTCCACGTGAAATCAAGCAAGACGCAAACGATTGATATCGAGGATATATGGAGCTTGAAACTATTCTCTGAAAAGGCAACGTTTCATCGATGGCTTAGTATTTGTTATGAAGGCTGGGCTCCCAAACCAGAACACCCCGTCGAAGACTGGATGAATGCTTATTCTATATATTCCGCCGCCGAATTCGGCCTCTACAAACTCCTGTGCCATCTATTACAGAGCAACCCCGATGTCAACAAGGATATCGGGTTCTTCGGCAGCGCGCTACAGGCTGCATCGGCACAAGGCTATGAAAAAGTGGTCCAGCGTCTCATCGAGGCCGGAGCGAATATTGACAGCGATGGCGGACACTGCGGAACCGCATTAACATGCGCATCGAAATGGGGTCACGAGAATATAGTCCATATGCTGCTCACCGAAGGGGCGGATGTGAACGGTGGGAGGGGAAATGTACCCGGTGCGTTACACGCTGCAGCTTCTGGTGGGTACGAAAATATAGTCCGGATGCTGCTTCAACGAGGGGCCGACCCCAATAGTAACTTCCGGAAGTTGAATTTAATACAAATCTATCGCACTGCATTGGAGGCTGCGTCGGCTCATGGGAGTGCGAGGGTGGTCGAGATGCTGCTCCGGAAAGGGGCGAAAGTCAACACCAGCGGCGTAGGATTCAGCGGCGCATTGGTACATGCCTCGGGCGATGGCCGCGAGGACGTGGTTAGGATCCTGCTCGCCGCTGGCGCTAAAATCAACGGCGGCGGTGAACGGGATAGCAACGCGTTGAAGGCCGCGGCGGCTTGGGGCCGCGTGAACGTAGTCTCGATATTGTTAGAAGCAGAAGCAAATATGCAGGGCGAGATTTGCGACGCTGGCAGTGATGGAGAAGAAGAAGAAGAAGAAGAAGAGGAAGAAGAAGAGGAAGAAGAAGAAGAAGGAGAAGAAGAAGGAGAAGAAGAAGGAGAAGAAGAAGAAGGGGGAGAAGACGAAGACGATATTACTGTCGATGAAGAATATGATGACTGGGAAGCTGTTCTAAGCGATAGCAGTGACGACAATCTATATGAGTACGACTTCTACTATGATCGAGACCATACAGCCCTCACAGCTGCGTCACGTGGCGGGCGTCTCGACGTGGTCGAACTTTTACTCAAGGAGCGGATGGATCTTATCGCTAGTGATGGTGAAGGCTTCGGCAAGGCACTCTGTGTTGCGTCCAGAGGAGGCCGTCCAAGAATAGTGGAAGTCCTACTCAAAGCTTGGGAGGACAATGATGCGCTCAGAGGCATGCCATTGCTTGATCCAGCACTACAAGCTGCGTGCAAAGGTGGGCACGCAGAAGTGGTGCGGCTGCTGCTAGCAGCTGGGGCGGATGTCAATACTCAGGGAGCATTCGAAGAGGCACAGCGAAGGGGGAAAAAGGAAGTGGTGAAGGTGCTTCTTGATGCCAAAGCAGACGTTAACAAGCAGCCTTGACGCTTTGTGTCACCAGATCCACAACCTGGAGGATCACCATGTTGAGGTTCCATCGCAGCGGCTCGGTGGTTTTACCCAAGACATTGTGGCCCGGAGAGTGCCCTATCATGGCAATGCACCAGGGGTACACATGATAGGGACGCTATTGGGCTCTGCTTTGTCCAGTGTTCCTTTGCCGTGGGCGGTGGTGCAGATGCTCATTAGGTCAAACGCGGACGTTAACGCTGAGCAAACTGTAAATGAACATCAACTGGAATCTGGACAACGTCTGTACAGTACAACGCCATTGATGATGGCATGTACAACAGTGCCGAGGGACCATGCGGATCGAGTGGTGCATCTTCTGCTCGATTCTGGCGCTGACCCCAATGCCAGCTGTGATTACGGGATGCCATCTGAGGACAAGAGTGGGACACCATTGGCGGCGGTGTTGCATGAGGGGCGGGATTGGCTGGCGAAGATCCTCCTTGATGCCGGTGCAGACGAGAGCGCCGTTCCGGACGTCATGCTCAAGTATATACAAGCCCGAATCAGCGAAGGAGTGACGGCCTTGGGTCTACAAAGCAATGAATAGCCCTCTGTGGTTCCTCTCCAAGTACTGCCCTATACATGCTGCCCCAAAGACGGCTGGACTCAGACCAGATTCAACTGCCTAAGGCAACCGGGTGATGGCACGAAAACCAACAGTATATCGAGCCTTGGATGTAAACCCTAGTGGCCATAAAGGTTGGAGCATCCTCTGTCTAAAGGCTTCGACCTTAGCCTCTCACGACCACTTCAAGGAGGAAACGAACCTTCTATAACACCGGTCAAAGTCTTCCCCAGGTCTTCTCTGTGAGTTTCTCATGATGCACGAATACCGCCGTAATCGGGTTCGTATATACAACCTGCAGATAAATCGTCATAGTAGCCCGGTCCTTCCGCGTCACGTACTTGAGTGGCATTGCCTACCATATCATCGTGTGAAGTAGAGAAACAGCCTGCATTACATGCATCAGTTTGGTCATTGACCTCTGTGCCCGCTTTCACCATGGTGTATACGGAGCTTCTAGAACTGGGTGGAGATTGTGGCGTGGTGGAGAGGGCCGATAGGACAAGTGCCGCGCAATAACGGTTCCCGGATTGTCAAGTGTAAGGAACAAGGAGGGTAGCTGACTAATGTTCCATGCAGCTTGGGGATACAGCTATTGGTGATGAGTGACCGCAGCGAGGAGTCTCCGAAATATCTATCTGCTCGGGGTGAGTCTGAAAAGTGGACCATTTACTTCCTGAGGTACGGAGTACACATTCGAAAATATAACGACATCTGGCTGCCATCTTGGGCGGCTGGTTTGCTCGGGTCCGTTGCGTTGGAAAAGAGATCAAGGTGGTCTTGACATCGTGAGATCTACAACATGGTTTAGCGGGCCGGTCGGCCCGCCGGGCCCCTGGCTGACGAATCACGAGTGGCTACCTACCCCAGTGTCGCCAGTCCAGGTACGCCAGTTAAAAAACGCCGAGGCATGTTGGGATGGGGACTGTGAAGGCATGTTAGGACCGCCTTTCAAGGATTAGAGCGGGGACCAAAATAAGGCTTGCATAGGAACGACGAGAAATAATTCACCAGCTCAAATGTCTGTAAGATATTGGCAGCTACTAGACCGTGGAGATAGTATATCATGGCGGCCATTGTCATCTATGTGCGGTGATCAAGATCCGGAACAAAATTCTAGTATATAGCCTCTAGGGTTAGCATCGCTATGTACGTGGTTTTTATCGTTAGTTCTATCGGACTCATAAGATAATGGCTAGCGGGATAAATACAGGCCCTAAACTACCCCCTAGTATTATTGGTTGTTGATTCAACTGGATCTATATACTTCAGCAGTTTGGCCACTCTGCCCGGTTACCACAAGGACACAAATTGTGTCTGATTTTTCTACTTTGCTGACGTTTTCAATCAGTATTTCTATATTGTCGCTCTATGAAAAATTCTCAGTCTCCACAAAGGCGCGCCCTTACCCATTCCTTTCCTCTACATTTCATGAGGTTACAATATACCACTAGGATAACCTCCAAAGCGGCAAGCAGAATCTGTTCGTTCTAGCCAGTAGTGCGCCCCTTCACCTATTGTCGTAGCTTGGTGAACTTATTTTCCGGTAAGTGACACCCTTTCCGAAAGTACCGAATAGATACTAGGCTAAGTGAGCAGGCTAAGCAACGTACCCGCCCGAGTTCATGGATTGGAGTCCGGGGCAGATCTGTTACAGTACGTTGAATGGTTTAGATTCCGTAAGGGCTTTAGATTGTTCCAAATCCAAGCTCGTATCCTCCTAAACTTCGCCCAGGTGATTGAAACATCTCTGTGTTGATTATGGCCAACTATTTGCAGGTAGGCTTGTTGAGGGCCAATTTATCGCGACGTTAGCTCTCCATGTTCGCGTTTCTCGGGTGACGAGGCCTGTCACGGCGAGGCTCCAGGCGCCATATTGATAGCTCAAGACGGTGGAGGCAGGTAAGGACATCGAGGTGATATTCGCAGAAAGAGGGCGAGCCTTCTGGACAGGATCCTGATCAATCCAACCTACGCTGAACACTCTGTGAACGTTTATTTTAGGGTCAAGATAATGACTACCAGCATCCGCTCCTACGTCTTTCATAAAAAGATACTAGCGTTGACGGGTGTGAAGTCGAGGCATCAGCCGCCAAGACAGAACCAGTTCAAGTGATTCTCCTTGTGCAACGGTGCTGAAACTGGCGCCGAGGAGTGTCGAGAATGGCTACTTAATTGAGGTGGAGCTTATGTTTGAATAACCTTTCTCTCTCTCTCTATATATGTACACATGGTGAGATCTGTAAATGTTCTTGACGGGTGTACCCAAGTGAAATGGGTTACAGCAGCCCGGCCCGAAAGACCCCATCGTAGGTGCTTTGCCAAACAGGCCCTGAGGCTGACTTTGCTGCAAGACGTGTCTACCCAAGAAAGCAGATTGATATGGCGTCAATCTGGATGTGCCTGTGAGATCATTGGCGTATTTCCCATCCCTGTGAGCTTCGTTGTTACTGAGACTGGGCAAAATGCACAAACGACAGCGACTCCGCCGGAAGCGTTTTTCAAGCTCAGCATGCCCGATTCACCCCCTTTTGTTTTCGATTTGTCTCTAGGCGTGCAAGGCTGCGCTTATCTGCCTGACTAAGTCAGTACTCACGCGGTCCAGTCGAGGGGGTTGTGTCCCTCCCGGTCGCAGAGTCTCTCCGTGTATGTCGTCCTGACCGGTGATTTCCATGGTCATCTCGGCAACTTTTTGTGAGAGGCAATGACTTCTAATATTGGCCATAGCTCTATTGATCAAGGCTCTAGAGAGACCGGAATCTGGCTTTAGAGAAGTTGAATGAGGTGGGAAATTGAGGGCATTTCCAAACACGTCAATTTAAACTAAGCCTTCGGTATCCTCAAAGGATGCGCTTCTGTGTTGAATACCCAGTCATCAAGACTGATCAGGTCAGGGGGTGAAAACACGAGGTAAAAGTATTTCAGGGTCTCTGCAAGCCAGAAGCTCTAATCGCGAGGAGAGGTCAGCTATGGGGACTCGCGTTGTTACGTTGGGGAAAGGATGACCTACCTCCATGGAATCTCGCTGGACCGGGTTGCCAGTAACAGTGACGCTGTCAATAGCTGCGTTTCCGTACGGGGTGGAAGTAGTCGCTTCGATTGCTTTGAACATGTCCCAAGCTGCTTCCTGGAACTCTTCGAGCCCAGTAATGCGATATAGCAAGAAGACGCTTTCAATCGCTTCCGGACGAAGGATGTAGGAGGGATCTCGCGCATTGCGAAATCCCTTCGGCAAGGATACAAATCCATGTGTGTCCTTGGCAACTTCCTGTCGCCATCGGTTTTCATCCCATTCGCAACCGGCCAAGGACTCGCATGTCACCATGCTAAAAATTTCCGGCATGATGCCCGTCGGGAAGGCTTGATAGGCCCACGCACAGCCTCGGGCAAGCCTTCCACCAGTGTCGACGTGGTCTTGTCGATTGAAAAGGCGGCCTGCTAACGCAAACATGCCTCCTGCAAAACAACCAAGGTGCTGCCCTTCTGGATTGAGTGAGATCGCCCAGTCCACATTGACTGTTCCAGAGAACAAGATATCCTCATTATGTACTGTCATCGGCCGATATAAAAGGTATTTCCGGATGGTGTCGGCTGCTGTAAGGAACATGCTCTCATAGCTTCGGTCGAGTCCACCAAGGAGTGCGTACATTTTGGGCAGGTATTCGTACAGAGAGTCTGCCAGTGCGCCCAAGGTAAAGGAATTCTCTTGGGTGACGTCCACATCCCTCATATTGAAGAATGTTGGCCACATACCCGGAAGCTTGGTGGCATTCTGTGTTGCATGGAGTAATTCGGAAACCCTGGAGATGGCATCGTAGTACTTGGCGTCGCCAGTGATCTGAGAAAGCCGTGTAAATTCTAGAGATAGACTACCCGGACTCGCAGAGGGCACGTGAGAGTCGGCTATAAGATCGCCGTTTTTGGCCTTTTCAAAATCCAACCAAAATGCTGGCATCCGGTTCGGAGTGTCGAAGCCAGCGTAGAGCATATCACCGAGTTCAATAGCTTTTTCCAATAACACAACCTCGTTACTCAACTCATATGCAGATAACAGGCCGCCTAGATGGCGAATAGTAGTTTCAAACATATTGCAAGCTGTATCCATTGTGACGGCCCAATCTATCTGAGCAACTGCTTCCACTGCCTCGTAAAACTCTTTCTTCAGATCCATAATCCATAGCGTATCGAGCGAGTCCACCAGAGTTGCAGCCCACCCCCCAAAGGTATTCTTGCTTGCCGCAGTAAGCGGGGTCAACTCGTCTTTCATCCATGCGAACTGGCGATAGCTCTTCCAATTTCTCTGGAAGGTCTTCTTGACCACATCGCGGCGAGTGGCCTGTATGGTTCCCAGGAACCTGGAATTCTTCGGAAATGAATGTTGGATGCGCGGGAGGCGCTGTGGGACACCCGACGGAGGTGTTGTCAAGGGGTACGGGTCGTGGAACGGTCGAACGGCACTCCAATCGAAACTGCTCTTCGTGATTTTCAGAATCGGCCGGGGTTTTTCGCTGGAAGGCACCAAGTAAAACACCAAAACGATAAATGCCAGAATGGCTGCTAGGACGCGAGGTGTTGATGTCCTGCCCATCGCTACCTGAGCCCAAAGCCAGACATTCAGAATCCCCGAGCAAAGAGGGACTATCTAGGTCTTGGAAATGCAGGCTCCCGAGGGGCATGAGCTGTATATTTATTCTTAGGTCGCTTGTACCGAGTAACTCATTCCCATGCACGCCAACGGTTTGCTCGCGACGATTTTGAGTTGGACTAGAGGTCGATCCCCCTGATTCTCCACAGTGGCATGCATCACTTTGCTTGGAAACGGGTCCATCCCATCCCCTTGCCAGATGGGGCTGGAGAATGTGTGCCTCGGGCCGCAAAGAATGTTTGTGGAGCGAGCGCCTGCTTCGTCTTCATCATGGTTTATCAAGGACAATGTGTGTGTGTGTGTGTGTGTGTGTGTGCGCGGTGCATAATTAATAGAGTGAAAATTCCTGCTGAAGATCTAGCATCAGTGTGCCAACCATTCAAAACTCTATGAAACATTTGTCCTACCAGTTGTTTCAGACCGTAGTGTGATGCCTTGTCCCCTGAGATGTCTCTGGACTCGAAGAGTCGTTCCTGAACGCGCCTTGAAAAGACAAGCTTTTCTAGGCAGGCTTTTGCCCCATATCGTGTCAACTACCCTCACTATCACTATTGGCGATGCCCATAGAAGCATTCTTCCATACCCCGCAAATGCAAACTAGACTTTATCTTACTTACGGAGTACTCGTACCTCTAAACACCACTAATTAAACACGATCGATGGATAGCGCCGAGCTTGAGCAGTGGGCGGGTGCCTTTCAGGTCACGAGCCGCGGCATGCCTCTCAGTTGAACGTTCGGTCGCACAGCAAAAGTTCCAACAAGGCCCTCAGTCAGAAGAAGAGTGTACCGTATATACCACACCCTAGGCGGGCTCTCCTTCAGGCTTCTGCATCTGCAGCGCACGCGAATCTGAATATAATATAATGGCATGATTCCGAGTCTTGCTCCTCCCATGCCATTCAGCTGGTCTCCATACTCAGCAACGCCGCTCATGTCTAAGGTAGAGCCTCGTTGCGGCGGGCGCTGGTGTTGGGAAGGATAGGGTGGCTTCAGTGAGAGAGAGTGCGCAGTCAGGTACTGGTGTGGCTGTGGGTTGAAATGGCGTTCGGTAATGGTGGCCACCCAGAGCCAGACTGTCAGGGGAGGCCGTGAGAGCCTGCTTTTACGCATCAATACGCTTACCAGAACGATGCCATGCGCTGTGTTGGCTGTTGAGCCCTTCTGGACCTTGACATAGCAACTTGTCAACACAGCGGTTTGAGGGCCAAACATGTTGATTGGATACGCTCAATGGTATTAGAAGCCGCTCCTAAGATACCTCGTACTCCAACGAGCAACATAGCAGCATGCAACAAGAAATTACGGCAGAGGACGATCTAGGCGACTTGGAGGCAGCATCATTGGATGTGTGGTGCATGAGGCTGAAACTCTTCTGGGCGTTCCGCTTTCATACCCATGGATGGTAATTACTACATAAGTTGGGCCAGTGTATTTCAAGGTGGTGGCACCGGCAGCTTCGCCACCCTCGCCCTTGGCTTGGCCTCTCGGTGAACCTCTTGCCTACCTAGGTAGGTAAGTCATTCTTCCTCCTCCTTGTTGATGATCGATAGTTGACAGCTACATCAAACATCATCCCAGCCGTGCCAATCCTCCCGAGGAATCTCTAGGTAATGAACGTGTTGTTGTTCTCCCTGCCGAGTGCTCTTGGCCCGGGGATAATCCCATGACATCTCTGGAGGTACCTGGAACATTAGCAGAAGCGGTCAGAGCGGCCTCGCAAAATGCTCGCAATTGATCGCTTGCCTGAATTGCTACAGAGTACATCCATGATCAGGTCGCTGGATTATTGGGCCTTGAGCAAAGAGTGCAGTTTCGTGACTTGAGCCTCTTGCTCAATGGCCCTTCCCCTGTAGGCGCTCGATCTAGCACCCACACGTTTCAAGCAGCGCCGAACAGAAGTTGACCGATGTGAGGGATGGCAAACCTAGCCTCACCGTTGTCGCGGTTAAGAAATACACAATGTCTTGGATTTTCTAGGCCAAATTACTTTCATCGGCAACGATGTCTGCACCTGACCAACCTCTTCCCGCCCAGGCAGGGAAAAGTCGGCTTATTTCTGCTCACTCTTTTCAACTCCATGACAGATCGTGGGTGAAGAGATGGCGACCAGCCTCATTCAGCAAGTTTGCCTTGATATCAACGATCATCGCCATCTCGCCGTTTCTTGCCGGTGTCGTCGTTACTCACATCGAAAATGGAAGGACTGGCGCCATCCTTAATACGCCATTTGGGGACGATGTTAACGATGTTAGCAATGCGCAAACCTTCATGTATCAGCAGTTTCCCACGATCCTGACTGTGGTCTTTGGCATTTGGATCTCAGTGCTTGACCTAGATGTCAAGCGATTGGATCCGTGGTCTCGGCTCTCTAGTGGCAGCTCTTCTGCCATGTTCTCTCTTTATGATACAGATTTCATCTTGAGCGTTGTCTATAAATCCCTCCGTGCTAGGTAGGAGGCTTTATCATTTAGGAACAATATTGACTGATCATTGCTTGTAGGCACTGGGTTTTTGTAGTCTCGTCTTGTTGATGATTCTAGCTACATTTATCGTCCCCACCGCTCAAAACGCGATGTTCACAAGTACCACGAAAGTCGTACGAAGAATTTAACAGTCGGTGCCCCTCAGGCCGTTGTCGATGCCAGCACTCAAACAAAAACGATGACCAATAACTTCCAGGTTGCTGCATATTTCATTGCTTGGCTAGGGCAGAGCCACCCCCTATTCACGACAAATTCCTATACTTTGGCTCCTTTCGATCACTCGACGGTCCAGAAATCAGCACAGATTTCCGTCATTGTTGCCACAACGAGATATTCGGCCGAAGCCAGTTGTTGGAAGCCCGAGGCCGCAGTACATAATACCACGAGTAAGAGAATATCATTTGCGGATGGAAGCGGTTGCCAGACCAAGGATGCATTCGACGATGATGCTTACTGGAATGTCCAGAATTCACAGTATCTGGCTGTTCATATTCCAGTTATGTCTCCAGGATTTGCTTTTGAGGATGGCAACGCCCGCGAAACAAACGCCACCTCGATGTGTCCAAATTTTCCTTAACCGCTTCCTCACTATTTGGTGAGTGTCAGGGCCAAACGCCAATTTAATGAGCGTGCGGAGAAGGACTAGCACTCTTCTGTGAGAATACATATTATAAGGAAGATGGCATCGCTAAGGTGATGCTTTTGAACGAAAGTGTTGTGTCCTTCTCTGCCACAGGACCTCGAGAAGTCCTTTCACAAAGTGATTTCAATAGCTCGCATTTTCAGCGTGTTACTATTGATGGCTAACCGCCAAATTCATACACAGAGAATGGAGGGTATCAGCAGATAGCCCTCGAAATGAATGAGGTCAGTCCAATAACGAATGATGGGCGTACACGAAGTCTCAATTTCAGTGTTCCTGCATATCCGACAGAGAGCTCATACCACATGGTCACCTGGCTGCTCACCTTGGCCCCATCAACGCTGAAAAGTTACCTTAACTCAACAATATTCGCTGAGTCGTATGACAAAACGTACCGGCAATTGTTTGCCTTAGCAATGGGTCGGAATTTTGCCTCGGATCGATCAAACTCACCAATTGACGTCGAATCAGAAACTTTGGCGGACGCAGTCACGTTGGTTCCAGGATTTTTATATGCCACTGAAGCACTCCTGGTGACCACTTTGCTGCTTTTCTTATGGTTGGCGTGGTTTCTGAGTTGTGCACCCCTGGAACTAGTTCGGAATCCGGACTGTCTAGCATAAGGTCTGGATCTAGCACGCTTGCCGGATATCCAAGCAAAGTTCACTCCTTACAGTGATTCTAAAGAGTCCAGCTTGAAGAAACACCTGGGATCAGATACGTTCAAAATTTATATATCATTAGACGGGCGACCGGCATTATTCGTCACGAGCTCGCTGCAGACATCAGCACCCTTTCAGAGGGGCGATCGCACAATTACTTCTCCTTTCCTCAAGCATGCTCCGGCAAGTTCATGGAATTTGTTGGGGCCGACAATAATCTTGATTGCAGGAACTGTAATCTCATTCTTCATGCTGAACAGTCTATCCGGCCGAATCGATGGCATTCGTTTGCCCAGGGAAACGATGTTGCCGTTCAGCTTGCTCTTAGCTTTGCACCTACATTATTCGCAACACTACTGGATATTGCATCAATGCTGTATGTCGAGCACGTTCATGAATCCATTGGAATATCTAAGAAAGTGTGATGCTCCGGCGGAGAGAACCCTGCTCACCACATACACTTCATTACCGCCCGCTGTCCTATTCCCTAGCTCTCCAAGCTAGGGACTACCTCTTAGCTACCTCAGTGTCCTGTCCGTATTGTCAAATTTTCTCACTGTATCGATAGCCGGGCTCTCCACGCAATATATCTGATGACGGATTCTGACTACTAATACATTTTTGATCACCAAGAAGATCCAATTTATACAGTCACCGCCAATAGTTCAGGACTCACAAAGCTACCAACGTGGACAACAATCAACTACGGTTACCTTCCGATCAGTTTCGATGAGATGACGCAGGGTATTCAGGATCCGGAGCTCGAATATGAGACTGTTGGCTATAGTGCTGAGTTAGACTGCGTGGACTTTTTAACAATCCATCCTAATCAGGTTGCCCACTTCGAACTTGGTAATTTTAGAAATAAATCATCGCTATCTTTTGAGTTCTGTTACGGGTACCCAGAAAGCGATTCTGTTCCCTGCAGCGTTGAGGATATGTTGGACTGGGGCATTGATACGCATCTCGCTCCAGTACCAAATAACAAAAGTGCCGCGTATGAATTCCAAGCAACAGTGTTACGACCCAACGATCCGAAGGAGAACCTGATCTGGAATTCTCAGACAAATGAGCAACAAATCGTTCTCGCATGGTTACGGGGTCGTTGGAAAACAAAGGTAGCCTCGTTTCCCGACGGCTTTCATTCCATCTCCAGCGATAACCCTTATTTCGAGTACAATGCCACGGCGATAGCATGTCGTTCTCGTCTCAAAACCCAAAAGTCAATCATACGTATAGATATGGAGGCAAATGTGGTCTCGGAACAACTTCAGGGAAGTCCTGGCTACAGTTCAGCGGTGCGCTTCAACTTGACAAATACGCTCCGAGTCAGTATTCAGGCAGCTGCAAATAAAGAGCCGGACACGAAAATTGGGTGGCGCACGAATGTCATTGTCATTGCGCAGGACTGGCCAAACTACGTCTACATATCGCTTCTCAACAGTACAGATGTCCTCGACCCAGAGAGACCCGTTCCTACGGTTTGAGTTCGCCAGTGAAATAGCGTCGCAAGCTTTCAGGCGCATATTCGCTGCACAAATGTCACTTGATAGGTAATACCACCAACCTACCAATACTTCGTCCGGTACAATCCAAAACGCAACTCTCCACCAAATTGTCCGCCGCGTGCGCGTATGCGGCCGCATCTCATGTCATTGATGATATAGCTGCCGCAGTCGACCGGGCTGGGGAATACAGTACTTCCGGCTCCTTACAGAGAGAGCTTGAAAGATATCGCTTTGGGTCTGGGAATTACATTGGCAAAGATGGTATGCCGCATATCGGGATTGCGAGGGATCCATTTGTGCACAAACTTCAATAGGAATATGAGCATGAATAATATGGAGTAGGGGATCTCGTTAGTGGCTTACAATGATGTCTAAAGCGTGGCTATGCACCATCTGTTCCTTATGATAGCATTAATGGCCAAAATATTGCTTGCAAGGCTTTGAAGGTCAGTTTTCAGTCTGAACGCTCCTCCACCATTTTTAGGTTTGGAAGAGCTTGGACTATGTTCGGACAATTGCTTGTCTCTCAAACTCCTCGGCTGAACTTCAAACATATCCCTGTAATGAAACCAACCTTCCGTGCTTAAGCACCATGTCGAATAAGAGTTGACCACATTCGACACCAAGACGAGAGGTCAAGAAAATCTCACTTGTCAATATCCAAATGTCTCAAAAGAAACAGACAGCGGCGATAATCGGCTCTTCCCTGACAGGACTCATTCTGACCCTCTCCCTTCTCCATCATGGATTGTACCAGCCATCAGAGATCAAGCTTTATGATCTGCGAAGCTCAGACACTGTAGATCCAGCCAGCTCCAGCGGAGTAGTGCTGACTCCAAATGGTCTGAAAGTCCTGGACTCTCTTGGAATCTTGGATCGCTTTGGCCATCTCTGCTGGCTCTCTGAATACCGGACGTTCAAGAACGACCGAGATGAGACGGTTCGAAAGACGCTCATTGCTAATGAAGGGTTATACGGGTATAAGAATCACCGCGTATGGAGAAGGGTGTTATTGAATGTCTTGCTGGAGATGGTCCAGGAGAGTGGTGTTGAGATTCGCTGGAAGTCAAGATTTGAAGGCGTCGTGAGTGAGGGCGAGGACCAGGTTGTTTTCAAGGTCAATGGGCAGAAACAGGCGGTGGGAATGCTCATTGGTGCAGATGGAATTCATTCGACTGTCAGGAAGTACCTCTGCCTTGACGTCAAGCCAGAGTATACCGGGGTGTTGGGAGTGTTGAGCCATATTCGGTGGGATGCGGTTCAATGGCCTTATGCAGATTACGAAAGAGCGTGCACCATTCAAGGAAAACCAGGAGCATTGGTTCTTATGCCTGAGGATCGCGCTGGCTCTGTCATCATGGTTGCAATGCAGATAAAAATGGAAGAACAAAGCAGAGAGAAATGGGAAGCACTGGCAAAGGACAAAGAGTGGATGTCTCAATACTTCAGAAAGGGATATGAGGACTGGGGCGACACCGCGAAAAGCATTATCGACGCCGTCACCCGTGATCCTGAGACCTTATACATGTGGCCATTCATGCGAATGGCTCGGCTGGAAAGATGGTACTCGGATACAGGGAGAGTGGTCATCATGGGTGATGCTGCTCATGCCCTACCTCCCAGCTCCGGGCAGGGCATCAGCCAGACCTTGGAAGACGTCTACACTTTCACCGAGCTGTTGAAGGCACCGCACATGAAGGACTGGAAGACGAGACTTGGGTTCTGGCAGCGACTACGCCAGGAACGAATTGATGCAGTGTTTGACTGGGCGACGAATGCAACCAATGTGCAAAGACTTCCACAGGCAGATAGGGATAAGCTGGTGAAGGAGGGCAAGGCCAAAGACGCGAATGCTACCGAGGGGTTTGACGATATGCGTTGGCTGTACCGGCCTGAGGTAGATAGCAAGATCAGCGACTGGCTTGAGTCGGAGAGGTGAAGTCCATCGTGCATGGAAGTGTTTCGTTTTCGTCTTCGTCTGCGACGGTTCCTATGTGAGAGAGCGCAACAATGTGGATCGCCCTCGAAGCATGCCCTGATCTGTACTACTCTCTGAATCAATGGTAACCTTATAATGCTATGCTATGTATGACCATCAGTGTACGGCTGTGGAAAGACCGTCTCTGATTGATGGACTGACATTCCTTCCAATGACTTCAACCTGTTTTCCTTGCCTTGGAGGGATGCGGATCCATGGAGCCATGTAACCAACGTGGTTGCCCTCAGCTGTTTTCTATACTGCTGGAGATGCTGGTCGACTCAGCCACGGACTTCTTGCCACTCACGGAGCGGCCACCGGTGCATCGACTTGGAGCCTCGCTAAATCGCGTCGGAACACGGTTTAAGAGGATGAAGTGAGAACTGTCCAATTGGAATCCGCGCAATAAGCCAAGCCCGATCCTTCCATTCCCGGATTGACCTTCTCCGGCTTGAACGTCCGTACGTGTGATTCTTCAGTCTTTGCCCTCGAATCTTCGTATCCATTATCTTGGAATGCTGCCGGATTGCCGTGCTCTAGAACGACATGCAGCTTCTGTACACAGCCGATCAAGGCAAAGGCCGGATCGGCTCATTAACTTTACTACAGTTCCCCGAAGGGGAGGATGAATATATAAAAGTTCAACAAGTAGCTCTCGAGGTCTGGTCAGGCTTTTCATTATTTGAACATGTTCCAAGGAGTCTCTCGGACCACTCAATTCAATTACATGCCCAGTAGCATAATAGGATTGAATAGAAATTCGCGCCACTTTTGAAATATCAAAAAGAGCAACATATACGTCCGACAAGATGTCACCAATCGCCGTTCCCGCAGAGCGAAACTACAGCATCGCAACGATTCCCGCAGATGGGATCGGACCAGAAGTGATCGAAGCTGGCGTCGAAGTATTGAAGACACTCAGCGCAGCATCCGGCGATTTCAGACTAGAATTCGAAGACTACGACTGGAGCTCAGAAACATACAAGAAAACGGGCAAGTACATCCCAGACGGGGGGCTGGAAGACCTGAAGAAGCACGACGCTATCCTCTTCGGCGCCGTGGGTGCTCCCGGTAAGTCCTCATTCTTCTGATCCCATACATCGCCCGAAAGCAATCGTAAGTCACTCGATAGCATACTAACAGCTTAAACAATAGACGTCCCCGACCACATCTCGCTGTGGGGCCTCCGCCTAGCGATCTGCCAACCACTACAACAATACGCCAACGTGCGGCCAACGAAGATCTTCCGGGGCACGCAATCACCGCTACGCAACGCAACACCTGGCTCCCTCGATTGGGTTATCATCCGCGAGAACAGCGAAGGCGAGTATGCCGGGCACGGCGGACGATCGCACCGAGGCCATGCCTGGGAGACAGCGACGGAAGTGTCCATCTTCACGCGGCACGCCGTCGAGCGCATCATCCGCTTCGCGTTCGAGGTCGCGCAGAAACGCCCGCGCAAGCATCTCACAGTCGTGACGAAGAGTAATGCCCAGCGGAACGGAATGGTGCTCTGGGATGAGATCGCTGCTGAAGTCGCGAAGGAGTTCGCAGATGTTACCGTGGAGAAGATGCTCGTCGATGCCATGACGTGTCGCATGGTGCTGAAGCCGGAGAGTTTGGATACGATTGTTGCCACGAACCTGGTATGTTCGAGCTTACACTCCTGACACCCAATCCTTGTCTGACCTCAAATTACAAACTAACACCCCTCCTCTTCCCACCAGCACGCCGACATCCTCTCCGACCTGGCCGCCGCGCTGGCAGGCAGCATCGGGATCGCACCGACGTCCAATCTGGACCCCACACGCCAGAATCCCAGCATGTTCGAGCCCATCCACGGCTCCGCATTCGACATCACGGGGCAGGGCGTCGCCAACCCGGTCGCGACATTCTGGACCGCGGCCGAGATGCTCGCGTGGCTGGGCGAAGACGCCGCCGCACAGCGCCTGCTCGAATGCGTCGAGCGCGTCTGTGAGAGCGGGGTGGTCACGAAGGATCTCGGTGGCAATGCAAAGACCGCGGATGTTACGCGCGCGGTTTGTGACGAGATCACAAGGAGTTTCGAGGCGGCGAAGGCCAAGTAGCGTGGTGTGATATCTATCCTGTTGAGGGAGAAGCGCGTTTTTATGTTGACGCCGTTGAGTAAAGGGAAAAGAAGTTTCGGCTTTCTTCCATTTTTATTTGTATATTTTTTTCTTTGGATCTCTTGCCAGGATTCTACCCGGGGGGCGTTGCAGAAGGAAAATACATAGCATGTGCCTTTCGATCCTGATTCTTGCTTTGAGCCACCAACAACCTAAAAATAGGATGGCTTTGTATATGAGCCAACGCAGGTATGCAGTCAAAGCAGAAACCGTCTATCGATCCTTGATCCTCAGTGTCTCCTGGCCATCATCCTCCTGCATGGAAGTTCACGAACTAATGTATCCTGGTCTCGCTTTGTGACTGTGGCTGAAACGAACCACACCCTCCTTGCCTCTTGTGAAGACAAGATAGGAAACGTAGGGTGGAAAAGCTGTTGGCGGTTTAGGGCATATAATCAGTGAGGCCACCTGCTGCTTCCGGAGATGGCAAGTTTGAGTCTGCCTTGGAGACGTAACGGCTGCATCGCTTCGAGACTAAAGATAGGCAGGTTCCTTGACACAGTATTCTGCACTTTCCGAGGATAAAATCCAGTGACTCAATCATCGTGTGTGGTCTGCATGCAGTACGAGTAATTTTCTCCATTAGGGCCGAGATGCACTTATCAAGATGCATCTCGCCAATATTGGTCACTAAACCAATCCATAATCGTGCAAAATCTCCGTCAGCATCACTGACTAAACTATCCCCTGCTTTCCCAGGCTCTGACCATGGCCCTCTGCTTGAGTTCGCTCTCTTGCATCTCCAATCGACTCAAAGACCTGCGAACCAAGTCTTGTTCAAACCTAATCTCAGCCAACTGCGCTTTGGCCCACGTCTTGTGTCTCTGGCAGTTCTTCACTATACAAACTCCACCTTTCTTGAGCGCTTTCTTGTCCTCTTCGTCTTCCTCCTCGGCTGCATGTACACCATTGACACCATTGGACAGTTTTCTCATTGTCGAGTCATTCTCATCAGGAGGACCGATCTTGCCATTGGCACCAGCGTCCAGTATGGCCTTTCCGCCTCGATCAGTATACCACCTACTGAATTCTTCGTCGCTCCAGGCTAGCCGTGGGTCGAAGCCACAAAAATCCTTGCCTTTTGGATTGGCTTTCCTGACTTCATCCGTAATGGTGGCTGAGCGAGTTTTGATGAGCTCGAGTAGTGCCTCTCTTGCGCTTAGTAGTTTACTACGAGAATTGAACTTCTGTACTTGCTCCTGAATGCTGGCCATTTTGGCCGATTCGAGTTCATCATACACAAGGGAGATGGGCTTCGTGTCCGTCATATCGTCATCCCCCGGTGGAGTGTCTGGCCTTTTCCCAAGATTCCTCCATTCGTCGATGGTTTTGCATTTTTCAATCAACGCCTTGACTTCAGCGGCCCGTAGAGCACCTGCCCGGTTGGGAAGCTCATCGTCGTCTAAGCTGCTGTCTGTTTCATAGTCGGTCTTCTCATCCTCGCTATACGCTGGAGTGGCAAGGCGGCTGTTATCATTCAGTACTTCTGCCAGATCGCCATTGGCCAGTGGATTAATAGGCTTGGGGATTGTGTGACGAGCTTCCATTTTGATCGCCTTCTTTCGCAACTTTTTGGACTTGTTGGCTTCCATAATGTGCTGGCCATCTCTGCTTGATTGAGCCGCAGGGTCACCCCTTTGAACTAGCTCAACAAAGAACATCCTTCCACAAACATCGGAACAATACTTGCTAGGAGGATCTTGCATGACGCGTGCAGGTTTGCGGCAGTCTTTCCTTCGGCACATTCGTTTCCAAGTGGTGTGAAGGCCCGGTTTCATGCAGGTGGGACAAATGTACTTATCGATTAACTCACCATCACGTTCTCTGATGTTGACACAGTTCCCATGAAACCATTCTTCACACCCACCATCACAAGCGATCATCCATGTGTGATTATCGCCTTTCCGGCAGATGCAAAAGATCTCACCGTCATCGTTTGAGCTACCAGAAGTTTCTGCAACAGAGCTTGAGCGGGAACGGGACTGGGAGGCAACAGAGGCGGCTCGTGAGGAGACTGGAGTTGCAGAAGGTCTCGGGCTGGTAGCAGAATTTTGTTTTCTGAGCTTTGAACTCGGCAAATGTTTGAGTTGTGTCGAAGGAGTGACACTAGGAGACCGGGGGTTTGATCTTACGTAGGATGGACTAGGCTCTGAATCATTTAATTTTGCTCTTTTGTTCGACGCAGGGGAGGGTTTTGATTTGGCGACACCTTTCTTTTTGAAGGCGGCTGGGGAGGATTTGGAGGACTCGATCGGAGCGGGACGCTTCTTACCAGCCACAGGAGCTGGGCTAGCGAAGGGTTCCATGGACGGAGCGCGTGATCCGGTAACGGAGGGCTCCTTCTTCAAAGTGGAAATAGCGGGTGCAGGTGGAGGAGACGTGGGTAGAATGGATGGTGGATCTTCGACAGGTGGATGTTGAGCTTGTGCTGGAGGCTGGGCCTCATAATGTGCCTGTTGGGGGCCGTGACTTTCCTGGTCTTTGTCACTATGATCGGGTTTGAGGGGGTGTTCAGGTCGATCTGGTTTTGACGGCTTTGGGGGTGTAGCAGGAGGCCCTCTGGCGATGATGTCCTCAAGGGGCTCGCTTGGTTCACCTGTAATGGGATCGACGACAATTTCAAGACTGCGCACAGGTTCCCAGGTCTTTGTATTGTGAATTTTGGATATGTGATCGCGTACAGATCGTCGACGGGTGAACAACTTGTTACATAAATAACAAAGGTATCGTCGGTCGGTATGTTGACCTTCATTTTTAGAGGAATGAACAGAAGACTTTGGGGCCGCGTTAGGATCTTGTTTAGGTTTGGTTGAATGCTTTGGGCGCGGTTTAGAACTAGAGGGCTTTGTAGAGGACGCTGGAGAGTTGGTAGAAGGGGGTTCATCGTCGAGCGGAGGATAATTGCTGTCGACATTCTCTTGCTTGACCTGGGTGGAATCGGTCATGTTCAGATCGACGTCATTATTCGCGGTTTGTTCCAAGGCAGTCGCAGCAGACTGCGCGATGGCAGCGAGGGCATCTTGCGCAATTGGCGCACTGTTGTCGGCCTGGAAGAGTTCGGGCGCAAAGGCGGAGGGAGCAGATGCTGAAAGGTTCATACTGTGTAGAATACTGTCAGATATAAAGGAGGAGGAAGGCAGGGAGGCTTACGCTGGGGGAGGGGCAGTGGTGGCAGTAATTGTAGGAGCGGCACCAGAAGGAGAAGCAGTCGGAGGAACAGGATTCAGTAAATTGTCGAGAGGTGACATTGTGAATTGAGGGGAGTCGGTAGAGCGAAGACTGAATTAGGCGAAGGAATCAAGAGCCACAATGATGGCGCAAAGAGAAATGCATGATTATGTCGGTAACGGAGTTCACCTGCAATGGCAGGATTCAGGATGTTCAGTTAAGCAACCCGATCGTTGATGGAAAATTCACATCAAGATGAAATGAGACGCAGACGCAGGTGTAGTGGTAGATGGAAATTGGGTTGTCGAGGGATCGAGCGCGCGCCTGTCTTCACGATCTGACGCGCGGGCAGAAAGAGACGCGATTATGAAAAGAGACTAGCCCGTCCGTGAGGAGATAAGCACGTGACACCTCTGGAAGACACTAGCTAAATTGGGCATCGGCTGCACGTGAGAATTTCCATTAGTCATGCCGTATGAGATACGGTACCACGCAGTACCTCGCAGCATGTCCCACGTTGTATTAGATATTCCGTATTTTACACGAGTGTAGGTGCGCGCACGGTTGCAGCTGCGGCTGCGGCTGCGGCTGCACTTGTCGTTGCAGAGCTCCTCCTCTTCTGCTTCCAGGTGGTTATAGGCGGCAGGCAACTACCTGTTGGTACGAGGAATCCTCGACCCTCGACCCTCGACCCTCGACCCTCGCAGACGAATGCCGAGGAACATGCAAGTCGATAAGACGTCATTCCATCGAAAGATACAAAGTGACAAGTTCCTGTGTCTCGTACCTGTGTACTTCCTGTACCATTGCACTACTTGGTACCCTATGTACTACAACCCCATCCTTCGAGCCATATAACTTCCTCCGTACTGACTCGGTCTGCGATAGCCTGATCTAGTGACTCCCATCGCGCACCTCACGCCTCAGACCTCATACTTCACTTCATATCTCTTCAACTTTTTCCACTCTTCTCGCCATGCCGCCGCTTCACTACCAGCTCCCTTGAACACTTCAGCCCATGCCGCCCGCAAACTCTCCATCTGTAAGCAGATCACCACGTCTGCTGGGTGGCACTCCATCTCCTGCTGACTAGATTCCAGGATACTCGTCCATCCACCCCTCCTATCAATCCCTCGTCTCCCTCCTCCCCCTCTTATCTGTCCCAACTCGAAGCAGCCATCTCCACTCCCGTCCCTGATCTGGCATCCACTCTCAATCTCACCCCTCGACAACCGCCTGCCAGTCATGCCTTGCCTGAAATCCCCTCCATAGATCACTTTGAACACCCCTTCTTGATGGACGAACAACTCCCCTCAAACAATCATCTATCTGATGAGAGTGACGACGAACTGGACAGGTCCAGTACTGCTGCGGCCAACGTCGATCCTGCCGCTCGAAGAGATCTGCTGCGTCTTGAGAGAGCCCTCCAAGACTACCGCACAGCTCGCACTGCCTTGAGGGCTGGCCGTTCCTCCGACTATCCTCCTGTCCCAACTGCTAGCGCTCTGCGAGCCTACTGGCATGAGGAACCCGTCGACTCTGACGGGACCACGAGACCCTGGCTGCCTCCTCTCACTTTCTCTTCTTCTACAGGCCCCCACCGAGATCATGCTCAACGACTTCAATATGCCCGCGTGTACGCTCAACGGGAACGCGAACGTGAGCGGGAACGACGTCATCATGAAATGCCCCCAAACTTGACCACCCGCAGAGAACGCCAGAGAGACGAAGCCTTTGCCCGTGTCCGAAATCTCATTCGTTATCTCTCTCAACTCAGACATACTGGTGTTCAAGGAGGACTCGAACTGGCCCGGCATCTCGGCTTGGATTCTCTCTACGAGTCTGAAGAAGCCAATCTCCCCAGTGATCTCCCCATGCATGTCAACAGTCTTCCCATCCCCCAGTACTCCTCATGGCTGCAACCGGGAATGGTCTGGCACGGGCTCCAATCCACTGATCGGGAGCCTCTCCGCTCTGTTTCATTCACGGGATCCAGCGCTCGTAGAGAGAGGCAACGAGACGTTCTCCGCAGAACTCTGAATCGCAGACGAGAGTTTTTGGGTCTCACCTCTGATTCTCTTCTGGATGACCCTAGTCTGTTGGCCTCCGACAGCCTCGCAGATCCTGACCGTTGGCTATCGGATCTCCGTCAGAGTACAGATGGCCGCTGGGCTTTCTGGTCCGGCTCAAATCCTTCTCGCCATGTTTCCTCACAACTTCCAGAACCCCCTACCTCGGATCACTGGCCCGTCAAGGTCACAATTCATTCAGTGGACTACAGGTCAATGACTTTGACTGGCACCATGTCCGCAAGTCATATCCCCGATAAATCCTCATCTTTCCACGAGACAGTGCCTGAACAGCCAGGCATTCAAACTAGCATGTCCTCTTTTTTCACTGGTGAAATCATTGATTTCCGTCAGCAGCCACTTGAAACTGAACTGGAAGGTCGCAATTACAACGTGGGTGGTTTAGACGTTGATGCACGCTATTGGGCCCGCCTTGGCCCCTTCCGAGAAGAGATCAATAAGGTCAAGAATTTACGTGGTAAATGTCGCAGTGCTTATAACCAGGATAGTCGCTTGTGGGATGCTTTTCGCAAAGCTGCTGCTGCCGACAACGAAAACAAAGACCTCGCTCCCGATTTGCGCCACTCTACTACAACTTCCAATCCAGTTCAAAGTCGTGAACCTGCTGAAACGGAACCAGAATCAAACAAGGAGGCTGAGGATGATGAGATCATGTCACGCAGTCTCGGTAGCGCTAAATGGATCGAAGAGAAACTGGGTAGGGAGTGGATCTTGATGCGCTGGAAAGAGCGTTGTTTTGTCACTCCCATTTCTTCGTCACCCAGCACTTCACCACGGGCAGATAATACAAGAACTATCTTAACAACCACATCAGGCCCAGGGGTCACTGTTGGTGGGACAAATTCCATTACCAGCACATCGTGGGGTCTAACCATATCTGGATTTTACTATATCGCACTGAATCGTCTCACTGGTGAGATTGATGGTCTTTATTATGATCCAGGTTCACAGCCTTATCAAGCCCTAAAAATGGTTCCAGAGGGTGCTTCTACGAAGGGTCTGGGCACTGCTACTGATGCTCGGCCCAGTGAAGGAACCTTGAATCGCAGCATCCAAAATGGAATGAATTGTGGTTGTGGGGACCCACAGTGTAGAGATCGTCCTGGGATCAAGAAATGGTTTCCATCGCTTGAGTTTCGCTGATAGGCGTATTGTCGAAGTCTTTGCTTGGATACTACTTCCTGTGCAGGAGTCTACCGAGATTAACGCACCAAAAGGATGAGAGAGGACTTCGCTCCTTGATCGATCAAAGTGCTTGAACGACTTTCTGGTTCAAGACCTAGCTACACGTCGCATTTTTTCGGATACCGATAATCAAATAAAGCATCTTTATTGCAGCTCTTGTTCATCGATACACCATGGCTACGTCGATTGGCTAGAGTAAGTTGTTCGCTGATGACAGTGACATTTCGTTCGACCAGGTCACCACCAATAGGGCCTATCTGTCACCATGTCCTGGACGGCCCAGGTCTAGGTCACTGGAAGTGTGTGCTGCCTTGAATTTGCGACTGCCTGTAGCACAATCCCTTCATGATAGCG